>NW_023276443.1:682768-1365536 GCF_013357705.1 Chelonus insularis
TGGTTTGCTGCCATATTAATCATAAATAATCAACCAAGTCATCGTCAAGATGATTGTTATTAAATATTTCAATATCAATGATTTGTAGAAAACACTTTCATTCAAATTGTCTTTCAAATCTTTATAGATTTATATTCTTTTAATGTTATATCGTATTAGGGTAAACAGGTTAATGGATGGACACTGCCCAGAAGCAGGTCAAATAACTAAAATTGTCAAAAAGTAAAAACTTGAATTTTTAAAAAATATTTTTCATTCTGTAAGTTGAGATCTAATTAATTAAAATAATACTAAACTTTTTTTTAATGTAAATTGATTCTCTACGTGTAGTAATTTCTTATTTTTTATTCATCTTTTAGTCTTAACTGTCCATCTACTGGTATGTTTATCCTAGGTATATGCTTCTTGGGATATTGAAAAAGTCAAATAATAAATGACGGTTTAATTTAAGAAAAGCCACGATGGAATATATTTTTCATTTTTTTAATTAAACTACACTCTGCAGATAGTTTGGAATATTTATTATCTACGCTCGCAATATGACATTAATTATTTTTACAATAAAATAAAAAATTTAAAAATATATTAATAAAAGTGTAACAAGTGAAAATTAGTTAATGATGTAAATTTAATAGTAGCATTAAGTATTTGAAACACGATAAAGAATGCAGTTATTAAAAAATCATGAAAAAAATAACAAAATTGAACTGCAATGGATGAATCACAGGGAGAAAAGGGAAAGAAAGTGAAAGTAACAAAGGAGAAGGTGCAATTGAGAATGAAAAATGAACATAAAAGCAAAAAAGATTCACCAATTCATAAATATATTTTTTTATAATTATTTGTAAGTTAGTTTATTTATAACTGGAAAATTGCACACAACGACTAATTATTTTACAAGGTTCAAATTGATTTAACTGAAATAGAAAAGATTAAAAATAATCATACATAAAAAATTTTACGCTTCCTGCCATTACTGAAATTATTATCCAGTATTTAAGGTTAAAGGACTTTTTTAATCCAACATTTGGTATATTTTCTTTTTACACTGTGAAATATTATTAAATTATTTACTAAAAAAAATGGAAGAACAAAAGTCGTAGAGTGAATGGAGTAAATAATGGATATCGAAAGAGTGATTGAATGAGTTATATATAAATAGATATACATTTATAAGTGTCATTGATAAACCGTAACAAAAACGAGGATTCATTGTGTGATAGAATGATTGAAAATCAAGTTTACTTAAATAAAAAATCAATAAGTAATGTTTAGTTTGTAAGAAAATAGCTGAAAGTTCTAATAATGAATAATTATTTCTCGTGGGCAAATAATATATATATATATATATATATATATATATATATATATATATATATATATATTTTAAATAAATAAATAAATAATAGTTGGATAGATTATCAAAACTAAAATTCAATAAAATAAAAAAATTGCATTTTTTGTACATAGTATTTGTTTGTTCATATTGATAAAAAACATTCATTGATTCATATTGATATTAAAGTACTATTATTATGGTATATAATGTTATGACTAATTATTTTTTCACTTTAAATATTCGATAGATACTATTCAAATAAGTCAAGTGTTTTTTCTTTGTTATTTTTGGAAGTAAAGTAAATTAAAGATAGTATTTTTATGATTTATACTAAAGGTAACTATTTACAAGTAAGACTCTTTCTAGATTTTGTTTCAATCATTTTTTTTACATATTTGGAGCCATTTTTTGTATAGATGTGTGCATTACAAATATTAAAAAAAAAATCTCATAATTTAAAATGCATATTTAAAAATGGTACCCGATAGGTAAAAAGAAATTTTTGGAGCAAATTTGAGCTAAAGTCACACTTATAAATATTTATTGTACTAACTATTTAAAATAATTAAATATTGAGATTGATTGACAATATTCATTAAGGTAATTATTGTGATGTTTGTAAGCTATTTATGTAATGTTTTATATATTTACTTTGTTTAAATATTTTTATAAAACTAATTTTTTGTTAATATATTATTTTACCATGGGAATATTATGCTGAAAATTCAGATAATGGATATTTAATTTTTAAAAAATTTAGACACTATGTAATAAGTAAGTTGAAAATAAAAAAAATTTATCTGTGCATCGTACTAATTACAGCATCATGCAGCCATGTAAAATAGCGAGTTATAAAAAAAAATACGAAAAAACTTAAAAAATCAATAAATAGTTGTAATGAAATAAAATTTCAATTCTGCGGATAAAAATTAAAATTAGCCATTCTCTGTGCTAGGTAAATATGTCAAGTATGTGTTAGTGAGTGATATATGATAGTTCATAAAAAAATAAAATTAAGGTACATTGAAATGAACATAATAACAACAATAATTATAATCTCAAACTTTGAATAAAATAGAAAAATTTGAATGATTTGAGAATATTTTGTGTGTGCTTGACTTGTGATTTTTAGTAAGGAACAATTTTATACATTCATCATATATATGTACGTATATATGATAAAACACTGAGAAATAAAAAAATAATTAAAAATTGACGAAAAACAAAAATAAAAAAGCAAATCATTCATTGAACTCGTCGATACTCGAACATGTACTGAATAAAATAATGACAAAAAAAATTATATAATTACAATAAATAACGTTTATTGTCAAATAAATTTTTGTTTTTACAAATAATTTTCTTTCTTTTTCATTCCTAGGGATTAATGAATGTAAATAAAAGCGAAATAATGTCTAGTAATTAATACTATTACAAAATTGAACTTTTCTTTCTCTTATTCATTGTCCATCTTTATAATAATTAATTTAGTAAGTTTATAAGTTAAATAATGACTTGACTTCACTTTGTTATTTCTTACACATAATTGTATGACATTCATTTATGTTCAATTAAATTGTTAGTTTATTTAATATTACCGAGCAAATTAAAAACATAGTGTGCAACTGTGCTAACACGGTGGGTTCGTGTACTGCACGATTATTTAGTCTGGCGGAGACGGGGCATTGGGATGTCGTAACGGTATGACGGTGTTATTACGTCATTGTAATGTACAAATAAATCCCGTTATCGAGTTTTACAAGACGTTTCATTGTATCCACGAACTACATATGATTATTTGTAGAGCTCTTGGTAGTAAGACTCTGCTAATAAGTAATTACTATGATTAATAAAAAACCTTTCAGAGTTATGAGTGTAGGAAAATAACTATCTTTATTGACTTATGCAAATTTATTCCATCATTATTTTTCTATTAAAATAAAAACAATAGGATTTTTTTTATTTACCAACAATCCATGTTTTAGAACTGTTTGAGCATAAAGAGTAATTAAAAGCTTGCTAGCGGATCACTAAACTTTACAACCATTTTTTAGATTGGAATGTTTATTGTTTATTGGAACATGTGTATTATGGAGGTTTAAAAAGTGCATTGAACAATTATTTGTTTCTGAAAATTGCATGTTGTTGAATAAACACATGAATACTTGGTTGAATTAAAAAAAATTTGGTCATAATTTTTACAAAATAATGTTCCATTTAATATATGTTATAATTAAAATATTTTTTATTTTATTAATCAAAGGTCTTTGTATAACTATTTTCAGAAAATAAGTTTCAAAAAATATTCATTCAGTTATCATGAATTATTATATCGATAATAGCTTTCGAATATCTATACTAGTTATTCATGCTTATGACCAAAAAGTTTTTTTTTAAACATAAACTTTGAACCAACTAATTTATATTTTAATGTTAACGATAAATATTCTAATTAATTTTTATTATAGAGAAAATTATTCAATTAGATAAACTTAACGTCAATGGAAGCTTTTTTTCAGTTTACTTTATCTACTTGGAATTTTGCAAATCAATTTTGAACCAGCTCCTATCCAAACAGACTAAAATTTGGTGCATGTTTATAAATTAGGTGTCAACAATTTTTGTTTTTGAAAGCTTTTCTAAAAAATACTTTTACTAGATCATTTGTAAGTTGCATTTAGTTTTATTTCTAATAACATTAAAAAATAAAGTTATTTAAAAAATTTATATGATTAGATTAATGAAAGAGCGAATTAATTAAGCTATGAGTAATTATAAATTAATTATATAATTAGCCCATAGTTCTCAATGCTCTTTTACAGTACAAATAAAAAAAAATTATTCAAACAAAAAAAATTAAACCAAATCAATATGGAATTTTATTTTTAAAAAAATATGTTTCTGGGAATATTCAGGAAAATAATTACATTTTTTCCTCAGTTCACCATTAGAATAAAAAAAAAAATATCGGGTCAAGTGAAATCGTTGGATTTCGCAAGTAACATTAATAATTGGTGGGATAAATAATAAATACTCTAGTAAAAGACCTTTAGAGATAGATGCTGGTGGTAACAGGCTTTGACTGAATTGAGTGCGTAAAACTCAGACGGTATGGCGAAAGTAGATAAAGCCCCAAGTAAGACAGACATTAGATAAATGAAGGATATATGAGGCAACGAGCCACGGCGACTGCAACGTGACTTGGTTATCATGTGATCAACGTGACCAATCGTATTGGTCTTCGGGTTTGAAGTCACGTTGCATTCGGCGTGGCTAACTATTACGTTCCTCTTTTCCTTCGTCATCCAGCAAAGCGCGCAACGGTCCCTTGCCTCTTCGACCCTCATTCTCTATCGTAAACATCGCACCGTCAAAGGTGTATTCTCTTTTCTCAATTACGCTGTGTTTTACCTCTTATTTTTTACAATATAAAATTTATTTAATTATCATTGAATCTATTGTGGTCTCAACTCACTGTTAAATAGTTTTCAAAGGAATTTTTATTAATTATATTCATTAATTATTTAAAAAATCATTGATTACAAATTTAATTTGACATTGGTGTGGATAGTGACAAGTTAATGAAGTTTTGTGATTGAATAAAATTAATAAAAAAATACATCAAAAATAATTGCATTAAAGAGATTAAAGTAAAAAAAAGAAAAAAGGAATTGAGGTTAATAACGTTAAAGAGGTTAGTAAAAACGTCGTTTTTTATTCTGTTGTTTTCAAAAGCAGAAGTACCAATATTATGTGCGATATTGGGATAATTTATTACTCTACAGTATGTGGTTTTATACTTCACATTCTTTTCTCGCGTACTCGTTAGGATTCGTTAATATTTGTGTTATTGACTGACAGTTTACAATTAATTGTACTTCAGAGTGATTTGGATAAAAGACAGTTTTTAAGAAACCCATTGCAAATTTATTGTTATCATTTTATTGCCAACTATTCATTTAATAGCTAGCTTAATTTTGATTTAAAAAAAAAAATGGTGACTTCAAAAAATGACTTTGACTTAGCGAAGTATATGGCTAGAAGTGAAACCTATTGAGTAATTTCTATCGTGATTGTACTATCAGCGTTTAAAAAATTTTCCAATAATCCTTGTGGTGGAAGAAAAGCGATGAGAACAAAATATTACATTCTTACAAAGTTTTCGATAAAAACTTTTCAGAGAAGTTTATGATATTAATTAAATCGCCAATACTGTAGTTTGCTTATTATTTTTCTATTTCACCTTTATAAATAAAATAAATGTTAAAATTATTTAACGAGCTTTAATTTACAGTAAAATTTAATTACAATAAACTATGAAATATAAAAAACCAACTTTCAAGTGAATCAATTTCATGAGTAATATTATTTAATATTTTCTTTTTTCTATAATGATATTTATTTATTAAACGGAATATTCAAATAAAAATGTAAAAGTAAAAAGAAAGAAATCTTGAGGAACGCAAACAATGATATTGGCACGTTGAAGCCCGCGTGACAAGCCGGTAAATAAATAAAAAGGTCCTTTCTCCTAGCATTTACCCCCAGCATTAAACAGAAGAACTAGTGAAGGGAAATAGTTAGATCATGATTAACGTCATTATCTTCATACTCATGTTATTAAATAATTAATCAAAACGATTTAAGTTTTATAAGCTGACCATAAATTTATCACCTGAAGCGTTTTATTTCAAATAACCGAACCATTCTCTTCATTCAACTTAAATTGAAGCAAATAATTAACTAAAAAATCCACGAATAAAAAATATCTGTTTAAATAGCAAATTATTTATCCAATTGAAGCCAACTAAAAATAAATTCATTAGTTTTTTATGTTTGTGTTTAATGAGTATCTTTTAATAAATAATGATAAATAGGCAGAAGGTGAATGTCTAGTCCAAGATGAGAAGATATAGAATCACCAAAAGAGAAATAAGATAAATCTGTGAGGATGAGTCAGGGTTAAAAAAACGGCCCAAGGCCAAGATATGACTGGCAGCCGACACAATGATCGTGGCCAGGGTGTGCCAAGTTGCGGTAGTGTGAATGATGGTGCGACCATTTCAGCCACCAATGCACCACGAGAAAAACATACAGTCCATTGGTTCCGAAAAGGATTGCGACTTCATGATAATCCCTCACTCAGAGCTGGTCTTAATGGTGCCACCACCTTTCGATGCGTGTTTGTCATTGATCCGTGGTCAGCTGGAAGCAAAAGTGTCGGCATCAACAAGTGGAGGTAACAGAGCTTGAAAAATGGCTTATCAATATTGGTAGAGCAAAATTTCAATAATATAATATTTTCATTATTCATTGCTAACTCTATTACTATCATAAAGTTATCTATTTGCTAATCAATATCTATTTTCAAGTTATTTTGTGTTATCATACATGAGTGATTCGAATTCACTTTGAGTTATTAATTGAACTATAATATATGTAAGTCTTCTTTTAATTTTTAATTGTACAAATTAGTTAAGATTGATTATTAAGTAAAATGTCACTAGAATAATGATTAAATTGGACACAATTGATGTAGAGAAAGTAAAAATCATTGGTTGATGGTTTGATGTTTCTGTAAATTTGCCATCACAGTTTTACGTCACTATTCTATTTTTAATTTAACTTTTGTTTTGGTCAAGTTTTCTCCAGTGTCTTTTAGTAAGAAGTAAAATTGACATATTGTTAGTCCAACATTGGGTTAAGATCCTTAAGCATAGTCCAATGTTGAACCAGAGATAAGCCACCATTACTATCTATTAGAGTGTATGGAAGATGATTCATTTATTTTATTTATTATTTTTGCTTTCCTACATTTGTCTTTTCCCATCAAATTTTTGTAATTGCACTGAGACTCGAACTCATGCCAACTTGAAACAGAATGCCAAGCTATGAGTCTAGAAACTATATTGCTGAACTACCTCCATAAGGCAATGGCCAAGAATTTTATCATTATTCTATTTATACATTATTCATTCCAACTTCATTGATCCTCAAATGTGATGTAAAAAAAGTACTACATATTTGTTTAGATATTGTAAATATATGATAATACAAAAGCTCTTATAAGAGTTTATCTTACTTTTTATATCTTGACAAAATGTCTCTTAACAAACAACATACCAAAGTATAACATAGCAACAATAACTATTGCATCACGTTTCTTCTACAAATCTTCAACTGCTAAAATCTGTATTTATTTGATTCACAAGTAGTATTTAAAACAATTTTCTTTTACTATTCAAGTGATTAATATTTTTTTAATTGTAAATTATATAACTGATGTTGCAACTTTGGTGAGGAAATATAAATTTATTTTGTTATTTACTTCTCCAAGTTTCCACTTGTTTATTTTTTCAGGTTTCTTCTTCATTGTCTGGAAGACCTTGATGCTTCTTTGAGAAAACTCAACTCCAGATTGTTTGTAATAAGGGGTCAGCCTGCTGATGTGTTGCCTAAAATTTTCCGAGAATGGGGAACTACCAACCTTACTTTCGAAGAAGACCCAGAACCCTTTGGAAGAGCTAGAGATCATAATATCATCACCCTCTGCAAAGAATTAGGAATGTCTGTGGTTCAGATGGCTTCCCACACTCTTTACAAATTAGATGAGTAAGTTTTTCCTAGTTTATACTCATTTATTTCATTATTTTATTAAATTAATCCCTCATTATTTCGGACTCTTTCTTGCGTAAATTAGCAATTTAATATTCATACCTGAAATTTAAACCTTTAATTATTAGAAAAAGAAGTACAATAGTATTAGGATTTCTGTCATTTATAAAAGACTTATTTTTGGAAGCCAATAGCACGATTTTTTTTTTAAATACAATGTTGAAAGTATTCAGAGAATATTTTCGTCTAAAAATTTCTCTTTACTTTTCAGCAAATCTGGAACATGAAAAATTTTTTAAAAAACATTACTTCTGTTATCAGTAATTTTTATATACCTTTGGTGTGTAAATGGCATCGTTTCAGTGTTAATTTTATTCCTTCTGTGTAAAGTAATATCTATTACTTCATGAAAGTACACTCGAGTTTGGTGAAATTTGACATCCTTCAATACATATTAATTTCACATATGCCTTACAAAGGACACAATCAACATAAACGTTATAATAGTTCAATTATTGTGATACAAAGAGAATTACATGTAGTAAAAATTACTTTAAAATTGCTATAAAAAATGAAAATAAAAAAAAATTTATTGGTAATTTAAAAAATTTTACAACGAATTTTACTATGCAGTGAAATGGAAGATAATTTCAACTTTATTGCACATAATTAATACTCTAATACACTGTCAATTTTTTTTTATCACATTGTCTATATATATATATACATGTCTCGTGCTTTTTCGTCAGCTTGGTGGAGGCTGTACAACGTGCTGTTCTCTATTATAAATGAGACACGTGCAGTGCTAGTGCGTATAAACAGTGAACATATGAAGAATAATTATTATGTGAAGTAAGTATATGCTAAATATAATTTAATTAATTTAATTACATCTATAAAATCTTCATCAAGTAATAAAATGTCATTCTTCTGAATAATCTCTAATAAAGCGTAATAACATTTTTTTTTCGTTCTATAATCTCATTCTCAAATTAGTTTTTACATTATTCCATTTGAAGCATGATATTTTGTTTGTTGATTTCACGTTGTCCATAATAATAAGTCTATGCATAATAATAATATTTTATTTACAGTGATGGAAGACACTGCTGACATGACCACAGTAAACTAAAAGTCAAAACATCATTTTCTAATTTATTATTCAACTGTCTTCGAAATGTCAAGCTCTTTTGCAAACACTGCTCCATTATCGTTTGAAATTAAATGTAGAAAAAATAAAAATTACATCGGAAACATCATTAACTCTTTAGACGCTTCGGGCTTTTTTTCAAGCATCTTACTTGCTCTCAGGTATGCTCAGTGGATGAAGTTACATTGTGTAAAAAAAATTATTGTAGTTAAATGTCTGAGGAGTTAAGACATATCAATGTTCATTGTACATAAATAATGAAAATTTTAAATTGACAAAGAATCTGCATATGATTTGTATGATTTATTTCCTGGCTGAGGTATACTGTGTATAAGGTTGCCATCCGTTCGAGTTTTCCAGGACAAGTCCTCTTTTTTGACTGAAGGGAGGGGGGGGGGCTATCCGGGAATCAATATTTAATTTTAATAATTGCAATTTGTTCTAAATAAAACTTTTCATTTTTCAATAAAATAAAGATTTATATAAATTTTGAAATATTTAGTAAAAAGTTTTAAGTCTGATCTGTCCTGATTTTTGATGAGATGAGTCATTGTTTTGTCTGGGGTTTTTTTACCGTTTCAGTCCGGGGTTTTGCAAATTTGAGATGGCAACTTTAACTGTGTAGGACTTTCTGTGCCTCTAACGGTCATTGGATCATGAACTTGAATGAAATAGTTTATGTATTTCGAGATCTAACTTTATTTTGATGATATTTATAATTATAAATTATTGACTGATGAGATTATTAATAATAGCTATGCATAAATGCATGGACAAAACCGAACTCGAAATTCATGTAATTATTAATTAAAATTAAACAAAAATTAATGGGCTTTTAGTTATCTAGAAACGTTCGAGTTTAAAAAATACTAAATTAACACGGGTTTATAAAAATTGCCTGAAAAACATCATCTTTTAATAACTATTTTTTATAATTCATAAAGCTCAAAGCATATCTTAGTATACCGGATATGTTTATATTGACAATCTCTTAAGGAGTATTTCTATTGTTATGGTTCACTAAAACTATAAAAAATACTGCAATTATGCAATTAACGCAAGTATGTTGTACAGTTATTGGATACGAGCTACCGTACAGTAGCTACCGTATTGCTACCTAGTGTGCACTACCTCAATCTTGTTTAGTATTCTGCACAATATATATATATATATATATATATATATATATATATATATATAGTAAAAAAAAACAGAAATAATTGCAGTGTTGGATGCATGTCATTCAGAATCAAAAAAGGATTAAAATAATTATTAGTTCCTTTTTATTCTTCCTTTAAGAACTTCAGTTTTTAAACATTTTTAAGTGGATTAAAAGTGACTACAATGTTAATGAAATGGATGACGTAATTTGGAAACACTTTAAGTGTATCGAAATGAACAACTACGATTTACAGTGCAGACAAAACCGTAAGGTCCTTCCGTAAAAGGAAGTGGAACATTCAGAATCAGTCTGTTACACGGAGAAAAATTTCATAGAAAAATTTTCATGCTCGTGACTATAAAACGAGTGCAACTGACGAGAAACGAAATTTTTCTAAAACAAATTAGGAAAAACTTTATTGACAAATAGTAATTTTTAATAGAAGCGTTTGAGTTTATATGAGAAAGCGTAGGACAAATTGTAAAAGAGCATAAGAAAAATTGTAACACAGCATAGGAAAAATTTCATAGCATCCTCGTCTGTAAGAGATTCTTAAACTTTTTCTAATGGGATATGAATAGAATAAAAATTACTTGAAATTTAATATATTTTATAATGTGGCATGGGAATTTTTCCTCTGCACTTTGGTAATTGGCCGCCACATGTATCAGGTATGTGCTCGGTCCTATGTAAATAAACACAAAAAAAAGAGCTGGGCAACATTCGTGCATTTCCGCTTTTTTTCGAGACGAGTTAGGACAGAGAGAAATAAGATTTCGTTTACGAAGTACGCGACAGTAAAATTATTTAACCTTCAGAATAAGTGGTTGTACTAAGTTATACGGTGCTAAGTTCTACAACGTTCCATTCTAATTGCTACAACGTAGTGACTGGTTTATTTAACGTCATCATTTCATCTATAAGAATTGTCAGCATTCTTCATAAATGTAAACACTAATTTTATCATTGATTCATCTCTTTTGACACAATAATAATATTAATTACATTTATACAAAGTTATTGTATGTAATATGTATGCGTTTAAACCACAAAAAATGATTGTATTTATAGGCAAATAATTACAAATTATAAATTAAATAATTAAAAATTATTATTAAAAAATTTTTCTAGACTGGCATGGTAATTTTTACTTTATTGGCATAGGAATTTTTCTACTGCGTTTGATATTTTTTACTCAGCCGATAAGTTGCACCCAGATTACCAGAGAGCACGGGAATTTTTCTGAGAAAATCGAAATAAAAATTCTAAGAATTTTCGCTCCGTGTAAGTTCCAGTAGTTTTTGAGAAAATTCCAGTCTCCATTCATAGTGTAAAACGATATATACATATCTTTTTCTATTACTATTTTTTAAAATTAATAAATTACTTTACCAAAATTCATTTTCTCTTTATTATACAGTCCTCCTATTTTATATAATAATCATAGTATTAATTTTTAAATCTAAATTTTTTAACCAAAATATATTTCACTGCAAGAGATAAAAATATTTGTATGTTAAATCTATGCTTAAGTCCTTGTAATCTAAAGTTATTCAGCTGCAGAGTAAAGTTGGCTTGTTTTTGTCAGATAATTTTTAATCCATCATTTTCTGCATGTAGATTTCTACAAAAAAGAGTTTGTGTAAAATTGGTTATTTTAGTAATTATGACTTGTAACAATCTTGAAATTAATCAAAAAAGTACTTTAGATTTAAAGAGAATAGTATTACATGTAGGTGAATATAATTGTATGTGTAAAAAAGAAATGAAATCGACAATTGCGCACCTGAAACATCAAGGAGATTAAGAGATTCCCTAGAGAAATGCGGATGAAGAGGCTCGAATTATAACGAAGTATCAAACCGTGCGTGAGAATGAAACGCGAAGTTTACGAGAGTAGCATTTCAACTTACACTCTTAAAACGTGATAGGAAGAAAGACCGACTGATAAGAGAATGCTACAGTAGAACAAGGAAAAATAGAATATGTACGTATGCACACTGCTCGTAGACTTTTTGTTGAAAATTTATGCAGTGTACTCGAGTAGATAACGAATGACATTTCCTACAACCGTACTAGAAATACAAAAATATTTTTTGTCAATAGACACATACTATAATAACTGTGTTATATCTTTCAAATGTCAATGGAGATGTTTTTTAAATAACAAAGCCATAATTCATCAGTATCAGAAATCCAACGAAAACAATATTATTTATTTGAAGATTTATTCATTTTGGTGTGGAACAATCAAAAAAGAATATGATTGGTCAATGATATAGGGAGAAAGATTAAGTAAAAGTCACCCTGGAATGCAGTATCATCATGGTACACTGCGTCAAAGTAGTCAAATTTACTCTGCAAGATAGAAAGTGATACAATATGCCAAGTAAATTATGCTATCTTTCATGGTAAATTTTACTATTTCGGTACCATGTAACATAATTATCTTGTACGACAGGGTAATTTTAGCTCAATCATTCTCTTCGTGTACAACTAAACTTATTCTAGATACACAGTATTTTTCTTTTATTTTGCTCATAAAATGTTTATTAAGCCACAGCAACATTTAAACATGATTTTGACGTACTTCGATAAAATAAAATTCTTTTTAACAAATTTGTTTAAGCTACTGTGTTGAAAACAGCTTTTAATTCAATAACAAATACAAATTTATGAAGAATACATTTATTTGTGAAAACAGAGGGAAACATTTTACCATCTTGTAGTGTAAAATTTACTATTGTATAGAATGAACTTTACTCTGCCTGTGTAGCGTACCTGAGTAGCCTTAAAGTGAAGGATATTTTTTACTTAATCCGCCATCTTGTGTAATCATGATGGTTGAAAAACGATGATTAAAAATAGTGTCAAAAAAATAAATAAATATGCAAACCCCCTCCCTCCGCCCTGCTAGTCTACACAATTTTGTATAGGCACGTTTTTTTCGGAAAAAAGGAATATTTTCCTGCAACCAGGACTCGAATCTGGATCCCCTAAGTTGCGCGTTAGGGGCTTTACCACTTAAACTATCGCAGTACTGTAATTTCTATTTTCTTCCATGACATTTAATGGCATTGCAGTGTGAGGGTAAAAATTACTAAACTGCATAATAATTTTTACTCCCTTCCCTACTACAGTGTCACCAAATTACCATAAAATTCAGGGTCATTTTTACTATACATTTCTCTACGTGTACTCACCGTGGTCCGACGAGAACTCCACCGGCTTCAAATTTAAGTAAATTTGATAAATCGCTAAATTTGCAGATAGAGCTGGGGATATTGTCGACATATTTACTAAAAAAAGATATTAACTTAATAAAATCTCACCTATTCCCGATTTTCTCGAGTTCCGATTAGGGGACACTTCCGTAAATAAATTATTCGTGCTGAGATACACTTAAATAGTGAATAAATTTATTTAAGCCGTATGAGGGACAGCGTAGAACAAGGAGGAGGTCACGTTTGATGAGGACAGGTACGATTTGAAGCGAATATATTGACTGATGAAATAGCTTAACCGGTAGAACAACCAGCATGTAACTGGAAGGTCCAGGTTCAACTCCTGGTCTCGACAGAATATATTTTTTGCTAAGAATCGTCCTGAATTAGTCGTGAAGTAGTCTATACGTATTTAACCCTGGTCTAGTCACATAATGAAATATTGCAGTTCTGGTCACCTGTATAAAAATACCTCGCAATGTTATTTTTCCAGCGATGTTGCTACATAGTTCAGAATAAATTCTATTGGCTTATGCGACAAGAGTAGTGGAAATTCAAGCATTGGCAACGTTGCACGCAACAAGCTGCTCGTTTTAACATAGATACGGATTGACAATACGTTTATAAATTATTTTTTCAATAATAGCTACTACCTTCAATAAATTTTTCAAATACGTCAGTCTTTTTCAAAACGTCGTAAGAAAAAAGTCAAATTTTTTCAAAGCATTTGGATAGATAGTTTGTCTTTAAAATATAAAATATAGATTACGGGAATACCCTCATAGGGTGGCCAGTCTAGGGTTAAATTTAAAAGTGGAGGCATCCCCTAATCGGAATGCTACCCAAAAAGGTAATGAATTCATCCGTACGTTCACCGCAAATCCAAATGTTTAAAACTTTAAGTGTTTACAATGTTAAACGTCATAAACAAACTATAGTAATTTTTTACATGCACTTAAAACACTTTTTGTCGTTTACCAAAATGCTATAGTTTGTTTATGGTGTTTAACGTTGTAAACATTAGAGTATTTCATTGTTAAATACTTTAAATGTTTTATAACTAAACACTTGAATTTTTCGGATTTGCAGTATACACAAGTGGTGCATCCATCCTAGAAGTCTTTTGTAAATAAATGGATTCTGTATACGTACCTTTGTAGAGATATATCAAAATGTTCAATTTAAAAAATTAGACCAATTCAATAACTTTTAAAGTTGATATAAAAAAACCATTTTTAAATGTTTACAATCATTAACAATTTGACATTTTAGATATTGATCCAATTGCAACAACTTTCTAATGGAAAGTTAAAAATTTTTTTTCAAGTTACATCAACTATCAATTGATTATTTGAAAATGTTAGAAAAAAAATGTAGTTCTATTTTCAATTGCCCAGAATTTTACATCAATTTATTCCTATAGAAGGATTTATTCCGGCTGTTAGAGACTTTATTATTCGAAGCGTTCCAATAAAAAGCCTACAAAAATTTACTGTTTACAGAATTCTCGATAGAAATGGAGGCAAACCACCTTTAACATACCACCAATTTCAAAACATTATTGCTGGAATGGACCCACCTGATCTTCCAGTTTCCACAGTAACAGCTGAATGCATCGGCAATGCTTATACTCCTTTAAGGGATGATCATGATGATCTTTATGGTGTACCTACGCTCGAGGAACTTGGTAAGAGTTTTCTTAAGTGGACTCAATTTAATGCACTATGTTCAACATATTGTGGACGCTGCTATTAATTTTTTACTAATGTGTGAAATATCTTCATCGTTCCCATTAAGGTAAAATTTTCCAATTTTATATTTGGATGATTTTATTGTTGAAAACCATTAAGATATCACTCGAACAAATATATTTTTTAAAATTATTATCAATTTTCAATTTTTCAAGTGGGTTATTGAAAAATGATTCAATTAAAAATATCAACCTCTTGGCAAAAAAATCGAATACGGCTGGTTAATGGATTTTTTAGGCTTTGACACGGAGGGACTTCAACCGTCTGTCTGGGTTGGAGGTGAAAGTGAAGCTTTAGCACGACTGGAACGCCATTTAGGACGTAAAGCATGGGTTGCAAGCTTTGGTCGACCCAAAATGACTCCGCAATCCCTTTTACCAAGTCAAACAAGTCTTTCGCCTTACCTTCGTTTTGGTTGTCTTAGCACACGTCTTTTCTACTACCAACTTCGTGATCTATATAAGAAGGTGTTCTCTAATATTATTGCATTAATTATTATCAAACAATATTTTCATACTGTACAGAAATTAATTTATTATTATTTTTAACATTAACATATTTTCTGTAGATCAAAAAAGCTACACCACCACTCTCTCTTCATGGCCAATTACTTTGGCGAGAATTTTTTTACTGTGCTGCAACGAAAAACCCTAATTTTGATCGAATGCAAGGTAATCCGATCTGTCTGCAGATTCCTTGGGATAAAAATGGTGAAGCTTTAGCTAAGTGGGCAAACGTGAGTAAAAACAATCTTTAGTCTTTGTAGCCTTTTTATTATTTTTTTACTTGCGAATTATTTTGCACTATCAAACGTTTAAGCTTGCTAATATTATATTCAGAAAATAGAAGACTTATTAAAGTCGTTAAATAACAAAAAATCAATTATTAAAATTTGTATGACTATAGGAAAATCTTTATACCTCTCTGCATAATAAAAGATCTTAATTTGGAGCATGTACAGTTATTTTTGAATTATAGTCTTCAATATAATTATTACTGTTTCCATACTTGCTGTTCAATACTAATAAAATATCATTCTTAGTTTAATTTATCATTAAATGTGACGTTCTTCGTTTTGCTTCAGCACTTTTTAAATACGTTTAACTTCCACAAGTAGGAGTCTTGAAACTTGTAAATTTTCTACACATTGTAATCTATTTTTTTATTAAAGCTCCTTAAACCCAATAGGTTTATTTTAGCTGTACAATATTAACAAGTATATACATTTCTATATTAAACCATTAACTTAAATATAAACATATTATAATTAGACCAATTAACAAATATATCAGTAGTTACAAACAAATTTTACAATCATTAAGGAATTTAACCATGTTTACACAAGCAAAAATGTTGGGTGCCTTTAACAAAAGTTGAGCGTTTAGTTGGCTCGACACTTTAAGTTTATTTTAATTTTTTAGAAGTGATACACGCTCTTTAGCATATAACTTACATTGCCACAAAATGTGGTTAAGACTCTCTGCACTCTTGCAGCAATCATTTTCTAGTATTCCTACCTGTTTCAAAGATTCGGCAAGATTATAGTGGTTAGTCCTGCATCTATTGACGGTCACAATTATTTCTCTTCTAAGACCTTTATGATAAAACCAGGGTTTAGGATGACTATTGTAAAATTCAAGAATTGTAATCTATTAGCTAAGCATATTTAGATATAATATAATGTATAATTAGGTGATAGACTATTACGAGATTATAGCTAGGTTCGAGAAAAATCATCAGCAGCACATTAATCATGTTACTAGGGTTGCTAAACACTTCATGTTTCGGCAAATAATTCTGGCTAAAAAGGTGCTAAAATCTATATCCAATATTGAATTCGTTGTAACATGATAACTTCTTCTGATTTGTAGCCCAACTTATTAGAATGAAAAGTTTATTACTTGACTTTTTTTATGAAGCTCCAGAAATGAGTTAAATTAGCAAATAAATTATAAATAACAATACAGTTCATAAAGTTACTATTCTTTGAATTAATTTTAAATTATTTGTTTAATTCGTTCGATTGTATCAGGGTCAAACTGGATTTCCATGGATTGACGCAATAATGACCCAGTTACGTGAGGAGGGTTGGATTCATCATTTAGCTCGTCATGCAGTAGCTTGCTTTTTAACGAGGGGTGATCTTTGGATTTCATGGGAAGAAGGAATGAAGGTAGAAATATCACTACATTTCTGGACAGTTGATACAAGACTAGGGAATGAATAATAGGGTGACAAAAAATTAAGAGATAATAAAAATCAACAACTATTAAAACACATTTTGTGTTGTTTTAAATATTTCATAAGGTATTTGATGAACTTCTACTTGATGCTGACTGGTCTGTCAATGCTGGTATGTGGATGTGGCTGTCATGTAGTTCATTTTTTCAACAATTCTTCCACTGCTATTGTCCAGTTCGTTTTGGAAGAAAAGCTGATCCGAATGGCGATTACATCAGGTATTAATTGATTCATTTGTAAATTAAATAAACACATGGTATATTCTATGCATATAACTGGGTAATAAATGGTTAAAATAAATGAAAAAAATGAAATAAAACAGAAACAATAAAAACTTTATGTGTCCAATAAATTTATGAGATAAAAAAAAGTACCATTAAATTATCATAGATAATGGTTGAATAAATTTACAGCAATTAAGAGTAAATAAATGGTTAGTTATTAAATGAAATTTTTATTCAAATTGAGAAATATTCATGCCAAATAAACAAACAATTTTTACTCTAGCCTTTATTAATTATACATCATTTTTGTTTATTTTATTAATAAATACAGAGATTAAATATTTAATAATTTTCATATTTTGTATGTTATCAGTAAACTTTTGTTGATTTTTTATGAATGTAAATTAGTTAGTCATCAGTTAATAATTAATTTAATTAAATAATTGTTTTAGAAACTAAAAGGATTGATTAATAGACAAAACATTACTTGTGTTAGAATGATTATGAATATCTGTCATCTGCAGACGATACCTACCAGTGTTGAAGAACTTTCCAACTCGATACATACACGAGCCATGGGTGGCGCCTCTGGGCATTCAACGTTCAGCAAAATGTATCATCGGACGTGACTACTCATTGCCGATGGTAAACCATAGTAAAAGCTCAAGAATAAACATCGAGAGGATGAAGCAGGTTTATCAACAGCTCAGCAAGTACCGTGGCAACGGTGAGTGTAAGTTGTCGTTTCATAAGTTTTTCTCTAGTCTTTTCTCCCCTTGGGCTGTAGCTCTCAAGTTCCCAACGCTCCACTTTACCCGAATCGATTGACCGCGTCTGAGAGAGAGACACGGGATATTCATGTATTTGGGTAAGTGAGCTCCTTCGTCTCGATCTACCTCGTAAGGATTTATTTTTTTATCGATGGGTCTAATAAAACGATCTCAAGTAGTCGGGCGTGACTAACAAGACATTATTTTTTTTTTGCTATGCAACTCATACTGGTACGAGCAGGAGTTATCGCCAATGGAGAAACGATAGGTGAGAAATTTTTTTTTTTTATTAAAATTCATAACTTAGAAAAAATGTGCTTAATTGACATCAACTTAAAAAAAAAAATTTTTTTTCATATTGAGATGAATATTTTTTTGATTTCAATTTTAAATAGACTGTCAATTAAATCAAAAATTGAGCTAAAAATCAAGTGATTCTATTAACTTAATGATTATTTATTTAATGGTAAATTTTTTTTTCCATCTACTCAATTTTCCTTATAAAGGATAGATTATTTTTTTAAGTAGACTAATATGAGAGGATTAATTAAATAGCCAATTAATTATAAAGGTTTGATGAGGATCATCGGACACACGTCAAAGATTTGTGATGATAATGAAAATGAAGAGAAGAAGAAAAAGGATGGTTCATCCCCTCTACCAAGTGAGCAAAAGATGATTGCAGACAGTGGCTTCGACACATCAGCATCTACACCAAAATAAAAAATAAATGAAGATAAAAATGTTTTCGATTAAATTCGAATGGATTGGGTTACATTTTATTCTCATCGTTAAATTTAATATACAATAATATATCAAAAGAAATTTGTAGAGAGCCTCTCGACAGCCATTGGAATATTATTTCTTTTTCTTTCTTTTTTTTTCGACAAGCAAAAGCTTTTATAAAGACTAGAGTTGAACCACAAATTAAATTAGTGGTCGTTACTTTTATAAGATTAATATTAATTATAAACTTCTGTTATAATTTTATGGAGTCGCGTGATAATGAAATTGGAAATAGTTCAAAGAGAATTAGGAGAAAAGCGTCAGTTATTAAAATATAAAATTTATAAGTAATTTAATAAATATTTATATTTGATGGAATCGAATGAACAAATATGGCTTAATTCTAATGTTTGCATCTACAAATATTTCAGGATGTATTTTTTTAAATGAACTAAATTTTTACGTGTTAATTATTTTAATTAAAAAATATTTAGTAATCTGAGCTTCAGATTCTTTTTGAAGTCAAACAAAAATTATTCCTTTTTTTTATATATATTTATTATTTATATATAAATATTGTTTTTTGTTTATTGAAAAAAAAATTTTTTCTCTTAATTGATAAAAGTACATCCGCACAGTTATCGCGAACGCTTCAATGGTCACGCATGTCGAATTTTAACAGTTAAATGTGGGTAAGAGTTGTCGACAATATTTCCATTTGTACTATTTCAATGACCTATAAATAATTTTTTATTTCTGTATCGAAGTGTAAATTACGATTTCTATCTAACTAATATACATACATACATACATTTTTGAAACTATTTAATCATTTTAATTTAACCATCATATGAGATTCATGAACTCTCTGATTGATTATTTAATTAATTGAGAATCATGTTGCCTTAATATAACAAAAAAAATCATGTACAAGGTCTAGAGAATTAATGCAAAGTACCTGCTTGTGTGAGAAATTGAAGCAAATAGAATAACAAAATTGTGATAATTGAATGACTATTATGTACTAGGAGAAAAAATTACTTTTATACAAAGAATACACTCTCAATAATTACTGATTTATTTTGAAATAGCATTTTTTGTAAAAATTGAAAATACTTTAGTAGTAAATAATAATAAGAAATCTCCGAATTAATATTTATTATAATCTGATGACTTACACCCTCTAATTCAGAGTAACTGTAATGCATTAGACAGACCGGTAAATTTTGGCCTGTAGGCGTAGAATTTTTACTAAGTGAAACGGCAAAGTTTAACATTTCTCTATTCAATTACTAATTCGATTGAATGAATTTTCTTTATTTACTAGATTTCTCTAAGAACACTGTAAATTTAAGTGTTTTATTTTAAAAAATTAAAAGTGTTTTAAATATGACGTTGCCCATTTGATTAATATTGTCTCGATTTTAAAAGACTTAAGGCGCCTCGAACGGAAAAATATAGATATATAAAAGAATATGGACTTTTGCACAGTAATTTCTGGCAAATAAATAAATTAAATAAGAAAATACTGTTAGGAAAAGATTCGTGCAAGAACGATATATGGAATGAAACGAGATAAGGATGATTGGATGAAGAATAAGCAAAATACAGTAGAACTCCTCATCTGTTAACCATTCGGGCCAGGACCTTTCTCTGCTGTTAACATTTCTCCGTATCCCCACTTTTCAGTATGCTCCTTTTCTCCTATGCGCATCAACATACGCAGAATAATCAATTATAAAAAGGATCCAGATCGTAAAGCTAACCTCGATATCGCATTTTAATTAAATTAAAGTTGCGCGCCACGAATAAAAAATTTGATTGGCGAAAGAAAAATTTAAGAGGGAGAAATAAGGATTAACAGATGAGGGATTATCCTGTTAACAGATGAGAGAGTGCCACAGTAGAGAGAGAATCAGATGAGGGGTTCTACTGTATCCAAAATTAAAAGTCTAAAGCGATTTGATAGATTTTGGTCGAACAGATGTAAACGAGTAAGTGACTTAGAAATATGAAAAACAATCTGTCAAATCGCTTTAGACTTTTAATTTCGGATATTTTGCTTATTCTTCAACCAATCATCCTTAACTCGTTTCATTCCATAGATCGTTGTTGCATGAATCTTTTTCTGTCAGTATTTCTTATTTAATTTATTTATTTGCCTAAAATTACTGTGCAAAAGTCCATATACTTTTACATATCTATATTTTTCCGTTAAAAAACAAGGAGTAACTCAATGGATGACCTCCTTAAAATAGTACAAAAGTCATACCAATTACTTATTGTTAGACATTAACAGATTGTAATTTATATAGTCAAATTAAAAAAAAATATACATATATATTTTTCCGTTCGAGGATACGTATAAATATATATAAAAAATATATACGTATATATTTTTCCGTTCGAGGCGCCTTAAGTGTTTTAAAATCGAGACAATATTAATCAAATGGATGACGTCATATTTAAAACACTTTTAATGTTTTAAAATAAAACACTTAAATTTACAGTGAATGAATTAGCGAATATTAAGTGTTCGGCAGTAAAATTAAGCCATTCTCACTAATTCATTTTCGAAGAAATTTAATACTATTTTTAAGAATGCACAGAAAGAAAGATTGAGTAAAAATTACCCTGCCGTGCAATGTAATCATAGTACACCACTGGTGGAAGGGTAAATTATACCATCTTTTAGGGTAAATTGTATATTTTTATGCAATATACCACAGTTTGTATACAATACTAATATTTATGATGTTTTTTTACAAACTATCGAATTTTAAACAACTCAAGTGTTATTATGAGTATTTGAAATATTACTGAAATTGATCAAAGCAGTATTTACTTGTTACAGGTAATTTTTTCCTTAGTATATTCAAAAGCTTGAATGACTTATATAATAGTAAAAACGATAAAATATTTTTAACCTGTAATTTTGTATCACATTATTCACCACTAGTTATAATGAATTATCTAAAGATTTGGAAAATAACAATAAATGAATAAACAGATATATAAAAGCAGTTTATACATCAATAAATAGTATGAATGATGATTTTTCATCAGCTTAATGACGTGGGCTGTGGGAAATAAATGATCAAGTAAATGAAATCAGCGTATTTCATGTCAACAAATGATATATTTTTAGTGCCTATACAGTGAGTTTTGGACTCATCTAGGTTTTACATTACATTTCTTATTAGATTTAAACAATTACAAATGAATATTTTGTTTCTTTCTCAACACTCAAAAACGGAACTAACGTTTTTTTTTATTCATCATGTTTTCATTATTTTTTATTATTCATTTATTTATTTTTACTCTCAATATTACTCGTACACTTCGTCAATTCTTACAAATGATTACATATCTCTTATATACCATCACGTTTTGTTTTTTGTTATTTTTTTCTTTTTTTTTAATATTTTCGTGTGACCCTCTTGTTAATATTTTATTCTTTTTTACCAAACATTACGTGATAATCATAAAATCATGAAACGTTGTCGGCGGTAATTTGTTTCATTTATTTATTATTTATTTTAATTAAATAATTAATTCATTTTTTTTTCTTTTTATTATAATTATTATTGGTAAGGGGGTGTTATTAGTATTATTAATTACTAAAATTATTTGCATTTACGTCCACCAATCGCTTAAGAATTCGCAACGATTTAATTTATAGCCTCGATATAATTTAAAGTTTTTCTTAATTTTTTTATCAATTTGTCGTCCATTTCAATTTTGACTATTGAAATGATTTAAAATTATTTTACTTTTTCTTATCTATTTACTCATTTATTTTTTTGTATTGATCATCATTAGTTTTCATTTATTCACATTTTCGACGATATTTTAGATAAATCCACACGCGACATTGGAAATAGTAACATTTGCACATGTTTATATTACTTATGAGTTAAAAACCAAGAGCCGGCTTTTATCATCAAATTAATTTTTATTTCATGTTTTTTCAGTAGAAATTGAAATCCCACGTTATTTTCATTCGTAGGGCCAAAAATGCAAGTATGCTTATGTTTATTTTAATGCGAGTCAAAAGTTGCACAGTACATCGGCATGGCATTTCGTGGGAGTGCACAAATTCTGTCTTCCTTTATCTTCATACTTATTTTTAATATTTAATTATTCATTTCCCACTTCCACTTTATTACAGTCATGTATTTTATCTTTTAATAAATACATGAAAAAATGGTAAAATATTTTTTATTTTTGCTGAATTCATTCATTTTTGATGATTTTATTTGTTTTTTTTTGTTTAAATCTCATCATTAGTTGAATATTTATTTATATTTTAATGATTCATTTTCGGAAGACAGATCGAGCGCACTTCAATTGAATTGCTTTTAAAAAATCACCTTAAAAAATGGAAAATGAATTCCATGGATAAATGATATTTTATAATAAATAAAAATGTTAGAAAAATTCTTTTTAATACTATAATTTTAACGATTTCACCTAAATTGTGTATTAACATATACTTAATCTCTCATTTTTTTTCAAACATTTTTTAATCATTTTACAATTAAAATATATCAATCTTTTGGAAGAGACAGAAATCACCACATTATTATAGGAAAATATTTTATTAAATGTGATTTATTCAAGATCAATTGTGTTATTTTATTAATAAATATTTTATAATTATAATAACTAAAAAATTCTAAAAATTATTCAAACAACAAACAATAAACAATTAACAATCCGATGTTTATAATTAAACGTATTTAATAAAATATTTATACAATTGATTGAATTTTTTATTTAATGGTATTTAAAATCTTCTCTATTAACAAAAATTTATTTAGGAAAAAGAATATTTTATTTTCTACAAACTAATGTTGCATATTTAATTGTTTGAGATTTTTATTTATATATATTTATACATACATACATGAATGTATACTATATATACATATAAATAATTAACTTAATAAATTTTATTTTATTTGTTATACACTTGTTTTACTTTTTCTCTCTTTCTATAGTCCGTTGACACAAAATTATTTTAATTAAATCATTGATTTTATTTTATTTTTTTAATTCTGTGTTCATCAACTATTATTATTTTCTTGTTTTAAATCTTGTATTTGTGTGCTGTCTCCTGCTTAGCCGAAGAAAAACGCTTATTGAACTAGATTTTCTAAGAAAAACCGGTAACAGCAATTGAATCGATGATAATAATCGCAATTATCGTCGATTAAAAAAGCGACAACACCCGTTCGTAAAATTTCTAAATTATGAGAGTCGACGATTCATATTTTCATTTATTTTAATCTTCGTGTAACTTTTGCTTATTTTTATTTTTCATTTACTTTATTTTACATGCTTATTATCTTTTCCAATATAATTTTTTTGTTTATCATACACTCATAACTTTACGCAAATTAATTATTAATTTCACAAGCACCGCGTTTTCATTCATTCATTTAAAGTTAATTTTTTTTATTAAGTTCGGTATTTCACAACACTATTTGTTTTCTTTTCATTATAATTATTAATTATTTTTATTATTTATTATTCGATAAAATTAGTACGACTCTTCATTTCCCTAACATTATTTTTTTTTATTATATTTTTAGTTTAGGAAACCACTTGCGTATTTTTTTATTTAAAAAAAATTCTTTTATTACAAAATTTAAATCACTTCTTTAGATAAATTTTTTTTTTACAATAAAGAATACATGTTTAACTTTTTATTACACAATTTACAAAAGAAGATTGAATATTTCTAAATTAAAATTCCTCAATTAATATTCAAAACTCCAAAATTCTAGTAAAAAAAGATTTTTCAAACAATCTATTCTTTAAAATCTGAAATATATTTTCTTACGTAAAAGGTTCCCTTAAATCAGATTCGTTATTCCTTAAGTGCTACATTTTTTTGTCGTTCTACGGTGTTCCACTAATAACTTCAAGGTGGATAAACTGTATTTGTAAATGTTTTTTCTTATTTTTAGTTTTTTTTTATTTTTATTAATTACTAAATTTTTCTTTTCATCATAAAATTTTTACATTTATTGAGTGTTTTTTTATTTTTATTTATTTCATCAGTTAATCTTTATTATTTTTCATTATTTATTATTCTCTGCTTGCATTAAATATAATTTCACTATGGCATTTGTCAAAACTCATGCACCCATGCACACATATACAGATTCGTTCCCAGGGATATAATATTTTCTCTCCCCTTCTTCATTTTATTCTTTGTTTTTTTCATCATCTTTCCCTTCTTTTAGGTGGTGTATCCACCAACCAACGTGTAAATCTTATCAAGAAGGGGATAAGGAGACAAGTCAGAAAAGAGTGTACACTTAAAAGCGAGGGAAAAAGGAAAAAAACGAATAAAATTAGTAGTTGGGTGTAGAATAAATCCAAGAAAATGACTACCTGAATGTCAAGATTATGTCGTCTTTAATCGTTCTTTTGTTCTATTATGCTCCAACAAGTTAGCCAAGATTCACTTTCACATACGTTTTATACTAGGTCATCAATCTGTCTATTAAAAGTCTTTTTACAATGAGAAGAAAATTTCGAGGAACTCGAGAAGAATGAGTTTATTGATTTTATTTATGATGAGGAAGTGACTTGAATAGTTCATTAAATTCATGAAGCGTTTATGAATTGAGCTGTCAATAAAATCAACAGTAAACCTTTTTATTATTCATTAAATTAACAATTAACTTGTTTTATTATTACTTCATTATATGAGTAAATCACATTAATAATTGTCATTGTAATAAATAAAAACAAATTATTGCTCATAAATTCCAGCAGTTTTATGGATCTACACTGAAAGATAAAATATAGTGTGGCATAAATTTTATAATACTAGAGTACAAGTCTACATTCCAATCAAATATATTCTTTATTAATCTATTCAATTTATTAAATCATTCATAAAGATAATCTTCAATTTTTCCTTTCTTTTTTTTTAATTGTCTGATAAATTATTATGCTAAATGTTAACTTTGAAACAGGTGTTTATTATCACTTATTTATCACTACACTACATTCGTTTACTCGGATGAAAATGATCTACATGTCAAGATTATGCATTAAAATATTTTTCATATATTTAAATGTATACATTTTTACACATAGTTAAGAAGTATGCTATAATTATGACTAATATGTAAACAATTATAATTAACAATAAATATCAATTATTTTATTTTTTAAGCTTGAATAAATTTTTTTTAATAAAAATTAGATTAACAACTAGCTGTTAATTTAACTTATTATTGATTTATTATATACATTCTTTAATATAATAATTAATTATTCATGTAATCTTAAGTATGTTTAATTCACATATTATTTTAACGATTAATTACAGTGATATTGTTTAATTAATTTTATATTTTAGAATCTCAAGCTTTGTCAGGGTATATCATATTACAATATTTAATATGAAACCCTGATTTAAATAATTAACTAAATGTTATTTATTTTTACATAATAAAAATATTTAATTTTAAATTAAAAATGATAAAATTATTCATTCATAAGATTAATTAATAGAAACGTAATATTTAGAAATTTCAAAGGCTTATTCAAAATATTTGTTTTGGAGTATTACGTTTCTGGTGCACTAAAAAAACAGTTTACGCCGAGTTGCAGTTTCCTATTTCACATCATTTAATACATATCTATCTGAAGAAATAAACAAGTACTACCATTGATATGATCAATGAAGACTTGACATGCTAATGTTACACCAGACTTTAACAATTATTAGATTACTTATATAACCATACATAAACTGTTTCTTCAATGTTTAGTTTTTATAAAAACCTTATAAAATCTCAAATATTTCTTTACAGGGTCTTCTTTCCAGTTCTGATAATCTTTTCAGGTATGTATACATGTAATTCTGACATGTATAAATATCATTTTCTTCCGAGTATTCGAATGAATACGAATCATTTATTGAAACATAAACAGTAGATAAACTATTTTCAATAAAAAAAATATTAAAAAAAGAATATTTTATTGAATTTATTATTAAAAAGGCAATCCATAACAATATCAATAGTCTTATAAAATTTATAGAGTTGATTTACTAGGTATATTGTTTTATTATTGTTATAACTAATTTTTTATCGTTTTTCCTAGAGGGGCAAAAGTGAAGAGAGAAAAGAAAAGAGGGTTTCTGTAATATATAATTTTCTCTGATACGAAATAAACGTTGATTCGACATGGCAATCGGACGTCAATGAGGGGAGTAAGCCTAGAGAGAACGAAGAGGATAAAGTCAAGATGAACGAAACGATACGTCAGGGGTGACGGTTTAACGTTTCAGGAACGTTATCGAATCTTAGAGTTGCAGTGAAACAATCGTTGGTTTAATTTTCCGGTCCATCTTATGTCTTCTCAATGCAAAGGGGCATTTAATATATCGGATCTGAGCGAAAATTTATTAAATCTATGAATAAAAATAGTCAACAGAAAAATAAAAAAGTTAAACGAATTTTATTTTATTTTTATTCGATAATTTTTTCCACTTGACATCATACGAAGGATGACAAGGACGAAGAAGAACCAGTCTGATATGCTAATTCGTTCGAGATTTTGTTTTTTTCCGTGAGGCAAAGTTTGAATGATTATCTAGCGTAAGTTAATGCTTGTAAATCGATAAAAGAATATATAAAAAAAATAATAAAATCAAATACAGAAAAGTAAATGTTGTTATCACCCGACAAACTGTTTTACAAAAAGTTCAATGAGATGAAAATTTTTTCTTTCGGTTCTTTTTTTTCATCCACTCTCTATTCGATGCATTTGTATTATGAATATTTTATTATTCAATCGAATTTTTTTTGTAACAGAAAACAGTCTTTGAATTAAAAATCAAATAAAAGAAAATAATGTATTTTACCATCAACTGGTAATTTTACTAGTTTGTTCTTTAATTAAGAATATAAAAAAAAATTCTATTACTTTTTTTAGTATTCAACAGACTAGTTATTGAAAATCTCACATCTCTTTTTACAGTAAAACAAACTATATTAAAATTTAAAAATTCTAATTTATATTCAACGTAAAAGTAAGTTAAAATTTTTTACCGTACTGCTGCAGAAAGTTCACTTTTCCATTTGAAGATGATGAACTTTACAACACATGTATGGTAAAAAATTATAATCAGCTCTTCGTAAAATCATTGAATCATATCAAACAATGTATTTACCATCCTGGTAATTTTACCTATGGTTTAAATCAACCTACTTTTCGGCCCTAGTTGTGAAATGTTTTATTTTCCATTACTTTTATATTTCATCAAGTATCATTTGAGTAATAATACAAAGCATCAACAAAAAATCACCGTGAAACTAGAAGCATAATTTAATCATGAATGAATACAAGTAAATGAATATAAAAAACTTTTCAATATATATGACTTTTAATTGACGAGGAGTATACATAGAACAATCTTTAACTCTATTCATCAATTCAAATAAAAGTATATATGAAAAAACGAGAAAGCAGAAAAATTGAATAGTAAAAGTAGATATTTTGCGAGAAAAAAGTAAAAGCTTCAATCGTGATTGGTATGTGAAAGTGACATGTGCTTGAGAATAACGAAAAATCGATAAAATCAGATATAAACTATCTGTACCCTTCAATTTATAATTCGACATGAAAGCAATATCTTTTATGATAGAAATAAAGTAACATTAACTAATTTATTATATCCCTCAACGATTCTTTTTTCTTCCCTCGCCTTTATTAATTCTATTCAAAAAATTGGCAAGATTTCGACAAATATAGGGACGGTTCTTCCTACTCGTAATGTCAATTACTCATCTTGGATGGCGCTTCAGTGGGATATTACGAGACTGATAATATAAAATGGATAACAGCGAGCTTTTTACTCTAAGCCATTTTATTATTTATATTTATTACTCATTTTATTTTTTTTTGTTATAATTTATTCAATGATAACGATTATTTAGTTAATTAATAAATAGTATCATCATTTTAGCAGCATTTCTGATCTATCTAAAATCTAATTTTGTTCCTTTTCCAGCGTTAAAGCATTAAAATACTACATTTTTAATTAAACTACTATCCCTATAACGGCACGTTTTTTTTTGTTTTAAATAACACATACGTGTTTTGAATAACGCCTAAATATTACGTTAACATTGTTTTTTGTTGCAATATTCACTACTTAATCCTCTAATTCACATTTATTTTCAAATCAAATTTATTCTCCTCCTAAACGTCTTTATTCCTTTTCGTCATTTCTTCATTTTATTTTTAATCATCTTCACCTTTTTTTTTTAAATAACAACAACAGCTTACCGACTAGTTATGTTTCTGTTTATTTACTTTCTAAGGCCTTAAAACCTGCTTTTAATAGCACACTATTCGCTCAGTTATTCTTTATTTTATTATCCCATTTTAGATTCGATTTATTTTTTTTTAACAATTGTTCATTTTCTCTCTCTTGCTCTCTCTCTCTTTCTTACTCCCTTTCTCTCTTTAGCTGTCGCTAAGGCAGTATTTAATGAGGCTCTAATTCCTCCGGGGCTTTGACTACATTTCAAATTGTCACTTTTTATATTCTCCAATAAATGCGAAATCAAGACAGTGATAAAGTCTGTGTAAGGAGAAATAAAAAGATTTACTGGATTTTTAAATTCAATGAGCAATTGGTATGAATTAGATTGTTTTAGTTTAAATTGTAGTGTTGAAATGTAGAATTTGCACCTTACGAAAACGAAGAGAAATATATATTACGTTTAATTTCACTATTAGCGCAATAAAAAAAAGTTTGGTAAAAATTATCCTTAGGTAACTACAAATGAAGATGTGTCAAAATAACACATCTCAAGTGTGTTCAATGTTAAATTCTTATACATAAACTATAGAACCTTATGCACTATAATACTGGATATAAATGCTGTTCAATTTTTTGAAGATTATACACGTAATTTTCCTATACCTTCCTGGACTAAACGAACACAGCATTAGTGACTTTAGTGTGTAGTATAATCGTAAGTTTGTTTTTAGGATTTAACATTACACAGGTCCATGTGTGTTAACTGTAACATACTACAATTCGCAGTGTTTATGGGTAAAATTGGAACAAAAAAAAAGTATGATAAAAAAAGAGTCTATTAAAATGATATCAAAAATTTGTTCATGTAAAATAACTATACATAACATAAAAAGTTACATAATCGTATTCAATGCACTTTAAAGTGTGTTAGAATCTATAGTCTGATCGTGTACCAACTTTATATTAAATGCCTTTTGAAAATTAAACATGTCCAATATGTGTAAATATTAATGGATTTGCAATGTATTATATTGAATAATTGTTGAAAAGTTAATAATTGGAAAATCGACTAAATATGATAATGAATCATTTTCATTGAACTTTTTCATCTAGGAAAAGTGAGATTCACAGCAATTTAAAGTCAAGTTAAATTTCTTCAAGTACATAGCAATAACGTGACGCATGACGCAGTGATTCTACGGAATAACATGAAAAGGCGGACGTACGTAAACGTGAGAAGTTTGGAGAGACGTGGAATGTGTGATGATGAAGAAAGGTAAAGAAGGAGAGAATCATGAGAGCCACAGAGCGTGAAATTGAATTTTACGTTGAGCCCATTCGCGCGGCCTCGCGTCGACCCAAGCTTCAAGGCTACTGCGTTGCATACATACACTTTTTTTACCTCGTTTCAAACTTCACTCTTTCCATATATCCATTCTATATATCCATTATCACACAAGGGTGAATCGAACGAGGCCGCGTGAGTCAAAATCGTATGCCATGTCAAGCGCTCTCGACGCTTCTCTAATCGTTCCATGGTTTCGATTTGGCGCCAATCACATCCGGTTGGTAAATCTCTCATCGAACTCATTGATGAATAAGCTAGAAAGTTAGAACATAAAATGAAACGATGAAAATAACTTGGATTTTTTATAGTACGAGAATTAACGATATCTCTTGAGAATTCTTCGACAATTCTGTATCAAATCACAATTGTCAGGGGATCAAAAAAATACCTCGTGTTCGTGTAAAACTTGTCAAACATACTCTCAGGAAGTACAAATTGCAATTTAAAAGCAAAAAAAAAATATCCACTAGGAAATTACAAAGAGAAAACAGCTGCTTTGTCATCAGAAAACTGATTGAGTTGACAAGATTTTAAATAACGTATTTGATATGAGTCAAATTTTTTTTCCAATTTATTATTCAAAAGAAATAAAAAAATATTTATATTAATTTAAGAAGTAGCCCCTTAATTATTTAAATAAAATTTTTAAATTTTAAAAATTTTATTATTGGTACAAAAAAACAATTTTAACTATTTGTAATTGCCAAACAGGATTCAAATGAAAGTGAAGAGATGTAATCAAAGACACAATAAGGAAGATGCATATTGACGATGGTGACGTCTAGCTGAACTAATTAAAGGAACTGGAAATGAATGGTCCAAGGTCATGAAGCGCCCTCAATGTATTGAAATGTAACACACTATAATGTGTTTAATTTGAATCTTCGTAAACAAACAATAGATGGTCCGAGACATTTTTCCACACACTTCGCAGTGTGTATAATTTCTATAGTTTGTTTATCGTAATCTATAATGAATGATCCTATGTGTAGTTACTTAGTTTAAATAACACACTTTAAGTGTGTTTAATGTTGAATTTTTATATACAAACTACGGAGTCTTGTCGTCATCTTACACACACTTGAATGTGTGGTAAAATCTATAGTTTGTTTACGGGGTTTAGTATTAGACACGTTTATGTGTGTTTATTTTTTGATGCACTTCGATTTACGGTGTAAAAATACTACATTGGTGAGTATATATAGATTTACAGTAAATTTTACGAACTAATTGTGGAGAAAGTAGCACACTTCAGTTTGCAGTGACATTATCTTAAAGTTTCATCAGTTCTAAAACGAGAACATTTTCAATTTCACTTAGCTAATTTTCTTTGATTAGTTTAAAAATTAATCCTAGAACATAACAGATTAACTGATTCTCATTAGATTATTTTTCAACGTTTTCTAAAATTGGATAATATTTAGTTAAGTCTAAAATAAATTCAAATTAATCTGTGACCTACAAAAGATTGATCTAAAAACTTATTGAATAATTTAGATAATTTAAATGTAATAAAATGTTAAAAAATCCAACAGATTTCTTCATCAATTTTCATATTTCCTCAGAAATGATGATGAATCGAAAGCACGAACCATCTGGCTGATGTTGCAAGCCTCGAATGAGCAAAATGGCGACAAGAAATGCTCATAAAGTTGCTGAGAAGAGTAAAAAGAGGGTAAAAAAGAATAGATAATTTTCGTTTGTAAGATGATTTTGATGCAGTGAGAATAAAAAATAAAAGAAAGAAAGAGGGTTGAAGTGAAAACTAACAAGAGTTTTAGAATTGAGACGGCGTTACTGGCTTGTTTCAATGCAGAACTACTCGATCTGTTGATAGAGAAAGAGAGGGACTTGCGAGATCAATACGAGCTTCCCTTCTCGCTCTTTCTCTCGCGCTTACTCGCACACGCATCCACCCTGTCGACAGCTTTCTCTACTCCCGAAAATTCCTGTCGCAAGCTCATGATTCGTCGACGAGCCGGCGGCGATTCTTCCGCGACATTCGCATGGATTTATCACTGTTATTATACGTTGGATACTGTGAAATGATTTTTGGACGGATGTCATGTAAACGGAAGCCATGGAAAATAGGGTTAGACCGGAAATGACATAGTAGAAGAGGTGGATTGTAAAAGACATACGTGTAATGATGGTTGCAATAAAAGCAGTAAATATGAAGGAGAAAAATGTAGCTGAAGTCATTTTATTAGTCCTATATGCATTGAATTTAGAAGATGAGCTACGGAATATAATTACTTTTGCTATTCACATATTGCTGTTTTGTATTCGAAGAAGCATGAAAAGTGAAAATTACTGTTCTACTGCCATAAAAATTAAACTAAAAATTTTCGTCCATATCTAAGTGTCATTAGAATTATTTTAGTTTTCTGTCTAAAATGTCAGTAAATGAATATTTGAACTTAAGAAAAATTTATGGTAATTCAGTTGCTTGAAAGAGACTGCGAAAAAATGGGATTAGGTATGATGTTCTTGAGATCATCATCAATAAATTGAAACCAAAAAAAGGTCAATTTTTGGTCGTTTCAATAAACGAAATCAATTTAAAAATACAGTCTGATCATTGCAAATCCAAAGTATTTTTAAAACGAAACCTTGTAAACAAACTATTGATTTTAACACAGTCTATGTTGTGTTGAGATAACTGTACACTGCAAATCCAAGTGTGTTATTCTTGTAGACACTTTTAACATACTCTTCAATGTTAAATACCGTAAACAAACTATAGATTTTTCACACACTACGAAACATATAAAAACTGTCTACAAATCACGCATAGTTTGTTAATGGACCTTTTACATTAAACACACTTTACGCGTGTTATTTTAACACGTTAATGAAATGTTAAATTGCTATATACAAACTATAGAACTTGTAAGCATTTCTAACACACTGCAAGACGTGTTAAAAACTATAGTTTGTTTACGGAGTTTAACATTGAATACGTGTAGATAAGTTTGCTGTAACACACTTTGGATTTACAATGTGTGTATAGCAATTCAACGTCAAATACACTCAAATAGTAGGTGTTATAACATACTATAGATTTACAGTGATATGTTGGTTAAATGAAAGTTCTCATTTCTTGTCTTTATTATCGAATTTTCAAAACTTGAATGGAATTTCTACTTGAAAGAACGTCAGTTGTTGATAATTTTGTGATAAAAAACTGAAGAATGGCACATTTTACATTCAAAACTAGATTAAATTCATTCACAGTATTGTAAAGACAGATAAGCTATGAACATCACAGACGATCAAAAAGCAGTGGAAATGTTTATTCTTAATGATAGGAAATTCGAGTAACAGGAAAAACGTACGGTCAGTTCGAGTCTCAGTCAGAAACTGAAAATAAACAAATCAGTCTTACGTTGCTATATGAAAATCCGTCGGCTGTCAATATTAACATATATTTTACAATATTAAATAACTTGCTGGGTTTTCATGAAATCCTACACTGCAAATCCAAGTTGTAGATACTTTTAACACGCTAAGCCTCTTCAATGTAAAATGCCGTAAACAAACTATAGATTTTTCACACACTACGAAACATATAAAAACTGTCTACAAATCACGCATAGTTTGTTAATGGACCTTTTACATTAAACACACTTTACGCGTGTTATTTTAACACGTTTGTGAAATTCTGGGATTTGCTGGGTTACGCTGCAAATCAGAATGTTCAAAAATTTAACACTTAAATACTTACAATTTTAAGCGCCATTCACAAACTATAGCAACTTTGCAGACGACTTTTAAACGTTACTTGGAGTTTACCAAAATGCTATAGTTGGTTTCTGTAAGCCCTTCGGTGTTTTAGAATTACACACTTTAAGCGTGTTATTACTAAACACTTATTTCTGATTTCTAGTAAATAATTTTTCTACATTATTTTTGTTTTGTCTATATAACTTTGTTAAACAGATTTGTAAAAATTGTAAAAATTATGTTAAATTTTAACAGTATCTGTAACTGTACATTAAACACGGGTTTAAATTTAAAAAATACTCTACATTTAATTATTTTTATAGAACAGTAATTTTCGCTTTTCCATTTCTCTCTGAGAATATCGTGCTCAATTCATATGCCATTATTATGTGTCCACAACAAAATGATTTATCAGTCCAACGACATTTATTGTCACTTCGCCATGCGCCGCTGAGAACAAAAGATTTGACATTTGAATTTGCTGTAAATTTCTTGTCAGCGGTTTTTTTGATTGGAACAACAAAATCCTGATGATGGAGAATGTTAATTTCATTTTTTCCGTCATCTCATAAACAGAACGAATTTTTACGGAAAATAAACATTCATTTGGGAAGCAACTATCTGTAACTAATTTGAGACAATTATAATAATGTATTTCTATTATTTTGTTTTTTTGTAAAACTCTGCTGGTTGGTTTTTCTGATAAATGAATATAATAAATTTTGGAATATACATGTAAAAGGTGTCGTATCAATCACTAGAAAAGTGTTTAACTGAACAAATGAAATGCGAATGAAAACAATCGTTTTTGTTTAATAAATTGGATTACTAATATCCTCTGATGATGTTCGTCCAGTGATTATTGAACGTAAATAATGTATTACAGTACAAAAATGATTGAATAAATGAAATTAATTTAATCAGAAGAGACTTCATGTAAAATTAATTTTAAAAATTGTCATCAAATCATTGTACATTTTTATTTTTTTTTAATAAGAAAATATTAATAAATTCCTGGAGACAACAGTGAAGAAAAAGAGGATAAAAATCATAAAATAACAAATTCATTTGTTCTTATCATGATTTTTTTTTAATGCAAAAAGTGACATTTTTTATTGTAACTACGAGAAAAATATTTCGAAATTAATCATGTCTGTAATTGTAAAAGTGTGTTCAAGTGCATAACATTTAATTGTGGTAAACATAATAATTGTAACTTATTAATCTTGACAGAGAGACAAATGAAAATGGCATACAAAAGAGACGAATATAAATACGAGTGAATTACTTTTAAAACAGTATACATCCTATTTTCTCAGTATTTATGTTTTTATACATGAGGTTAATGTCAATAAAATTATGCCCCGGAGGCGTGAGTACAAATAACTCGATTGGCCACCAGTCGTTTCTCGCAAGAAATCGATTCAAAGGCAGAACAAATGGTGATAAATTGTAGAACGTTCATAATGTGAAGCAAACCATCTTTTCTTTTTCTTCTTTACTTGTATAACATCAAAAAAAAACTTTCTCTTCTTTACCCAGTTACCGAGCTTTATGGATTTTTTTCCTCTAACCGTTCACTCTTTTTTGCACTCTCAATTAATATACATACGTACAGGGTTGTTTCTTTTAAATATGTACGTTTCGACATATAAATACACTTTTTATTTGTTTATTTACATTAAACTCAAGAGCAAATGATTTTAACCTCATTCTGGTCTCTTTCATCCTTGTTATACTTATAGATATATTTATTAACAATGTAATGTATGGACAATTTTCAACAACACATCGACAGGTTTTTGTTATCCTTTGTTTTCTTTTTATCCAAATATTTATTATTATTAACATTAGTTTTAACAATTATCTTATCATTTTTATTTAGAAATAATTTTTTCGAGGTTTTGTATACAAACCACGCTTGAAATTTTGGTGCTATAAGTAATCGAAAACTGCAAAAAGTCTTATCAAAGTATCTCGAGGGTACTGAGGATCTTAATTATGAACGCCTTTGATAAATTCCTTTAGAAGAATTTAAAAAAAGGAAAAAGTGTTATCATTATGAAAATTTTAATAAGGAAATTCGTTTCTTCTTTTAGCTTTTGGGCTTAATAAAATATATTATTAATATTATTCATTAAAAATAAAAAAAAAGAATTATTAAATCTGCTAAAAAATATTTAGAAGATAGCACACTTCCAATAGAAGTGTGTTAAAATGTTATTCATAATGAGTATTTGATGATAAATACCAAAAACAGACTGGAAGTCGTATAGTAATTTTTTACACACTTTTCAATGTGTTGGAATTCATAGTCAGACATATTTGACATTAAACACGTTTATGTGTGTATATTGTAATACACTCCGACTTACAGTGCCCTCTGTATTAGTTGCTTACACACCAAAGTGTGTCAATTTTCATTGTTTGAAAATTAAACACTTTTATATGTATTGAGCTCTATAGTCTTTTTTTAAAACACTCTTATGTACTTTTAAACTTATAATGCGTGTCTGAAAGCTTGTGCGTTATTCTTATACACTTCAAAAGCTTCAATTTCCAATGATGTTAATAAAATTTCCATGTAATCTAAATAAACTATAATTAATTTTAAATTTAAATAGAAAATTTTGTCATAAAGAATTCGTGCGATCAAAATCAAAATTTGTTTTGATACCGAATCTGTATTACCAGTCTTTGCGCCCAGTCATATACAGTTCAAATTGCGTCACGTAATTCATCCCCAAAATAATAAAGTCCATTTTAATTTTAACACACCTTAAAGTGTGTATAAAACAACTACAAGACTTCTGTAGATTGTTTATGATAGTTAACATTAAACACGTTCATGTGTGTTTATTTTTAACACACTTCAATTTACAGTGTGGTTACTCCATCATTGCCAATCCCAGAATTTTACAAACGTGTTGAAGTAACACACATTAAGTACGCTCAAGGTGAAATGTCCATAAACAAACGATGTATGAATTTTAAACGTTTTTTACACGTTTCGTAGTGTGTGAAAAATCTGTTGTTGGTTTACGGCATTTAACATTGAAGAGACTTAGCGTGTTAAAAGTGTCTACAAGAATAACACACTTGGATTTGCAGTGCAGGTAGCTATGATTATCATAGGAATGGGTACCAGTGTTTAACTTTTATAAGTTCTTTTCTCTTTACTTCAAAAGAGTCAAAACTTGCCCAGTCCTATTCTCAAAGATCCAAAGGGAAACATTTTTACAGATTATCGTAATCCGTGCATGGAAACATTCAGGTAGACTGTTACCCTCATTTTTAATTTTTACAACAAATAATCATTGCACATTGTCTGAAGCAAATCATGCAAGTTGTAGTTGTGACATCATAAAATGTTTTTACTCTTTCAAAGGGCTGAAAGCTCTAAAATGTTAGATTTTTGAGGAAATTCACTGTACTTATAGCAAACATGAAGTTGAAAAGATTTGTAACAAGAAAGAATTATATTTAAAATTAAAATATAATGCACACAGTGTTTTGAAAATTATTTCAGAATTTCTGTTTTTTTTTAGCTCAATAACTTTAAAATTGTCATCTCTTTTTTTTCTCTGTCACTTGTAAATGTCAAAAGATTAAATCGTCCGAGATTCAATGGCATCCTCTCGTCGACTGCCAACATTGCAAAGCCGGACAAGCTTACAAATCTAATTTACGACAAGGAAGAAGGAAAAAGGTAGGAGGAGGTTAAGTGACGACAGAAAGAAATAGAGATAGTTTAAAAGGAATGTAAAAAGAAAAAATAACAAGTATTAGGGGGCAAAGAAGAAGGGAGAGAGAAAGTAAAGTTAATAAGAAAAAAAGTATAAAAAAAATTTAAAAAAGAAAAAAATTGATCCTCGAGATAAATCAAAGTTGAATAGGGAGATTAAATTCACAGATTATTCCGAGTATATTCTAGTACAAATGTGTCGGATAAACGTTAATTAGTAAGGGGAATTATAAATGGAGACAGTGGATTATTAATTTAAATACTCGTCAGTCTCGAGAAACCTGAATATGAAAATTTTTTCTTGCCATTTTTTTTTCTTCATCAATAAAACTGTCAAGTAACTTACGTCCGTCTTGAAGGGAATATTAAACGCTTGGGTGATGTGTATCGTGTTGAATTGTGCGTATTGTGACCTCTGGGACTTAAGAAAATTGGGGAATTTGATTTGTTGGGATTTTTCAGTAATGTTATTATTATTATTTCTATTAATTTAAGACACGACTTGGCAAAACGAGACTCGTAGTACCAAGAAATATCTCATGGAATTATTTGTACTTCTCGATAATTCACACGAAGCACCATCCACTTGTAAATTTTGATTACTTATGTATAAACTTTTTCACCTGTCCTTTAGAACCTTTACCATCGTCGATGCATTTACCCATTATAAGGATTGATCAGGTGTGAGTATCCATCTAAAAAACCCTCATCGTTTACTCCCTTCATTTTTTCATAAATTTAAATATAGTTATTTTAACAAAAATATACGTGTTAAAATTTCGTAAACAATTGAGAAATTTTTATTATTTTAAAAAATTTTAGCTATATATTTTTCGTCACATCTTCATATCAACTTAGAATTTACTCTCCGTTTAAAAAAGTTTCACTTTTCTCCCTTAATTGTATATTGTGAACCAAGGGAACAAAATAGGACATTTATACCCGGGCGTATTATTGCTGAGCATTCAAGTAAAGATGTACTATTCTGTTTACATTGGTAAACATAAAAATTTTAATCATATTGTTACCGAAATTACCACTTCGTAACAGTTTTGAGGTTAAAAAGGTGATTTTTGACATACCCCCACGTAAACTTCGATTTTACTCCCTGTTCAGAGGCAGTAAAGCAGTTTCTTCCTTGCATAAAATGACAAAATTTGTTTGTGCGCATGCCAACACGCATATTGTCCTTTTCTACAAGGCAGAACGTCTCGCTTTACTAACCTCTGAACTGAGAATAAAATCGAAATTTCCGTGACAATATGACAAAAAGATGTATTCACACAATAGGAATAAACATATAGTACTTCTATCCACGAGATTTCATCCCTCGCCTTCGGCTAGGGACAATTTTTCTCACGGAAGAAATACTATATTTTATTCTCTTGATACGAAATATACTATTTTTTTCAGAAAAAGAAATAAGTCTCTTTACTTATGAAGAAAAAAACTAATTACTTTTTTCCTTATAAAAAGGAAAGAAAGTGTTAACTTTCGACGGGAATATAAAAAAAAATTATTCATGCGCATGCTTTCATGTATTTTGTTTTTCTCTCCTCTAATTTAGCGATATACATGAAGTTCAAAAACAACACTTTGCTAAATGTGCGCAGAGCGCATGCGTCAGAAAATCACTTGTACTTATTTTTGGATGATTGAACATAACCTAGGGAAAAATTATCACTATTCTAACCTCTAAACTATTAAAAAATGGTAATTTTTGACAACAATATGATTGAAAATGTATTTCAACCGTAAGAATAAAAGTTAAACAATACTATTTATTAAAAGTACTCGTATTTAAAAGATATTAAATAAATTGATTAAACGTATGTATGTAAATTTTGTGAATAGTATTTTGATGGATAAATTTTTATCCAAATATTTTCAATTAAAATAATTACTATCCATAATTGTTCAAAGAAAACAACACAAATCTGTGATGATAAAATCCCCACAAGCCATTTCAATTATTGAAATTTCTAGTGAAAGAAAAAACAATCCACTTTATATTTTTTTTTCATCTACAAGACTCAACAAAAAAGTCAATTTCGAGCCAGAGATGAAGATGAGGACTTTTTTTTTTCAATGAACACTCACAGATTCCATAACAACAAAGAAATGAAAAGGGAAAAGCTTCGAGAAAAAGGGGAGGGAAAAATATTGATATATACATATTAAATTGGTATGATTTTTTCTCTATTCCATCGTATCACCTTTAACTAGAATAATTAAGGTTTGTTTTCTTGCTACAAAAATTTATTTATCGCAATTTTGAGTTCCCGTCATTTAATCAATATAGATATATATATTATCATTGCAATAACTTGCGTGACTTTTTGTTTTCTAACGCTTGAGTGTAAACAAGATCTCTTTAAAACGTTTTTTTTTTTCCATTTGTGTTAAAAGGAAAAATTCCATGCAATATAGGCTGATACTTGTATATATGCACTTGCATCATTTTACGTCTCATATATAATACAATTAGATCGTTCGAAAAGTAATGTTCATTTTTCCGGAATGATACGACCTAAGTGAAAAAGTATTAGATGTATCTTTTTAAGTTTACACCATTTGATAGTCGACATTCCAAATAATCTTTAATTATATTGTAGTAATTTTATTGATAATAATTAATAAAATCACTTTTAAATTGATGAAAAAAAACGACATAACTTATCGAACAATCCAATATTTGCTCAATGTGTATTACTTCCTTTAATTGTAATGTTTTACGCCTATTTGATGCAATGGCTATAATGTATTATAATGTCTAAACGAACACATATTATACCTCGATAACAATAACTGCTGTCTCGTTCATTTATTTCTCTCTATTTAATCCCATTTGCCAGCCCCTATGGGCTCAATCCCCACTTTAGTTTTTGCCTCACATAACCCACCTTTTGTACTCGCAGCAGTCACCCCCTACAGTTGTCTCCTCCCGCCACCCGCAGCTCGAAAAAAGCCTCATCTCATGTCTACCTATCCTCTAGTCGGTGTTTTTGGGTGTATTTGAGTGTATGTAACTGACTTTTTTTTATTTCTCTTCATCATCAATAAGTATTTATTCATCATTATAATAACTGTCTTATACTTGTATGTATACATATTTAAGTATATAATTATATTATTATATCGTTACCCTAGTAGAAATCAAATTAAGGCAGTGATAAGACTCCAGCCAGTTTTGACTCGTATTAATAATCACATTATAACGTAAAATATTTAAGACTAAGTATACAACATAATTTTACAGATAAAATATAAAATAATATTCGGATAGGACATTTGCTTTACTAGATATTATGTATGATATTTCAATGAAATTAATATCTAAATTATTAAGTTTTGTTTAATTAGTTTTAATTTACAAAGTTTATTACATACCTGACATGTTGTGATAGTTTTAATTATGATACATAGACAATAAAAGGCATTCAAACAGCTTAAAAGCTAGTACCTGATCAATGCCTCAATTTGTTTTGACCAAAATCTTGTTGTAATTTCTAGTCAGTACCTTAATTTATTCTGAAATACCTACTATTTCTACCAGGGTATATCAATATCTTTACATTTTCAAAATTTATTTAGTTCATTTCATCATCTCTTCACTAACATTATTGTATCTTTAATTATTATTGCTATTATTCATTTTATTAGCAATTTTCAAATCAGTTTCCTATCTCCTGTTATTATTATTACTGTCCTTTTTTTTCTATTATTCAAGCTGAATCATCAATGTTTCATTCGTCAACTCCCTTTTCGTTATATCTGTGACTTTTTTTTTTGTTTAACTTCTATTCAATGCAATTCTTTTTCTATACCTCTCAATCTCTCTCCTCTTTCATATTCGCTTCATTTTTAAATTTACTCCTTCGAGCTCTAGCTCTCAACAAATCCAGTCACCCATCGATTATTGTTCGATACTTCACGTATGAAATTCCACGGTTATGGTGGGTAGAGGACACTGAAGGGGTTTTTTTTAATCTCCTGATATGAGGGGCGAGTGACCCTCGCTATATATTTGGGGATTTCAAATGTGTGTATGTGCACATGGGTACAATTTGGTGGAGATGTGTGTAATAGTGTGTAAGAGAGAGTGGTTTGTTGGCCGACGTTCATCGTCGTCGACGTGATAATAACGTGACTTTGGCCTGACCCTGTCATCGGTATTCGAAGCTAAAGGGATACACTATAGATACCCTGCTTCACACTATTTATTTATGTTTTTTTTTATTAATTTTTAAGTATCCATATTTAATTATTTAATTATAGATCATTTAATAATGAATTATTTTCCAGTAGTAGTTAGCGGAATGATCCGCATGAAAAGCATTAAGAAGGTCCCTTCCATTTCCAGGGACTGAACCAAAATCGCCTGCGTCTTCGTCGCGATTTCATTCCTCTTCTTTTTCGTACGTTTTTTCTCGAACGACAGTTGCGCAGCCTGGCCCGCGGGAAACAGCGCTTATCGCTCGTGTCACGTATTGTACTTTGTTTTGTCCTTGTTTTTAAACGATACCACTTTAATAAACGACCAATTCGCGAGATAAACCACGCAAGCCAACACCAATGATACCAACTGTAATTTAACAAGAGAAAGAAAAGCCACCGTAACACATGTGTTGCCCTCTGTTTAAATAATACCGGAAATGATGATGATAATTGCAACGTCAGTACTCTCGTTTGAGGTTTCCTGATTATTTTTGATATCTTCTGTTCAAGTGCGAGGTTCATTTGCACTGATGGACTCCAGGGAAAAATAGTCTGGCCAGTGCTGAGTGAAATGAGGGCGACCCACATCGAGAGAAGACAAAGCAATGACATAAGAGCCGATGCAGTGGATGTTTTGCTTGACGACGAGGACATGGAGCCGACCCCGCCGCTTCCACAAAATGAGGAGGCACTCGTGGTCGACGGTGGCGCCGGCGAAGACATTTCCGCGCTACCATCTTGGGCGTTTTCTTGACCTAAACCCAACAATCAAACGAAATCATTTATTTTTACATCTTACCTATTATCTTTCACCACTTCCGATCTTATTTCCGTTTATACTCTAGCCAAAATACCTGTAGAACCAGATTGAATCGGGGCCGTGATCTCACAGTGCGGTGCAGTTGGAAGATCTCCACCGAATCGACGCCCGCGAGGCTCTCGATCTGTACAATTGGCGCAGACACCCAATCCTGGCTCATCTTCGGAACAAACGCGGAAGCAGCATTCTTCTTCTTCGTTTCCGTGCAAAGCTCTCATCGCCTGCTCACCCGTTTCCGGTATGTTCGGGTCTGTAATTTGGAAATATTCTTTCAAAATCGAATTGTTTAAAAAGGTACATGGACGAAACTTATCGTTGAATTTTCATCAGAGAAACTGATGTGTCTGAAACAATATGACTTGTATTTAAAATTGGGAAACTACTCATTCTTATCAAAAACTGATCGCAAATAATTTATGACTTCATAATAAGTAAAATCCATTTGACTAAACCTGAACAGAACCTGCTTCAATTCTATCAAGGTTTGAGTCAGGTTAAACATTTACCAATAACCCGTAAATACCAATAGGTCAAGCTTGAAATGATATCCTGAGGCCCAGCTTAGTTAATTAGTTTACGGTATCGGAAGCATGTCAGTTAGAACAAGGAAAAGATTAAATTTATTTTTTGCCATACCTTTACTCAGAGTTACAATCGTATCGAGAAAAAAATATATACATATAATTTTAAACTCCATTTAAGTATGCTGTACAGTCCCTGAAAACTATCTACTGTATTGCTACCTACTGTACACTACCTACCTCTTGTTTAGCATCCTCCACAACTATGACACAATAGTCATACAACTTTCGACTTGTTTTTAGGTCACAAAGCGACGTGTTCTATCTCGTATAAAAAGATACAAAATCGTCTGTGTGCATGCTCAGCTGAGTGCTATTTTTGCGAGGGAAAAAAGTGACTATTTTAACATTAAAATAGAGAACAAACTTTCATTTTAGATTACTAGCATCTTGGTTGCGTGCACTTCGCACGCGCGTTGCTATTACTTATGTGAACATTTTAAAATTATATTTCAAACAATTATCTACTCTTCCATTTACCATAAAATATTATTATAGCATACCATAGTACATACATCATCATAATATTGTTCTGTTTAAGGATCACCCCAGGCCACCCCAACCGTGTTAAACTCCTACCTGGCTCCATAACAACCCATACTAAATTTTTGGAACACATCGGCTCATTTGAAATAAACTTCTATTTATATCTCTCTTCTCTGACGATGACATGACAAAAAAATGAACAAAGTGAAACATTCACCTGGATGTTTGCTACCCTCATCTGAACAATGTAGGATAAATATGCACTATAAAAGTATAGAATGGATTAAATTTATTTTAAGTTACTTTCAAATACAAGGTCATACTCCAACCTATCTGGGCCTATGGAATCCAACTTTGGGGCTCTTGTGTTAAAAGCACCATTGACATCATACCGAGGTTCCAATCTAAGACTTTAAGAATCTTAGCCTATGCACCTTGGTATATCTCGAATAGCACGCTCCATAATGACCTGAACATCAAAACAATAGTAAAAATCATCCAAGTTCATAGTAGTAGATATATTACCCGTCTACATAACTACCAAAACCAACTGGCACTCAATACACTGGACCGCACCCAGGAAGTTAGACGACTAAAAAAGAAGACTAACCCTCTGGATCTTCCAAAAGGATTCACCTAAACCACGAAGTGACGATCTTTGAAAAATCCTTCGAACAAGTCAAACTCACCATTATCACAATTATTCATTGTCGTTTCATGACAGATTGGAGTTTATAAATAAATAAAAAAAAAAGTTACTTTCAAGGCTAAAATATCCACCCTCGATGTAATGAAAATTGGAAAACTCCTAAGGTTAAAAAATCCTAAGACCCAATAGTCTCTGAATCTCAGAATTGGAGTAAGTTCCAGTGGTAAGAACTCAAAGCAGAGTTAACTGACTAAGGCTTAATTTTTGGCGGCAGGTTGTAGTTTAGTTCATTGCTTAACGTTGGCGTCACTAACTTGGGTTACAGAAGAATGAGTACTACCTCCAATTTATTCATATTTGTTTCAACAGACAAGCTGTCTTAAGTAGAGAAAATTATCAGTTATCAAATTGATCAAAGAAAGAAAATATCGGTTAAAAGACTTCAAAGTTATTACTTAATCATTCTATCGATTGGAAGGGAAAGCAGAAGCACTCAAAAACGTCTATGCACAGGTAATCCCTTATTAGCTGATTATGAAAACGTTGCTGAATATGAAATAGCAGTCATGTAACGATATCCCAACCTAGCCTATACTTATAAAAATGTTTACTCATTCTTCTAATAATTTCGATTTCTCCCCATCCTATCCTCAGACATCCTTAAATAGCTTGATTAAATAAACGAGTTTGGATTTCTAGACCTTCACATTTTATTCCTATTATAAGGTGAAAAATAATTTTGTGATCACAGAAAAATTTTATAAGAATTTTTACTAGTCAATTTAGAGTAAAATTTACTAGCCAAAAATATTAAAAAATAACTAGATTTTTTTAGTAAAATATATCCAGTGAAAATACTTATATCCTTATAGTGACATTAAATGTTAAATGGAAAATAAATTACTGAATTTATAAATCGATGTCAGACTAAACTTAAACTATTCTACTGCAAAAAATTCTCTTATTCGAAGTACATTAAGTACTAAAAATGCCTGTTATGTAGCAATAAAATATTTTAATTTTCTTCCTAATAATTTGAAGCTGATCAATTGCTCAAAAAAATTACTTCGTAAAAAGATAGGTTTATGGATAAAATCCACACCAACTCTAGTTATCTAGATATTTAAGTCAATCTAATTTTTTGTAAGCACAAATTTTATAGCGCTTGATACTTTGTACACCTAATCCTATTTTTTATTTTCTTTTGTAATAATTTTGTGTAACTTTCTGTATTCCTTCTGGTTTTTAGGCACAGGTGTAACCCACCTCTATAGAATAGAAGTATCAGTGATGACTTTTTTTAAATTTATTCTGAATTCATTTAAATAATAATCATCCTTGTATTATAAATAAACTTGAAAAATATTCGAAATGGATAAAAAATGACGCATCTTGGAATTAGAAATGCTTTCAAAAATTTAGTTATATAATTTATACATAAATTTTGCATTCTATCATAATCGTGGTTTGTTTGCAGAATAAAGCTCATTGTATATTGAATAAAAAAGGAACTACGTTTATTATTTTGTTAAAAGTTACATAGCATACCTTATGCATGGAAAACAAAATGCTTTTAAATGACAGTGCTATTGATTACAATTTAATTTGTAGTTTTCATCTCCTAGTTGCCTTTCATTTTTACCCAATTAATCTGTTTTCGGAACAAAAACTTTAAAAATAGATAAAAAAAATATTCGGCAATCTAAAAGGGTAATACAAATCAAGTAATTATCTGAAATAATTCATTATCCATTACATTTAAATGTAACATTATGGGTAGAGATATACGTTTAGAGATATTTTTTACTTGAAATAAATTCATCTTTTAATTTAGTTTATTTTTTTAACAGAGAAAAATACAGGACAATTAAATTCGTAGACCAACTGATAATAAATTTTAAATTCATTCGCAACAAGAGATATTCATGCTTTCACGTCTAAAAATTACAGTTGTCACATTGCCTACATGGTCACAGTAAAAAATTTCTCTCAGAATTTTTTAAAAAATAGACAAAAAAATTTCAAAAACAAAAATATCTGTATTTTAGAGGTAATAATAATGAAAATCGTTTTCTACTTCGAGCTTTTTAATATATATATTTTACAAACTGTAGACAAGCAATGGTAATTAAAGTACTCAAGTCAAAAAACTGACAAAAAAATTATCACAGAGATGAAAGAAAAGTAGGCCATTTAAAACAAAACAGTATTTTCATATAACAAAGTTTATAACTAACAATAAGATAATTAAAACAACACACTCGGTATTGCACTAGTCTCCTTGTTTGTAAATTTAATGTGCAATTTTACTAATTAACTATTTTCCAAAATATATTCAAAAATTATCATACTAAAAATTTCAGTAGTACAGCAGAAAAAATTTTGAAAATATGCCAAACAAAAAAAGGGTGCCAAAGGAAAATTTACCCTTCTTATTATAACAACATGCACAAAACAAATATCAATAAATAAGTCAATAATTACCTCTGCAAAGAAAAGTGGGCTCGCCCGCGTACTGCGTAGGATAAGCAGGTGCACGGTCACCCGGAAGTAGATAAGGGCAACGTTGTTCCACGGATTGACAAAAGGACCGGCATGGCCGTAACCTCGTATCCACCCAACCGTCCGAGGTTTTGGAGTCTGACGGTCCTTCATGAGCAAAGTAAGGCACCAGGGAGCTGCACACCCATTTTCTATACGCCTCCTGTAATCAAATCAAAAATACCTATTTATTATCAATTGCAAAAATGATCTTTAACTTAATTGTCTTTTATTTATGTATATTTTTTCGGATCTACATTGTAAATTCAAGGTGTGTTACAGTAAACTTATCTACACATGTTCAATGTTAACAAACTATAGATTTTAACACGCCTTGAAGTGTGTTAGAAATGACTACACAGTTCTATATTTTGTGTATAGCAATTAAACATTGAACACGCCCAAAATGTGTCAAAATAGCACACTTTTAATTTACAGTGTAATTACGTTTCTCCAGTCATAAAAATAAATACTATCTATATAAATAAAATTAGAGTGTCTGTGATATCGAGACACATTCAACTAAGCTTATAAGTCTATAGAGAATTATTCGCACGCTAGGGAAACATAAAGAACCATTTTTAGAATTTTCGTCTCCCCGCCTGTGTATCCGGGGTAATCTTTGAAAAGGCTGACCGATTTCGATAAAACTTTACATGCATAAAAAGAAAGCTATTAGAAATGGCATAGAGTACTTTTTAACTAATTGTTGTTTGTAACAGTTAAATTGCTTTTACAAACTCGAAAAGGGAAATAGATCCGAAATCAGATCAATATTTCCAGAAATAAATAATAAATGATCATAGATCAGTTTTTGTAATTAAATCGTTAAAAAAACAATAAAAAAATAAATTGTCACCGAGAAGATAAAAGGGAGTATTTATGTATATAAAGTCTAAGTGTTTGTCTGAGTTTTCATGGTTATTGTCTTCTGTTGAGCTTCAAGTGTATTGAGTGGGTAGAGAAATCGAGTTCTCGATATGTACCTTTGCAACGTGATTTTTTAGGACAAAAAAATGTAATTAAAGTTGTACGATGACTACACTGCAAATCCAAGTGCATTCTTGTTACACATCTAAACATGTTTAATATGATGTCACCCATTTGATTAACATTGAAGTCCCTTTTTACACACTTAGAAACGCATTAAAACCCATTTGATAATCTTGTAGTCACTTTTAAGTAAAAACACGACAAAATACATTTTTGAAATGCCTGAATTGTTGTTAAAAAATCTGATTTTTGATCAACATTTACATTACGATATAAAATGATGAATCGTAAAATAATGTCATAAGAAACATTAGACATCATCTACATTAGATATGTATTATTTTTAGAAAATCACAAGTGAAATGTTACGTCAACATTCTTCGTGAATAAAGCACTACTTGTAATTGTTGTAATTAGGTTTCATAATTAGTCATGCCAAAAATTTTTAAAAAACTATCACGAAATGGATATAACATGTTAACCATTAGCGCAGCACTATAAAAACATAACAAAATATCAACATCCTTATGATTAGCTTATCGTACCGGTGAGTACAGTTCAACCGAATGGGTATTAGCCGAACAATTATGTTGTAAAAATTATTTTATCGAAACATTTAATTCATCGGAAATACCTAATAGTGGAAGTACAAATATAAGAGAATATTTTACTTCGATAGAACATTATATTAAAGTTTCTGAAAACAATGTACGTTTGACTCTAAGTAAAGAATTAAAAATAGGGGTAAGCACGGACGTTGGGTAATCGCAGAACTCATGTTTGGCTATGTTAGAAGGGTTGGAAACATATTCTCAGTGATGCTGACAAACAGTAGTAAAGTGACCACGCGCTCGATGTACAAAATATATAAACTTTAAATAATAAACAATATTCATAACTTTAACTACTTTTGTTTTATTTCAGTTCTTCATTAGGGGTTCGCAATTACCCCACTCTCCTCTACACGTTTCATAGAAAATCATTTATAGTTTTATAAAATTTTAACAGAATATTTATAATTATAATTATCGATATAATTGGTTTTCAAAAAAGAATACTCGGATTTTAATCATTTCAGGATTTCCTGTAATTTCCTAAATGATGCCGTGTCTTAAAAATAGTATTTTAAGAACAGATAATCGGATTCTCGGATTGTGTTTTATAGAGAATATTCCAAATCATATTCCACAATTAAAAAAAAAAAACAAGAAAATAAGGAAAAAGAAAAAATAAACATTGCATCGGCCGGGAATCGAACCCGGGCCGCCCGCGTGGCAGGCGAGCATTCTACCACTGAACCACCGATGCTCGCAGAAGGAATTGAAAAGATGTAAGATATAAAACGCAAATCAATAATGCGAATATCCCAGATGAATTGTATTTTAGGTTTACGATTTAATTTCTTGAATACGCCAAAAAACATGGATAAGTTTTTCACATATGCTGCACCTAATAACAAACTATCAATCCAAATTTTTCGTTCAACTCTTCAGTATTGTTATACACATAAGACTACATGTAATTGCCTGTTGGAATCCTGTTTACCACTTTCTCGCCTTTCAGCGCGTACACCGGCTGATTGCTTAACGCGCATGTGCTAATCACTAGCTTAAGTACACTGCATAAGACCTTCTATTTCTGATGGAATCACTCAGTCATAAACTGCAATAAAATAATTTGTGCAATCCAAAACTCATCACCATCCCTAAATGCGAACGTTTGTTACCGGGTTTTGAATATATTTTTTTTACTTTTTAGCCTTAGACACCGGCGTAAAAAGCTAATGTACCTGTAGTATAAGCTTATATAAGTACTAGCTTATTCCCATGACTTCCTTCCGCGTAGATGCTAATTGACTGATATTTAGCTATAAACTAGAAGAATTAATGCACGAAAATCTGAAACCTTGTTACTTTTTCAACTAATCAAAAGAATCTCTTATTTATTGTAAATGATCAATGTGACATAATGTCGTTACATAATAATATATTAATTGAGTGAAGTTTCGAATAATCATTTCGTAGTTTGAATGGTTCAATTCCAGATACGTATTGTTTTGTGATAGAATTAAAAGAAAAATGATAAATTCATATGTATTAATAATAGAGAAAAAAAATTCGAAGTTAATTGTGAGATTTAATTTTTGTTTACTTACAATAAGTAGACCGAGAAAATTCATTGGCATTCATGCTATACGGTAAGTAACTTTTTTTCAGTTGAAGAACAAATATCCTGTTGAAAGAGCTCGAATATATTGCATAAATCCCGTTTTCAATTGTTTACAGCAAATTCAATCGTTACAAGCAATTTACATAAACAAAAAGTTGCCTATAATCTTCCCGACAACCCCCTCTAAATGTCTGCAAAGTTTCATCGAAATCGGTTCTGCCATTTCCGAGATCACTCCGGACGGACAGACAGCCAAAAATTCTAAACAATGTCATTTACGTTTTAATAACGTGCGAATCACTCTTGGAGCTTAGTTTGACGCAGTTTTCTCAAAATCACAGACAGACACTCTAATTTTATTTATATAGATAAGTCACATGTTGGTCAACACTCTATCTCTTTAAAGTGTGAGAGCGAGTTGTTCTCGATTATCGTGCACCTTGAAGGTAAAGGGCAAGCCCTCCGTACATATTCCATGTCTAGGTGAACACCTCATTAACTAATGCGACGCTCGGCTTGCTAATTAATCGAATTGATATATACCTAAGATGAGAATTGAATGAAAATTTACGTACTATGTGATTTTTAGTCTCCTTCTGTCTGTAAAAAACAGAAGACATTGACAAATATGTCTCTTTAAAGGTTATCACAATACACACCAAGCGTAGATGTAAAAATAACCCGAATAAAAATGATCAGTTTTTGGGCGCTCCTAAAGAAGACCCAATTCGAGCCCAAAAATATTTTGCAGGCCTAAAACGCGCCCAAATCAGGCCTAAAAATATTTTAAAAATCTAGAAAAGAAAAAAAAATTCTCATAAAAACCTATCTTTTAGAACCGAAAGAAAAAAACTTTCGGTGCTACAAATTTATATTTGTAATAAGTTATTGTCGAATATAATCTTAGAAAATGGGCTTGAATTGGGCGCGTTTTAGGCCTGCAAAATATTTTTGGGCTTCAATTGGGCTCCTTCAAAATTTAGGCCTGTAATGGGCTTGTTTTGGGCACTAAAAATTTCTCTAAGTCAAGATTGGGCTTCAATCGGGCCTTTATTGAGCTTATTTTTCATTTTCGGCGTGTTTTGGGCTTTTTTGTGGGTCTATTTATTTTTACTCGGGAAACTTTCTCTACGACCATTATAAAATAGTACATTTTACTTACGGGTAAGATTGTCAAGTTGGTAAACATGTAATTACTGCACGGATTTGTGTTTAGTAAGTGAGCGAGTTTGGTGATCACATAAAACACTTACCAACCTTGAACCCTTGCAAAAAGCAATATTTATAATACAGGCACGATACATTATATTGTGTAAAACTAAGGCCGTGAGCACTCGGCTGTTTACGAAGACGGCCAAACACTCTTCGATAATTAAGAATCACAGCTCTTTCACCTCCTCTTATCTTATTTTCAGTCTTCCACCACTTGTACAGGCCTACTTTTTTTGGAAATAAGCAACCTGGTGAGATCGAGAGTTAAATCCTCCTCGTTACTCCTCTAAATTAAGCTATTCCACACTTGTGTCTAATTTCTTACTTTTCATACCTGCACTCATCGTGGCTTTTCGCGATCTGCCGTTCCTCTTACCTCCTAAATTTAAGTAACATTGACAATTTAAGTTGTTTCCATTAAATTTAAGGATGACAAAGTTGAACTATCCAATAACCATGGACTTCTGTATACTTATGGTCATCTCTAAATATTTATTATAGTTTTATTAATACTTATATGAATAAATTAATGTTTGAGAAAATAGTTATAAGCTACGAAGAAATACAACGAATAACGATAAAATTCTTCACTGCTTTAAAGCTTGAAGAAAAGTCACTCGTGAGTCAATTTATTCGAGCTGAGGAGCAAAACCAGCCCCAGGCTACGTAGCTTTGCCCAGCTTGATCTGCTTCGAGGTCGGGCATGCTCGGGTCACCAATGAGATGGGTCAATGCCTGACCTACATACTTAAAAATGCACTTTTTAAAGCCAACTAGCCAAGTAATGATTATCATTTTATAGTAGAACTAATATAAAGATAACGAGAGCTTCAGGATTTAACAGAATTTCTTTCTAAAGACCTTGATAGCTTTTATGTTTTTTTCACTTGCATTGACACACAGAAAGAAAATTCTTTTTTATAATTTAGATAACGTTCCAATTCATTTATTGTTCAATAGGATTAAATTACTTAATGGTAATCCTTTCTCATACATTATTTATGAATTTTTTTCAACTTTTTTTATTATTTTTTACATAATTGTTATTAGTGGTGAAGGAGATATAATTTAATTTATTCTTAAAAAGTCTAAAGCTCCAGCTTTAAATTGCTTTTTTCTTCATTAACAACTGACTTTTTCTTCGAGATTATTCCTTTAATTCTTATTAATAAATAAATTTCAATGCTGATGAAAAATAAATATTATAAACATAATCGAAAATTCATCAAGTTAATTATCAACTACACAGTTCAGTATTTTATGATAATTTATTTACATAAATAATTTATTATTTTAAATCAGATTACCAGTTAATTCTCCAACACTAGGATCAAATTCATTGACCATATTACATCTCCCTTATCCTTCTTCCAACAACTTTTTTTGTAAAAAATAATTCGAATTAAAACCAACATGCATCAAATGATAGCATTCAAATTTTTCATCTCATTAATTAAACCAGTTACTTATTTTTAATTACAATTTTCTCTCAGTAATTCAACGATATTTGCTTGGAATTATTTTGATGAAAAATGTTGTTGAATTGCGTGAGTGTTTTTTATTAACATAACAAACAATTGAATGATTGTATAACTTTACTGGAAAGTAAGCAGCTTTTACCAAGCACATGTGAACATCAACATCTTTGTTTCTATAGGCGTTTAGTATGTACTAGTATAACTAAAGCTTTGAGTACATGTTGAAGAGTGGAGTGATGGGGGAAAAAAGAGTAGCAGAGTTCAAAAGGTGTCAAAATCGCACATAGATGTCACATACAGTGGCAAAAAGTCATGGCCCTGCGATTATAAGACCCGACAAATGTAGCTCGAAGCGTGTAATTAGGCAGCTGAAGCTCAGTGGGAGGCACAGCAAGAGAAACCAAAAGGCTAGAAACAAAGGGAAGAATTAAGTCCATGTTAGGGGGATACGTGGGCGTGGCTCGCGAAATTGGAGAACGAGAGAGATATGTTTCTATATAAGAGTAGTAGCCAAGAGGAAATATTGCACTTCGCATGGTCCAGTTGTATCATATTGTTCGGTTCGTTCTGAAGCACTTTTACTATAGCATCCCTTTCATCCCTCCTATCACCAAGACCATGGATACCGTACTCTATATCTTCTTCGTCACTTCTCATACCACTTCATGATTCTGTCGTCAACGAGCATTCTCTTCAACACAATTATTAGCCAGCCAACTATTCTTCGTAATGTTGTCTTGGAGGAGAGTTGTAATAAAACTCCTCAGTGTTCTTACTTCTTTCAAGTGAAAAGTTTACAGAAGCTTTATATAGAAGATGCTAGTATGCTGCTCCATACTCTACAAACTGGTGAGTTTGGAGTACAGAAAAATCAATTTAGTTGTTGAGAATATGGACCACAAGCCTCAAATAGACTCAAGTAAAAGCGAATCGATCGTCAAAACTGATTTCCGTTTAACATGGTTAGTAATGTATGCATCTATTGAAGATTTATTGTAAATTTCATTTTCAATTTACTCTTTGGAATTACATTGTTGATTTTTCAAAAAAAAAAAATAATCAATTGATGGTAAATTAAATTGCTAGTGAGTTTTTTGATGGTATAATTACACCAAGTTTAATAATTGAATGTATTATTATGTTAGTAAATAATGAATACTTAATAATTAATGAAATCCATTATCAAATATTATGCAAATAACTATTATTGTATCATCACCATATTACTATCCAACTCATGATTAATATTGCTTTTATTATCGTTTAAAACTCATTCGATAATTGACTAATTCAATAAAAATAAATTACTGCTAATATGTTGAAATTTTTTTAATAGTTCATATCATTATACATAATAATTCATGCATTACCTGCATGATGAAAAACATTTGTTTTCAGACAATATGTTTTCAATTCAAGTTATATGTAATAATCTTTTAAAGAGCTTTCAATAGACATGTCATATCATGGTCTTAAAAAATTTCTAGCTTTTTATTCTATCTCCCAATACTGATCTCGTGAGCCGGAAATTTGAATTTTCAACCTCAAGTATGTTTTTGAATGACTATGTTTTATACCTATGCAACAGATATCACCCTATTCTTAGCAGAAGCTGAATACATGGAGGAAAATCTTGAGAACATGTCACACTTCTGCTCTAAATAATTTTACATAAAAGTAAGTAAGACCATACTTTGACCAATGAAACTAGAATTAAAATAAATCTTACTCGCTAGAAATGAATCAGTGAAAAGCACAATAGATTTCCTGATTTACAATAATAAAACCATCACTGCCGTGATTTATAATTCATTCAATTTAATTCGGTATGTCATTCCATGATTACTTTGTGATGATGACAAAAGATCAGTTGCTAGCATGAAAATATCGATTCCAGCATTTGTTCCTTGAAAACTCTATATTGTCTTTATTTTCGGGATAATTTCTGAAACCCTGGAGAACTTAGCAGACATCAATAATCAGCAGCAAAGACGCATTCCCGTGAGCGGTTTGCTGTCAAGAGGTTCAATCAACGGATCTTGACCGTGAAGTCCATCGATCCTTTGGTTTGTCGCTATGCGGACATCCTCAGCTTGTCTCCTTCATATCTCTCATTAGTTTTACCCAAGTGGATATATATATCAGAAAGTATAGTCCCAGGAGCAGCAGCTTGGCATAGTTTCCAACCTGCTGACGCGTGACGATATCCGAATTCTTGTAGTCCATGGAGACGCGCGAACAAGTCGAGTAGATCGTAGAGATTTGGGTAGGCTTCAGTGGTCTAATTTCGGTATACGTATAAAGCTAGATATATGACAGTATAGATGAAGAACACATGGGACAGACTCATAACAAAAGTGGGATACTGACATAGAAGCAAAAGAAAAAAAAGAGAGAAAAAGAGTAAGTAGGTGAAAAGAGGGTGTAGGTACTTACACCTGGAGTATCCTCCAAACTGGCTGACCCAATTCTCCCTTTCTCTTATCACTCTTCTCTTCACCCTCATTCTCATATCACGTCTATGTCTTTGCCTATCACTTGGGAAAAATTAGTTGTAATATACAAATAATGGATCGAGTGATGAAATATTAATTTTCATGATGAAAATTAATTAATGAAGTACTTCATGATGAAAATTAATGCCAACTAAATAAATTATGTAAAGTCGAATTAAGTTTACTTAAGTGAAACTAAAGTTTTAAGAAAATAGGATTATTTTTTTTTTTAACCAACCAGTCAATCTTGGTACATGCTTTATTTTGAACATTTCAATTTCAATTTTTTTTCAAGCTTGCTACATTAAACAAATAAATCACATAATAAATGATACGCACTGAAAAAATATTGCTGTAGGAACCATTTAAAGTATTGTTACAAAGAGATCGCTGATAGAGAATTACTTGGTAGCTACAACAGCTATTAATATTGTTGAAAAGTGATTCGTAACCTCACACATTCATAACCTTATCTCTGATCATAAAATAATAATATTAACGTCATTTGACAAAAATACCATTAACTATAAAAAAAAAGTCCGCTGCCGAAATTGTATAATGTTTTTTAGACCAATTTCTAAACAATACCAAAAAGACAATATTTGAAATAGCTGCGAAAAGTATCTTTCCAAAGCAACTACTTTAGATATCGACAATTATCTATCTAAATACTTCTTACAGTCATCTAATGTTGGAGTTTATAACAAAATTCAATCATTACTAAAGTTTATAATACATCACAATGAATATTCTCACAGTTATATATATATATATATGATATGTAAGTGTTAATAACGATGAAACTACGTCTTAGACTAAGTTTATATTACTCTCATAAATGTTTATATTATTATTTTTTTTGAAGATAATATTTAGGACTGATTTAAAAGATTATTATGTAGACTAAGTACGATTGAAGTTAGTTTATGAGAGTCTTTTAGTCTGTTAAGACATACTTTTTGAATCTTGTTTTAACTCAATAAAGGAAGTTAAAATATAACGTAAAATTATTTTATTCATTTGTGGAAATAAATATCCTTAGCCTAATTTTTCTAACATCTAATGAGATAACTCATTTAAGAGATGTGATATTGTTCCAATAGCTATAAATTTTAACTTATTGGAAAGTTATTGTAATGGGGTTGATTTTTAACTTCTCAGTGGGAGGTTATAGTAATGGGTCCGATCTTGCAAATCCCGAATTTTGACATATCTCCACGTTTCAAGGTCCCCAGAGTCAAATACGACAGTTTTCCAGTGGACGTCTGTGTGTGTGTGTATGTACGTATGTTCGTACGCACGTTCGGAATTATTTTCTGTCACAATTATCTCGAGAACAAATAATGATATTGATGTGGGACTAATTATATTCGACGCATAATTATGCAACTTAAAACTGATTAGGTTTCTAGTAAAATCGGTCCAGCGATTTTTCATTCTTCGAATTTGTAATCTCATCATATTTTTACGTTGTGAGGCACTTAAAAGCATAACAAAAGATTTGAAAATGGATGTTTGATTGGACATCCGTACGGACGTTTATCAGATTTTTTTTTTGTTTCCGATATCTCGAGAATTACTGAAGACATCGACTCCGGACAAATTTCATTTTGAAGATAATACAATGTAAATGATCTAAAGAGAGTTCAAACAATTTCTGTACAGCCATTTATTTTTTTATAACAAATGAACTGTAAGATGAATGAAGGAGAAGGCAATTGAAAATTAACTTTATTTATTATATAATAAGAAAAATTAAAAATTTGGTCAGTATTGATTAAATATTGTTATTAATGACTCCATATGACCTATAACAAATTTCATTGGCCTTGTTGTTCAATGGAGTAAAATAAAAATAATTTCAACAATTTCATTTGTTAAAATTCTCGAAATGAAATAATTCAACATTTAGTTTTTTTATTATCATCTAGAGTTCATATGGTAATAACCTTTGAAGAGATTCACAGAAAAGAAGACTAATTATTGAATCACTGAGCTAACTAGGTAGATTTTTTATAAACTGAATCGATAGCATTCAAAACCATTCTGAATAAAAATATAGAATAATAAATTGTAGAACGCATTGAATGTGATATTTTTTCTATTTTATTCCTTCTCTCTAATGAAATTTCTTTAGTATAATATTTACATCCTTCTTTCAACTCTAAATCATTGGTAAATTAAAGTTCTTCTTCTATTAATAATTTTTTACGAGTACTTTACCGATTAAAGATGGTCAGTTTGTGGGTATTTTAAGTAAAAACTTGAATACTTTTACAGACAAATTACTTGAATGGTGTATTTTTCTGCTTTTCTTTGTACTTTCTTCATTGTATCCATCTAATTGGAACTCTCAAGAGGACTAGGATATTGTGGGCACTTGAGTCGAGAGAACTTTTGTAAGATGCGTGTTTTGCGGTGTTTAGACTTGTCATTGTTCACATAAAACTTCTCTTTACAATTTCAACATGAAATTCAACGTTTAAAATGGTAACTTCAACTACAACTAAGGCATTTAGTATTTTTATTTGCAAATACATAAAATAGGTAGCTTGAGTAAGTACATTTACTTAGTTAATATTTAAACGAAACGGAGGGAGTAATAGTCAGATTGAGTTACTTTGAATGATTGCTGTCAAATTAACATACGTATGAGTGAATTATCTTTTAATGAGCTTTCTCAGAGTAATTATGTAGACTTTAAGATAGTGATAATTGAATAATTATTAAAAGTGATATGAGTTAATTCGAATTTAAGTTTTTTTTTATGAAATAAAAGAAATCAGAAAAAAGAAAACCCTAAAGTCAAGATTTAGGATCAACAGGCTCAAGGAAAGATTTGGGTTTAGAGAAATCTACACGGAAAGAAGAAAAATTGTCCCATAAAAAAAAGTAAAAAATATACGAATTCAAAGTAACCGTAGGATTATAGTAAATTTTAGAAACTAACTTGGAAAAAATTACACGCAGAGAAATGTATAGTAAAAATTACCCGGAATTTTATGATAATTTGGTGACACTGCAGAGTGAGGGTAAAAATTACCATACACGGTAATTTTTACAATGTGTATAGTAATTTTTATTATGCATTTCTCTGAGTGTACATTACGGCGAAGGATAAAATTTACTCCTGGTGTCAACCACCGACAACATGCATAATTTACTGACTGCTAATGAAATATACTATCTATAATATATTATAATTTTATAACTATGATTACTATAAAATCAATTAATACAACATATAAATAATCAAGTCTTTGTACTATTATTCATATAATTATATTCATCTTTTAATTGGTTGTAACAAAATATGATGTTCTTAAATTATAATATATTATTCTCATTTTCCGGGTATGTGGTAAGTACCATGACTCAAACAAAATGATCGTGCACCCGAGGTTATTCGTGAACGGTCGAACATTGCCGACCGCTCTCTTTAAGCACTGCAAATCTGAAGAAATTTGAGTGTTTGATAATAAAACACCTGAGTGTATACAATGTTACACACCATGAAAAAACGGTAGTATTTTGGTAAACGGCAGGAAGTGTTTAAAATTTATCTACAAAATTACTATAGATTGTTTATGGCGTTTAACATTGTAAACATTTAAAGTGTTTAGTTTCTAAACACTTGGATTTGCAGTGAGCGTATCGGGTAAAAATTAGTGAGCATGATACTAGAAAGTAAATCTTTTCAAGTATGAAATTCAATTCTTTTAAAGAAACAAACCAAAAAAAAAAGAGTAATATTTCTATTCACGCTCGTTTCGCTTGAAACTATAGAAAAATCACCCTGTAAAAAGCATAAAATGTCATTTCAACACCAAGAGAATTTTTTCCAAGTCTGTGGAGAGTATTGCGGTAACCCTTTTTCATAGGGGAATTTTTATTGTGTTTTTTTTCTCCGTGTACATATATAATCTCTAAATAGTTAAGCAGCTAAAGTGTCTATTCATTAAAAATTAATGCACAATAAGAACTATCTTGCTGTGCAATTGTGGTACACTGTACGAAAAAAGTAAATTTTATCTGGCAAAATAAAGATTTTTCCGAGTGGAAAGGCGAATTATACTGTTTTTTAGGGTAAATTTGTTAACTTTGCAAAATTAATTTTACTTTTACAGCATAATGTACCATAATTTCTTCGTAAATAAATACTTTTATATTTCGAATTTGGAGTATCTTAGCTACTAATCAATAAAAAATCGACTGAAAAAACCATTAGAGCTACATTACAGTACTCTACTTTGAAGTAGTGAAAGATGGGGTAAAATAAAATACTAAGAATCAACGTAAATCAATATGTTAACAAATTAATAAGTTGAAAAATTGAGAAACAAAAAATACGATTAGTGTTTCTAATCTTTTTGTGATAAATTAGAAAATTTCCTCGACTGTTCCATCTTACCCTTCCTTTTTTTATATATTTTTTAGAGAAGACACCTCATTAGTTAAAAAAAATATTTCTGTAAGGAATAAAAATGTTTCTATCAACTTAATCCCCATTAAATTTAAAAAAAAAAAAGGATTATAATCTCTGAAAATCATTAATGAAATTTTCTTTTTTTAACTTTATAATAACTTGAAAAATATTCTTCTACTTTTTTTTTTTAAAAATCAATCATTAAAATTAGAAAAAAATTTTTGAATTTTATCCTTTTTTATCCACAAAATTTTCAGTCATTAAAAATTAATAGCAAACTACCCTCTTTTTATATTTAATTTTTTTCTGTAACGTTCATCTACTGCCTTTCAGATGTTGATGAATATCTCTCGAGAAGTTCAATCAGTAGAATTGAAAAACAGTGAAAGGAATAGCATTGCATGTACTGAGCATGAACTAAAAATACAGAAATCAGAAGTCAACCAAATCATAGGACTAAAAAAATATTATTATCTATGTCTACTATAAATTGTAAAAAATTTTATTTGCAAAAATTCCGCACAATAATTGCCTTAAATGTTCAATTATACATTTTATTAATTATTAATTGATGGAATATTTGATTGAAGTTAGTATAAAAGTGTGTGCTTAGAATTAAACTAAATAAAAAGTCTCAACATTTCTGTACTATGAATTTTACACATTTTAATGACGACAGAATTAATTTTTCCTTATGAACAATTTTCTTTTCTCAATATCGAATAAAAATACTACTTAAAAATGAATTTTCAACTTATTCTAACTATAATTATTATTAGAGTTATTTATTAAAACAGCTTTATCGATGTTTCTGTTACGGAATAAAAAGAACATAAATTTTCTAACAGACTCTAGATTACAATAATAGCAAAGAGGATTTTCAAAACGAGTTGAAGAAATATTTAGCGACTTTGCATACATTTGTTACGACAGGTTGCATTGTTGTAATTCCGAAAAGCTTGGATTTAAGTAAAAATAGACAATGAGATAGCTGATAAAGCGAAAATGAAAGTAAAAAAAAAAGATTCACGTTTTGAGAACAAAGCAAAGCGCATAGAAGAGTACCTATTGGAAGCTTGTAGGTAAAAAAATTGAACAAATACATCGTCGTCCATGTGTCGTATTGGATACCGAGCAAATAAAGAGAAAGGGGAATGCAAAGCAATGCCCCAAGTCAGGGTGACCTGGTTACCCAGTCCAGATCTAAACCATCTACTGAATTCCTCCCGCGCATTCTCTCCACCCCTTCAACACTATCCCCTTAGAATTTTCCGCATATAGCACACAATACAATCGCAAAGACGATTATCAAGGCCTCTCTTCCTCTTACAGCTTTTCTCTCTGTACTCTTTCTAGATCTTTTACTTCATCTATGCTTTGAAAACTGTCTCAATCTGACATCTCTACTTCTCAATAAATTCACTCATACCCACTATTACGTGACATTATTATCATTCCTAAACAAATACCATCTTTAGTAATAAAGAAAATTCTCATCAATATCTATTTATCAAATCAGTTAAATTTATTGCCAACTTTTCTTTCTCATATTGTTGCAGTTGAATGAAAAATTAGAATATTCCACTTGGACTAAAATATATTTTATTTTTCCATTATTCATTCTGCCGTACACTAGAGAATTTCATCTTTTGTAGTAGAAAATTTTCTTATAAAAATTCCTGTGATACTTTGGGTAAAAATGTTTCATAAAACAGTTGGATGTTTTTGAGATTTAAGTATATACAGTAGAACAATCACGTGATCGTACTAGGTGACAGAAGACCAAGCATCTTGGGAGTAAGAAAATGATTCTAAAAAAGAAAATAAATCAAAGAATGGTCAGAGAGTAGTGAGAAATAATACAAATGAACATAAATATCAGTGCTCTGCAGTGGTCTGGGTGCGATCCGAAAGGTCCACACGACCAACTTCCCAGTGAAAAAAAATGAAAAAACAATTCAAATAGAACCCGTTTCCATTCTTTATAACAAATGGAATTGTTATAAACGAAATGAGTGTGTTTTTATTCATTTGATATGGTTAGTTACCTCATTTCAGTAAAAGAAAAATGTTTTCATTTATCTGATACAGTTGGTAATATTTTTTTAGTAAAAGAAAAAATTATGCGTTAAAAGTACTCATATATATAGAAAGGGTCCCTATTTTTATTGTTTATAACAATTTAAAACTTATTATTTAAATATTACTATGATCAATAATCACTTGTTAGTAACAATGTTCAATTGTTATGTACACAATTCCATATTATTGACAATTATTATGAACTATTATAGCGTCTTTAATGCTGTTTTCTCAATCCTGACACGAGTTTAAAATCCTTTCATTGCTGATTTTGTTTTTTAAATTTTTTTTTCGATGAAATATTGTCATCATCTTTTCATACAAGTATTCTAATCATTTAATATTCATATTTTTTAAAAGATTTTGAAATTTTGTCTGAAAAATGGTATAATTTATAGATTGAGAAATTCAGGTCATTTTCCATTTTTGCTAGTTTTTTGGTTCTGCAAAAAAATGGTTGGACCGATTTTGTTGAAAACCGAATCAGTTCTAAGTTGCGCAATTACACGCAGAGAAATGTACAGTAAAAATTACTGTGAACTTTATGGTAATTTGATGACACTGCTGTGTGAAGGTAAAAATTACTATACACATTGTAAAAATTACCAAACTGCATAGTAATTTTTACTCCAATTTTACCTCAAAAATTACTATGCAGTTTAGTAATTTTTACAATGTGCACAGTGATTTTTACAATGTGTATAGTAATTTTTACCATCATACTGGAGTGTCACTAAATTACTATAAAATTCACGGTAAGTTTTACTATACATTTCTCTGCGTGTACGTGTCGATTGCAGTTGGTTCGACGACGATATCATTTTTTGTTCTCGAGATAATCGAGGCGAAAAATAATTCCGAACGCACATACGTACATACACACACAGACGTCCACTGGAAAACGATCGTATTCGACTCTGGGGACCTTAAAACGTGGAGATATGTCAAAATTCGGGATTCGCAAAATTGGACCCATTACTATAACTTCCCACTAGGAAGTTAAAAATGTAAACAAGCTGACACTTGAAAGAAGAAGTGTTTTTTGAATATAAATAATATCACTAACAAACCATCAATAATAATTTATAACAATCAAATCTTGCGACAAGTAATCATTCAAACTATATCTAAATAAACTATATCTACTATCCAAAATTGATTCCAGAAGTTTTGAGTTATTAATAACGGAAACATACTATTATTATTGATAATTGAAAAATTTTAGTCATAAATTACCAAGCTCATATATGAAATAAGTATACTTATTTGACAGATAATTATTTATATTTTAACAATACGTATTGGGTAAAATCTAATCGGAACTGTTCAACTATTGACCTTAATAGAACATCAACAACTCTTAGCTCTTAAATGCATAATTTTTTCTATCAACAGAAAAAAACATACATGATTCAGAATAATGAGTACATTTAAGGAAAAATAATAAAAAAATCAAAGTATATATTTTCATATATTTTTTTTGAAAAAACATTTGAAAAAACGATTGTTTTTTAAGAAGATAATATAAAACAAACATATAAGTAAAAACTATAGAAAAAGAAAAGTTTACTCAATTTAATTTTAATCACAGACAGAATTCATTTGCGGGCTTCACCAACATCCTTTTTTTACACACTTCAAAATAATGCAACAAGACATCAATTAACTATACAGACAAGTCTGGAGATGAGTAATTACGAATGTGTAACACACTGTAAATCTCAGTTTTCCAAAGTGCATTATTTTAATGCGGATAAGTGTGTTAAATATGACGTCACCCATTTGATTAACGTTGTAGTCACTTTCAACGCATTTCCACGCATTCAAATAAAGCATTTTAAAAAATTGGGATTTACAGTGCAGGGGCATAAAGTTACCGATTCATTTTTGATACGCTATGCGTTTAAGGGTTAAAGAATTTTAGACACAAATGTACCATAAAAATTGCATTGAAAATTTCGTCGGGAAGGGTCTAAAAGCAGAGTCCCTATTAGGATCTAGGGCGAAGCCTCATTATGCACTTGTACTTTTTTTAAAAATTGATAATTACTTCCTTGCAGGGTTGGTTTTATTTTATAAAATCGAGGGATAAAAAAAAATTTAGACCGATTTGGGAGTGACACTGAATCGGAATTTTATCCATTTTTTTTTTCATTCAAATAAAAATCATGAATTGAACAATTATTACAATTCATTCATTTTATTCTAACATTTTTACCCTTCAATCGACACTGTATTGAGTTAGTTTCCATTAATCATTTAATGTATAGAAGAAAAATCCCGATAAACAGTAATATTAAGAACCCATGAAATTTTTACGCGATAAAGCATAATTTTTCTAAAGCTGTTTAGCATTTTCTTTTTGTCATTACTTACCTCTGCATTACAAGAAGATACCGTGATTTTAACTTGAATATCTCGCAAGAATTATTCGAATTTTCTTTCAGTGAATAAAACCTTCAGAATGCTCAACATGTAACATGCAATACTGCAATAGTAAGACGATTATCAAGGTCTTTCCTTACAGACTGTACTTCACCTATACTTTGAGGAGTGCTTCAACATTGCAGCTCCACTTACTGATGCAACCGATATTTTTCTCCCTTTACTCTTTTGCCTGGCATCATTATCTTTATCTCTCTCTCTCTCTCTCTCAGCTGAATAGAAGCAGCTTGAGGCTTTTCTCAATGCCTCTAGTTTTGCTCCTTCACCCCTTCACGATTCCTACAGAAATGCCTAGAGATTTTAATAACCGTCGAAGCGAAATGGGTAGAGAAATACTCCCAATCCGCCTCTCGCACCGATTTCTTGTTCTCCTTACACTCGTATTTTCTTCCTTTCTGTGTCGCTGGTGGTCGTTTCCTTCTTCTATTCTTCGTCTTTTTGTGGAGAAGGAGGCAGAGGAAAAGAATTCCTGGGAATCGGAGTAGAACGTGAATGACGGCGTACGATGCTGCAACTGCTTCGCTGGAAACTGCTGGTCTATGTAAGTTGGCCCAATAAACACGCCTTGGTAACGGGAAACCGAGGAAAGAATATTTCACTCTCTTGACATTTTTGTGTTTCATCTCTAGAATGAATGTCGTAGTTTTCATCAAATGTACGTCGTTCAGGTGAATAAAAAAATGAGACTTTTTTGTAGTCTACTTTATCATAATTTTCTTTTTCAGCATTCACATTTTTTTCATTTTTATTTCTATTATTATTCCTCTCTTCTTTTTTTTTCTCTTTTTTTGAATAAAGCAATCTTACAATTTACTTTCGAAATCTCTTTTATTTTTTCTCCCTCCATTGTTATTATCATTATTATTACTAAAGACTTTAGATTTGTGCAGACCATCATCTGATTGAATCATACAAGGTGAGTTTTACTCGAGAATAGCTTTGTAATATGGAGCACTATTGTGTTTGAACACTGAAGCATTACTATTCATCATTTACAAATGGCAAAGCTTGTTTGTCTCTGTTGAGCGTGAAAATTATGTGATTATGTTATTGATTCCTGTGCTCATTTTCTTTTTAATCATAATAATGAAAAATCAATAGCCAGAGTTTTTTGATTCTACTTATCGAACTGGAAACAAACTTTTCTAACTAAAAACAGAAAAAAAAATAATAGTAATCGAGTTTAATTAAAATGGATATTTTAATAGTTTGTAACAACAAAAGACAAGTGTTTTATTTCATTTTTTAAATTCTTTAATTCTGTAATATGAAGTTTAATAAAAGATTATTAGTTTTTTAATATAGCAAAAATTTTTACTGTTTCTCATAAAATAAAATTGCATGTTTTAAATTGCAATATTCCATTCTAGCAAATTTCTGTATTCTACCAAAAATACTCAAAATAAAAATTAAAAAATAGGTCTGAGCACACTTTGTCTGTGCTAACACAACAAACTTTCCATTAGTAATTGTTTATAAGAAATTCCTATTGTTTTAAACAATGTGTAATTGTTAAGAGTCAAAACTCATCATTAATAATATTATTTTGTTAAAAAAATCGAAATCGGTGTGAAATATGCATTATTTAATCAACAAATACAATGTTTAATTGTTTATAACAAATTCATCTTGTTATAAACAATGTGTAATTGTTGAAAGTCGTATTTGGTTGTGAACAATAATGTCTAGTCAATATTGACTTCATTTTCGAATAAAATTGTTATTCTTCCGCTTAAAAGTGTTTTAAATAGTTTATCTTTTTATTTGTTCATTGAATAGAATATAGTTATTTATTGAATAGTTGTATTCATTTTTATCATCATGATGTCTAGTTTTATAACTAATTTTGAGCAAATGAATCGTAGCTGATCATTAATAGACTAGTCTCAGTTAAATACTGAACATCAACAAATCAGTAAAGTGTTGTTAAAAAAAGAAACAGTCGTTTGTCAACTACACAGAGATAATTTTTTCACTAAATGTAAGTGCAAAAAGTGACAAGTTCACGTTTCGAAAAGTAGAAGTAAAAATATTTTTATTCGATAGTTAATTTGGAGTTCTTGTAAGTAAACTTGACACTTAAAAGGTGTCTTAGTAAAAGAATTACTTAAGATAACTCAAAAATTACTTACGACAACCCTTAAATTCACTGTTGAACAGTTGAACATAAACAAGTAACAAAAAATTAGTTCTCACATCAGACTGATTATATTTGCACAAAAATCATAATAAAAAACATACCATATCATTAACATTCTTATTACCTTTTCATCATTTGATTTTTGAAATTTTTTCTATTAATTATGATTATTCAATCTATATTAAAGACAGTCAATACTTTATAAAACATTAATTAAAGAAGTTTATTTGTAAGAAATAGAAAAAAATCATGCATGTAACATTAGTGACCACCACAGTAAGTTATTCTAGGTTTTGCACTTTAATCCTAGGCTCATTTCTCACATATTTTTTAAAAATGATTAGAATTCACTGTAACGAATAATGAAATATTAGCTTTTCAGTGGAAAGTTATTGTAATGAGCCTGATTTAATGAATCCCGGAATTTGACCCATCTTCACGTTTCAAGGTCCCTACACGGAAAGATAGGAATTGTGAATTTTACTCCAATGAATAGTAGCCTGTCGCTTCGGATACAAAAATGATAATAAGCAATTAATTAATTAGTCCACTGCCAATCTAAGATCTTATGAACGTCTTAAAATAAGATGCATAAAGTGTGCTGAACTTAAAATATCCACAAACGAATTATACATGGTTTGTAGACATTTTTCGACACATTTTAAGTGTGTAGAAAATCTATAGTTTGTTTACGGCATTTAACATTGAAGATGCCTAACGTGTTAAAAGTGTCTACAAGAATAACACACTTGGATTTGCAGTGCATACATTACAATTTTTTCTTAAAATATACAAAAACAAATATAAAAAATATTACAATTGAAGTGTGTAATAAAATTTTTGTTAGAATAAAATTTTTATGTATACTATTCAAATAATTACTTATTGCTATTCTTTTACCCGAAGCGATAGATTACTATTTATTGGAGTAAAATTTAAAATCCCTTTCTCTCCGTGTAATATCAAAATCAATCGAGATATCCATATTAAAAAATTTAACTAATTTCAAAAAAAATACTGCTGTTCCTGACCAGTGGAATATAATTAATATTCTTCTCATTATAAGCGTTTTTTATTTTTAATTAAACTCTCAAAACAAACTAGAAGACTTAATATTAAAACAAATAGAGAGAAAGAAACGATAATAATAAATGGTCTATTAAAAAAATTGTAATGTTTCATCATTTTTCATTTTTTATTTCAGAGACATACGAATTTTCTATAAGCAAGCATAACAAAGCCGTTTAGCCCATGAGAGTAGAGACTCTTCCATCCTTGAAACTCTCTCCCTTTCTACTTGAATCCTATCTGCATCTACCCTCTCACTACTCACCCTACATTGCCCACCATACTACTATTAATTCGAGATGAATCTTGCACACAACCTCCCCATTCTACTGAACAGTCTGTTTCTCTTCTCCAGTTCTCTTGCAAGTCTCTCTATACTTTTAAACAGCACTAATGTTGTGCCACCTCGGCCTTGCTATATTTTTTTTTTCAAAGCATCCCCTGTTTTACAGCCTCAGGCGTTTTTATTTCTCTCTCTCTCTCTCTCTCATGACTTGTAGATTTTTTGTAGTGTGTTGGTTCTGTACACTCGTTTCGTTTGAAATTCATACCAGATTGTATATAAGTGGTGGTAAAATGCTTGGTTTTCTAAATTTCTCCAGTAGTAAACCACAGTGAGAATTCAAACCGATTCCCAAGATTGTTAAGCAACAATTGGCTCTTTTATAGTGGTCTAAAGTGATGCTAAAACTGCATATTTCTGTGATCCTTTATTTTTATTGTTGTCTTTAACCTCGAATAGCTTTCTCGAGTGACTTTATGATGACGCTAGGGATATTTATAAAGGTTTTATGAGATAAATTTTTCTTTTGATTTGATTTACTTCATATTCAATCGATATTCAAGAAGTCGTAGAAAAAATTGGATTATTTAATTAGCTTTATTTTATTCAATTTCATTTACCTTGTGACGAACTAAACACATCTTGTTACTGATTTTTGATTTATTAATTTAGAAAGAATATTATATTTATTTTGACATCATAATTACTTTTTAATTTAAGAACATAAAAAGATTGAGTAAAAATTACCCTGCCAAACAGTGTAATCATTATACTCTGTCTAAAAAGAGTAAAATTAACACGGAAATAAAAATAGAATTAAATTAATCAACAATTAAGGAAAACCGAGCATCCCACAAAAATGGTAAAATTTACCCCATATCATAAGAATTACTATATCATAACTAAGTAGAAAAAAAATTTATTACTTCGCAGAGCAAATTGTCCCTTCTTCAGGCAAAGTATACAGTTTACCCTCAATTTTTGGGTAATTTTTACTCAATGTTTTTTGTGTACAAAATAAGGATTTTTAAGAAATGAAAGAGCAATTTATACTATCTTTCAGGGTGAATTTTACTTTCTTGTGTAGTGTATGATAATTACTCGCACGATAATTAATTCTACCTAATTAAATTCTTTTTTACTCAATCTTCCTCTTTACAAATAAAGGTGCAGTCAATTATTCTAGTAAAAAAGCAAGACTCATTCATTCCTGATCCATTATTACTTTTTATTAGAACATTAAAAATTCATACATAATATTCGTAAAGAATAGGTAATAAAGAAGAATATTAATTCCTCTGCATATGGCTGTCTGACTAAAAGCTTCATTTCGAGTTTTACATATCAAGGATACATGAAAAGAACACTTTCACATACCATTTTTAAAAAACAAATATCTGTGAGTATTCAACCAACTGTTGAATATTAAAAATTCTGCAATATTGATCACTATTTGTCGTTACACATTCTCTTCAATTCCATTATCCATTCTGAATAAACAAAGTAAAAAAAATTTTTGTGATGAATATTGAAAGAAACAGTGAAATAAAAAAAAAGCCTCTTAAAGTTAGTCATCACGTGTTTTAGATTAGTAGTACTGATGTAGTCATCTTCAACTATTCAAAGTATTTTTGCACAGTAAACCTTGCATCCGATCGAACTATTTGTAGTGGAGAAATAGCTAATAGTGATCTCATAAACCTGATTGGAGTCGATGGATGGAGAGAGGTGAGGGAGAAATTGCAGAGTGAATTGTTGAGGTAAGGGTGCGGGGAGGTTCGCGACTCAACGTATTATCATCCCTCTGGTGGTTGCCGCCATATTGTGAGGCGCGTAACTGGATTCCCAACAACCACCGTGAAATTTAGCGTGCAAGCTACGGCGAACACACTCATATCATGTCGCGACAATAGTGCACCCTTTATCGACTGATGAAGAAAAACCAGCAGTTCTCATCTTCAGTACTCACTCTTTCCTTTATTTTATGTCCTTGCATTAGAGTTTAGTCCAAAGAAACAGAATAAATAAAGTGAAATGGTTTTTCCAGGAAATAAAATATACTGAGGCCACAAGGCACCACATAGATCAGCAACTGAAATTGCATACCCGCTAAGAAAGAAATAGTCAAAATAACGAATACTCACTAATCTTAAAGTTTTTCAGTTGAACACTGTTTAAACTAAAGAAATACTTGGAACAACGGACATTCACTATTTCATTTTTAGAAAAAATCCATGTAAATTAAAGTGTATTCAACATAAAATATCTTCAACAAATTTCAAACGTTGTGCAGCCATTTTTACACACTTTTTACTGCAGGTCCAAAGTGTATTAAAATAACGTGTATGCCAATGTTACTCTCTTAATCTGAAACAGTGAAAACTACTGTGAATTATCTAAGATCATATTTTACAATGATGACAATAGATTATTACAACTGTAAATTGGTAGCATAAAAATTAACTAAATGATGAGTTTTTATGACGATTTAATTTTTTTTTTTTTAAGTTTTAAAAATATATTCGGGTTTAAATTGGACGCGTTGTGTCCGAGTAAAAAAGATCAGTTTTTGGGCGTGTCTAATTTAAGCCTAAAATTATTTTCCAGGCCTACAACACGCCCAATTCAAGCCCAAAAATATTTTGAAAACTTGGAAAAAAAATTGTCATATAAACTTATCATTAAATTAACTTTCGTGATACAAATTTACATTTGTAGTAATTTATTGTCATCATTGTCGAATATAATCTTAGAAAATAGGCTTAAATTAAGTGCGTTTTGGGCACTGAAAATATATTTAAATTGAGATTGAGCTTCAATTGGGTCTACATTAAGCCTTTTTGTTTCCTTTTGGATATGTTTTAGATCTCCTTAAAGCCTATTTAGTTTCACTCAGATAAAATCTGGAGTCCACACCTTTTAAAAATGTTAGTTCTTGCTGTACAAGTGCTGGATCAAAGTATGTGAATAAAATATTTTACACTCTATCATGTCAGCACAAAACATTGTAAGATAAGTATTAATATGCAATAGTAAATTTTTCCACACTCTAGAGTGTAGTGTTTTTGATTTTATTTATAGAATTCAAAATGGTGTATGGTAATACCTGATACACTATAGTATAAAATGTAAATTTAAAAGTTGTAAATAAAATAGAAATATGAAGATAACAACATCCACACTATTTCCTAGGGTTTTGTTATTATACCTTGATATCTCTATATTTAGTTTGCAGGTCAGGTAGATTCTCCAACACTGGGCATATTACATATAGCTGTTGTTGAACATTGGATATCGCCTGCAGCTAGTAAGATACTCCCAAGGGAATCACCACTTGGCATTATTGCATCGAGATTCTTGAAGAATCCACTCATGCACCAACCATTGCTTGACCTATAGACCTCCAGTTTGCCATGTCATATTGGCCACTGATGAATCGATAAGCTGCTAGACGTCTCTCTTCCTTTTTCGTCCATTTTCTCAATACACTTTCGATAAACTCCCTGAGTAAATTGGAATTTTGAGCTTCCAATGTAAACACATTTTTCAGGGTTTGTGATGTTGCAGTAAAAAACGGAAACGTTAGGAAAAATTTAATAAACGAGTCTAGAGAGAAAAAGAGATACCACCGAGTTCATACGATATAATCTTTCGCTTGAGTGGCGATCAGACTTCGCGCTCAACTCATGTCCCCTCGAGGCAACTACGATGATGACGACACTGGAGAATTTTCCGACTCGCATCATCTCTCCTGAGGTATTACACACACTCACTCAGATGCGCTTCATTTCATGCCAATGAGGTGGTACGCAAGTAGCTATGACTTCTCTAGGATGTTTAATTCGACTAGTGATACCACAAGCAGAATGGAATATCAACTCTGGCTAATGATTTAATAAAATACACTAATGACTCTATTTTACTTTGTTCATTTATGCAGTTTACTTATGAACATAAATGTTTTGCCAGAACTTTCATTCTTTACAATTTGCTACAATTTTTAGATTTTAGCACATCAGAATATCAGGTCATTAAGAATCCCGAGTCAGAATTTTACTCTTATTTTGCCGCTGAACCTCCTGAAGTCAGGAGCATCAGCGGGGAAAAATTATTTTTTCGTATAAGAAAAATAATATAAAATATTTTTCTATTTTGCCGCTGAACCCCCTTCATAATTCCCGATTCAGGGGCTTCAGCGGCATAATATTTTTAAAAAATTCAGGGGCTTCAGCGGCAAAAATAATTTCAAGGGGTTTAACGTAAAAAAAAATTTAGGAGCTTCAGTGGGATTTTTTCATTCAGGGGGTCTAGCAGGAAGTAAAGAAAAATCATTGGTGTTCCCGGCGGTCACCTATCCAAGTTCTGTACACGAGAAATTTTGCTTGACATCGAGAGATCGAGTCCCGGTCCCTGCATCCACTGCGCTGTGTCGAATTTATGAATTTTTTACTTATTTAAATCTACAATCATTAATATTATAAATAAAATACTATTAATGGTAACTCAATCTTATAATGAAAATTAATTAAAATATACAAAATAATAAAAAAAATATTTAAAAGTTGCAATTAATAATCACTGATTACTGAAAGTAACTTAATTATTTTTTTTTTAATAAATATTAATCAAAAAAACTGAATACTATTAAAAATAGTTTATAAAAATATTCTGTACTCGGTAGTAATAAAATAATCATATTAACTATAATAATGTATTGTTATAAACAATCAAATTTTATAGAAAATATTTTCTCACCATTACTAACTATTAGAAATTATTTTAAATCATTACAAATAATTTTTAATCGTCAAATGTTGATAAAACTAATTTAATAATATAGATTTCATTAATAAATTCATAATAATTATGGAAAACGCGTAAATATTCTGGATGAAGACAAAAATTTTTATTTCAAATAAAGTATAGTAAGCAGGTTCAGCGGCAAAAATAATTTCTGTCAGGAGGTTCAGCAGCAAAAATAAATTTTTTCAGTGGGTTCAGTGGGAAAATATAGATTTTTAGGGGGTTCAGCGGCAAAATAAGAGTAAAATTCTGACTCGGGAGAATTTTACTATTATTTTGCCGCTGAAGGTGCTGAATCGGGAATTATGAAGGAGGTTCAGCGGCAAAATCTAAAAATATTTTATATTATTTTTCTTATATGAAAAAATAATTTTTTTCCGCTAATGCTCCTGACTTTCAGGAGGTTCAGCGGCAAAATAAGAGTAAAATTCTGACTCGGGTTAGTTTAGCTAGAGCCTTCGAACTTGAACTGAAGGAAGATATTATGATATCATTGGAAGAAGAAAAATAATCCTGCAACACCTCTTGATGGTTGATAATCATAAAACATAGTTAACAACCTATTCTGAAAGAATACCTATGTTAACAATCAATAAACAGTTCTGCTAAAAAGCAAAAAATCTTCAATTTTGCGTGTCATTGATACTTATTGATTCTCTTAACTTTAACGTGCAATGGTGAACCCATAGTAGGGTGATTGGATTTATGGTCTGAGTGGCCTTTGTTCTGGGTTCGAATTTCAGAAGAAGTGACAATTTTTCTGGAGATCATTGATTATTGTGTAGCACAGTACTCAGTCAGGTACTAACAGTTGCGTGTTTGAATCAACATCGTGAGATTGTTCAAAAGCTTCTGGAACATAGGCCCTCATTCGACCTGCATACAAATACAACTAATGCCTTTGTCTATATATGTTTTGTTAAAAGTGATCTTGCCACAAAGATACATGGAGAAAAAATGTTTCAGCACTGTGCTACACAATAACCTCTCAATTTAACAGTCATTTTTATAAGAATGAACTTGGCATGAATGATTTTTGAGAACACAGGACTGGTTACTGTGTAATGCTGTGCTGTTCTGCACAATACTCAGTTATTTTATTTCTCGTTAACTAACACAATGAAAACCGAAAATTACTTCAAAAATTAATAAATGGGTCTCATGAAAAGTGAAGATGAGGGAGAATGTTAACACCATTCAATGATCCTTTCTCAAGTTGTCAGCATTACACTGTAAATCCAAGGTGTGTTATAGTGAACTTATCTACACGTGTCTAATGTTAAACTCCATAAACAAACTATAGATTTTAACACGCTTTGAAGTGTGTTAGAAATGACTACAAAATTCTATAGTTTGTGAATGGTAATTAAATATTGAACACGCTCAAGGTGTGTTATTTTAACATATTTTCGATTTTCAGTGTAGAGAGATTAGACTATATACGATCAGTATATGACCGTAAGGTTACGGTTACGCCATACAGGAATAGAATAATAATAATTTATCTAATTTTATTACTTTGTTATAATAATTAGAAATTATTAATAATAAAAAAAAGGTTTTCTTGTGCAACACAACCAAAAAATAATTCATTTTTTTAATAAAAAAATAACAACACTGCAAATCGTAGTATTTTAATTTGAGACACTTAAAGTGCTTTAAAATGACGTCATTTATTTAGTTAACATTGCAGTCACTCTTAATGAACTTGGAAGTGTTTAAAAAGTTACTACAATGTTAATGAAATGGATGACGTCATTTTAAAACGCTTTCAAATTTGAAATTTGCAGTAAACTTACGGAGCTTTATGATTCATTTCTTTCAATTTTTTAAAATGCAAAATCGTATTAACAATTGACAATATTTTTTAAATTTATTCAATTAAATTATAAATGATCCTTCTTCTTGGAGTTTTTCTTTAAAATTCCAACAGAAATCTTAGTATTCAAACTATGAAAGAATCAAATTATTTTTTCGTCTTTTGTAAAGTTGACAATGTAAACGTTTGCGGTTTCAATTAACGTCTAAAATAATCCTTCGTATCCTTTATTCTCTACCTTATATCAATTCACTGCATATTTTCTCTCATAGACATTTCAGGTTTATCAGACACATGAATGTTCTACTCAACCTCAAATACACAAACTTGCATTTGAAAGTGTATCAACTATACACACTATGTAGGCTGTGGAATTTACCAATGAAGCTCGAAAGCCCGGAAACTGTCTAGGAGGAAAGCTTTTGATAATAAGTGTTTAATGAAAATGAAAATAACTCAGTAAAACGACCGTCAAGTTTTCAGATACATGGTTTTAAATTCAAATATACAGCTTCAAGTACTTTTCTGTCACATAAAATTTTATAATAAATTTAAATAAAATATGGTAATTCTGCAAAATATAACCCCCGACATTGTCTTAAAATTTTCACCACTGAATACTGAGTGAAATTTTAATTTCTTCTCGTATTTTTAATTATTATTTTCTTTTTCCTTCGTGTATTAAATTTTATTTTAAATCAACTTTACATTGAATCAGACGTTGGTAGAGATGTTTTGTTAATTCGTGCGACATTTATAAAGTCTTTATAATAAAACAGGCTTTAACTTTCTAATTAAAATAAAAGATAAAATAAATTTGTGCTATATTTTGATTATTTAAACATCTATATTAAGTTATTTATTCATCTTAAAAATAAACAAAAAAATTCATTACCAAACAGAAATACCTTTTTAAATTGTATATTAATTAATATACAATTAATTAATTAACTATTACATATTGCTTGTTATTGTACAGAAAATATTTTTTAATACTACAAAAGTTTTTGTAAATATTGAAAAAGATAATTTAACCGTTACAACTGATATTTTAATATAAATTTAGTCAATGTAATATTCAATGGCGCTGCAAAACGCGTCTCTTAACTGTTAAAAAATATATTTTACCAAAAAAAAATGTTTTTTCCCACTAATTTATCATACGAGCATCGTGCATCTTCTATGATAATTGATAATAATTTAACAGAGTAAAATGTAATTAAAGAAAAATAAAAAGTGACAAACAATCCTACCTTTTCCTCTATTTTAAAGTGTAACTCCACAAAAAGTATTACGTCACTATTTCTTGTTTATTTATTTCTAATCATTGCTATAAAAATTAAAATCAAAAGCTTATATTTTTTTTGATGTAATAATGAGTTTGAAAATAATATAAAAAATTTTTGCACCCAACATTGTAAGAGCTGACCAGAATAATATTTCTTACCAAATGGAATATCAGTTACAGGTAATCAGAAAATGATACTTTCTAGTATCTTCCGTTAATGTGATTGGAAATTTGAAAAAAAAAAGTAGGTCAAGCTGGAAATAATCCAAGGCATTTCTCAGGTGCCAAATTTTTTGTTCATTCAATAGGGAAAAGAAGAAACGAAGAAAAAATAAATGAAAGACTCTATCAGGTACGATTTTAGTATTATCCAACAGAAACTTTGCCAAAGTTTTGAAATGTGCATTTAAATTAACGATAAGAATACTAGTGATTAAGAAACAGGTTTAATTACATTGTTATTATAAAACTCGTGAATTAATGAGTACGATAATAACGAGTGGTGACATTGAAATAAATCCTTTCCATTAATCACCATTGAATTGTAATTTGATTAGGAATGCTCGATTAACTTTAGAGGATAAACGATTACATTATTTTGCGTATGCGATCCCCTTGCGTCTCATCACTACAAGCCAATCAAACGATACCCTCATGCCATTGATACTTAATCAAAATGGATAATTTCATACATAGAAATTTCACGTGAAATGTCATCATTGTATCATCCTATTGGTTTCAGATAATGTGACCAATTGATTCTGAGCATAATTATTATCATTCCTTAAATACATCAAACAAGTTTAAACAATTAAAATAAGTTAAAAATTCATCAATGCTGTCTTAATTGATATTAACAATATTTATTAATAAAATTATTTGATTTTTAGTTCCTGAAAATAGATTTAATGTATTTTTCTAATTTTGATGTACTATTATTGAGTAAATTTACGTTCAGTAAGGAGAATTTTATTGAATTTATTGATGTTGGACAGAGTTATTGGAAATCATTACATTCATAGTCAATATCGGGAGATTAATTGAATTCATTACAGATAAATAGAATCATTGAAAATCGTTAATAAGTAAAATTTAAATAAAATCAAAATTACCATTATTAAAAGATTATTGATTAAAAAATAAATATGTTTGTGCATAAAAATTTAATTATATTCAATTAAATTGCATTTTAACAATTTCAGAATATTTAATTTTTCCCTTCTTTCATTGCATTTACAGAGAATGTTTTATTTTTGATATATTAATTTAAATGTAAACGTTAGCTAAATAAAGTATTTTGTGTTCTTTAATTATATTGTTTGTGTCACAATTATCATAGTTATTCTAGCTGTACTAAATACTAGTATTATAAATTAATTCTCTTTTTTTAATCAACTACATTACGTATAAAAAGTCCTTATTGAATTAAGCGGAGAGGAAGATTGAGTAAAAATCACTTTGCCATGCAAAGCAGTCGTGGTACTCTGCACAAAAAAAGTAAAATTTGCCCTGAAAGATATTTACCCTGCCACTTCGTAAAAATCCCTATCTCGTACTTTTCTCCCTTCTCGTTTTCTATGCAGTTTATGCACTAGATTCTTAAAAGTGTTTTATAATGACTTGTCAGTAAATAAAGTTATCATCCAGTCACAGCCAAGTACAGAACCATTACTGGGTGGTAACTTCATGCCAGTCCCAATGCTGACCCAATGATGGGTCTGTTGTATATTCCTACTAAGGTAAAGCATGGAAATAGAACATCGTTCACAGAATTAACAGTGTAATATAAGAGAAAATTAGTTTAACAAAAAAATTATATGATTATCGAAATGTTGCACTGATAGAAGAGATTTGTAATAATAAAGAAAGCTTCTTAACCCTTTCTCAATGTCGTGTTTCTGTAGGCATAGCTCCGTGCGGTGACGAGTAAAATACTCACGCAACACGCCTCTCACATCCTCGGCCAACGGTTTGAAATTCGTATATTTATCCGAAGTCACCCGAAGTTTAGCCGAATATCGAAATTCGTGCCTCCTTGTATAGTAGGGTGATGAGTAAAATACTCACAGCATTTTTTTAAATCACTATTTTGATTATTATATATAAGAAAAATGGCCTTTTAATTAGTTGTATCTTGTAAAAAATCGAATTTTAGGAAGATACTCGAAGTATCAAAAGGTCGTTTCATTTGAAAGTTTAAAAATATAGAAATTAGAAAATGAACGTGAGTAAAATACTCATAGCGACAATAAGGAAGGGTTAACTGTTAAAAAATATTTTGTAACAGTTATAAAATTATATCATAGCTTTGTTACAATGCAAAAAATATTTTTTAATAGTTAATGAATCTTCTTAACTATTAAGGTGCTGGGCTTTACTAACCTCAAATCATCTCAAATTTTTCTCATCAAGCTATGTATTTTTTATTGGCTTTTTTCATATGAAAAATATTTAGGAATATTTAGAAAAGTGGTATACACATTGGAAAACAAAGATTTATAGTATAAGTGTAATAATAATCGTAGAATAAATAATTTTTCAATTAATTTCGAGGTGTCATAGCGAATGCACTTGTCATAGGCCCTTCACTGAAAAATTATTTATTCTATGATTATTATTACACTTGTACTATAAATCTTTGTTTTCCAATGTGTATACCACTTTTCTACATAATCCTAAATATTTTTTATGTGAAAAAAGCCAATAAAAAATACATAGCTTGATGAGAAAAATTTGAGGTGATTTGAGGTTAGTAAAGCCCAGCCTTAAAGAATCTGATGTAACCAATATAATTAATATTTTATTGTGGATGATTGTGATTTACTGTTAAAAAATATTTCATTACGATAAAATAAGATTTATTCATTATTAAACCACTGATGTGTTCATAACTAAGGCTTTTTTATTGTTACAAAATATTTATTAATAGTTAAAGAACATTAATTACAATAATTAAAAAATCATTTTTTAACATTTATAAATCACTTCTGTTAGTATATCCAAGATTTAATTGTTCAATAAAATCCGTCAATGCAAAGTGAATCAGAGTTCGCTGTTTATTGAATGATTTTGTAATTATTTTTTTCCACTTCAGAAATTGGTCGCACCTTTTATATTAATCAACTGATTAAATTAATGATAGATTAATCTCTTAAATAATAATATCTTATAAAAGTGGTGTAAAATATGTTTTATTGTTGTTCCTAATAAAAAATATTACGACAATTAATAACAATTTCATTCATTCATAGAAATAATTCGTTAGAATAAATTATATCTTATGAAGTAATAATACTGTAAATAAACAATTGCTTAGTGAAATGATAATAATAATAATAATAATATTTCATCGTAGCAATACAATTGAACGTATTCCTATCAGCTTGAAAATATATATACGCAGAAATGAGCGACAAGTAGCGCAATATCACGTGTACGAATCACGTTGAAGGTTAGGTCTACTTTTTCGATTATCGATTCTCGCGTCATGAGTTTTTCCTCCATGTTGGTAGCAAAAATAGCCTCTAAAGAAACTGCTAGTAACTTAGATACCGACCTTTCTCCATCGTTCCTTACAATTTATTTTATATCTCCAGCAATCCACGGATATTCGATTCATTTTTATTCAATGGAAATTTACCCACCAGCCATTGATAAGCATAGGTAAAACGATCAATAGTTCTTCGTCTCGTACAAAGTGCCTAAAAGCGTCCTGTCATTCCACGTGACACTTTACCACGTTTCCTCAGTCCCTACATTTAGCTGATGCGTTTCCTAAGTCTCTGGAGTCATGATTGTGCTATTTGTGATGACGCTTTATATCACTATCATATATGAGATTTTTAGGGAGGTGAAAATGGCTTTATTTGTAGAAGAAACTTTTTTTTTCAGATGATAATAATAAATTTATCAAAGTGATTACTTTATCAGGTCTTTCTACTGAATGTAAGTTTTTTTGTTTATTGGAAAATTAACTTGAAATATTTAGGTCAAGTGCGTTTTAAATAGATCATTAGCAATACGTAATGCAATATTTACTCAGTGTATTATTTTTATTGAACTAATATTGATAAATTATTAATTTCAAGGTAACTTGACATATTATCTATATAAAAAAAATAGCAAGTTTCGTATACAAATTCAAAACGTATAATCCAGTCAATATGCATTTTAAATATGAAATTTCGTGGCACAAGTTGGGACCAGGCTCATTTTATAGAGAAAAATGCGCTGAATTTAGTGAACTAATTCCCAACCAAAAAAACCAGCCACATCAAAATTTTTTTTTTATTTGAAAATTAACTTTCCCGATGAATCCACATATTTTATGTAATATCGCGTAAATAAAGCAAAAATCAGCCATACTTGACTAGAAAATTTTTTCTTTATGCTTTAAGGAATATTTTAGTCACCTCACTTTTTTTGAATTCATTTTAATTTTGAGATTTCTTATCTCAAAAAGTTAAAAAAATCATTTACTGTAGCAGCCATTTTTGCTGATTATCACGCCAATTTATCGGTATTATCGATTGATTAGAAAACTGTAATACGAAATTTTGTATTATCCCTATTTTCTGCTGCACATTGACTGCAATTTTTCTAGATTTGCAGTGGTTTATTGCGAATATATGCACCATTTTCTAGAAAAATTTGCCATAAAAAAATATAAAAAGCTAAACAATATGATAGTAAATAAATAAAAATAAAACAATTCAAATTTAATTATCACTATTCAATACTGAATTTTTTTTCTCTCTTAAAAAAGATGGGATGTCAGTGGACCTTTTTCAATTATTTTTTAATTAATTTTTATTTTTATTAAACAATTTAACATCGGAGTAATTCTTTGGCAAATATATAAATTTAATGGAAATTGTATTGGAGATAAGTGAACAAGAGTGGCAAGTTTTCAAGTTTGTCTGCTCGTATTCAAGCTCTTGAAAGTACGTGAAGACGAGTTGTTCAATTAGTTTCCAACTATAATGACTTTCTGAATGTAAAAAAATCTCGGAAAATTAAATAGACAAAAATATATGAATATAATCAAATTAATGCATTTGTCAGTAAAACGTATGATAAAGTAGAAATGAATGAAAAAAAAAGTCTTAAAAAGAATAAAAGGAGAAATTAAAAAAAAGTAATGGTCAAATAGTGTCGTTTGATGATCAATGAAACTCAAGAGGACTTTGCTCGTATATACTTACATAAATGGTAGAAAAAAATATAGATGGGAGTGGTGCTTTGAACGGTGATAAAATTGGAATGAATTACTACAATCCAATAACCTCTTGGATAACCGTCATATTCTCGTTTCCATACGACATGAAATATTCACTTGGATGAGTTATATTACAAGTTCAACAAAAGTATTGAGCATCAAAGCGATTGATATCTTGTTAGTATTAGCATTTTTATTGTTAGAAATTTTCTGATAATATCAAATAAATAGATAATGTAGAAGGAAGTGGCTATAATTTTTTAAATCGTTTATGAAATACATTTTATCCTAGATAAGGAAACAAATAAAATTTTCTAGTAGAAAGAACAATAAACAACGATGAGTAATAAATAACAGATTTTATTTGTATCACTAGAATCCCATGAAATTCGTAAAATAAAAGAAATCAAGACATCACATCTGAATCCTTAAGATATGCTGAAAAATATTATGAAGATTCTAAGAAGAATCTTTGGAGCTTAAATACATTTCTTAGAAAAGTATTGAATTAAATGATTTTATAGACGTGGATTCGAATCCCACGGCTCATACTAAATGTAAAAGATTGAAAAATAATACGACAAAAATAATCAAATAAATTATTTAAATGATAGACCGAATTAATGAGCAAGAATAACATTTGGTCAGCTCCACTTCATAAACTGATGTAGACAAATAGTCAACCACTGCTAACAACTAAACGTAAACATTCATATATCTTACAAGATTTTAGAGTACATTTACCTCAACGGTCAAAATATCAGCTAGGCTAGCACGCAGTGGGTCGCGAGTTCGAGTCCTGGACTAAAATAAAAATCTTATAAATAGTTAAGGATTTTTCTGGAAATTATTGATGAGACGAAAGTCTTACTGAAAAAACTGGCTGCATCGACCAAAGGTTTTCTGTACTTTTCCTGTATCCTTATGTAAATGGAATTCAGTTTAGATTAAGGCTCAAGTCAACTATGATCACAAGCAGGAAGGTCACATCGGAAATGTTCATTCCGGTAGGTAGAAAACCGTTGTTAGCTTATAGGGCTGAGGATATAGTGAGGAAACTTTAAAAACTTCAAGAGGAACACACAGTGGAAGTAACAAGACAGATGAATATTCCAGTGCATTAAAAAATTTTTGAGTAAAAATAATGGCAGCTACTTGCTGTAGATGAAACAATAAATACTATTTGTAGTGATGTTAATAACAATAATTCAAACAATGCTGGTTTTATAACTGCAAAGAGCAAATGAGAAAGAGAAAAAACTATCTAATATGAGGTAAGAATTATTCTATTAAGGAACAAAATTTACTCCAAGTCCACAGAAAAAGAAAAACATCAATCATTCAAAAATGATTTATGCTCTATCATTGCTTCTTAAAAGTGGAACAGTGAAAATCATGCAAAATCAGTGAATATAATACAATTGTTTCAAACATTTATCAGTAAATATTCACTGATTGGGGAATCGTTTTCATAATTTTCATTGTTTCTTGCCTTCTTTCTAAAGTTATTTCGAAAGTAATTTTAAAATGGACAAATTGTTGTATAGCATAGTACGCAATCATTTTTGTTTTGTTTATATTGATTAATTTGTTTTTTATTAAGATATAATTTTTACCTCAGTTCTAATGCACCCTTTGGAACTACAACATTGATAAATAGTTTGATGATAAATCTCAATAAAAAGTCTGCTTATTTCCATGGCTATGATTATCAAATTATGTCTGCTTATGAGGCATTGCGTGTTTCACGTCTTGAACAATACTCCTGAGTGCATGGCGATGCAGTAGTTGCAGTAACTGCAACTTGACAGCCAAAATGGGTGAAACGATGGTAGCTAATTTGGTTACATACCGTAAGGGAATACAGAACAAGACATCAGACTAATTTGAATGCGGATGGTCTTAATAGAAATTCATAAATCAGTAGTAATGGCAAGTACATAGCTGATAACACATTGATATTCAATTATAAAGATAAAGAAAAAGAAAAAATAGAGACTATTTTCAACAAACTTTTATAACATTATTGATGTCGAATAAAAAAATATATAAATTGAAATGAAAAAAATTATAGGATAAGCAGATAAAGAATAAGATAGAAAATAAATTAAATAATGTTCTCTTGTGGTATTTTTTATTTTATTTATTTGTCTGATTGCATACTAGTATTTCTGTATAAGATTTGAAAGTTTTTTCGAAAGAATTGAAAAATGTTTGCCGTGGATTCGATTGAGTTTATATGTTAGTGAGATATGAAGACGGGCTTTTTCAAAAAGTTCTGCGTGTCTCTTGTAACATCCTTCGACTGAGTGTTAAACTTTTATATTGGTTGGAATAAGCTTTATCGACCGATATCTCCACCACACCAGACTTTCGATCGTTTGAAACTCGGTCAATGAATCAGTGTTCCAGCGACGACAACGACGACGCTTCGAGAGCTCGAGGTAATTCTTCAAATTTTCAAGCTTTGAATTATCGAGATTTTATTAAAGCCATCTGAATGCCAGACGGGGAAAGAAATATTTGAATATTTTACACATCATTCAGAGAAAAAGTCAATGTCGATCTTTAGTTACTTAGCTTTTTAAATATTCGCGATAAGAGTATTTTTAAGAATTCAATCAAGTAGAACATTATGTTCTTAAACTAGTAGTTTTTTTCTAGAAGTAGCTACTTAAGAAGAAAATTATCAGGATCTGATCTTAAGGTCAGCTTACCAATACCTGTAATGTTGATGGACTCATGTCAAGAATGTAATGCCCTGCATCGTAAGGTTTTGATCAAATTAATGAAAGATGATAAAACTTTATAACAATCAATTGGACACTCATCTGATTTCAAGTTGAATCGTTGGAATAAATTGAAAAATATATATCCACACTCAACATTTACATTTATGAAGATATTGTTGGAGCATGATTTGAATTTTATCAGGTAAACTTGCAAACCTGAGATCGATTTCAATATTTTTAGAAAAATTATTTTATCATCATTTTGCAAAAGACATTTCAGTTTCGATAAAACCTGATGATGGGTCTGATATTTAGGGACCATAGTTGCATTTACATCCTAAATTACGACCAAGAAAGTACTCTGAATTTCTTTCTATCTACCAATTCTTCTAGAATATAAGCGAGAAGTTTTTCTTGAAAAATTTTCTATCAAAGGCAATACCATTGGTTTTATTTCTAAAGGTTTCCAAATGTAAAAAGTAATCGAAGTTTAGGTCAGCCACTTTGATCAGGGTCTTACAATGAATATTATAATGCACTAGAAACAAATATTGCTGTTGGAGCAATCTGAAGTATAGTCAAAGTAGATTGTTACAACAATTTTCATGCCTACACTGAGAAAAAATTTACTATGTACAAATAGTATTTTTTTCAACTAATGGGATCAAAATTTCGATTAGTTGTAATGAAATGATTTTGTAGAATTGACATGATAACATTTTTATGGATTCAGTTGTAATGATTACTTAAAATGATTCATTGAATAAATATTTTTTACGGTGCTCCATGATTTTAAATAGAATTATCTGAAAAACTGCTTTGTTTTAATGTTTCAGTGAATTGATCATTTTTTTTAAGATCCATGATGTCTGAGGAAGTAAAAATTAATTTAATGTTGCTTGTCTTCAAGCTCATCATAATCTTGAACAAAATATCAAAAAAACGTTTGTCAAGCAAAACTTTGTTAAATTTAATAAAAGTTTTTATTACGAATATTTCCAATTTTTTTGCTTTTTTCGATATAGAATAAAGATTAGATAATTAATCTGAGGAGTAGAATGTTATTCGGAAGAAGTTCTTTTCTAGGTGTGCACCTCCACTTTAGCCAATTAAACACATATGGACTACTCCACAACTAGCTCAGGACGATTTTCAGAGAAAAGTATATTCTGTCAAGACCAGGACTCGAACCTGGACCTTCCAATTACGCACTGGCTGCTCTACCAGTTATACTATCTTGATCTGCACCGTCCCTCATACGACCTAAGAAATTTATTCACTATTTAAGTGTATCCCAGCACAAAGAATTTATTTTTTAAGGAGTCTTTAGAACGGAACTTTACCCTATTATTCTTACATTTATAAATTTTTTCACTACGCAACTCATTTTAATGCACTGTAAATTTTAGCGTTTTATTTTAAGACATTACAAGTGTTTTAATATGACGTCACCAATTTTATTAACATTGTCTTGATTTTAAAACACTTGAAGACATTTTAAAATCGAGACAATGATAATCAAATGAGTGAGGTCATATTAAAACACTTTTAATGTCTTAAAATAAAACACTTGAATTTACAGTGTAAAGTCTGATGCAGTGCTAATGATTATCAGGTAGGCCTCAATATTTAATTTGCTCGCATAATAATTCCAACAGTATAAATTCATTATTAGTATTTTTGCAAATTATTTTTTAAAACTACTTTCGTTCTCATACACAGAGTTTAATATTCTCTAATGAAATAGTTAATGCATGCAGAATGTTAATTTTTACTTATAAAACTAAAGTTTTTTTTTTATCGCGAGGAACAGCAAAAAATTAATTAGCATAAAAAAGTACGTTTCTTTAGCTTAGATGAAATTTTATCGAGTGAAATAATGCGAGTTGAAGGATTAATAAAAATTTTTAAAGCTCCATCGAGATGAATAGTAAAATTTCTCAGCAACTTTAGAGAAGTAAAAACAAAAAATATATCGAGAAAACATCAAATAAAAAATCTCAATCAGTCATGAGATTTTTTCTTAGCCATCGACGGAAATGACAGATGAGCATCTTGAAGGAGCATTCCAGAAGGTATCTTTTTCCTTACTTTCTGTAGAAACGCATTAGTGTCAGTTGGGAAAAAGAAAGTGTCTACCAAATGTCTGTGATACAATGCAAGATTGCTGTGTTGTGAGAAATATTCTCGTGAACACAAGCCTGACAATTTATTCCAAGTCCAGAAACTGTGGTAAAGACAGAGACAAAGACTGGATATTGTTTCGTATTTTAAAACGTCGCCTAGTTCCAGGTCATTTGACTCTACTTCGACGTTTGACGCCATCACTTGAAGAAGATACTGCACATTCTGTCTATTTGTCTAGTTTTATCCTTTACATTCCACCAAGTAAATCCTGTCTCTAGTGTCACTTGACAATATCCAAGTCCTAAGCAATCTCAATAAATCTTAGCTACATGAGTTATCAAACAGTGGGGAAAGAAAAAATAAATGAACGGATTGAAAGTAATTAAATGATTGAGTTTGTCCGAGAAAGATAACTCTATATATATCTGATGTAGATAAAAGGGTTGAAAAGGTGTTGGAGATTGACATGGAACGGAAAGAAAGTGAGTGTAAGCAAAAGGGGAGACCAGCCAAAAAGGGTCTGAAGAAAAGGTGACTTGTATAGGATCAAATTGGTCGAACAAGTCAGACTTTTGATTGATATCATGTACGTGACATGGTAACTCATGGTGTCTAACGAGGAATTTGTTATTTTTCGCCTCAAGTCTACTTACAAAGTTTACTAGCATTCTTCTACCTGAAGACCAATGTGTTCTCGTAATGGCTAACAAAGTTCATTCAAAGGAATAATTATTAAATATATTTATATTTATATTATTTATTATATTTTTTTATTATATAAATTAAAATTATATTATATATAAATAAAAACATTTACTTAATGATTCTTTTGATAATTGCACGATTGAAACATGTTGCATTAACAAAGCTGCATAAATGATATTTAATGAAGTGCCGTTTGATTAAACCTAGAAGATGATAATGAGTTTTATATTACTCTGATATGTCATGTCACTTGGACATTATTTCATAACAAAAATTAGCTGTTAATTTTTTGACAACAAAATCGTTTAATGTACATTTTTTTTGATAATACATCACAGCTTGATGACGGTGATAACTCTTCTTAAAATGTTGCCCAGTATTTTATTTGGAATCAAGTGATGTCAAAACTCTGTCGGATTAGAGTGGCTAGATAATTTAGTTTAATTTCACAAACTTTGCTATTGATTAATCTATAAGATAAGTAAGAATTGTTTTGTATCAAAACAAAAGTGTCATAAAAAGTATATTGCTTTAGTTGATTGTTAAATTGGAATATTTATGGATTATATTTTTATGATTCTTCAACTTTTACTGAAAATTATGATTTTATATTGATTAAAGTTACTGGTCATTATTAGAAAATAAATGTTCTATTTGACTAGAGTCTGAAAATAGTAGCATTTAACACTAAAACCTTGTCCAGAAGTTGTTAATGATTAAACTCATTGTCAAACTAATAGATCAAGTTAGCTACCTTGTTATCTTTAACATTGAAAATTAATAATCTGCAATTCAGTACTTTGTATGAAAATAAACTTTATAATTTATAGAAAAATATTTTTTTATTCTCATAATAGCGTGTTAAAGTAAAATACTATCAAATTTTTCATATTTCAAGCTTATTTCTTTACTTTTATAATGAGAGAAAAAAAAATCACAAAAGCTTTACATTCTTATTCATTTTATCATTTTTCTTGATGTCTCTCAGTTATTTTTTCTACATTAAAAATACATTCTTTATTCCAAATACAGCCAGTTTGCCTCTTTTCTTTTTTTTTCTTCGTCTTCTCTTTTAAAACTTTCAGAATTTTTATCTTGAGATACTTTCTTGATGTTATTTTTATATTTAAAATATATGACTTCTCAATTTTGTTACATATCCATGTATATGTGAATGTCGACATGAAAGTAAAGAAATAAAAATTTGAAGAATAATGTAATAATGTAGCGAAAGCTGATGTAGTAGCCAGTTTTCTTGATCAGATCATTTTAAAGAGCAAAGACATTGTAGCAAATGAGAAAAAAAATGAAATAAAAATAAAACAGAAAAGTAAAAAAAAATAATAATAATAATATAAAAGGAAGAAACAAGTAGTTTGTTACAACAGTTGTATTCTGTAGGTGAATTTTTTTCTTTCTCACATTTGCACGCTACCTTGCCTCTGGAAATTGTATTGACCCGAACAAAAGGGCCAGTTCCGAAGCCACCTAACGACTTCATTCCCGCAGGAAACTCAAAAAGTTGATTCTCGAGTTTTCTCTACCATTCCTGACGTCTGCGTCACGAAAAATTTTCCAGTCTTTTGTTCGAAGTTGCATACTTTCAAAAGAAATAACAGGAACTGATTATTGAACATTTTCTCAGATAATAATACAGCAAAACAAAAACATTTTTCAATTTTAAAAACTTTCAAAGCTAAAAATAATCAGGGCTAAACTAAGAGTCATGTTGGAGATGTGTAAAATTTTTTACCACGTCCCGGGTTAAAAAATTTAATCGTTTTTCAATCTGATATGAAAAGTATGTTTTAGGTCGAAATGGTAAACAGACAAAAAATAGTCTTTTTTTTAGTCTGCTGAAGAAGCAAAAACAGACTTATTAGTTCGAGTTCAAGTTGCTTGACTTTGTTACTGCATGATAGCTAGTTAACCACTATTATATGTTATGCCGTAGTTGAAAATATTTTCTCTACTATATAATAGAGGAGAAGGAAAAATTATAGTCCAGTAAGTAATATGGTCCAATAGTTTATTTTATAAGCACGCTGTATATTCCCATCAGCTAATCCTCAAATGTATTGATAAATAACTTCTTGACAATAAACAGAAAATTTAAGAAGTGATGAGTATAATTATAATTGAATTTACTAGAATATGATTTCGTAAAAACAAAAAATGATTCAGAATCCTACTTTCTCCTTTATTTTTATTTTTTCTTATTAAATTTAACATTTACCACATTGCAATGATTTTTACTAATTTTTTTGTGTAAAGAATGGTCTATTAATAAAACAATTGAAATATTATTTTTCTAATTAATGAATAATAATTTAATCCTGTCAAAGACATCAAAATTGTTGTAAAAAATTATCTAAGCTTAAATTTGAACAACTGTGTACAATATACACTTGAAAATATAAAATCAAAAGCAAAGTAAAAAGCCTAAAAAGTTGACTAAATTTTTCGACCCGAGGCGCGTCTTATCAGCAATATAACGCCTCCAACCATAAGCTTCTGATCAAATCATCTTGGAACGTAGATAAAAGTCTCTGACCTTTTTTTTTTAAAAAAAAAGTTCTAAGATCACATCAAATATTAAGGTAGCTCTAAAAATATGTATCTCTCTATTCTTGATTGATAATTTATAATTTGATCATTAATTCTAGATCGTTTTTTTCCATTAATCAAAGATTATCTATTTTAAAATTCAAATTTGATCAGACCTACCCCACTCGCATATTTTTATCTTCTTAAGAACAACATATTATGCTTCTACATAATCCAAAACGTGAAAATATTTCAAAACTTTAAAAATCGATACTATTACAATAACTTCCTAATGATAAATAAATAAATACAACCTTAATCGTATTGAGGTATGCCTAAATACTTTTTCAGTAGAATTCTAAAAAAAATTTAACATTGCTAAGTAATCATAAACGCAAGAGAAGTTTGAAAACGACTTAAGAAATTTTTGATAGCTCCAGAAGTAAGCCAACCAGTGACACTCATAGCCAGTGTTTGTGTTCAACGAAATGGAAATAACGATAATACGGCGTATTTTCTTGGAGATTTTACGATTTTTATTCACTTGAAAACACTTGAATATAAAAGATTATATAAAGCAATGAAATCTAAGCTGAAGAATATAATCTTCATCAATGCATCGAATTGAAAGTTTGATATTTGGAATCAACGTCAGCAGTTAAAGTGAAAAGTACAGTAGCCCTGAAGCTATAAACGACGGAATACGATACGAGTAATCGATTAGGAGGCAACGATGAAAATGTTATGGAATAGGATAGACAGAGAGACATTGAGAACTTTGAGGAAACTGTTGGTTTGAAGCACAAGCTACTGCTGTTCCTGCCACTGCTACTGCTATTCTATCGCTCCAACACTACTGACGTCTATTGTCGTCGTCGCTAGTGAATACCGAGTAACACGGAAGTGATGAAATGACCACACAGAAAACATAATTGCAATCGGAGGTCATTTCAGAATTATTATACTATAAATCCCTCAATGACTTTAATCTCTTCTCCTCTTTGAAAATTCACTGGAAAACTTTCTTTACTGTCACTCATTTGTTATAATCAACTTTGATGAGAGAATTATGTTCAATTTTATGAAATATTGGTGTTAAACGATGATAATTATTTTAATTAATTATGATATTTCGTATTGAAAAACAAAATCATAGTACTTTTCATTTAACTTATCGAAGGCTAGTAAATGATAAGATGACCAGTGATTTCAATGGACACTGCTCTAAAAAAAACAATAGTTTGAAAAGCATAAAGATGGCTTGGAGTCTTGAAAGCAGCTTTGCAGGTGATTTTTCATGCAGAGCTGCCTGTTAATTTGAGAGTTCAACCAATCACAGAGTAGACTTTTATCACGTGTTATGGTCAGTTACCCATCTACACATGGTACTAATTGTCAAACTAGCAAAGCAACAAGCAAACAAACAAGTTTCGTGTGAGGTTGAACAAGCAGCACTCCTTATCAACCTTCGAGTAACATACCATTCACGGTAGCCTGCAGACAAATCTAGCATCGTTAGTGGGGACCTTAAGTGAAAAATTTTTGTTTTTGTCAACGATATCAATTTTTGTTTAGTCACATAACTACAGTTAGTGTCTCTTTACTTCATCTTTTGCTACAGAAAGACCAACGTTTTAATACTAAACCAACCTACTTTTTACCTACAGAGATACACATTCTTCTCTGTAGAATATAAACGAGCGTAAAATAGAAGTACGCAGTCCGACTCAAACTGTTGTTTTTAAAGTGCGTTTTTATCATTTTCAAGAATAAACTACAGAAACTTTGTTACCATGATTTATTTATTTTACTATAATTTTTAATAGTAAATTTTTGCTTTATTTCTTTTTGTCTATTTTGTGATGTTGTAATTTATAAACGTATGTTTGAAGTAGCGTTTAAACTTTGCATTGAGAAAAAGCTCCATTGTAAGTAAATAAATAAATGAAAGTTGTTACTTCTAAATTGTCGTAAATTAGTACAAAGTTTGTTGTAGAAGATGTGCTGGACAGTGTTGTTTTATCCTCATAACCGCAGTAGTAACGCTGCTTTTTAGTTAGACAATTTTCTTAAAAGCTTCATTAAATGTTCTCTCATTACTTTTTTCTAATAGCCGTGAAAAAAATCTTAATCTTAGGAGTAAAAATTCATAGCAAATTAACTTGACACAAATTAAAGAGTATACCACTCTAGCATTAATTAGAAAAATAAAAGTACAAAGTTTAAAGAAGAAAAATAGTTGGTAAATTATAGTGCGAAGGAATATATTATAATTTATGAAACTTAAATGGCTTGATAAAAATGTATTTTACTGCTTTATTGTATACATAGTTGATATTTCGAACAGCTATCACTATCGAGTATGTAACCTACATTTATTTGAGATGATTAACAAAGTGTGGAAGAGAGATATAATTACAGAAGTCATGTGAAAACGACAGCACAAACTGTCGTTCTAGGGTAATCATTCACAAGGACTGATTACGAACAGGATCGTATTATCCTTGATACTAGCATGACATTCATTGCGTTCGAATACACATGCAACGATTGGTCACAAACGTAATTGCTTACAAACAGGAATTGACGTTGTGTAACTATTTCTACCCGTATGTAATTGAGAATTTAGCAAAGACTTGGAAAGTCTGAAAACAACTTAGATGGATAGACTACTCTAAGAGAAATTACTCGAGAGAAAAAAAAAATATATATCTTTGGGTAAGTATCGAACTTTCTAGTTTTAAGTGATAAAAAACATCGTTTAGATCATCAATCATGAACCATCTTATAATGTGTAATTTGTTATTAGATTACAATGTTTATAAAATAATGTAAGGTACTCGGACCATCCTTCATTGACTTAATCATTTTGATTTTAATCAACTAATTTTTGAAATTCTTATCAATTTCTTAAATTTGAATCGTGAATTGATTCATACTTAAATATTTTTAATAACAACATAATTATTCTCCCATTTGAATTGAAATTTTAATCCGGAAAAAACTTTCTTTCTCAGGCGAAAATAAACATTTTTCGACAATTCAAGTATAAATCAAAAGCTAAGACGTTTCTCTCAGATAATATGTATTTATTTTTAAATTACTTTGAAATCATTAAAGTACGTGCACATGTGTTATTCGTGCATTAATAACATATAAAAAATTATTTAGCATTACGATTCTGGAGTGTCATGGCGGACGAAGTTGTCATCAGCTGTTCATTACAAAACCATTTATTATGAATGTATCACTGCGTTTATGTCACAAAATTTTATATATGATTTTGTATACTATTTTTTAGATTATTTATAAATATTTTCCACGTAAAAAAAAAAACGAATAAATAAATCACAATTTGTGGAGCAAAATTCGAGGCGGTCGTACTCCAAGTTGAAAAATAAGATCTGATTTAAGAAAAACTTGGTAATTATTTCTTGTCAATCGTGATAAAATCTAATACACGTTATTATTTAAATTTTCAACCTTGAAAAAGTATGAGAAGGAATAATTTCCGCACCCCATGTATATACATATCTATATCTATATTAAATTAATCAGTATAATTTTCTCCACAACATACTAAAGTTTTAAGGGAATCGGGCATATGCAACCTCAACTAAATAAGTACCAAAAATTTTTAAAAAAGATCAAAAGCAGATCAAAACTAAAAACTGTCTTGAGCTGATTTGGAGCTACATACGCAGTAATTGATCCAAAATTAAGTGTTGTTTCCCAAGTCCAAATCAGGTCTAAAAATTTCCAAAAGCTGATTTCGACCTAAATATATGTCTTTTTTTTTTACAAAAATGGACTAGTATATGTATGAACATATTGCATCATATCAATTGTTTGAGCCAAGTAACATTAAATTTAAATGTAAAAATCAATAAAAAAATGTACTGATGAATTATTTTATTCCTGCTGTATTTCAATCGTTCAGAAGAACTCCCAAATCAACTGATAATTCTTAAAAAAATGTTATTAGAAATTAATTTCTCCGTCTTCTTCTAATGGGATTTGAACCTGCGACCGCTCAATTTGAAAAGCAGTGCCTTAACCCACGTAGCAACTCGGTTATTTCAAATTTCAATTTAAAATACATGTATTTCCTCATGAATATTTATCTACAATTGACATTAGGCCTAAAGTAGATCTTGTATTTCTCTTAAGAATTAAAACCTGTTTACGACTCAGTAGCTTTGAGAGACAAAATTTTATTTTATCAAAGTAAGCCAAAACCAAGTTTAAACTGACTAAATTAGGTCATTTATAATTAAGCCGTGGCTTTGACTTAAGAATTAAAATAATAATAATATCATTTTGAAGAGCTATGTTCAAGCCAAGTTTAAATGTTCTAATTCTATCGGCATCAAAGAAAAAGAGTTCAAGCTGGGTCTTATTTTTTGACTTGGGACACCATAATACATTTTAACCTGAAGAAAATATAAAATTTCAGTGCAGATAATTTTTCTTCTTCGTATAATCAAAAAGGAGAAAAATGAATAGAAGCTTATTTAAAATGGGTCGATGTGGCCGAAAAATTTGGTATGCATTCTTATGTAGCAAGGTAGAAGTTTAACACGGGTGGGGTAATATGGGATGACCCTTAAACAGAACACTGCATTGAACTTCTTTGCACGTTTTTTTTCTCGGATTCAATTAATTAAAATCAAATTAATGCATTTTATTCTTACTACTTTTTAAAAATTTATCCAGACAACACAAAATAGACTTCCAAAGCTTATTTAAAATGAAGATATGATTATCTTTAGTCTATAAATAAAGGTTAAAATTTAAGTTCAATTATTTTACAGTGCTCTCATAGATATTTCTAGTTTTTCGATCATTTATTCATGGTAGTTTAGTAACGGTATACTTTTATTATTATCTGTACTATTTTCGATCAATACTAGAATCTTTTAAAAAGATTAAAACCAGTTGGGAAAATTTATTTCAAAGATTTGTGTAAGGCTCAATAATTTTACTCAGAATTTAAAGTTATGACCTAAATGTCCTTGAATGATCATTGAACCATTTTCTTTTAACTGAAGAAATAAATAGGGGCTAGAATTGAGATAGAGATATGAATAATACGTCAAACTTTTCCTTAAGAATTTTTGTTTGAATACAGATATCTATCGCTTAAATATTTTCAGCTGAAAATTAATACCAGAAATCATCCAATTCAACTTTCAACCTTTTCTCAGCTAATTATAACTTTTTTTTAACTAAAAATAATAAAAGAAAAAAATCTAATAGTTGAAAAATATTTTTTCAAGTAATAAAAATTCTAAGTTAGTTCTGTCAACATCTAATAACTTGATTGACCTTCAAAAAAACTTATTACCATCTTAATATTAGTATTTTGAAAAAATAGCACCGAGCTGCAGTATTCTATCTTGTATCAGTTTCTATTCTTAAAAGAAGAATTGATGGATGACGGATTCACATAGCACGTGATACAAAGATCACTGCAAGTCTCAGTGTTTTTTTTCAATGCCTATTCAATTAACATTCTAGTCAATTTTAATGCACTCGAAAGTGTTTAAAATGTGGTTACAATGCTAATCGAATAGGTGGCATCATTTCAAAACATTTTGAATGCATTGAAATAAAACACTTTTAAATTTGAGATTTACAGTGATTGTTTAATTAGATTTGAATTATTTTTTTCAGTATTAGAATTGGTCGAAAATTACTTTGAAATAATCAGTGATGTTATCTAGAAATCGATACTACGAAATTTGAAATAATGAAGCTTTGAATATAATGTTTGATGGAAAGCTAGACCTGTATTGAAATCAAATATTTTCGTAATTTATGAAAATAATATCAGTATTTAGTTTTCATCCATGGTTAAAAAAACATTCATCCATATTTATTTTCAATCACGTCTCAATTTTATTTAGCTCTTGACTTGGCTTGGAATTAAAACAATTCTATTTTTTTACCTGGAATAAATGAAAATACCATAATTATTAACAATCAATTCTGATGAACCCAGATATAATACAATTAAACATTTCTAATAAAAACTTAATCAATTTATAATGAAATTTCAGGTCTTCTGTTTATTCTTTTCTGATGTACTAAAAGTGAAGTAAGATAATAAAGAACATTGTCGTGTATAGATATACATTTCTTAGCTTGGCACAAGAAGCAAAAATGGTCTCATAAAGCAAGAGAATAAATCTCTGCAGTCAGACGTGACAAACGAGTAGATGTCTGCGTTGAAATAAGCACGTGGATTCTGATGGTGGTAGGAGGTAAGGAAAAAAGCTTGATCGAGTTCTTGACAGAAGATGTTACAATAGGTAACTAAGAAGCAATCGTTCCACAACTGTAGACCAAGACATCACATCGACATATAGAATAGCGTACGTACATAAAGACTAAAGTAAAAAACCTGGTGTATTAATGTGAGTATTCTCTATGATTCTATCGGTGAAGTGAAAAAAAGGTGTAGGATAATACCTAAGCGACCCCAAGAGAGTGAGAATGTGGTGTGCAAGGTTTTTCCACCCCGAACTGAGCGAGAAGCCTCGCCATCTTCCGATATTGATCCGTATTCGGTCCACACGGAACTACTGCTCCACGTTCGTATCCCTTCGCCATCCCTCGTCTTCTCCATTTTACCCTCCTTTTATCCGCTCACACTCTTGGGGGACTCTCTACTAAGTTGAGCCGCCCCTGCCCTCCACTTAAATCCACATCGTGAACTTGCCCTCAAGCGATTTATCGTCTCCTGCCTCTCATTTCTCCATCCAAAATTCCAAAATGTTTGGCTGAAGTAGACGAGCTATAAATGTACGCCACTTTTTATCTAATTATTAACAAAAAATTTACTAAACGAAAATTAATTTTTCGTTTATTAAGATTGATGTTTAAATTTGTAGATATATTATTTTTAAACTCAATTTTATAAATTTGAATAAATGTTGATTTTTTTTTAATATTAATGGTCTCATTATTACTAATTATTATTATTGCTTCATTAAAAATTGAAGTTATTATCTCATAATTATTACGAACAATTGCAATACTATTGTTTATAATTTATTAAAATATTACAGTTTATTAGAAATGTTTGTAACTACTTGCATACCTAGTAATTATGAACCCTGGTGATAATCATAAACGATTTTAAAGGTAAATTCATTGAATACGGAAAATAATACGATTAATAGTTCAAAGAATTCCAATGAGAATAAAGTGTTTAATGTTTCTTGGCTTGTGATTATTATTACTGATTAGAGTAAAAGTGTCAAGGTAAAACTGGCTTTTAGTCTAGCCAATATGTTCACCTTCAAAAATTCATATCTCCTGAACTATTCATTGTAGAGACTTCAGTCTGAGTTCATTTTCTTCATCAGACAATGTTCTAGAAAATGATTTCAACATATTTTCATCGTCAATGCATAGTTTTAGCATTTGGGTAAACTAAAAACAAGTCAAAAGCTGTGATAAAAATTACTGCTAACTATAGTAAATAATAAATTAAGTTCAAAATAATTTTTACCACAGGTTTTTACTCATTCTCGGTTTATTCAAGCTGTTATGGTGGTAATTTTTATTCTAAAATTTTTTCAATGTAGGGAGATTCAAAGTTAAAAGGAAAAAGGTAGTTGGAAGTGGATGATGTGATATTTGAGAGGTAAAAAAAGGATGTTAAAGTCCCGTAGGGGTGTTCTAGGTAGAATACAAAGTTGCTTAATGACTCTTAATAAAGTGTGGAATCCTTTGAATGGAATATTTCCCCATGAAAGTGAGTAATTCATAGGAAGAACCCCAGTTATAACACTGGAAATCCAGTGCTTAAAGAAAACTAAACTTTTAAAGTGTTTTCAATGTTACAAGCCATAAACAAACTATAGAATTTTCAGTAGACATATTTAAATGTTCAGAAATAATAAATTTGTTGTGAAATGATCTAGAATGTAAATGTATCTAATCTACATTTTCAATAAATATAATTGGCTTTATTTACAACAGTGCTCAACACAGGTTCGAAATATTTACATCCTAGATAGGAATCGGAAATTACCACGTGTTGTTTAACATATATGAACTTAACTAGAGATCGATCGTATGATTCTTACATGGTAGATAATTTTCAACTTTCGAAACAAGCTGGAGTTATATTTCAGCAACAGACCTAATTTTTGATTATTTTCTAATTGGCTATGCAAATGTAAAAAATGAATGATAAGTAGTTTTAATGTAGAAAAAAGAGAGATAATATATTACCCAATTTTAATAATTTTCAATGCTTGAATAAATCAATAAATAAAAAATGTAATAAGTTTTTTTAGGCTTATTTTAAAAAATTAGTCAATTTTCTCGAGCACTCGAGAGCCCTAGTAAAAAAATCAATACTGAATCTTACAAGAATTATAACTGAAATTGACCGTATATGAAAATTTTAAGAATCGTATATGACCAGTATAAAAATCATATATGAGAAATTTTTTTATCTGAATTTTATATGATTTATGGATGTTTTAATAAAATAAGTTTATATAAAATTTTTATAATTTTCATATAAGATTTATATATCGCCTATTTCAGATTCGATTCTTATAAAATTCTTATGAGAATCAGTATTTATTTTTTTACTCGGAGCGTTTCACATTGCTTTCCTTTCATTTTAATGAATAAATGAGTAGAATATATACAGCAAAAAATGTGTTTTTTAATTTTAAAAAATGCTTCAATTTTAATTGCTATAAAATTGAATATACACATTCAAATATCATAGACTACACACTTTACTGTAACATAAATCGTACAATAGACTTTAGAATAAACAATGGATGTTAATAACCATAAATATGTTGTAGAAAATTAATAGAACTTATTGAAACGTTTATTTGAATAACAAACCCAATTAACGAATAAAAATGATCTCTAGTCAGCTCTAGTTCTACATAGGAAGAATTTCTTAATCGTAAGTTTAAAAAAATGATAAGTGTACGTTTCAAAAATAGGCATAAAAATATTCTCACTGAACAACGAATTTTAAATTTTAGTAAATAAATTTATCTACTTACAACGTGTCGCAGTAAAATAATTATTTACGAAAACTCAAAATTCAGTGGTCGACAGAAACATTTTTACTCCTATGTCACGAAATGCGCATTTACCTTTTTTTTTTTATTTATGATTAGAACAAACAATTTTTTCGTGTAGTCGTGAACTAAACATAAACAAATACTAACAAATCTGTTCACTGCCAAAGACATATATTTTAAAATATTAATATGATTAACATTGTTATAATTTGCAAAGAAAGCCAGCTCTATAAAGCCCTAAATTTCAACTTCCTTCATACCAACTTTCATACATTTAATACTACTTCAAGTTAATCAGATCGATATGTACACTCGTCCCCAAAAAATTTCTTCATCTAGGGTAGAAAGTAAGGCAAAAAGCATCTATCAATAATAACAATAAAAAATATCAATAACTATTGTCAATAATTATTTTTCATTTGTTTCTTGGAAAAAACAGAGTGTCTTTTATCCTCAAATTTTCACTCTGTTACAGTTAAGAACTCCTTCTATTCTATCAACTTTTTTTTTTATGGATACAATCAAAATTAAGACTATTCGAGCAAAAAAAATTCTACCTGAAGCATCTGTAGAAATATATTTGTAAACATGTTTTTACTATCTATAAAATAAAATATTAGTTTATTTATTAACTAAAAAATACTACATTCTTTTTAATGTTCCAATGCTTTGTTTTTCTTTTCAATTAATTTACCATTTTCTTGATTTAATTACATTAATTACGACATTTGCTTTCCATATTTTTATTTCTTCCTCTTTTATTTCTTTGTGCTACTTTGATTTTTTGCTTGGGATACTTCATTGGCATTGTCAATGGCTTTTGCTGTTAAACTTTGTCTGTTAATAAATAAATTATAATATGACTATCACTTCAAATTCATGTATAAATATTACTACATATAGCAAATTACACCGTTAATGATGTGAGTTTATATAGTTTTGTATGATAATTATTAGATGAAGAACTGGTTAATTAAACAAGTGATTTTTAAGAACCTAATTGTTCAATTCACATACACTCAACGTAATATGAAAGATAGACACATGAAATCCATATGGACATTTAGGGAAATAGATTTCGCGTGAATAAACGAACCATTCGTCTGGATGTTGATGCAATTAATATGCCATTAGTGAGCGATTCGTCAATTTCGTACCACACGAATAGTACCATCAATTATATTTCACATTACGAGACAATATAATTACATTTGTCTTTACCAACCCGATACAAATACTTTTTATAATTGAATATTTATTCATTATTTTTTGACTGCTCTCATAATTGTGGAATAAATCCAACCATTATGACTAAAAAAAAACTTTAATTAAATTGTGGAGAAATAAATAACGAAACAATTTTTTATGTAGACGATATAGTTTTTGATCGTAAAATTTGATTATCTGAAGATAGGTCATATATTTCTTAAGCTTATTTTAAATACAAGTTTTTCAATTTTACATTTGAACTTCTTTTTTTCAAATCCAATTCATTAACAAATTGCTTTAACAAAAGTTTTATTAATTAATAGAGAAAAAAAAGCAGAATACATCAGATGAGTAAAAACATAAATTGATTTATTTTTCAATACAAGCATTGTATCTGTAGAAAAAAAAAAAAAAATTTTCGTAATTTTTACATGAAAAAAATAATAATAGCGGTTAAAAAATGTACCCTGAGGGAACTTTTATTCCAATTAATAAAAAGTAAAAGAGCCAATTTATTTTTTCAATTTATTTCAAAATACAATTAATCGTTGATTATGGTTGATAATTATTACGAAGCTCTAGAAAGCAAAAAAAAAAATCGTTGGAATAATAATTGAGAGAGAAATAAATAATTTTATAAATATTGTCTAATTATCAAAACCACACTGTTGAAGAAGTGAACATTTTAGTGAAAAAGCACTGACAAAGAGGAAAATAAATTCATGTTTTTTCATTAAAAAAAAATAATACTAAAACATAACTGACAGAGAGTAAACTAGTAACAAAGTCAATGACCGTATTTCTGATGGTGAGTGAGTGTAAGAAACTAGGGGAGAATCTCGAGGATAGTAGAATATAGTCCAGAAGGGGGATAATACGCGTGCTTTCTACCTATCGTCTCTACCATGACAATTAACGACGTAATTACGATAATAGAGTCGCTTGCTAGCTATTGTCACAAGTGTTTTGTCAGATTTGCTCTGGGGGAAACTGCTTCTCTTCGGAGGAGAGCTACGTGCTGCGGAAAGCTAATCAAGACGACTTGTTTGGATCGTTAGTAAGTAAACTTGCTCACTAATTCACTGTAAAATATCTTCGGATGCCGGTCAAGAATATTTATTATACAGAACTGCTGATGAAGTAAACGAATGGAATAGAGTTGAGTCTAAAAAGACGGCACAAAAATGAGGGAGAGGTTGAAGTAGGAGAAAATGAGAGAGTAAGGAGAGGGAAAGAAACTCTGGTAGACTCTGATAAGCGAAAATGTCCTGGAGAAAGATCATGGAAAATGTAAGCCCTTGGTGTGATCCTTGTTGTTGAATGTCTTTTTTTTTTAGATTTTTTTTCTTCAACTGCTTTTATGCGGAAGCGAGTATGAATCTTTGTCCCCAAGGCGCCGGCTCATAAATCAGGGATGCGTCTCTAACTGGGTGGGGCTCGACGCTAGCAACCAAAATTTTGCCGTTAATCCACCTTCAAGAAGCATAAAGAGTATACTATCGTCAAATATTCAGCTATACAAAAAACGTTCTTACGAGTGAGCCATTTTTTTCTCTTGCTTGTAATTTTGGTCAAATGACCATTTTCCTGATTACTTGACACTGTACAATGAAAAAAAATATTTAGAGCACTTTATATAGTAGAGCAATGCTGGATATCACTAATAACTGTCTACATCGTTGAAGAGTGACTCGTGGCATCACACATTCATAATTTTATCTCTGATCATATTTAAAGTCATCTGATAAAAATATTATTTATTATTATAACAAATACTCGCTGCAAAAGTTGTGCAGTGTTATTAGTCTAATTACTTAATCAAAAAGACAAAATTTAAAATACTTGTGATTTTATATACAGTCAATCAACTATCTGGTGTTATGGCCGAATAAATTATTCATAAATAAATATTAATACACGGAAAAAATTTTATAGGAATTTTTACTAGTCAATTTAGAGTAAATTTTACTAGCCAAAAAAAATTAAAAATTACTTCTTTTTTCCGGTAAAAATAGCTAAAGTAAATTTAGAAAAAAATTTCTTTTTTCTTGGTAAAAATTTATGGTAAAAAATTCAGAAATTTACTTTCTATTTAATATATCCATTAAAAATACTTATACAATGTCAGTACATTAAATATTGAATAAAAAGTAAATTTCTGAATTTATTCACTTTTTGTTTAGAACCTTTTACTAACCAAAATAGTATTTTTTTCTAAATTTTTAGTTATTTTGACAAAAAAAAAAAAGAGTAATTTTTAATTTTTTTTGGCTAGTAAAATTTACTCTAAATTGATTAGTAGAAATTCCAAGAAAATTTTTTCTCTGTAATGAAATATATTTTGGGGATAGTAGTGGCCAAAAGAGCGTCGGAGACTCAGTTAGTTCCTACAGCTATGTAATGAGAAAGTTAATTTAAGGGGTACTGTATTGTTCCTACAACTATAAATTGTTTCAATATATGATTGTATTCAGGATAGTTAATACTGCAATAAAAAAAAAAACATGTTGAAATAAAAATCATCCTTAGATAGTAGGTAAATCCAATACAAGTTAAAAAAAATAGCAATTGATTTAAATCTTCACTCAAATAATCAATAATCTGTGATAAATTTTTGCAATTATGTGAAAAGAATTATTTAGTTTTTATAGTAAATTGAAGAAGAACAAATTAAAAGTATGATAAAAATTGAGAATTCAATTTAAAGTGTAAGTTGTTCAAATGAGAATAAAAATAACTCCAACTTGAATGAATTTTGTTTCATTTAGAGTACACTAGAAAAATAGTTCGAGTGTGACTAGAAAATATTTGTATTCCGATAACAATATGTATTGTATTCTATTCACAAAATTACCGTTCCAGTATATTCACTAAATTTTTTTTCTGAAAGAACTAGATAGCATGTCGGTGATATACAAATTGATTTTCTAACATTAGACGTACTTATTCTTCTCTACTGAATATCAACTAATTCAAGATAAAAGACTGCAATCCGATTCCAACTGCTACTCCAATATGAGGTGAATGTCTTGCTAAGTTAATTACCTTGATAAAAAATGTATTCTAGGGTAAATGAGCAGATTTGGGGCTCCAGATCAAGTGTCTTGGGAAAAAGAATAAAATTGTTCTATACTTTAATTTAGGCCGTATGAGAGACGGTGGAGTGAGACGAGCCACGATAAAGACGAGTACAGGCACAAATGATAGGAGAATTTACACAAGTTTGAGATAGCTTAATCAGTAGAGCATCCAGCGCGTAACTGGAAGGTCCGGGTTCGATCCCCGGTCCTAGCAGTGTATTTTTTCTGAAACAATCGTCCTGTACAAGTTGTGGAGTCGTCGAATTATGTATTTTATCTGGAGCTCCAATTCTAAATAATTGCCCTAATTTTATAATCAGCAATTATCAGATATTATTAATGTTTAAATCAATTTTAAGAGCAGAATAATATTAACAAATAAATATTTATCTATTTTTTGATTAATAGTAGAAGCAGTTATTATAATGAGAATTGGATACCCGATAAATATAATATGAGGGTTATATTAAAGATTACTGGCTCATATAGAGGCGTTTTTCAACATCTCTCGACTTGAAAGAAAAAAAAAGAGTCTAGACTGTATTAAAGGCTATCGAAAGACGACGATCGATCGATTACTTAAGAAAAAGATAGAAAAATGCTCCACGCCTATATTTTCAGAGTAAAAGCATTGCTTTCATCTTTTCTTGATGTATTCAAATACAAATGAAAAGGTCTGAAGTATCTTTGATTTAGAAATGTCTTTCACTATTGCCAATATACTATGGTAAAATACCGATTGAATAAACACAACATTATTTCAGTTGTGAATAGTTTTAATATACAGAGATTATTTATTCATTTATTTGAAATAATTACATAGGCCTAACAGCATTAGCCACACTAGAGTCACAAAAACAAACAATAATAACACAAGCAAGAAATAAAATTGCATGAAAATCAAGTATGAAGCATGTCATCTAAAGATTATATTCTTTAAATATTTTCATAATATAGATAATAGTGCAAGTAATAATAGTATATTAAAAAATTAATTACAGATGTAGAAAATTTTATAATTCCAAGAGAAATCCGCTGAATGCTCATAAAATTATGTTGAATTTTGCTCCAGCTTATTAACAAACTTCCATTTGAAACTTTCAATATAAGCTTTTTTCTTGTATTTTTTTTTAATGCGGAATGATCCTTTTTATTTTTATTAATATTGAGTGCTTGAGAATATTTTTATTTTAATATTTTTGACTCCGTGTAACATATATATCCCTGATTATTTTTTGTTGGGCTCATTTTTTCAAATACTGCGCTCCTAGTGAGAAGCAAAACTGGCCCATTATTGATCCAAGAATAGTTGGACTGATCCAGTGATGAACTACGAATGAGCTAGATTTGCTTTTAGCAAAGCTATTCTTCTAGTAAATTATCAAAACTATTACGTGAAATTAATAGTACTATTAAATAGTGTAAATGTGTAATAAATGATCAAATAAATATTTCCATTAGGCAGTTAATAATTAGTAAGTTTCCACACAGGGAACGACTGGACCCATGACTGGGCCACAACTGGATTATGACTGGATAATAATAACATTTAATCGTCAATGGTAGCCTAGTCATGACACGATCATGATCCTGTTGTTCATTCCTGTATCATTCTTGTATGGGATGCCATAGGATATTATGGTTATAATTTAGTATAATTTCGGTTTATATTTTTTCTATGTGAGTATCCATAAAACTTCATTAGCTATTAGTTATATGCAGAAAAAAAGGTAATTAAATTAAAAATAACTTAACACAGAATATATTAATTTGATGTTAAGTTCATATTCATTCTGACTTATAAGAATAAAAATTAATACTTAATTTGATCATACCTGATTTAAAATATGTAAAAAAAATTCTTATTTATCATTTTTTTATTTGCATCAAGACTGGACTAACAGTAAAAGACTTATGTAGGATAAAGTAAGGTTATTTGGTAAAAAAGGCAATTTGGTGATGGACTCTTAAAAGTCTTTCCAGATGTTATTTATACATGCAATGTCGCATAGTGATGTGTCACTACGTCTTGTCCACTTTTTTGACGAACTGGTTGCATCATTTTGCATTACTGCGTGCATAGGTAACATTTTGAAAGACTTTTAAGAGTTTATCACCAAATTGCCTGTCTCACCAAGTAGCCTTACTTTACCCTATGTCTTATGTATCATATTCTGCTCCTAGAACTATATTTATTTTATTGGTATAAACATCAACTAAAAAAAAAGATCAAATACTTTATAAGCTATAATATGTATGGCATAATATTCTCTAAAAATAAATCAGTGAATATTTATTGTTTGGAGTGATGACAATAGCACTAATTCAGTGATGATTTTATAGCTACAAAGTAGTGATTGAACATTTTTTCGCAGTGATTTTCACTGATTCATTTTTAGAGAGTACTTTCAAGCTTCTAAACATCATTATATTTTTGCTGTATTTTACTATTAACAATACTTATTCCAACATCATCAACCATAACCCAATGTTGGACCATTCTTGCTAGCTATTGAGATTTCATGCTACCTTTTCCACATTTTGATGTATTTCCAGCAAAATCCACATCCACATTAATATATTGGTGGACTTGATTCAAGTGCAATTGGTGTATAGAAATGAAATATTGATGACTGTAAAAGAAGTAGAGCATCATGAGAAGCAGTACGAAGGACAGAGTGTCAGTTGGCGTGTGACTGGTCATGAGAAATGGCAGTAGTGCGAGAGAGCATACGGTTCACACTTACTCACATGTCGCTTGGATGCGTAATAACGATGTCCACACACATGTCCAAGGGTATAGGCCATGTCGAGAGGAAGAGAGAGGCCTGCAAACGACAGCCCGAAACTGGTGGCAACTACGATGTCCGAGGGGACGTAAGCGGTTCTCTGTGTCACTGTGCAAACTGCCACTTGGCCAGCGGCACGAGTCTCTCACACACTTAGACATAACACACATGCATAGCATATTTCTACATTCCAGGAAAATGAAAGCATCAAAAGCCAAAAGTGTGCAATTGAACTGATGGAAAATTGTCATAAGAATTAAACATTTCCATTTCTTTTATTTCATTTACAGTTTTCTTTTTATTTTATAGTATTTTTTATTTCCATTTTTTTCTTATTATTTTTCAAGAAATTTCAACATTTTTCTCTTTCACATGTGTTAGCAGTGAAAAATTGAAACCCCTCAACTCTCAAGGATCCAATAACGTCAAGCGAGATGAGGAAAAAAACCTTGTCGTCCATCCAAAGAATGTCAAAACAAGCTCGAGGATGGATCGTCTTGGGACACGTTATGCTTCGATTATTCTCGCGATTCTAAGTCCCTTAGAGGTTTGCCAAAATATATCCGTTTATTTTAAACTGAACAAGAGAATCAAATTTTCAAGTTTGAACGCTTTAGTATCAAGAAAAAAAATAACCACTGGCATCTACAGTTGACCTTTTTTTCTATATTATATGTATTGTGGTCATAAAAAATATTGCTTTTTTTATTCTATAAAAATTGTATGAGTATTAAGATAATATGCATAAATTATATCGACTATTCATGAATAATAAATTTCACTATACATAGTAACATCATTTACGACACAATTTTACTTTTCGAAATATTTTTTTTTTTTCTTGAGAAACATAAAATACGACATGATAAAAAATACCTCAAAAAAAAGATGTGCATACTTAAAACCTTTGTTCCCGAGTTCAATTTAATATTTATTCAATATCACAAAAGCTTTTTGGGTTAATAAAAATTACATCGTAACTCACTATCAATTAAAGTGTATCAACAAAAAAGTACAGGTACAGAGACAGATTCATATCATGAGTTAATTTAATATGTACTTGTATTACAATCAATGAGATTTATTTGAAATTTATCCATTGTCATCAACTATTATTTCATTTATGAATTTCATTAAAAATTCCAATATAAATATGATAAATCATCAAACATCGAAAATTTTATTTATTAATCTCTAAATGTATCATTCTCTACAAATTTTACACTAAAACTCTTTATTTATTAATTGTTAATTGAAATATTAGTATTGAAATACAATTTTCAAAAAATGACATGAAGTGTTTTAAAATCGAGACAATGTTAATCAAATGGGTGACGTTATATTAGAAGACTTTCAATGTTTTAAAATTAAAAACTCAAATTTACAGTGTGATGATACAAAAATATTTGTGAATTTTTAAGTAACATAAAAAAATATAAATAAAATATAAGTAAACCCAAGAGTAAATTTAAAGTTCAGTTTTAACTTTAAAATCTTCCATTTCTTTGATGTTCCAATTGCCGCCTATAATTCAATTCCATTTTAGGAATCATCAACCTCATTGAAGATTTTGATGACTTAAACTGATCCAAAAATTTTATTCTGGTCATCATTGTCGTCATAAATTTGTATAACATTATTTGTATGGCATTGATACATTTTTGAGGTTCAAAATAAATTTAATAAGATTCATTTTTAACCTCAACTTTGTTAAAATGCACGAAATAACAAAATTGAAGTCGAAAATAGGCTTCAATTATATGTAAGGTGATACGCTGATAGAAAAATATATTTCGTGGTACTAAATGAATTCATTAAAATTATTTTTCAGCATTTGTTTCAAACAAATAAAAATTTATTTGTCGCTAAAATCTTCTTTGCAAAGCTGTCTGATGTCATTATATTTATAAAACTATTAAAAGTTCACACGACATTCTACCTTATCATGGAGTTCAATTATAGTATTTAGATGAGAAATAAATATTACATGTTTCTATCAGTGTATAATTGTAATTCGAATTTCAACTTTAAAGCTGTAATTTAAGGCTTTGAAGTTAAAAAAAAATTTGAAATTCTGTCTCCGGAACGCTTTCAATATATTAATAATTGTTTGTTTATTTAAACTATTTATTATATATGATGGTAAATGTTTTGTAAGAGTATTGGTATCTCTCCAGTCTGTTTTATTATCACAGTAATTAATCTATGACACTGTCAATTATAGATAAATGATAAAAGATTTTAAAGTTTTATCTTACTCAAGGATTTCACGGGCAAACTCGAGGTATTTAATGGAAATAAAATAAAATAAAACTTGGATGAATCTATTCTAATGACAGAGACGTCTCAGTGGTTTCACTTTGTGGTCTCTAAATTTGGTTAACCATTTCGATTACGGAACAGGTGACGAATCATCGTATCCAAGGTTCAAAAGTGATAAAATTTAGAAAATACTCAAATTTTGATGCAAAGTTCGAATAATGCAAAAACTTTTTTTCTGTTATTGGATATTCTTGGAGCAAACGAAAGCTTTTTTTACACAATTTTTATTGATATACTTTTTTCCCTTTATCAATTTACTCTTAATTTTTATGGAATATTTTTTACACTTTAAAGGGCATTATATTTTTTTATTTTTATTATTTGGAAAACAATGAAAATTCATTTTTTTGTTCAATAGTAAAACACTTTTAATTAGATTTATAATAAAGAATTATTGCTTTTCCGCCCTCCAAACACTTCCATACTTGAAAAAATTCGATTACTTATGGATTCGATAAGGGCGAAAATAAAGCAAGATAAAATTGGAATTATCTATCTTTTTTACGTAGCAATACATTCTTGTTATTTTCAAAAAATCCATTATCACAAATAATTTTTTTGAAAAAATACATTAAAAGTGTTTACAATGTTATACTCCATAAACAAACTATAGTAATTTTACACACGAATTTTAATCACTTCTTGCTGTTTACAAAAATGCTATAGTTTTTATGTCATTCGAAATTGTAAGCATTTAAGTGTTTAATTATTAAACACTTTAAGCGTTCTATTACTAAACATTTGAATTTGCTTGTATTTTTGCCGTGAATTGATTAATAATTTAACGAATATTAATGAATTTTAATAAATTAATAAATTGATGAAAAAAAATGTTATAAGTGTTTCAATCCAAACCAATTTAATCTAGACAAAAATTTTTATTTAACAAAATTGAAAAAATAATCAATATTGCAGATGAATTAAATAGCAGTCATGTGGTAATTGAAAACAGAAATTATTTGTAATGAAATAATTCTCTTTAGTGTGGTATAGTTTACTCAACTGATCAAATAAGGCATTGATAGTCAATTTATCAGAATTAATCATCCTCGGACATTGACCGGAAGTAGAATCCAGGTTGTTATAGTAGCAGTATCCCTAGAGGGTATTCACCATCTAAGATGAAGCAATCTCGATCTCATGAAGACTAGGATTGAGATGGATGAAATTATTCGCGGCAAGATGATCTCAATTAAGTACAGCACGGTCTAATCTGATAGGCGATACGTTCATTTAATGTGATTGCTCCCGTCGGCTTTTGGAGAGTTTCTTAAGACTGTACCACTGACTACTGATTTATTTCCCCTGTTTAATCAACTTATTTACTGTACATTCCCCCATAAGTTTGCTCTCTGGATTATATTACTCTAGATCACTATATCAGCTTGGAAATAACATTGTAGTGTTATGAAATAATGGAGATATTTGATTAAAAAAATTTCGCCCAATGCTGAATTTACCAGCTTTAGGAAAGCTCTCTTTGTGAACTACTTTATTAACGAAAATCCTAAAAATTTATAATCAATCGAATATTATTATATTATAAAATAACAATGGAATAACAGCTCAAGAAATGATTTAAAAGAATTAAAAGTTTATTTAAAATGACAGTAAAGGTTTTATAACTAAAGGAAGAGGTCTGATGTGCTCTAGTTTCAGTCATAAACTAATATACATGCAGAGAAATGTATAGTAAAAATTGCCCTGAATTTTATGGTAATTTGGTGACACTGCAGGATGAGGATAAAAATTATTGTGCACATTATAAAAATTACTAATAACAATATTGTAATAATTATTAATTGTAATTTTTACTATAAATTTCTCTGCGTGTAAAAAAATGAGTCAAGTATTGCTAACAATTAATTGAGTCATTTGTTAATCAACATACAGATACAGAATAACAAATGGGAAGTTGCTTAAAGTATATGCATCTCTTTCCCCCTTTTATCATGTCGTATAAGGCTGGGCCCACGTAGATACATTCTAGAATATTGTCAATTTCTATTGAGACGCCGTAAAAAGCAATACGTACATGTACTTTAAAATGAGTGACCTTACGAAGAAAAAGTGTATCTCACCGAGTACTTTTATTCTAGGGGTAAAAACTATACTGAAGCGTATGAAGGTTTTCGTACTGAGTTTGGAAGTTAAAGAGTAGTCAGTCAAAATACTCTTAGAAGGGATAAATTAAAAAGAGCTTATATCTTTGACTTCATCATATAACCGCATTTTTAATAAAGTTTGTGAATTTTTTTTTTAATATTCGATTAAACTGAGACCTATTTCAAATAAAAATGTATAATTATTTTACAGCATCTTGAAGAAAATAAGACAGAAAAATAAGTGACTAGAAGGAAGCCATCAAGGCAAGTTATTTTGAGTTATTTGAAATATTAAAAATAAAATATCAGATAAAACTTGATCAAAAGAAAAACAATTGAATCTGATTTGATTCGAATGGATCTAGTGGAATGAAACGTAGGAAAATCGAAACCTCAAATTTAAGGCAAAAAGGTGAGATACACACAGATACAAATGAATTTAAAAGGATCAAAAATAAACTCTACTTTGATTTAGATTACACTGCATAGGAGAGTAATTTTCACTTGATGCCTTTCTGGTGTAATAGATTGATTCGTTGTGAATACTAGTAAGAAGAAAAAAATCAAAAATTTGAAGCTTAGTGGCTTTGGTAGCTTCTCAAATACAGTAATTGAAAGCACCCACTTTACCTTTCATCTTCATATAGAAATTAGGCTAATAGACGCTTAGTGTGCGTTAAAAACCGTCTGAAAATTTTCTATTTTTTAATTTTTTCCACCTACAAGTCTTATCATTGATTCAAAGCATACTCTCTTAAACGAATCAGTGAATATTTCCTAATTTTCAGTGTTAATCCAGTCACCGAGTGAATTAGTAATTGGATTAGCACTGAAAACCAGTGAATGCACTGTACATCCAAGTGTATTCTTGTTATGCACCTAAACGTGTTAAATAAAACGTCACCCATTTGATGAACATTCTAGTCACTTTTATTGCATTTCTAAATGTGTAAAAAAGGACTACAATGCCCGAGTGTAACGAGAATGCACTTGGATTTACAGTGTAGTCATTTTTTACTGATTTAGAAAAACTAGAAATACACTGCACGCTGTCTCAAGTCAACAACGTAAAAAATTATTCATTTTTATTCATTTTGAAAGTTTAAAAATAAAATTGACCAATCAGCGCACGAATAAAATAGTTACCCTTTTCTGATTGGTCAATTTAATTTTGTATTCTTTAATTATTGTTTTTTGGTATTTGTTACGGTAATTAAAAAATTTGTTTTTGTTATTATCATTGTTAAATTGTAATCTCTATAATTTTATAAAAAAAAATACTATAAATATTTAATTATATTCACAGGAACAGTTTTTATAATTGTATTTCGTTGCCTAACAGTAAGTCACGAGTTTTAATAGATAGGAGAAATAATATTCAAATAAATTTTCTAGTGTTTAATATAACGTTAAATAATTTTCAGAACGATACAAATAAATGATTAAACTCTGCGCAAGTTTAGTCAATACTATTCACAATGGTTTCAAACAAAATATCAAACTCCAACATTAGCTTGACAATTGCATTGTAACGTGATCGGGTACACCCCTTAATACCACATAAATTTTGCACGAGTAGTGTAAACAGCCCGGGGGTTACAACACTTCTCTTACACACCACCCACCCTTCAGCGTTACCACGAAGCGCGAGCGCGTAGATATCGGTATGCATCGCCGTGCAGCCATTGTGTAGCCGTGATCTGCTCCCCAGGGGCTGGATGGCTTTATGCCATAACTGTTTCGCTAGGTGACACCAGTAGGAAAGGATTTTGCTCAGACAATATACAGCCATCGAGTTTTCTACTCTCCACCATCTTTGTTGTTTTTTAAAATATTTTTTATTCGCTCCACCTTTTCACTTCTTCGCCTTTTTGTTGCTATTCTTTCGTTCATTTTTTTACAACTTGAACTTTTACTGAAATAGGAGACGATCTGTTTCACCAGACGATGCCGCTGCTTTAATAATAATAAAGGACTGAGGTGTTTGCTTTTTATAGACAAGATTTGATCCGCGGTTTTATAACATGAGCTTTAAGCTTATGCTGCTTTATTTTTATCCTTTTTTCGTACATTGATTTCTAAATTATGTTTCATAGAAATTTTTATTATTTTAAATGGAGTAAAATATGAATACAATCGTGTTCTTTTAAATAAATCAGTAAATATTAATTAATTACTCTTGGAAATTCTTGTAGTAGGAATTAGTGTAATAATTGATTAAACAATTTGAATAATAATATTTCTTTTATTATCATGAAGATTTAAAAGTATGTCTTTATAATAGAAAAGGCTCTGGTGAACTCATAAGACCAGTAATACTTAGACTACACAATAATTATCAAGTCCAGATCAATCCTAAATGTTATTGAATAAATAATATACTTCTTCTTAGAAGAGTAATAAAACTTAGCCTAAGACATATATTATGTTATTATATTATCAACATAAACATGTGCCATGTCGTTCACACACTGGAAAAAATCATGTTTAATTAAAGTAAGAATTACTAATAATTAATAGAAATTTTTAATTATAAATAAATCCGTTTTTTACTGCACATAAAGCAAAATAAGTAACCTAATCATAAAATAGAATAAAATAATGGTAAAATTTGTTCATATTCCAACAATTATCAGTACTATTTCAATCACTGAATGAATCAGTAATTAGATTAACACTGAAAATCAGTGACAATTCACTAATTTCCAGTTATAAAACCATCACTATTCGAATAAGTACTATTATCATTACTCCAAACAGTAGGTATTCATTGATTGATTTATTTTGAAGAAGGAGGGCAAAATTTTATCTTATACCAGAGAATTTTTTGCAGGATTCAAGAGCAAAAAGATTAGTAAGATCAGAGGAAGTTTTGATTTTCTTTGGTAGTGTACCATTATTGACCCAAGATAAAGTAATTTTATCGCAATAATTCTATCTATCATAAGTGAAAAAATGATAAGTCCACATTTTTAAAGATATGAGTTCTTTCTTTTTTTATTGAATTGCCAACAATATTTAATTCATTTTATTTCTTTTTGCACATAAATAAGGATTATATAGAGAAGATTACACTAAGAAAAAAGGGGAGAGGAGAATTACTGAAACTATTTTCATGAATAAAAACGAAGAAAGTTGCAATAATAATTCTTTTAGGAAAATTTTTAATGAAATAGTTGAATAAAATATTTTAGAATAATATGATTTAATAGAAACAAAAGTTTAATAAAATTTTTTTAAATGTATCCATCAAGTCACTCTCCATTTATTATATCAGGATTAAAACATAACAGTAAAAACGTTACCCAGCAATAGGATTTATACAATAACAATAAAAACTTGATCATAAATCATGAAATCATAGGAACTGATGATAGAGAGTAAAAGAGAAGTAATAAGCAATTAGATCATAATACTTGTGTAATTAATTACAAAGAATTCCAGCAAAGATTTTATGGCAATTAATAATAATTTGACGGTAACATAAGAATTATTATGCACTGTTATTTGCACTTAGGATCACTTTTAATGAGCTCACTGACTAAACTTTCGATGAAGCGTTACAGTAAAATAGGTAGGTACTGAAGTCTCGTCGTTCGATCGTACTTAAGTACCTTACCAAAGTCTCGATTTTCATCCGCTCGAAATTCTACGAGCGACATGACCGAGACGTCGTTTTCCCTTAGGGGGCTAGAAATGATCAGGGTAGAATAAAAGAGAAGGAGGAGTAGACCCTGCAAGGATTTGGATTGATCGGTGCTACGAGTGACTACTTATACTTTACCCTAACCAAGATATTACCCCATTAATTCTAATGTCTTCCTACCCTCAGCTTAAATTACTGCAATTATAAATAAATATTCCGAGTTATTGACTTATTATAAAATACGTCCGATTAATTCGATATTCAAATTTTTTCATTTTCATAAAAAAAATTTTTTTTAATATGATTCAACAATTGAATAAATAATATTGAAGCAGATTAATAAATCAAAATTTATACTTCAATGATTATTGAGACAATTATCCATAAATATCTTCTCTATTTGTTGTAGTAATTCAATAAAACGATATAAATCCGTTTTGTTGAAAAATAAATATTTTTTGTATTAAGCATAAAAAAAGTAATACCTTCAATTTTTATTATTTGAGTAGCAGACAAGGACTTAATATTTGTGAATGCAGAGGAGAATTATTAATAAAAAGCTGGATCAAAATTTCAACCGTAATAACGTATATTCCATAGTCTCTTATGAATAAATCAATATTTGCTTAATGTAATCCATTTATTGCTATTCAGGTGGGTATGTTAAATATTCAATGCCCCAAGAATATAATTTTGATTGTACATTGAGATACCAAAATGAAGTAAAAATAAAATATGTCACAGTAGTATCCAACTAGTGAATTTGAGTCTAATAATTTTCTTAAAAGCTGCCAATTTTAGATTAATAAAAATCAATGACGTCAAACTGTTTACGTCAACTCTTCAAGAATTAACGTTTAAAATAAGTAAAAATCTACTAAACTCCAACGAAAAAAAAAATGAAAAAATAGTAAAAATTGATGGAATAGGTATAAATAAATTGGCTTAAAAAAGAGAACTGCACTTAAGCCAATAAACAACGTTGAAAATACGGTTATAATGGGAAATATTTCAACTGCTCTTGATGTTTTCTATATATTTCGTTATTTCTATTTTCTTTCTACTTTATTTTCAACTCATTAATCCAATTCACGAGATTTCTCGACTTTTTGGACATTTCCGGTGGAAAAGTAAAAGAGTGAAATCGACAACGAGACTAGTAACTCAAAACGATCAATCTCCGTTATTGCTCACTAGTCCGGAGTTTTATAACTAAACGTATAGTACACTGTTATAAATGGTAACTTTATAGGCAACTGTGTGGTTATTACTCTTCGTTCCTTACTACCACCCAAGTTTATGGTTCATGTTTTATTTTCATGTGTAAATTTACCTTTTTTCTAACCTAGGATATTGAACTGCGATGAGTGAATGACATTTCAACTTTGAGGCTTCATGAAAAAATTATGTCACAGTTAATTTTCTTTATTAAAACTCTTTTTAATGTCGGAATTTTATTTGTTAAAAATAACTGAACGATTGAAATAATAAACTACAAGCGGTAGAGAAATATTTGAAAGTTAAGTGAATTATTCTGTACTCTAATTAAATAAGTAGATTGTATAAAATTAGTTGTTGATATTTTATGAAGAAATTAAATGCAAAAAGTATCATGTCAGTTGGTGGATGCAGAGAAACAAGTTTATATACGAAAACTTCTCTATTTATTAAACGAGTTAATGAATGGCACAAATTTTGTTCAAAAATACTTCAAGCTGAATATGAATTTAGAATATTATATGTAAGTGAAAATATTTTTATAAATACTTTTTAATTAACAAATGTATTTAAATAGTGTATAATAATAATAATGAAATACTAGTTTAAGAATTGATTTAAAATAATTGAAAGATGATTAAAATGACTGCAAAGGTTTTTATAATGGAGACAGACGTCTGGTGTACTCTGATCTCAGTGGTAAATGATTATAAGCAAAGAAGTCAAATGTTGCTGACGACAAATAATGTCGTTTATCAATCAAAATATAGATGAAGATATAAGATTATTTGACAATATAATAAAATTGGTGAAAAATGATAGAGAAATGAGTGTAGAGATAAATAGGAAATATCTGATGAGAAAGTGAATGTAGGAGTTTTCTTACCTTGCAGTGTGTGCAGTTATAGATGACCGAGTATGGCTGAGCGCAGTCGTATCGCGCGAATACCTCCCCGAACTCACAGTGAAGCCTCGCAGCAAGTGCGTCGACGCTGAGGAGTTTGTCTAGAGCTTGGACGCACTGAGATCCCCCGTTTAAAACAGCCTCGAGTGGGCCACCTTTGCCGGGAGCCAAGGCATTGATAGCCGCATGTTCGCAGCAATGACGAAGACGGAGACCACTAACGAACCAATATCGATTTTCCTTGGGGGTTAAAAAACTTAATGGACTGGCCCGCGCGAAATCGTCCCGACAGATGTCTTGCTTGTGCGACTCCTCGAGGTAAAAAAGGCACTGATCCGGAGCCGTACCGCCGCCTACCGTCCTAGAGTTACCACCAGACGACGACGACCTCCACTTCCCGGCGCTCGCTGCGGAGCCGGTGCGTAACTTGACCGGGATGTCAAGGCGTTCAACTACCTCGCGAAATATCTTTTTAGCATCGTGTTGATTTGGACAAGGCATTGGGCAGTATTTTGGCACTTCTGGGGGTCCACAGGTACCCTGAAGATCAGCTGGTGCTGGTCCAGCCAGATCACAAGCCGATAACCAAGGATTTATCTGGTTCACCTGCCAGGAGTATTCGTTGTAGGGATGTGTCTTTTTGCTGCCCGGATGCCTTTGCGGGTTATTGAATCCACGAACACGTTCTGCAGAGGACGAATTGCGGGTCAAGTTCGCTGGTGAGTCCAAGATGGATGTGGCCAAAACCCCCGAGGACGGGTCGGTAGAGCACAAGTATGGTAATACCAGGAGGTAAAAGAGAAAGAGGAGACTGTAGCTTTTTCTATTCTGTGCTTTTCTGTATATTTTATTATTTCTTCGCTCTTTCTCTCGATAAATTTGTGGCTCTTCCGACCAGGCAGTGTGTTTCCATTCAATTTTCTGCTTGGGCCTTTTACCCGTTTGCTTGTATACTTGATGCTTTCTTCTCTCAGACGAGGCAAAGAAGAAATTCGTTTCCGTCTCTTCCTGAGTATCCTCGTTATCCTGCTGTTCGTGATGATTGAAGGCAGTGTTATCAAACAGATCCGTAGTAATAGCATTTGGGTTTGCGGTGATAGCCTCATAATGCTCTTGATGGATAGTAATCGAGCAATGGCTTGTTCCGCAGACGTAACAGGCATGATAGTGAGAATGGGTGATGCTCGGTTGGTATGTATCGGTCTCGCGTGAAGCGACATAGGCAGTGCTACGGGTTGTCGTGTTAATATTATCTTCGTCTTCGTCTTCATCGCTATTATAATCATCATCATAATAGTCCTCACGATCATCCAGTGTATTAATTTGTGATAGGACGGCAAGACGATCGCGTGCACGTCGTGTATGGGTGATGTGTGATACATGGCGTCGATAGTAATACAGTGACGAAGAGCGGATTGAGTGAACGGTGGTAGTCGCGGATAATGTACGCGACGAGTGTTTCCGCTCGCTCTTCGTCTTTGTCGTGGGTGGTGGTCCCGTGATACGGGGCGGGTGCTCGAGTCGCATGAGCACGTGACAGGGGACACTGACGTGCCCACGACGACGTTGTCGACGCTCGTTCCAGGAGGCGAGCGTCGACCTCCCACTTGGTCTTCTGTTTCTTGTTTTGTTTCCTCTTTTTTCGTCCTCCTCTTGGTCAGCAAATCTTTCTCTAACTCCTCCTCTCGAAACCACCACGTGGGCTGCTCGGGCCTGGCTCGCCGGCGACAGGGACGACGGCGCGGGTTGCTGCGTTCGTTTGATCCGGGCCGCATCGCTGAAGCAGCCACGAAGGCCTGGGCCCGACGCCGCCGTGTGCTGTTCTAGCACCCGGTACGTCAGCCAGGGGCCGCCTAGTGACGCCGCGGCTTTTGCCACGTGACTGTAATGCAGTAGTGATCGCGACGATGACGGCTGACCAACAGCGCCAGCTTTGTCCTCGTCGACGTTGTTGTTTTGGATCTTTGGACCACTTGATGTAGTCCTCGAGGTTGCTCCAACGAGAACGAGTGTAATACCGTAAACACGGATCTCGTCCTCCTCTTTGCCGCTGGTCGCCGGTGATGTCGCGACGACGTTTCTTCTTGCCCCGCTTCCTCACCTGATGTTGTGTCTTCAGTAATGGCTGTTGCTGTTTCTTCTTCGTCTTCTGCCTCACACTGATGCAACAATACACGCGGTTCATGCTGCATGCTGAAGCCGCTGCGTCACCACGCCGCCAGCCGTCGTCCTGCACGTCTTGGCTTAGTCACATCAACCCCAGCCGCCGGGACTTTATCACGGCAGCTGGATCTGAAGGATACACCACGCCAATTAACGCTAATTTACGACAATACACGTACTATTTAAGTTGTTAAATATTCAACTAAATATTATCAATCGAGAAGACGATTTTGAATTTTACACTATTTTATTGGCACCAACACCACCAACACCATTTACACCAACACCAAAATCATCTCGACACTACTGATACAGCGCTGCTCCGAACGCGCCACCGTCGTCACCGACGTCGCTGCTGATGCTCTCCTACTACACTCACATATGCACTCACTTTGCACTCGTTAAAAGGTCGGGAATTCTTCTAGTTTTCTCCTCGTTTATCAGTTAAGCTTCTTCACTCATGTACTGTTCACTCTTGATGATGATGATGATGATGATGATGATGATAATGATACAGATTAATCTTTTCTGCAATCAACCATCTCCGCTGTTTATTTATTTAATTATTTTTTCTAATATCATTTCTTGTTATTCCTTATCACTATAGTCCTACAAATCTCACTACCAAGTCGTTTTCTTCCATTTCACAGGCCACCAGAAGACTCAAGCACACTCACTCCCTCTCTCTTTCTCAGAAACGCGTGCACCACACCACCACCGTACTCTATGTCCTTTCGACGACGAGAATGGAACTAAACCTCGCCTACCACCCCCGGAACAAGTCAGCCGTGTGCACGGCTGTCAGGGGGCGGGGCGTATCACTCTTTTCGTTGTCTTGGTCGTAAAATCTCACAAACGTGCGCATGTATCCTTTCTTTTCCTAAAGTAAAGTTTAAAAAATCCATGAGTTTACACCGCTTATCGAGGGAAAAAGGTAAAATTGTCCCGGGACGCACGACACGAGCCGGGTGATGCGCACACGTCCTTCCTCGAGTCACGGGGCTCGAGACTAACGCACTGGCACACTCTTGGGCGCAACCACCGCCAAAGAGAAAGAGAGAGGGAGAAAAAGCAAGACAGATGAAAAAGATAGAAACTGAGAGAGAGAGAGAGAGTACAGGAAGGGGTGAAGGAGAGCCCAAGGGGAGACAAGCCGCTGGACTTTCTCTCCTCGTCTGAAATCTCAAGAGAGAGCACGCTCCAAAGGCTCCAAGGATCTATAAGCTCTCCATGGAATCTCTATTTGCAACGCGTGTACGCACTGTACCAGAATCCCATTTTTCATCAACAATTATCCTTTTACATTATCCTATTTTTTCATTTTATTTCTTCATCCAGCTTTCAGTTATCCTTTTTTTTGTTTTAATTTCCATTGCGTAACTTGCTGGATTTTTCACTTAAAAGAATTATGATGACTTTTTAAAATTATTTTTTCAAGGAACAGAGATGGTTTTTTTTGTTGCACCACTAATTCACGCACAGGAACAAAAGAAAACGACAAAAAAGAGATTCCGGAAGACAGGTTTGTGAATAAGTACAAGACTCAGGCCGCTGAAAACTCGTGACACAACGCGCACGGGTGTCAGCCGGCCGTTCTCACTTGCCGTCAGTGGAAGGCGGGCGTCGCAAGCTCCGCCATCTTCGTTTTTACCGCTCCCCGCCCGGGCTATCCGACGCTTCCACCCCAGCACGGTTGCTCCTTCTACTTCTCCCCTTACAGCTTTCGACCCTGCGCTCGCCCTTTTCCTGTACAACTCATCCCCTTCTCTTTCCTGCTCTCGCTTGACAACTCTTCCCCTCTTTTCATTTCTCTTTGCTTTCTACTACCCTTTAAATTGTCTTCAACTTACTTTTGACAACTCTGAATTACTCGAAAAAACACTAACTAACTTTTAAAATAAAAAATTTTACTTTACTTTTACTCTACAACTGTCATTAATCAAATACAAACAGTTTCATAATTATTTATAAATGATTTATTAAAAACAAAAAATCATTTATTTCATAAAAATATCAAAATGATTATTACTAGATTGAAGAACAAAATTTTTTAAAATGAGACAAACCAATTGAAAAATTTCAAAAGCTCAAACAATCGCGCCATCAATTGGCGCAAGCGTAAATTAAACGCAGTAGTAGCGCCTAGAATTTTTAAGGGGTAACAATGATTATAGTCAGACAGATGAGGGTAAAGAGAAAGAGAGTAGGAGAGTGAGAAAGATGCGCATGAGCAAGGATAAAGGAAAATTTTGCAAGGATCGATAATTCACGACCAGCTGCAGAGAGAAGAGCGAATTTAGTCACGCGGCCTGCCTATCCGATTGCCACTCGTCGAGCTACCCTCTCTCTTTACTTTCTTTCTTCCTCTTCTTATTCGTTATGCATATACGAACACTCTGTCTTGCCACTTGTTATAAAATTGGTCTTGTGCCATTGTAACTAAGCTCTGATACAAATTGAGATTAAATCAGTGTGATTTTATTGTCATTATTATCTTTGTAATAATAGAACATCTTTTTGCTTTTTTCCTTTGATAAGGTGAAAACACGTGACGATAGTTGGCTCATAATTAACTTTTGAATTAATACTAAACGAATATATTTTTTAATATAATTTTTCAATGGTTTATTTTAAATCTGACAAGGATAAGCTCATATATGTATGTGTAGGAAAGAAAGCTGACTATAATCTTTGCAAACTTTGAGGCGTAAATAAATAATATTCTTTAGTAATCTGTTTTGCCCTGGTTTCCTTAATGTAGAAGCAAAATGTCAGTTATTATACATGTAAGCATTTACCTTTGATGAATCAAAGTGAATTACAAATAAAATTTAACATTTACTTAAACTACCTTTTAGAGCAGAGATTTCTTAGTGGTATGAAGTAGTTTATCATTTTATGCATACTTAGAAATCCAACTATTTTAAATACGTGCAATGATAAATATTATCATAACTTTTTACCCATAAATTTATAATAGATTTATCTAACAGAGATTATCTATCAAATCTGAGGATATAAAAATATTGGATAAAGTCATGGAAAATGCTTGAAAATAACCATGATTTTATCATTTAACTTGAGCGAAAAAAGAAAGAAACTCATAAATATTCTAAAAAGACTTGAAATTTTCATAATGATAAAAATATTCACACAGCAGGAGTACAAAAAAAATTATTTCAAACCTTTTGGATTAAATGAAATTCCAAAAAATCCATTTTTCAGTTGAAACTGACATGAGGGTGAAAAAGAAAGTAGTAAATGATGGAATAGTTAGAGACATTGACTGATAAATGTTGATAATTTCTTGATGAATCCTGTTGAGATGATATGATAACCAGCAAGCACAAAGCTACAATTTCAATCAAGAAATATTATTCATCATCTCTACACAGTTTCCTGTTGTGTTAAAGACACAAAAGAGACAAGAGTGTAGAGTAGTTGGTGAAGATGAAAAAGAAGGGATGAGGATTTTGGTGGTACAAGTATCGAAGGGGCGAACTTTAAGGAGTATTGTGCCGTCACGTGCGACCACTCGCCACGAGAAAATGAACATTATCTTAGTATAGGAGTGTTTCGACATGGATTTGAGTTTTCTACACACATTCTCACATTCTTACCCTTTACATTTTCGATTTTCGTCTTATAGCTATCTCAAGAGAGAGGCATAAAGATGATAAGCTCAAAGATGAGGATCAATGTTACATTCTTTTCAACAAGAATATACTCTTTAAGAATAGATTTACTATTCATACAACAACATCAAATTATTTGAAATTCACAGTCAAATTTTCAAATAAAATTTTCAATATTATTACACTACCTTCATGCTCTTATTTTTCTAGTTATTTGATACACATTTTATTTTCTTGTCAAGTGCAGTTTGTTTCACACGGAAGTTAATTCTCCTAAAATCGATACCAACAGAATTTTATTGACGTCAGATTTGAAACGGAATACATCAGGAACTTTTATTTACAGGGAAATCGTAAAAGAGTGACACCATAAGATCTATTGGTAAACTCGCAATTACATTCGTCTGTTTGGTCATTTCAGTCAATCGAGATAGATCGTATCATCAGGCTGAATCTTGGATTCTGTAGTATTCCACAATGTAACTTGTCTTTCATAAATCATGTATCTTCAGAGCTATCCTCCTATTCTATTCTATCATCTGTTCTATTCCCCTTTCTTTCTCTCTTTGGCTTCTCAACGTTAGTCCCTCTCGTTGCTTCCATTCTCTCTGAGAATGTTACAATATATAGCTATCAATAAAGTTGCTTGCATTATATGATATAAACTCACAGGACGGAAATCGCTGATTCAGCTACAATGTTAGTACTTCAACTAATGCAATCAATCGACTATAAAAATGTTCCGACAGGTTAATTATATTTAAATATTTATATGAAAATAATCGTGTAATTGTCGATTAGTTTTAGAAAATTATTGAAAAAAGAAATGATGAATTTAATTGCCAAGAAAAAAATAGAAAAAAATTGTAGTAATCAATAAACAGACTGATTTACAATCTAATTCAAGTATTTAAGGTACTTTGAGCGTGTATGATAGGCTGCAGGTGAGTTTTATTTTTACACATGGTATTGCTCACATCAATTTGCTTTATTTGAGTTAAAAAAATAGTAGATTGTTTCTAGTCTTAAGCAGAATCACATTGAATAATATTTTTTCAATGGTTTTTCAACATTTCGTTGCAAAATTTTTTAAGTGTAATTTCACGAGAAAAATCAAATTAAACAACTACATGTATATATCAATGTATATAACAGTTGTACTTTGCGTTAGTTCTTATTTTTTTTACGACTCTTTTACTACAGGTTCGACTTCAAAAACTTTTAAATGAATATTTTAAATAATTTAAAAATAAAAATTTACACATTTTTGATAATTTTATTGGAACAAAGGTTGATAGAATTACGTAAAAGATATTTTATAAGTGATCATGATCGTCATCTATATAAAGAATGATTAAATTCAGCATAAATTTTAGTGAAAATGTTTTATAATTATCAAGCAATTACTTTATTACTACTTTTATAAAACCCAGTCCTACGCTCTCAAAGTACCTCAAGTAAAAAGCTATTAATAGTAAAATAGAGATCTACAGTAAAATATGAAAACTATTTGAAATTTAAACTCTTTTCAAGTTTATAAATTCAAATTGAACTTTATTATCTTTTATAAGAAAATTACGTTTGTCAAATAATCTTTTGTTTAATTGTAAACATAAAAGTATTGCTTATATCAACAGTAATGTATTAAATATTATCAGTTATGCATGATTACAGATTCAACTTGATCGATTATCTTCTATAGATATTTTTATGTATCAACATTTCATGATTATCATTATTATTACTGTATTTTACTATATTCTTAATTTTTAGGGTTTATCATTATTTATTAGATATTAAAATTTGAAAATGATATTGTTAAAAATAATTATTTTTCTTTCAATTTTAAATTATTTTTTTTTTTATGTGAAAGAATCATCTTATTGATCTTTAATTCTTAATTTTATGTCCTGCATTTAATAACATTAATGTTTCATCATTTCATTCAAGTTATCAATAATTATTTACACTTCTATATCACAGATTAGCATGCCAATTAACATTTTCATCATTTTAATTTATTTATCATTGATTCATGATCATTTTATTTTTTTTTCTTTTCAATGATAACTGATAACCATGAAATTAATAAATTCATTCTCATTTAAAAAGGAACGAAAAAAAAGAAATATTTTTAATCTCTTCGTGACGCTTAATAAAATAAATTAAAAATTATTCTGTAAATTTATGATGATATTCATTTAACTTCGCTCTTGAGATTTTCATTAGATCAATATAATTACTGATAGAACAATAAAAAATATTCAACCAACTATAATTAGTGTAAATAAATGAAATAACGATTACAAGAAACGTAAAATGATTTTATTTATTTATTAAATTTTATTTATTTCTGTAAATTAATAAAATGAGCACCATATTGAAATTCCTGTTTTATCTTCTATTTTTTGCCGTGTTCTATTTTATTTTTACATCTCCGTTAACTTTATACACACAGCATGATTTAAATGGAAATTTATTTCTTTTACTCTCAGTTTAAAAACATACAAAAAAAAAATAATAATTTGATAAATTTATGAATTCTCATCACAACATAGTAATTATTTTCTTGTGATTGATACTGATACATATTAAATCTCAATATTATCAGTAAATAAATCAACTGTACAAAAATTAATTGATTCAATTATTGATTTTCAATAATTTTTTATGCATAATTTACAATTGAAATCATTATTATTTCATATTTATTAAATTTTGTAAAATAAATTTAATTTCAAATGGAAAAAAAAAATCTATTTTTTTTTAACTAAGAAGTATTAAAATCATTTAATTTTCTATCTTTATTACAAAAGTGTATTAAAAAAAATCATCTACGATTGTTGTTGTTGTAAACAAATCCTCAAGATCTATTAATTAATCATTACTGTATGCTTTAACATAACGGATTTTGCGTCAATACCTTAGCCAGCTCGCTATCTAAATCGTCGATTGTATAATGCTGAGTTGCTGATGATGACGATGATGATTGTGGCTGTGAAACGTGCACAACAGATGCTGGTAGTTCTTCAGCATCTACACTACACACAGCAACGGTGTATTCATCATTACTGCTTGTGGACCGCTCAAACTCAGATGGTTCGCCTGGACATCAAATGTTTGCCCGAGTCAATGAGACGTCACACTATGATACAGCTCATCATCTTCTTATGCACGGAAAAAAATTGAAACTCTCTTCAATTTGAACTTTAATCAAAATTTTAATAAACAAACTAACAAAAAATTATTTAGGGAATAATTGAATGAATATTAAAAATTATTAAATTCATTTATTAATAAATAGCGTGCATTTTAATTAAATCTATGCTCAATTCTAAAGGATGCATTTCATTTGCAATAAAAAAGATAAGTATAAGAATGTCATCAAGAATTTTAAATTGATAATTTTTTTCCGTGCATGATATTTCTATCATCAACATCGATAAGAAGATATGATAGATACGTACGTATAGCAAATTACGTAAGTCTGATAATAATTTCGTATAATTTAGTCTCGATAATATCTGATAATGAATAAAGAATAATAATAACTTACCATTGATACTGTGATTGTCCGATACTAAAAAGGTCGTGGTACCAGATATTTCACCCAAGTGTGTGCTACTGTCTCTAGACGTTATCAAAGTTCGAAAGGAATCGTCACTGCTACTTGAGGAATTTGAGTTACGTCGTTGTTGCGTTCTTCTCGCACGAGAAAAAGGATTTTCTCTTTGTTGTGTAAATGTACCACCTTGCGTACCTTGAAAAATAAAGCAACACATTTTCAAATACACTTTCTTCATTTTCCTTCACTACTATATCACCAAAATCACTTCATTATTTACGAGTTACTTTTCAAGTTAACAACTAACACCAATTATAAAAAAAATTTGAAGTTTGATGATTTACCAAGGTGGCCATCTCTTATGAGCGGTGTTGAGTCATCAGCATCTGAATCACTCTCACTGTCAGAAATAATTCTTTCGTTTGCAGCAAAAACCTTACGTTTACACACAGGACATACACGTTTGTTCCTGGTAAGCCAAGGATCAATACATTTGGAGTGATATGCTGTAAAAAAAAAAATAATTAAGGTATTTACAGATTGAAAAAACTATATCTTCGTATTACTTATTTACCAATAAATTAGACCACTTGATAATTTATTGAAACAAATGCTACGACTATTATATTGTTAAAATCAATAAAAGATTAAAAACTAAATAAAATTTCTAAAAAATATATTTGTTATAAATAAATTAGACATAAGCAAATTCAACCCTTGGGAATCCGAGCGCTTTTTATTATTTTACTATAAGAGTGAGTAAAGGAAACTTCGAGCCCAAATTAAAATTCCACATAAGTCTATCTCTCTTTTCTCCCAAAAAGTCAAAGTTTGCCTAGCTTGATAATAAAAACTCACCATGTGCACATGGTAGTACTCGTAGCTTATCATTCTCCACGTAATCATCTAAACAAATAGCACAGGTTTCATAGGGATCACCTTTAGTGTACTTATGAGTAGGAATTTTTTTTAAGCTGGATTTAGGCAACCTGTGCCTTCTTTCTCGTCTTCTATCTTTAATACACCTTACAACCATAAAAATCACCATGACTAGGAAGCAGATACCAACGACGATAGCAAAAGGTAAAAGTAAATGAGTGTTAAGATTAAAAGGAATATCGTCATTAATCAACACTGAAAAATTGCTGTCGTATAGATAATTCTCCTTAATAATGAGGCCTGTTATTTGGCTGACGAATACTGAAGGAATATCTATTCCAACTGGATCTTTTGCTGACATTGGTTCTGAAAAAAATTTATCTTGTTTATTCAGACTTAAATTCTCTAAAAAAAAAAAGACTTTAATAATTCAATTCCATAGTAAAATAAATCGTTAATACAATTCAAGTTGAATTTTTAATAATCTTACCTAATTCATTACTGTCGACATTATGAACAATAGCAGCATCATACCCAGCTCTTTGAGCTGTTCGAATTTTAGCTTCGAAGCTACAATTATACCTAGCTATTAAAACAATCCATATACCGTAGACATTTGTTTGATTTTCAGGAGGTCCTACAATGTCACGACATGCTGTAGGTGGATTAGCATAAACAACTTTCCCCTAAAATTTAATTAAAAATAATTGTTTTAATAAAAATTTATGTTTAAGTAAAAACTTAACATTTTATGTTTTATTTTATTACATTATTTAAATGATTGTAATTAAATAAAATATTTTTCTATTTATTTTAAGTAGTTGTTTTTTTCAAATTATATTTTATGGTAATTTTCCTGACAGTAAATAATTCTATTTTTTTTGATAAATTCTATAATACACATTCTTGTTTATATTGTACTTTATTTCAGTCATATTATCTGTATAAAACTAATCAATGCTTACTAAAAAGAAAAAACGATAATTATTCATTGTTGTAACTGATAAATAAATCCACTGGTTTATTCAGTGACATGATTTATGAAAGTTTCAACATAAACAAAATAAAAATAAATAAAAATATACTTTCTGTTTACTTAATTTATGTAAATTTATGTAATAAATTGAGCTAAAAAAAAGGAGGATAAATATAGCATCATTTTTCAGCATTTGCAATTCAATATAATTAATGTTACAATTTAATGAAAAATTCATAAATTCATACCCTGATGCCTGCAGAAGGAATTAGTGGACCAAATCGAGCAGGAGCATCGCGAAAATCTTCCTCAATCTGATGCCTAAAGGCATCAGAAAACACAAGAATATCTGCATTAGCGTAAGTAACGTAAGCAGTCAATAAGATCAGGCATAGTAGAATTTTTTGCCTTGCAAGACTGTCTACATTTACTTGTGACATTGTTCCCAAATAGAATTAAGATTACGAGATTATCAATAATTTTATTGAAATTATGAGGCTTTCATACCCCATAAGGATTTCACATTCTATGAGTTTTGATTGTGAGTGTGACTTAATTTGTCACGTATTAAAAAACAGTTATCAATACTGCCCTGAAACAATACAAAATAACATCTATTAAAATGTGAATTATTATTTTTTATACTTAATATAATAGTAGTAGTTAAAAAGTAACAATTTACTACGTTAATTGATAACAATTATCAAATGAAAAAAAAGGGGGATATTATTCAGTATTATTTTCACAACATTCATAACAGATTCATAAGTATTTATTATTTATTACAAATATAACATTGATTGAAATGATGTCAATTGTTATCAGTAGATTCACTCTCTATATCTAATTAATTCTTTCAACTTACTACTAATAAACATTGAGTGCATGAAATATCTATCAGTAACATAAAATATTTATAAAAATAAGTGCTCTAGTTAATAACTGTATAAAGTACGATTACTTATCAAAACTCCAAAACACTGAATAATTTTCTTCTTAATAAATTGAAAAAAACAAATACAAAAGATTTTTTGTTAACTATCATTCTTGTTATTATATAATATATCTTAGTTGAACAATAAAAATAAAATATTCATGGTTAACCAATGTTTAATCACTCAGTTTTCCTTACATTGTAAAAAAAATTAATTAAATTAAATTACTATATAACAATGAAAAAGATTTTAACAAGAATGTGGTTTATTAGAAGTGAAAAAAAAAATTACAGCAAAGGTGAATCATAAATTTAATATTAAGATAATCCAAGTAGGGATAAAAAAAATGATATCATGAAATAAAGATATGGAGACAATGATTACATGAATTAGTTGGAGTAAACTATTAGAGATTTAGTCTTCTAAATAAATACTCCAGTACAAAGTACGCAGAAACAGTGACACTGCAGAGTACATAATTGCATAGTTTACGTATGAAATTAAGTTTATATAATAAAATATAGGTCATCAGTGTGTTAAAACATTATAAAGGAAATTAAAATAGAAAAAAAAAAATGTTTGGATGTAAATGGAAATATTTTACTATTTCATGATATCTTCATTCTATATTGGATCTCTTTAAATACATTCATACTTATCACGTTAATGTTATGAAGGTTGTAGTGTCACATGCACTTTACAATTAATTACGTCTTAGAGATGACAATTTGATTATTATAGGTTAAGATTCACTATTATAAATATATATGTAGTATCAGAATTGCCTATTTTTCATCACTTTGTTCACAGATTTTGAAAATTAAATCATTTTCAATCAGAAAATACCACATAATTCTAGTAAATCGCGTATTGACAATAAGTAATAAAAAAATTTTTATAACAAATATGACACACTAGAAACTTATTGATACACCAAATAAATAGATACAAACCATTGAGCTCCAAAATTCCGTTTTTACATTTGAGCATAGATGAGATTTATATGAAAGTTGATTCGTAGATTATATGATAAATCAATCACTTCTTAAATACACGTTCATGAGTTTTTAATAAGAAACAACAAGTACACACAATTACTGAGCCTTGGAAAATCGCTTTTGCTATCTCGTTTTGTTCATAAGCTTTCTTTTTCCTTGCTCTATAGATGTTTATAGCTATAGCTCATTTAATGGACGCTGTAGTTTGCGATTGCAGCGCCACTAGTGACATCAATTAGAATCATCTGTTCAATTGAAAAAATGACAAGTTTATTTTTATTTCTCTCGTTTTCATTATTCACTGACAGAAAAATGTGATAGGCAGAAACAGAGAAGAGAGACGTAAATAGAAGTTTATTCCTTATGGGATGATGTGGCCGGAAATTTTGATACGTGTTGTTGCTGTCAGATGGCAGAATGGTCGAGATTCAGAGACGTTTCTGAGCGTAGGGCGGAGCTCAAGTTCTGTCATGTAGTGGTGGGAGACGAACGGTTTCCCAACATCGTTCTCTGAGAAAATTTCTCTTTCATGTTAACAGGAGAGAAAAAAATAAAAAAACGAAGGAGTTGATAGATTTGTTTCGAATTTTTTTTTAAATAAAACGAAAAATTAAGACGAAGACAATGATGAGGGTGCGGAGTTTCAATTATCAAAAAGTAATTGAGCACGCGCCAAACATTGACCACTTAACCCGTGGGTTTTTCGACGTAAATAACGCTATTGTAAAAAGGTAGACCCGCATCAGTCATAAAAGCGGATTACCTACATAAAAAAGTACCACTTGTTCGTCTTCAGATGTAAAAATGTTAAAACTAGACTCGTAGTCGAGTCAAATGAGGGAAATGGGATAATTTTGGTTTGCTGCGGCCAAAGTGATGATTAATAGATAACTAGATCGAAAATTTTGCGAGGAACACGATGGTGTAGGTCAAGAATGTTTGGCACGCATAGGGGGAGGGGGGGGGAAATCGCGAAAAGCCGCCTCCCATCGCGAATTTCTCGATTTCTATCATAGATATGAAAAAATATTTTAAATAAAAGTTGTTCAGAATTTAATTTTAATGAAAAAAATACTGAACACTTTTTTCATATTTATGATAGATAAAAAGTTATTCGCGACTGAAGCTTCACTAATGACGAAAGCTCCAGTCGCGTCTAAGAAAATTAATAAAAAATACTTAGCGCTATAAATATTACTTTGTGGCAATTTATTTCGAAAAATGAGATATTTAGGTATATTTTCAGAGAAAAAAATTTTTTTTTTATCAATTTTTTCATTACTTTAATGGACAATATATTATTTAAATCGTTCTCATTTTGGTTAAAGTTTTTAATATTTGGGCCCCCGAGCGCGCTTTTCCTCTTCTGGCGCTAACGGGTGCGACAGAGAGCAATACATATCTCTCTGCTTCACTCGCACTCACACAAAACTTCTGCGCACGCGCCGAGTATAGTAGAGCATAAGTGCGAGTGAAATGATCATTCGAACCGTAAGTGTGACAAAGACACTATACGGTGAGGGAAGAGGGGATGTTTTGGGCTCATGCTGGTTACTTCAGAAGTCTTTCCAAGCTCCAACTTTATCAGCGCAAGAATTTTTCTAAGTTCTTCGCGCTTTAAATGTGAGAGAAAATTTTTCAATTTTAGGTCCAATAATCATATATATAGATCGATAGAGAATTAAATTTCCTGTCGGTCTAGCTACACTTTTTTAAGTACTTTTTTTCCGATTTTTTAACGCAAAAAATTAATTTTCTAAGAGAAGAAAAAAATGTACATACATGTTCTTGACATATCTGAGAACATGTTTTTTTTCTCTACATTTGAAGATTGATTGATATAATTATGTGGGAGATATATATTTTTTTTCTCTTAAAAAATTAATTTTTTGCGTTAAAAAATCGGAAAAAAGTACCTAAAAAAGTATAGCTAGATCGACAGGAAATTCAATTCTCTATCGATCTATATATATGATTATTGGACCTAAAATTGAAAAATTTTCTCTCACATTTAAAGCGCGAAGAACTTAGAAAAATTCTTGCGCTGATAAAGTTGGAGCTTGGAAAGACTTCTGAAGTAACCAGCATGAGCCCAAAACATCCCCTCTTCCCTCACCGTATAGTGTCTTTGTCACACTTACGGTTCGAATGATCATTTCACTCGCACTTATGCTCTACTATACTCGGCGCGTGCGCAGAAGTTTTGTGTGAGTGCGAGTGAAGCAGAGAGATATGTATTGCTCTCTGTCGCACCCGTTAGCGCCAGAAGAGGAAAAGCGCGCTCGGGGGCCCAAATATTAAAAACTTTAACCAAAATGAGAACGATTTAAATAATATATTGTCCATAAAAATAACTCATTTTATAGGTATATTGCTACACATAAACATAATGGTTGGTACAAATACTGATCTAAAGCAGCTTAAAAGATTGGAGACTGGGGAAAACCATGGGATGAACAAAAAAGTTTAAATGAAAAAAACAGCTTAGCCCATGTCTCATAGAAACGTTACAATTATTTTAAAAATTATTTATAGACAAAAAGAGGGTTGATAATATCATTAATTAAAGTTGATTGATTATAAAATCTCTCTATATTACTACTTTCACTTTTATCAAAGTAACTCGATTCAAAAAACTTAGAAAATCGTGATATAATAACACTTAAATGCTGCAATGAATCATTTGTAAAAAATAAATATTAACTAAAAAGTTGATCGACTTATATCTAACTAACCAACTACCCTTTTAATTGAAAAAAAAAAAAAAAATTTTCACAAATATTCTTTTCTTCAGCATATATAAAGTCGTTGAAGATACGCAAAGAAGTATTTATATACAGAAACAAATATTTTTTAATATCAATTGATTAATATATTAATGAACTAAGACGAAAGCTGTCAATAATGAAAAGTGATTCAAAAACTTACCTTTCGTTTTTAGAAAAGCGATGAAACGAGAGATGCGGCATCCTCGATGACACATTTTCGCATTTGAAAAATGCACATACATTTGTAGCTGGCATTTTTGCGTACACAATGCACAATCACTTATACACTGTATGCACTCTCGAAAAAAATCAAACAAATTTATATACTGATATATAAATTAAAGCAATGAATTCAATCGATAATTTTTAGTTGTAACTTTCCAAGAATTTCGGAAAATCTGAGAATTCAAGTTGGCTCTTTCTGCCGCGAAGCATTTTTTCTATGCGTGCGCATCTTTGGAGGGGAGTAGGCGTGACTGTGCCAAGAACACTGTCGCCACCTGGCTTTGGGGTACAGAAGCTTACATGTACAGTATCGCCGTCTGGCGGCTGGGGTGATAACTTTGGGGTTTGGGGTGATCTGGGGTGATCCCCAAATGGAACACGGCATTGTGATTCGATTTACGTCTCTCTTCTCTGGCATTGGACTTCTATACTGGTCTCTCTTCTCTGCCGTAGTCGTGCCGGAATTGGCAACACTGAAATTTGCCACTTTATCAGCTATACCAACTATGAAAAAAAAATTTGCTTGATTTTATCTTGCGTCACATCAAGCGATTTGTGATTGTGTTATTATTGAAATCATCTTTTTTTTAGTTATTTTTACTCTCATTAAACATGGATACTTCAAGTAAATCTGATTCAGCTCAGAAAGTAACTATGGTTTACATTTGTGGAGGTAATATTGCAAATATTTCTTAGTTAATAAATTATTATTTGTGAATACATTTTCCTAACCTTAAAATTAAACATTATTTTATTAATAATACTGCGAATAGAAAAATTATTAATTTTTGTCATCATTACATTATTTTAAATAAATAATCCATGATTTCTTTTCAGAATGTCATCATGATAATGAAATCCGAGCAAGAGATCCTATTCGTTGTCGAGAATGTGGATATCGAATTATGTATAAAAAGAGAACCAAAAGATGTATCCTTTTTTATTTAATTAATACTTTTATCTTACAGAAATTGTTCTTATAGCTATTTTTCTTATTTTTAATGTATCTTTTGTTAAGTCTAAAAATTATTTCAATAGTCCTTTTAAATTAAACAATACTTTAAATCTTCATGAATTCTTTTTAACAAATATTTTCCTTAATTAGAATTTTTAGTGGTCGTTTTTGATGCCCGCTGAACGTAAGCACCATCAATTTAGCTGATAACAAAAAAGATGCCTCTCAAGTACCTCTCGCTATGTACTTTATTTTTTTTACAGTAATTTATATCATTATAGATTTACGAAAAATTCAATAATGTTAATAGGATTCACATAATAATCCTTATAAAATCTTGTCATCATCTTGTCATTTTGTTGTAAATAAATGAAGAAATTCTATTTTATTCTTTTTGCTTTTATTTCCAATGATATTTATTCAATAAATTCATACAGCAAAATATTGATGAAATATTTATTGAACTGTTAGTCTACAATAACATTATTTGGCAATTCTATATCCGTATAATGTCTCGTTGTATATTAAGATGAGCATTGAAATGATTTATTTTACAAATGTTATATTATTTCGACAAAAAAAAAAAATTAATGAAAACATTTGTACCAGTGATTATGTATTAGGAAAGACACGGAATATTATTTAATTGAGCATGGCATGTTTTTTTTTCATTTATTTTGTTTCTTATATGAGTATAATAATCATATGTATAATCATAGTAATAATATTGTTAAGTAAATTTTTTCTCGATCTATAACATATGTTAAATAAAATTATAAAAATTTCTTACAATAAAATTTCCCTTACTTTCTGAAGTTGGAAGCTTATAAGATCATAATATATTCAACTTATTCTCTTTAAATTGTTCTTTAATTATATTGGTATACTATATTTATACAATAATAAAGATAACTATTATGATGGTTGCATGAGAATAGCAATTGTCATAATTATTATTAATAATGATTTATAAACATAATTAAAACTAAATAAAAAATAAATATTTTTGTTCCAGTATTTATCTTTTTTTTTTGTACAAATAAGTAAATAATTATGGAGATTTTATATTTTAATATTATAATACAAGTATACACATTGAACATTAAGAATCTCCTAGGCCAAACAAATGAAATGTTTTTTTTTAGTAGCTGATTATGATTCAATATTTCTCCTGAACATGTTGACACACATCAAATGTAGTATTTTCCTGAGAAATATTCATAATTTTTTTGTATGTTTTTTTTTTCTTATGCTCTTATTATATGTAATATATATTTACAATTTTCCCTTTTATTTATATATAAATTTAAATCGTCTTTTCTTTTTTTTGATTTAATTCGTATTATTAACATAAATATCACTTTTTAGTAACACAGAAATATATACTATTTTTTTTATCCTTTTTCCACTCATTTTCATGTGTTTTGTTTTCAGTTTCTTACATTTGTACGTAATAACTATGGTTTATTATATGCTAAATCACATATTAGTTCATTTAAAAAGAACATTTTTACAATGTTTGTAGAATTATATATACATTTTTTGCTCTTATTAAATAAATACATGTCGTTAATTAATATTTTTTTGTTTTAAAATACATAATAAATAATTAAAAATATGATAGTAATAATTGCGGTCTTTATATGCTAATGTAAGTCTCATAAATCTCATGAACATGATTGTAGTAATAATTGAAATAATAATCAAATTAATAGGATATTGGTTTGTAAAAAATTTCATTGAATTCTAATAAACTTGAAATGTTTGATAATTTTTTCTTCCATTGTAACTTTATAAATTATAAATCCCTTTGGTTAATTAAAAAATGTTAATTCAGAAAATAAAAACAAAAATTTCAAATACACTGTATATGCCAATTTTTATACTTTTGGCACTCACGTATCATTATTTTTCTGTTTACTGTTATCATCATAAGGGACGGCAACTAAATCAATGATTTTTTTATTTTGTGCATTTTCTTTACCACAATCACTTTGTATGCTCTTGTATTCGATATTATGTTCAACGAAGCAATGGACTCTTAATTCATTTACACTTGTTAATGTTTTTTCACACATTTGGCACTTATACGACAATGATAATGAAGCAGAAGAAGAATTATTATCATCAAAGCGTAAATTTGGCACGTGAGATTCACTCACTGGTTTGTTAATATCATTACCACTTACTAAAGTATTAGATGTTTGATATGCTCTAGATACTGATATATCTGATGTTATCAAAGGGATATAGGGTAGTTGTGTTTGTTGAATTGTATTTGAAGATATCGGTTCACCTTCATCTGATGATGTTTCACCACCACTTGTTCCCTGATGTGGAACTACTTCAGTGTCCCATTGGCCCATTTTACTGGGATCTTTTTCATACAGCTTTTGAGCCAACATCTAAAAGTAATTTAAAAAATATTAAATAATCAAATTTATCAATTATTAGAATAATTATTTTTTCAATTTAATTTTCTTTTTACCTGAAGACTGGCAAGACTATTATCACAGTCTGTTGTATCGATATCATTCAAATTAACACCAGACCTTTCCATTTCAGCGTAAGTACCAAAAGGTAACTTTCCTAAGCATTCTAACTTCATGATATGCATTTTACTTCTTAAATGTTTAGCAAGATGACCGTGTATTCTGAATGCTATTTTACAGTCAGTACATTTGAATGGTCTTGGATTACTTGTAGTAGCTGCTCCGAACGTAGAAGTCATGCTGACTTTATTATGATGTGAAACTGAGCGTTCATGTTTTGTCAAGTGTCCTTTTGTACGAAAAGAGACTGCACAACTTTCACATCTGAATGGCCGTTCAAAATAATGAATGTTTATGTGCAATCTCAGTTGACTTGGTTTGCTGAATATTTTGTTACAAATTCCACAAATACTCCTTCCATCCTCAGTTACACTAAAGTAAATTATTAAAATTATTATAAATATTTTGATTAATCACTCATATTAATGTTTGATAACAATTTAATATCCTATCTTTAATTAATAATCGTTTATTCTTACCTCACATAATTAGGTGTATGCCCACTAGATGGTTGTAAAAATTCCGCTTGGGGTTTAGATAAATTTCCTCTTGATGGAGATGGTGATCGAAATCTAGGACCTCCAACAATCATTTTTCTTGCTACGTTTTGTTTTAGTGAATTGTCAATTGTACACGGTTTCGACAAATCTACATTAATTTTCATGTCTGTTCTTTCAGAATTTTTTAAATCTCCAATAGAAAAAGATGGCTTAGACATTTCAGTAATCTTCATTAATTCTATCGGTGAAATTTTATCGTTACTTTTAATTTTAAAATCAGGTTTATAATCACCATTGTTATTATTAATGATAACTATATTATTATTTCGAATGTTGCTTCTACTACTGTTACTTTCACTGGAATTATCATGATTAAAATCACTTTTTTTACTATTTAAAAATTTCCCGTCAGAATTATCGGTATGATGATAATCTTTTGTTTCATTAATCGTTGACTGTATTCCTCCCGCAGCTGATGATCTATCAAAGACTTCTGTACTGTCATTTAGTGTTTTAGGGATTTGATTATTATTATCATTGCTACTATTATTAATTACTTTCTCAGTACCAAAAGAATTATCTTGATTCATTTCTATTTCACTTTTTGGTTGTTGATTGGACAATTCACCATTTTTTTCAACACCATAATTATTAGCCTGTTCATTAGAGCGTTTATTTATATCAATTATTAGATGATTGTCAACTGAACTATTAACATCATCATGTACTAACGTTGATTCAGAATTACTTCTTTTAACATAAAACATATCAATGTCATCGGCTTGTTTTTCACATGTAGTTTCAACTTTAACATTATCTTCTTTTCTTGATAAAGCAATTTCTGTCAAGACCATTTGTGGCATCCTATTGTTAGGATCCGCATAAATAATACCAGTAGTACTGACTGTATTTGTTAAAGCACAACTTCGGTCTATAATTACACTGCTATGTGAATAATCTACAAAATTTACATTAGAATATGTTATTTGTTTTTTATCAAGTTTACTATTACAAGTCCCTATACGATATTGTTGTTTCATTTTACTATCCATAACATGTCTCTCAGTTAAGTAAGCTTGCAACATATGACCATTTGCATTATCAGGTTTCCATTCTTTGCCTTGTAACGGTAGTCTCTCCATTGTCTGTACAATTGTTTGCATGAGTATTGGCTCTGAGACCGGCGTGAGAATGTCTGATAGAATTGGTCGCTTAATGTAAGCTAGAGAAGGCGATGATGAAGGAGAAGACGAAGTGGAAGACAGTTGAACAGGTAATTGAGAGGTTTTTGTTGTTAAATCCATTGGTTGTGAAAATGATGATAATAGTGGAGATGATGACGAAGATGATGATGATGAGGATGATAATGATGATGATGAAGATAACGATGATGATGATAGTGATTGATATCGAGAAATAGAAGTATTTTTAGTATCAATTTCAATATCATTGTCCAACTTAGTTGATCTGATTACACTATCTCGACAATCGTCCAGCGATTTACTCGACGGAAAATAATAACGATTAGTAACAGCTTCACTTTGAATGAGTGTTGTTGATGTTACAACACTGAGAGAACTATTAGTAGACATGGTGTTGGTGGTTGTAGTTATTACGTTGCTGTTTGATGATTTATTAATTTGAAAATCCGTTAAAGTGTAAGGATAGGTTGATGGTCGTCCAACAGGCGTGAGACCAGGAAGTCTGATCTGATAACTATTTGGTTGCGAAAGACTAAGTAAACTTTGAGCTGCTTCTTGCTCTTCATTTCCTGATTCATCACTTTCATCAACATCTGTTTCCTCTTCTTCTTCCGAAGACTCGTCCGCCACATTATCACCACCAGCGGCAACTAATTTAGCAATGGCTTCTTTATCGATATTGTCATCACAAACAACAGTCGGTACAGGATTTATTCCCAATTCAACACACTTTTTGTAATGTGCCTTCGATTTCATATGTTTTGTTAAATTACCTTTTGTTTTAAAACTAAAAGTACAATGTTTACAGGTATACGGCCGAACATCTGTATGTGTTCTGATATGTTTCTTTAACATCGAAGGCTTCTTACATCGTATCCCACATTCCTCACAAACATATCTTCCTCTTCCTCTTCCTCGTACATAAGTATAATCTTCATTACTTTTAAATCCGCCATCGAAAATTTTGATACGTTTATTTTTACTTTGTAATGCGGTTGTTGTCGTTGGTATTAATGCGGTGGTTGCGTCATTTTCTTCAAAACAATTATCGGTGGAATTATTAGTTACTAACGTAGTTGGTCTTTGTGAGGAGTGGGTAAGAATGACGTCTTGTTTCTTCCAAGCAACTGTATAATCAAACGAACGATTCCGTGAGTCATAATGTGCCATATCTAAATCTGGTGGTGCTTCCTTGCAAATTTTCCAATTAGAATACATTGATAAACCATGTTGTTGAATTACATACATTGGTTGTGGTCTATTGAGAGTGCAATAAAATACTCTTGTTGAACATTTTAGGCCAAGATAAGTATAAGCATGTCCGTTGAGATAAAGTTGACCGTATGATTTTCTTGGCCTTGGTGTCTCAGGACTTATAAGAGGGAGAGTATTGGCTGTAGGAGTAATTCCATGATGTTTTTTTGGAGTAAATGTACCTGGCTTTAATGGCAATGATGTTGGCCTCAGGAATTTAACAGAAACTTGATGATCATTTTTATTATCAACTCTATTCACTTTCTCTTCTTCAGTTCCATTTTCTTTTTCTTCTTCTTTTTCATCCATCATATATTTTTTATCCGCATCTAATTTATCCATTTTTATTTTTTTTGAGTTAAATTTATCATCATACACTATTACATTATCTGATGAATCTGATTTAGATAATTCAGGATCAATAGACGATACTTTGGATGAATCTAAATTTATAATAACTACCGGAGTAACATTTTCTGAATAGATTGTTCGTGAATTTCCATTAACATTACCATAAGATTGTGGATTTTTAAAATCATCTGAAAGTACACGAATTACTTTACCATTTTCTTGAGTTAGTAATGATGACTCTACTTTTGTTGCGGAATTGCAACTTGTTGTGGTTAAACTATCAATAGATGATGGTTGGCTAAAATAATCTGGATCACTCCAGTTACCTGATCGTTTACGATTTTCTGTTATGAATTTAGATGATATACTACTATTTTCTCCATTTAAATAATTCATTGATTTTTCTGCTTTCAATATTTTATCGTTGATCTCCTTACGTGAATCCGTTGATTGATATTTAAATACTTGACCAGATTTAACATATTGATGATGCTGATTGTCATTATTGAACATATCATTTTTAATAAACTCCGTAGTTGGAGTGGAATTAGATGATAAACCTCGATTTTTTAATTTTTCTTCGAGTTTGGGTGGTACTTTGAGATTAATAAAACCATTAGAGTTATGCTTAAATCCTTTTAAAGATTTTGGATCCGTAGGCGGTGTTGAATTCACCAAATCTAACGGTTGGACCGGTGGATTTAAATTATTATTATTGTTGTTAATATGATTTATTTGTAAATTCGGCATAGATTTTGGAAGAGAATGAGGTTGAAATTTTATCGAACTGGCGAGATCTAATGGCTGCTGAGTAGATAAGGTGGCAACGTGAAATGTTGTTGGAGTAATTTTATTAGCAGCAAGATCAGCAGTAGACTGTTGGACGGAAGGAGAAGACGGTTGTATGACATGGTCCACCACTGGTACTGCAGTTGTAAGCGAATGTGGTCCAGGTATTCCAGGAACATAAGGTATCACTTTGCCACCATGAATAATAGTAGTTATACCAGCAGTAGACGCTGGAGATTGAGGTACAGTTTGTAGTGAACTGTAGGCAGTAATATTCGTTGAGGGATTAACCATATGTGATTCAAAATAATTGTAACATGATGACATTGTTGGTGCTAAGTTAGGAGTTGATATGTTTGGTATAATAGGCGCTAACATTTTCGGTGTATTAGGAAGAGATATGGAAGAATTCGAAGTAGTTACTGGTGTTCCTGGTGGCTTATGAACCATCGTACCTCCTGAATGAAGACCGGATCTTACGACAATTGATGACGTTTCTGATGATGCACCTTTTTGATTAATAGTTAAATCATCACTTGATATTGGTGAATTAGTCTGTCTGGGTTCTATTCTCATCGTTTTAGTTTCCCCTGTATTATCTAATATTCTAACTTCGCCTCCAAACATCTGTAAGGAATTTGGTCTAGGATATTTGGATAATTCTTCAAGAGATCTAAGACTTGTTGGTATTGTAAGATCTGGTTTATGTTTTTTAGACGGTGTATAAGATGCATCAACCAATCGAGTATTACCTAGTAGAGGTCCTGGTGAGGGCAGAGGTTGGATTGTACTATAGTATTCAGATTTACTATTATCAAAATCATCTTTTTTCTCTAAAGTTAATTGCAATTCGTGTTTCGGACTAGATGATTGTTTGCAATAATATTTACGATGAGTTTCTAAATTATCAGCACTTGCATAAAAAATTTTGCAAAAACTACAGAAAAAACTTTCATTTACGGGTTCAGTTGATCCACGATTTTTTAATAATAAATCTTTGATAATAGAACCTTGGAAATTTTGTTTTTTACTGTCACCTTCTTTATCATCTATAACAAAACTTTCACTATAACATCGTTTCTTGGAAGAAACATCTATTAGTTCACTGGAAGACAAATTGAGTGGCTGTTCACATGGTTTATGTTGCTCCACAAGACTTTGCTGTCTTTGACTTACAAGTTTATGCAGTCTTGGATCTACTGCTTCTACTATCGCCTGGTTGTCAGTAATTATTTTGTCAATATGCTCTTGTAATTGTTCTACATTACTTTTAGATATTGTTGATGCAGTTGTGGATGATGACGATGTTGGTACTGACAACGATGATGTTGATGTTAAAGATGTTGAATTATTTGTTGGTATACTAGTAGGTGGGCCAAGTGATATATCTGTATCATTATTAACACACTGAAGAGCTGTATGAAACTTTGGTTTATAAATTTTCCCAGTTTTAATAATTTTAGCCACAGTAGACACAGCATTAGCAGAAGTAACTGTTGATGTAGGTGGTGGAGTTCCAGTTCCGTTACTAGCACTATCTGATAAACTTATGTCTGAATCCTCAGATACCTAGAAAAAATTAATTTTTAAACATTTTAATGTTTAGTAATCATTAAATTAAAAAAATTAAATCATTTTAAATAAATAATGTAAAAATAGAATTATTTGTAATAACTCAACTGCCTACAGTTATAATAATACATTAAAATTGAAAACGATCCAATATTTTTAATGAAATAAAGCTTTTCAAAAAAACAATACCTTGCTAGTATCACCACCTTCCATTTTCAGCACGTGAGCACGAGACCGGCAATGTTTATATAAATTAGATTTAGTTTTGAAAGCAAATCCACACAATACACATGGATAAGGTCTTTCATTAGTGTGGGCCCTAATATGTTTTTGGAGCACACTGGGTTTGGCACATGATAGTTTGCAATAAGGGCAAACGTATCCAGTTTTTTTAGTCTCAGTGTGTTCACCCTCCAATTCCGTAGTTGTTTCTTTACTTTTGGAAGACTCTTTAATATTTTTAGGAAAATCAGTGATGTCACGTTTCTTAGTAGGCACCTCTGAGGATACTGGTGGTGTGGCAATTGGAATAGTGTTTTCATTTTTAATTTCTGCCGGAGATACCATCTCGGCAGTTGCCATTTTCTTAAATTTCTTGTGTAAATATTTTGGTTCTCCATCATTATTATTATTATTAATCTTATTTGTACTCAAATTATTAACACAATTGTTACTATTGGTGCTACTGCCACTGCTACTGCTGTTTATGCTGTTGTTATTATTGTTAATGAACTGAGAGTTTGTCATTGCCACCATTTGAATATCTGAAACATAGAAAATAAATAAAAACCATTATTACAAACACAATAATTTCATTTTCTTCATTTAAAATATGACAGAGTGACAGTGAATTAATTATATTCGTACATAAGATACACGTTCAGTTTTATAAAATGTAAATCTATACACCGGAAATACGTACGATATTTGGGTTAAAAAGTTCAAATGACAATTATATACATTAATAATCATACATAATCATGAACAATGTTAAAAGTAGAGGTAAAAAAATGATTTCTTGAACAAAAAATCTGATATTGATCGTACAATCAGTATTTACATTTATTAAAAAAATCTTATTTACACTTATATCTCGAGTATAAGAGTTTAAATTTATACTATCTTTTATTGTGAAGCGAATAACGAATATACAAAGGTCTTCAAAGTATAATCAATTGAATTCTGGTAATCTACTTCAATTGAAAGATTACAATACATTAATCAGATTTGATAATTCATATCATTACTTTCTTCTTTTTTCATCAGATAATCATGAAATCCCCTGATAAATTTTACAATACTTAAACAAGTCATACAAATAACAAGATGTCAACGTATTCGTTAACTTCGAGTATGATTTTTTACGGCTGAAAGTGCGGGAGGATGAGCAAGAGGGAAACCAAGAGGGAAAAAGAGATAGCACCAAAGCTTGCTCACTACAGAATGACTCAGAGTATCGTCTCACGTATCCGGATATAATAATAAATAAAAAACATCATGCTACACATACTGTATATGTGCTAGTATAGTATTCCTATAATACACTAAAGCTTGGGAATTCCCTTAATTTTCTTTGGCTTTTATCATTAACATACTTTGAATTATTTTTCAAATAAATTCAGTTCATTAAATAATCTCATGAATAATGTAAAAAAACCATTTTAATCCAGTTTGTTATTTATTGAAAGTAATCGATATTTTTGATTAATGGAATAATTAATAAGCCAGTTCTGATTTAATTCGCACTGACAATCTTTATTAAACGTTCTATTTATTTTTTAAACATTTTCATACATGATGTAACATTTAATATATAAGATAAGTAAAATTATGATGTATTAATAAGCGATTGGTAGTAGAAAGTGTAATTCAGAGAAAATTATTGGAAATATAATAAAAGCACTATTGGTGGTATGATGATAAAAATTATCACCAAAACATTGCCCAAAAAATTAATTGTTCAATGAAGACTTAGAAAAGTAAATTAAACCGGAATTGACTTATTTATTATTTTATTGTTGATTATAACATTGATCTTCGAAGAATATTATAAAATATTTTAAAATTTAGTATCAATTTATTAAAAGTTGAAAAATTCTTTCAATTATTGATATTTAAATTTCTTCAATGTCGTATAGAATTTGCACAAATTATTGGTAACATATTATTGTGAAATACTTTTAGTCATTTATATTTTATAGAATAATTGTGTAGGATGTTGATTAATCATCAGTGAATATTATCTTTATAATAATGAATAATGGAGATAGAATATTTTCCTTCACTATCACACGCAGAATAAAAAGTATTTTAATAATATGGAATACATTCAACTGGTTAATATTGAATGTTATTCACCTATACCATATATACGACATAAATGTAAATCATTAACGTGTTAAAAACAAAAATAAAAAACGAAACAAATTAGGTCAGTTATGAGTTGGTGAAAGTAGGCAAATAATCCACAGGAGAAAAGGATACGATAATCCAGCATTTTATAAAGTTAAATATCATATATGTGTCTGTGTATTCAATGTATAACGGTGTTATTTTTATCAAATGCCAAAAATTAAACGAAAGATGCGTAGGCATTGATGATGAATCATTTGAGAGTTTAACTGGAAAAAAAGAGAAGAGACATTTTGTTAATTTATGAATAAGATTGTGCATAAAAAGTAAAATATTTTAATATTTATTGTAGAGTACAAAGTAATTGGAAGTTGTTAGAAGTGCATTTTGTAGATTTAAATAATAAGTGAGTGTAGAGGATAAAAGGAAGCAAGCTAGGTAGCAGAAACAGCAACGGCAGTTTGTCCCAATGAAGAAGTGAGGAGTGTAAGGACTGTGTGTGAGGTGTAGAGGAGAGAATAAGAAGAGTAGCCGCGGGGGCTCATGGTTCACCTGTCGTCATGGCAACGCCGTTTTACCGCTCACTTGTTACTCCATCTGCGCAACCAAAGCAACCTTCTTGTTGGTCCTATACTCACGCAGCATCCGTGCATGATTATTCGAATCCCAGCTATTTACACTTTAAACTTATCGTTCTTGTACGCATATCATTTTTTTTTATTCTTATCTCTCTTATACTTGTTTATCCTGCATATATTTTTTTTCATTTTAAAGCAAAACCTTATTATAAAAATTACAATTCAAACTTTCACAAATATGTGACCGTTTTTTCCCCCATCAATAATACATTTTTACTCTTGTTGGCATTATTACAAAAAACAAAGACGTTTTATTTATAAATAGATCATGTATTTATTATTAAAAAAAAACTTGGATTAAAAATAGCCATTTAGCTTTCATGGTTTTTTTTAATGCTTTTTGACTATTGAACTGAACTTATTTGATAACTTTTTTTAATAAGAGTGTTAGTTATTATTAATCAATTGGTTGTAATAGAATAGTAATGGTTATTTTTTCTTTTGAATAAGCTAACTTACCTAACGTGTCAATCTGATTATTACGATGTAAATTTCGTTGAACTAATACTGACATAGTCCATTAAAAACGCATAAACATTGTCACAACAACTGTTATTATTAAAATAAATAATTGCAATATTATTTATCAGTTGACATTATAATATTATTATAAATATCAGGAATATATAAATATATATATTGATAGATTATTTTCGGGAATAGCATCCATATATTATTAAATGATACTGAACTGAAAATAGTTAATTGTCCACACAGTATCTTTTTCAACTGCAAGACACTTGACACACAATTAGTCATTGCCTACTAACGTAATAAATGTTAAGATATACTTGATAATGTCAACGTTTTTTTTTACTTCATGTGCACTTATAACTTATTTTATGAAAAATTAATTGATTTTTGATTATAAAAAATCCATACGGTAGATTTAAAGTACTAATTGATGTTTTATTTGACACTTACACCTGTTTAATAGTAATATAATTGATAATAATAATTACAAACATGAATGCTTTAGAGTATCATTCACAGATTAGCACATTTACACATTGATTCACTAGAGTTTGGTTTAGAGACTGCTACTGCCTACAGCTTTTCAACATTTCATATAACCCCTCAAAGTGTTGAGTGAGTCTAGCGAGTCTAGTCTCTATACTGTCTCTAGACTACTCTTGACTACGTCACTGGCGCCTAATCGCTCAGCACTTTTCTACACTGCACCAATACAATACACACTGCAATGTTGTATTGTACTTTACCAGCTCTAACGATACGATGATTATAGTTACACCTGTGATATTTCACTTGTCGACTTTTACCTTTTTATAGCTCACTATCTGGCATATCATTCTGCAATAAAATATCATCGTCATCACTGTATCATCAAAGAGACAACTCTGGATGTTGAATAGATAAATAAAAGACTGCTGCTGCAAGATTATGAAAATTTCCAGTCAAAAGATGCTTCAGTAATTGTCACAATAGGTAATGATGATAAATGTTCCAAGTCTTTTTTCTCAACGGAAGACCGAGATCTCTTGATAGTATTATTGAATTCCTGTATCAGCAGGTTAATTAAACAAATTAATTGATGACCAATATTTCCAATAATCATTCAGTGCAAAGTGAAAAAAACCAAACAAGTACCAAACATATACGTAAACCGGGGTTCCTTGCACGTGACGTCAGTTTGCACACAGAGAATCGCGCCACTTGATTGTTTACTCGTATGCGTCATTCGAGCAAAGGTGCCCGAATTCCCGAGTTTCATTTACAGTAACCTTGAGAATAATCACTTTCCATTGATAATTTTTCCAAGTTGTTTTAGTAGTTTATTGTTTATTTAAAGCACACAGAATAATAGAGAAACTTCCGATACATAACATTTATATCATCAATGTGTACACATGATTACTTTTTTGGATTTTAAAAAAGATATATAATTTATATATTCATATAATATATATATATATATGTATATAAATATAACAACAATTTGTTTTTTTTGTTTTTGAATAATAAATAATATAATAGATATTATAGACAAGAGTTTGAATAATAGTAATAATAATAAAAACAATTAACGCATTGTGGTGCGTTGTATTGTTGTCGTTGCGTAATAATGGTGCGCGACGACACACAAATAAGATGTTGTTGGTGCTGCTGTTGGCAGCTAGACTGTATGCACAGGGTGTCTGTGGGTCGTGGGTGAGCTGGTGAACGCGCACTCGACTCGCCTTCTTCCCCTCTTTCGTACATCCGAGGGCCGAGAGAGTTTCCGTCTAGTGAGTAACGATGGTGTGGTAGTAATATAGTGGTTTGTATTAGTAGTGGTAATGTAGTAGCAACAGCTTATGAGTAACAGTACGATGGATATTGGTGTTAGTGATGTAGTGAGGCAGCACTGTCGTGTAGGAGTTGATATACATACTCTCAACTACAGACAAGAACGATTTCTTCTTCATGTATATGAATACAAAGCATGTCTATGGTGCATCAGTGTTTGTAAGATCCTGTACATACACAAATACATGGACAAAGTGACTGTGAAAGGCCGAAAGAGCGATGATATGCTGCTCCGGCCCGGTGCCACTGATGACGATGTTGCGCGCGAGCGATGCGCCGTCTGGCGTGACTGGCGACAGTCTGCCGCGTTCCAAGAACTGCGAGGTAATTCCGTGTATCGAACGCGCACGGGTTCTCTTTCTTTTTCTCCTCTCTTTACCCGCAGCTCCCGTCCACAGTACAGGCTTTCCTTTCCTCTCTACCGCGTCGCTTTTTCTCTTTCTTTCTCTTATGTTTCACTCTCTCGCTCTGGCTTTCTTACTACTATGCTACTCAAAACACTGATTAACTCCACTACCAACACATATCACGAGTAGAGGCACGACCGCATGTAATGTGTACTTACACGAAAAATATGTGCGTATAGTATAACGTAGCACCAGCTCCGAGAATGGTTATAGGTGTGTTGAGATATGTGCAACGAAGAGTGCTAAGGTAAAGCTGAGGTATAATAGGGACCAGAGGTAAATAACGGCAACAAGGCGAGCAGGCTAGACACTGAAAGAAGCTGAGATGCGAAGGTATTTCACGTTTCAAAGCTATATGTAGGTATATACGACATACGTAACTAGGCTTCCCTAATAGAAATATTTCCAACAGTAGCCAGATTCAATCTAACGACAACCCAATGATATCAAATTACATAAATAGCATCGTATACAATTTTAATTTAATCTAATTCTATTTCATTTGTCATTTATAGATAAACAGTATATTAAACACAATATGTCAATTATCTACACACTGATGTACATGTGTACTCAATTGAAAATCAGATTAGTAGTGATATCGGAATCAATGAAGCAAGCCAAATAACTAGGAACTTGAGAGATGGAGAAAGGGAATTCCCTGTAACTGTGTACCAATTACCATATGTGCAGCAGATTACCCATAATTGTGATAGTTGTGTAGGTGCTGAGGTTTTATCCATTCACTTTTCCTATCACTCAACGTGACTAAATTATTTTTACTACAAGTGCCACTGTCTGGTGCAGCTGCTAACGTTGACGAATACTTCAACTATCTCTCTTTCTTACTGATACTTGGATCAAGACTTTCTCGAGACTCTTTAATGGTCAACAGGTTAAATTAACTTTATAACTATATTGATAATTACTCCTAATAGATAAATCTGTCAACCATCAAGGAACATAACTATCTACGATGTGTGGGCGAAAGCAGTTTTAGACTACTTTTACAATATTACATACTTTTCTGATTTTCATTACATATAAATGCCAACTCATAATAAGTAAAATGAGGCTTTTTATTACTACTCGTGGAGAAGTACTTATCACATAAACACTATTTAATCTTACTTCTAATTATTCTTTTTTCTTCTTTAGATTACTCTACTAAGAGGTCTACATCTCATGTATAATAATTCAGTTTTCTACGGCAGTAATATAAATATATACATATCATACATCATATTACTCATAACAGATCAAAGTTCTTAGATTATTTCTTCTGACAGAAATAAACCGACTTTACTGTACATATTTTATGTATACGCATACTTAAATTATACATTATTTTAATATTATTGATAATTTGATATCTACATAAGTGTATATGTATATATGTATTGTACTGAATTATAGCTGATATGATTAAAAGTTACCACTCGTCTAATTTAGTTATTTATTGACCATTATCACTTATAAATTATAATTAACGTGATAACACATCATACTGAATTCTCTTTTTTATGATTGTACTGAGTGTGTTATTGTTTTTTTTTTGATTCACATGGAAGAGATCAAGGCAAAACAAATTTTATGAGAAATAATTAAAATAAAAATTTATTTTGTGCCCAGTTAAAGTTTATGTAAAATTAAAAATTTTTTCATTAATACAATCAATTATATTTTTTAAAACTGTTTTATATTTTGGTGGCAATAATCACTTCTTTTTTTAGCAATAAGTTCTACACAAAAGTAATTATATTTGTCCTAATTTTTTTATTGACTAAATTTCAATCACAATCTGTTTTTTTTTCCTAACTAATAAATAATTATGTTGATTTTAATTTTCAATAATTCTCATAATAATTTAAAAATGTTTTAATGAATAACAATATATTTTTAAAAAATATTTTTCTCTCACATGCAAAATTTTAGCTCCTAAATAATTTTTCTCAAGTGAATTAGAGAGCTGATTGTTTATTTGTTTAACGACTTAGTTACAAATGATAAAATCACGTTAGCAATCAGTTTAATGATAGCAATTTTTTTTTAAATAAAACAAATGTATGAATTATTCAATGAAGGCATTGTCTGACGCTGAATAATTATAAGGAAAATCCTACTTTTAACTGAACGTATGTTATCATTTACGTTGATTAATAAATACAAATATATTTTCTTTTATTTCCAAGACACTCATACACATATGAATGACCTTTATATTTATAGCACTTCAATTAATATTGACCTTTAAATAAGTACTGTGCATCTGAGTAATAATAATTAATTCTATGTAAAATAATATTACCAGTGTATATATGTATAACTATCAATACACATGATCCATACATGTGTATACATATGATTTGTGGTAATTCAGATAATCCTGTGATTCTAAGTAATGCCGCGGGATTCCACGTATCAGAAAAAATGTATCTTTCAGTAGCGTTGGTTCTTTGATACATGAAAGAGATGGATATTAGTAAATCCATACGTTTTTATTATTAAATATGTGTACACGTTAATAATGAACAAATTACACGTGTGCATTGCTCAAGCGTATAATTGTGACAGTAAGGTATATGTTGACACATAGTGTGTATGTGTATACATGTAGGATTAATCATCGTGTAGATAATACACATACACAACCACAATGTTACCATGATATATATCAAGTTGGAGCAGAATTAAATGAATGAATAAAACTTGTACGAGCTGAGTAACGCATCAAGTTTTTCATGAGAAAACTCGCGAAGAATTTTCAAACTCTCGACAGGTTCTGTATGTATTTGGCACTGATTCAAGTCGCCTTTTTGTCTTTATATCATACATATAGCTGTGTACCATCAATAGAGATATTTATTTGTTGATGAGGCAGTTGGTATTTCTAATTTTAACATGCTATATAAATATAAATATTTCTTTAAATAGTCAATTCTCATCTTTTTATGATATAATAAAATAACTTAATATTAATATATAACTATTAATTATTATGATTAATTTTTAAATAATTATTTTTTTTAAATGACAAAAATAAGTTGTTAATAATTAATGAACATTTATTTCTGGAAATATGTTTAAAAGAATACTTTTTAACAATTACTAAATGATTTATTTTAAAGGAAATGATTTAAGGTAAATGAAGGTGTGTTAATTGTTAATAAATCTCATTAAGCATCAAAATGTCATCATTTAACCCGAAAGAAAGTTAAGTATAAACAATAAAACTTGAGGTAATATTACTCTGTAAAGAATGAATTTTTTTCAATGATTTAAGTCTCAATCAAAAGATGAGACGTTTTTCTATGATAATATCGTCTTCTTTTTTTTTTTAATCAATTTGTGATAAGGTAAAAGTACCAAATACCGACCATCTAAGGTTTTTGAAGTTCAATTTGATTATATTAAAGAAATGAAAGTAGAAAATTAAAATTAACCGATACTTTTAATTTCAAAAAAGGTCAATGAATCGTTATTCATTATTATTGATAACTTTTATTGATGAGGAATATTAAAAAAAATATTTTTGAGTAAGTCCTTCTCAAAACTTGACAATGAGCCCATTAACGACCACAAAACTGCCCGTTTCCATACACAAAAAATCATTTATTCGTTATTGTAACTTTATGACTGAGTTTGTGACACAAAAAGTTGTATATAACTCTGTCATTTTTTGGATTATTTATAATTATGGTCACATGAAAAAAAACCAATAAATAAATTGTATTTTATAGAGAAAAAATAAAGTTCATCCTTAATTTATGAATGAATGATACAAACAAAAATAAACATCTAAAATTAAGAATTAATTTAGATAAAATAATTAGAAAATTTTTCCAATGATTAGTTGACTTATGTTTAAAGTAAAAAAAAGGGAGATCATTTTAGTATTAGTTTTACCAAAATTTCAATGATAAGATATTTGTATAAAATAAAAATATAAAAAATATAAATAATATAAATAATAGTATTTTATAACTATAAAATAAATCCTTGTGGTAGTGTATATTTAATATATCTTTGTATTGGGTATAAATGAATCTTTTTACACCCTTCTCCTAATCTTATGTTATTTGCGCCATGTTTGATTCTTTCTGAGAAATCGGCAAAGAACTACTCGAGCAACAGCAGCAGGCAAGCATAGCAAGCGTCGTGCTCCCATCTACCTCGAGGCCAACGATCTTTATTTTTTTTTTCATCGTTTTCTTAACTCACAGCAGACTCACCAACTCCCTCTTGTTGGTTCTCTTGTTCGTCCTTCCATCCTGATTCCCTGATTCTTTTGTACTTTTAACCCACCACGATTCTTCGAATTTATGTAACAAACTCTTTTCTACCTATGCCGACGCCGTGCACGTTTCATTCCTGAAGCACAAGTCTCTGTATAAGTAGTCCACTATATACACACAACACAGAACCTTACTTTGTTCCTCTTTCAATCTTTTTCCCATTCCGACTCATCTCTGTTACCCTTACTTTAAACAAAATTTTAGCAAAAAATTGCAGGTAAGCTGTTTAAATCACCTAAAACTACCTGTTTCACTCGTAGAAAGCTGAAGATGAGTTGAGACAACTCCACAAAATTTTTAATCACAACAGCTTCAAAAATAGAGGAATAAACCTTTTTCAAGAATGTTTAACTAATTCTCAGCAGTATAAAATTAAATTACTGTGGAATTTTAATAACTCGCTTTTTGAGGGAAAAAAAATTATTCTCCATTTCCAAGTAATCGAAATGAGCAAAATTAACTGTATCAAAATTTTTTTTTATAATAGAGATTACACATAATCTTTTTTATTAACATATTAATCTTAGAAGGGTTTAAATAAAAGTGAAGCCTCTCAATTGATACCTCCCTTAATAATAATAATACTCTGGCTTATATTTCTACCTTAAAGGATAATCTTAATTCATCATCATAAAGCTCTCAATCAAGTAACATTACAGAATATATTCAATATGTTGAAACCTTATAACAGGCTAAATACACATAGAAGAATCAATATGACTTTATTCGAAGAAGTTTCTGATGATACAAGCTCAATGGATTGTCTTTGTCAGTGTCGTTAGACGTATGACATATGTATCACGTGACTTGATACGGGAAGTTATGCAAGTTTACATTATTCATGTCGCACGCATGCGCTGCTTCATCTGTACCCGCACATGTGCATCGTTGGTAAATGAGACAACCCCAACATAGCCATGCTTCTGCACTAGTACTTTGTCATGACTGCCCGGAGTCTCTCTTACATTTACATTTTATTATTTATATACATTTATACACATACACTTATTTATGCTATTATATTATGCCATCTCTTTTGTAGAATATACATTTTTATCCTATACACCAACAAGTTCATTGTGTTAACATCACTATTGTTGTTATTCTTATCTTAACATTCAATCTCATTTACCTGGATCAATGAAATGACTAATTATAAAATTATTCTACTTGATTTTAATCATTTCATAGAATGAGATTATTGAACTTAATTTGAAGATTGCCTCAGGCAGTGATATATATACATACATATATATATATATGTATATTATATGATAAATGTGTCGAGTTTAATGGTCCAGTTGTCAATTTATTCACACCACTGAATGGTGAATAATCATACCACCTTCGAAATCATTGGGAATTTAAAAAAAAGAAATGAAATAATGAATAGTAAAAGAAGTTATTAATGAAGAGTAATCAGATAAAAATGTTACTTGCATTTTGCACACGTAGGAAGTGTATTAGTTGAAAGAAAAATTATTTTTAAATATGCACTTGTTGATTGGAATAAAAATGTAGTTATGAAGTTATATATTATTAATTGATGCACAAAAATAAGCCTATAATAACATCCTACCAATAGACGGTAATTGCGTCAAATCACGCCATATTCACCTGTTATTATACAAAACGTGTTACACATTTTTAGTATGATCATCTGCACCCGTGGCTTATTTATTACATGGATAATAAATTATATTATTATGTTTATGAGAGATGGTTATTTTCAAATTGATGTATAATTATTTATTTAATTATGTTGATTTAATTTTAAATTGTACTATGCTAAAAAAATAAATATTTCTAAAATAAAATTAATAATTTTTAAATCATGTTAATTATTTATTTGTTTTTAATAATTGAAATAAAATTTTTGAAGATTAAATTTGATATTTTATTTAAACAAATACTTTTTGTTTGTTGGAGTAAAAACAAATAGATTCTATTAAAATTCCGATTTTTTTTTAAGAAAAATAATATTTTATGTTATAAATAAATATTTCACGATTTAAATAATAATATTCGTAACTAAAAATTAAGTTATAAAAATTTTCATCTATTGACATAAAAATATCAACTATTAAGTTTACTAAAAAAACACTGTATGTAAAAAGTTGTATTGAAATTCTTTTCTTAGGGTTCATTAAAAATTCCAACCCTCATTCCCAAAGTTCTTATTTTTTGGAAGCAATTTTTCTTTGGATACACAATGTAAATTTTTATGGTTGATCACTTGTGTCTATTTAAAATAACAGGTAAGATAATTTTTCTGTCAATGTATAAAAGTGTTTATTTTCAAATTTATGTTTCAATACAAAATTGTGATTTATGAAATAAAAATACTTCCATTGAATCTCATACATAACTATAAAATTTTTGTCTTTAAAAAGTTATTTTTTTATTTAAAAATAGACTAAGTTTTAATAAATAAATCAATAGATGGATCGTTAAGATCAAAAAATAAAAAAATGGTTTATTTCTAAGCTTACCCTATTTTTATTTTCAAAGAAATACATGTTTTTTAAACAATTAATTTTATTTTTTAATTTTTAGCTTTCAATAAAAATAAAATCTTGATGATACTCATTCGACTTGAAAGAATCAATCTTAAATCATAAATTTACAAAATCAATGCATTACTAATTATTGAACTAAGAAATATTATCTGAGTTTATTGAGATTATAAAATATCCAAACTCCGTATAAACTCATCCCCCTTCCCCTTCATTCCATTCCGATTCCACCAGATGACATATTCATATGTAAAAAAAAAGTTATAGCAAATGATAAAAAATTTTTTTATCCAATAGAATGATTTTAAAAAAAATGTTATTTATGATATTGTAATTAAAATTCGATAATTTTGCTATATCATAATGAGTCCAAGTGTGATATCTAAATATACAAATGTATGTAAAACCGCAAAAAGGCGAAACGCAAAAATGAATTTCAACAGGCAGGAGATCAGAGGTTAGACTAGAAGACAACAGCTGTGCAAAAGTGAACGAAAGAGTGAAAGATAAAGAGAATGAGATATACATACTCATAGCAACGTCGTTGGCGATGGTTGGCGTCGTCGAAAGCCAAAAGTAAAGGCATTACCGCACGGTAAAAAAGGAACAGGGAGGGATTAGGCAGGCCCGACAAACTGACGCCAACAATCCTACTACAAGTAAAACGAATAACCCACGCAAAGTGAATAAACATTCACTAACACACGCATTCAACTTACCACATAACAAGTCAGAGTAAGTAGAAACGAATGAATAGACGGTCTAGTCAGCGACGCATCGGAATTCCTTCTTACCTTATGTCTACACCTACACACGCATCAAACAACACGCGTGTACCTATATACATTTCTACATAACCTCTCTATACAACTACAATAACCAATTATACGATCATCATGACGACACTTGGTAATATATATTATCATCTCACCTAGGATTCTTCAACTCTTAAATAAAAATATTTATTATTGTTATTATTAAACCGTACTAATAGACAATCAAGGATAAATGATGTGAGGTTGTTGTTTACTACTGTGTAGTGGTAATTATGGATTATTATGCATACGGAAGTTGAGTATTTTGTAATCCACTCGAGAAATTGTTCAGAATGATAACTTATATACTTACATACTATACTATATTTTGCGAAATTTATTTTTCCTGATCCTCCACTTCTACATCAAGAAAAAATTTCTATTTCACCGATATTTTATTTAAAAAATTTCAAATTATAAAAGAATAGGTTTGAATTAATTATTTTCTTTAAAAAGTTGATATTAAATGAAATAATTATATTGAACAGAAAATTTGAAAGGATTGATAGAAACTTGTTGAAGTAAGAATCCAAAGTAGTATCCAAAACAAAAAAAAAAGGATTATATTAGTAAGAAGAAATAATTAATATAATTCTCTAGCATATTATTCAAATAAACCTTAGTCAATTAATAATTAAATGGTGAAAGATAAATACTCTAACCTGTTTTAGAAGTGAGAAAGTATTTTTCATGTATCAAGAAATAAGACAACATCAACAGCAGCAAATGAATATTTCATAAACTTCCCAGTTACACTGTAAATCCAAAGTGTGTTACAGTAAATATATCTGCACGTGTTTAATGTTAAACTCCATAAACAAACTATAGATTTTAACACGCCATCAAAAATGACCACAAATTTTTAAAGTTTGTGTACAGGAATTTATCATAGAAATAGTGGGAAAATTTTAATATTCAAAGGATAAATTTAATTCCATGTTACAATTATCTTATTAACTTAAGTCAAGTCAAATAACCCATCTATGAAAATTACTTGTCAATAGCTATAATAATTAATGGAATGGAGACATGTGATAGACAAATGAGAGCTAATAGACTTACAGGTATGGACTATTTATAGAAAAAAATGATAAAGACGATAAAGTGAAAAATAAATATAGAACACAGGTATAAAGCACATGCATGTTATTACGCATGGACGGAATAAGGATATGCTATGTTAGTCACATGCATTTATATATGTAGTTGCAATAATTTTCTCGGTGCCTCCTTGGCGCTGGCATTTATTTTGTCAGCCACTAAACTGAGAGCTGGCATGATATGATCAGAAATAACTTGCAAGTGTGGTCGTGTACAGTTGAGCATGGTTGTGTATATCTGTACAAACGTACGCACCGTCCAGCCAGGCCTGCTGCCTGAGAGCTGTGTACTATACTGGGAGAAACCAATCCCTCATCGTAGACGGGAGGAAAGCAAAAGGGAAGGTCGCAGTTGGAGGCCGCTCGATCGTAACTGAGAGACGAGGTCAAAGGGACGGTGAATTTCAAGTCAAGTGAAACATAAAAAAAGGAAAAACGTATATAATTGGTAAACGTACAGTCTATCTACTGGTCTACTCTGGTCTACCAATTTTACACTTTATAATACATAAAGCCCTAAAGTGCTTAGGATCTTTTGATCTTTCTTATCTTGTTCCCTGGCTCTTATAGTTGGAACTGTCAGATTATTCTCATTTTCCCTGGAGTATATAAATAGATTTTATGCAGTAGTCATCATGTTGTATACCACCTAAGAAATGATTGCTTTAAATTTGAAAGTCTAGAAGAAGTAAGTATGGAATAATTTTGTTCACTTCTTTTTTCTAGTATTTTAGAGGAATCACCTTGGTCCATGTTTATTTTCGAATATTTTGTTGATTTGGAATAAGGATCGAGAAGTTGATGACTTTGATGGCAATGATACATCTAAAACTATTTGGCAATGAAATGAATCAAAAAATTTTCGAGTAAATACTTGATGAATATGTTGATTTTATCTAGCCAGTATCAGATGATGTATTGATTGATTCCAGAAATATCTAGAAAATTCAATATAAGATGGATCCTAAGATACTTGAGCAATCAATAAATTATTTTGTAATTTAAATGCAATTATTATGTCGCCCACTTTGGTGGCGAAAAGTTGATTAAAACTAAAATTACTTGATCAATGTACATATTAACGCATACAAGTATACAAGTTTCTTGGTGACCAGTTAAATGGCCTTTAACTGTGTGAGTGGGAATTCCTCGTGGCGCCGAGTGTCTGCTACATCGTATCGTGTTGAGTCTCCACATTCACAATGGGTCTACAATAAGCTACAGCTACTACGTACACGTACACACACTTAGAAGGGGCATTTACGCTTATTTTCATCAACGATAAGCTGTGGCAGCACATCATGATTCGACGTAGTTTAAAATAATGCTACTCAGGGACAAGTAAGAGGACAGTTGCCAAGTTGTCGGAGTGACAACCAACGGCAACAAATATACACGGCACACATTCCGATTTACATTTATTTGGTTTTGAATTGAATATTTTCAGGTGTCATGATACATAATACCAATTTAAATCACGTTCTCAGAATATCCGTTGAAATCAATCGGGTTTATTATTTGGAAAACTTTCTGACTATCAGAGATGTTGGAAAATATTTCCTAGAAAATACCTTGGTGAATAACTTTCTTGGCACTGGTGTGAAATGTATGAAAGCTAGAATAATAATAGAGCTGATCATGATGATTGGAATGATAATTGTCAAGACGTCAACATTGAAGTGCATTATATTTAAATACATATTATATTGTTAGTTTATTTGACATCACGAAGAAACTTGAGGGTTTTTCTTTAAATTACAGGAAGTGGAACATAACAAGCTTGGAGTCAGCTTTGAACACAGATATTGATGCATGTATAAGTCAAACGTCCGAGTGGAGCTGAGTAAAAGACGAAGCTGCACCTTTCACCAAGACTCGTAATCATCGAGAGAAGATGGTTCAGTTGGACATCTGCCGACCATCTGCCAGGAGTAAATGCGGACAAACCACATCCCTTCTTTCTCTTTCTACTCCTCCTTCTTTTCCTTCGATTACTTCTTGCTCAACCTTTCTTCTTATTTTTTTTTCAATTATTCAACCAACTACTTTGCAAGCAAGCTGCAGTTACCGGCGACTGGGTTCTAACGAACAAGTCAAGGTGCGCTCCAGAAACATTTAAATGTCGTAATGACTGAGATTCAGAATAAATTAATTTTTTCGTATATCCAAGTTTGCAAATAAAATCGAAGTAAATTTATTTGCTTTAAAATTAAAAAATGTCGTATACAAAAGTTATCTTGTTTGATACTTCATCAATATTAATCAATTAATAATATCGATTAATATTATCAATCAAAGTAACATGATAGTAAAATGTATTATCTAAATTTATGTTTTATTATCTGATGATTCGATTGAAGTAAATTTAAAAAATTTTTGCGATATGGTTTTAGCAGGTGTAGATATTTTTTGATGTCTCAGAGTCATCTACATTACATGTATGATTACATGTTACTGTATATTTTATGTCATTGAAAAACAATAAAATATAAAATAATAAAAGATAAAATAATATCATAACACAAGTGATTACTTTGCTTTTAATATAAAAATATTATAAAATATTATTATTTCATTACCACAATCCATAGAAATGATAGAAATAATCCAATTGTTTCCATTTGATCAGGGTTTGCACTTGGTTCACACATTTTATTCAGAAAACACACATTTTTTTTGATAGAATTTATTGTTAATCGGTGAAAAATTTAATTAATAAATTACGTATTATACGTATTTTTTATAAATATCATGTTAAAACTGTTTTATTCAACATTATTTTTTATTTAAACAAACTAAACCATAACCTAGACGCCATTTTGAAACTAATTGAACGGCGGCAAATTGCAAAATACTGGACGAATTTTGAAATCACAAATAACCTTTCTTTTATTTAATTTTCTAAAATAATTATTCAATAAACGTTTCCGTCTACTTGTATCATAAATTATATTTGTCAATATCAATAAGTTGATCATTTTATAAAAAAAATACTTAGTATTCTTACTTATCAGTAATCGATAAATATGATTTTATTCAACTTATTACATTTTTCAAACAACAATTAACTAATTGTAAATTTTTTACGAGTTTCATTACTTTTATAAATATTTAAATCGGTAACTAAAGTTCATGAAATTTATTTATATGAGAAATTTCGTTGTTTTTAATTTCGTAAAATTATAAAAAAATTTTGTTCAAAATTTAGCTTTTGAAATTCACCAATGGCTCTGCTTTCAAACATTTGAGGGATTTGATTCTTCCATCGCCATATTGGTTTGCATTGTCATTGGTACATGTATATGTATTGTGATTTGTAATTTAGTAAATGCATGTGAAGTTATAGAAATAGAGTCGCATAAAAAACTTCTCATATAAATTAAGAAAAATTCAATGTAAGTTAAAAGTTTATATCTACAAATTATTCAGTGTACTTTGTGCTTTCATGTAAATATTCAGTTAAGAGATTCACAATATTCACAACCTAACTGAGGGTAATTATGGTCATTTGTTTCAGAAACAATAAGATAATAAGGCTAACCAAAAAAGTATCAATATGTCTAGCGGTGCATTATTCAGCAATAATACCGTTCGCGGTGCCAATAAAAATATAGTGGAATTTAAAGCAGGCAAAATGACAATGAAAGGAAAGATGGTTTATCCTGATACAAGAAAGGGATTATTATATGTCTATCAGTCTGATGATTCACTCATGCATTTATGCTGGAAAGATCGTACATCCGGAGTCACTGAAGACGTAATTTTTTTTATTTGCAAATTTTTCTGTATTATTATTTAAATCATCAACTATCAATCGAAGCGTACTCCATTATACTAATTTCTTGATGTTCATTTTAGGATCTTATTATCTTTCCTGATGATTGTGAATTCAAGCATGTACCGGAATGTAAAACCGGCCGTGTTTATCTGCTCCGATTTAAAATATCTAGTAAAAAATTCTTTTTTTGGCTCCAAGTAGGTCTTCTTCTAACTGCAATGAATTATTACTAAAAAATGTTTATTAATGATATAAAAATGTCTTATTTAGGATATAAAAACAGAGAAAGATGAAGAATATTGTAAAAGAATAAATGAAGTGCTAAATAACCCACCAACACCTGGATCCCAAAGAAGTGGTGGACCTAATCCTGATGGAGATCTACAAAATCTTCTGAATAATATGTCACAACAGCAGTTGATGCAGCTTTTTGGGGGCGTTGGACAAATTGGTTTAGGAAGTTTATTAGGTACAATGAGAGAAAGACCTCAACATTCACGAAGTAGTACAACAACTGCACCATCAACGCCTGTAACAACAAGTGTCACAAGACCTCCAGCAGCTCAAACTCCAGCTCCTCCTGCAGTTACATCAGCTGAAGGAATAAGGTCATCTTCATCAGGGAATTCCAAAAATTCAGGATCAAAATCAGGATCTAACAATTCAATGAGCTTATCTGAAAGAAATCAACCCATGAATATTAATCCTGATCTTTTTGAATTTGAAAGACATCTTTGGAGTATGTCTACACCACTTGGTTCAGAGCCTGTTCATCAGGTAATATCATTTTTCAATTATTACAATTAATTTATATATTTATTTTATTCATTATCACCTCTTCACAATTTTATTCATCTATCATTATATATTTTATTTATTTGTATTAACAATACACCATGAGGAAACTTTTTACGTTTTTTAATTCAAATATTCTTCCTTGAATGAGTAATTTATTCAAACTTTGTAAAACAAATTTAAGAAAGTAAAAATTTTCCTGATGTTTTAAATTGAATTGTAAATACATACAAGTTAGAAACAGAGATAAAAATATTGATAGTGTTTATGGTAAACAAGAATAATATCTGGGATACGATCGAAATTAATATAACGATTGATGGAATTAAGTTAGATCTGAGTTGCCTCTGTACTAATGTACAGAATTGAGCAAATAGCCGGGTTCCAAATGGTTTTAGATAGTCTGGTTGTTATCAGTAAGCTACAATAGAGCTTATTGTCCGGCAGAGGGATATAGCGAGAGAACTGACGAATTCCATCCCAACGGCGATTGTACCAACGAAAAGCCTCCAGCAGGCTATGAGCAAGCACTTGCCACCCGGGGATAACCTGTGTATGACGCTGGCATCCCCCCAGTTCTACCAGGCACTATCAATGTTCTGGTCTGCTTTGCAGTCAGGCCAAGCGGGCCCAGTGGTTCGTCAATTTGGCTTGGGTCCAGACGCTGTCAATGCTGCTGCTACTGGAAATCTGGAAAGTTTTGTCACCGCCTTGGAATCCGAAACGAAAAAGGAAGCTGAAGATGGTCAATCATCAGCAGCTACTCCAAAAGCAGCGGAAGATGATGCCACCAAGAAAGAATCACCTAGTACTGCAGCCAAAGCCGAGGAGAAAAGTGATAAGGACGACGAGATGACATTGGATTAAAGTAACATGATGAATGAAACTATTTTTTTTTAATTTCTTTTGCCTCTTTTTTATTTTAATTTTCTTGTTTATCCAGTTGTTTTTTTTTAAATTATATACAAGTGATAATAATTATTACCATTGCTTACATATAAATATACAATCAATTTTCATAGAAAGTTACAATTTAAACGTTTTCACATCACTAATCGGTGTATGTCAATGATGAATAAAATCGAGATTAATAAGAAAAATCATCTTTATTATTATATTTTATTTACTTACTCTCATTTCTATCCTAATCCTACAAGTGACTTTACTTATTTCCTATGTTCTAGTTATCGTTCACTAAATAAAATAAATATGTAGTCCATTATTTTTAAGCTAAAGCTGAATATTTGAAATGTTTCATCAATATTTAAATTATTCAAACATAAAAAAAAATCATGTAGTATAGATGTCTAAAAAAATTGTGAACTTGAAACATCATGAATTGGTAACAAGTAACACAAAATACTCGTGACCTTGAACTAGACATGCGCACATTGATTATTACTTATGGCTAACACATGCATTCACTTTAGGTACGTGCACTGATTGATGTTTTCAACCTACCATGACCGATAGAATCAAAAAATTATCTACGATGTTATCATAAACATTAATTTTAATTATAGTCTATTTTCAATAATTTAACATTAGAATAAAATTCATGATGAATTTTATCAATGAACGATAAAAAAATAACAGGTGTTAAGAATGAATGCAATGTTTATTTTGCTGATAACGCAGGCGTACATGGAAAAATTTAAAAAGAATGGCGGAAAAATTTAGACCAATTGCGTAGATTTGTTTACGACGCACAAACATCCGATTGGCCAAATCTGGTAATCGATGTACATACATCTATATATACTGATACAAACTCAAATATGTAGAAACTCCATTATTATCGCTCTTATCACTATGTAAAATAATTATTTTTATAATAAAAACTAACAATGATCAATTGATATCGTTAACATTTTAAATATCAAGCATATCCTTTTTCAAAGATCTCTAAATACTTTAAGTATCAAGAAATCAGACATAAAATTATTTTTCTTTGTTCACTAGGATTTTTTTTTGAATATGACAAAAGAACATGTATGAAATAAAAGGTTATGAAGACATTGATGTTGAAAGAAATTGTGCTGGACATTTGAAAAAAGTTAAAAATTTTTTTTAAAAGTGTCAAATAAGAAAACAAATAAAAGCAACAACAATAACAACAAACTAGTCCAAGTCAGTGCCCTTGAAGGACACGTCATTGTGAGTTGACGCGTGCGCATTTCCGAATGAATCGAACAAGTAGTGGGGGACTCCCTCGCGAGTAGTGACCGATGAATCCTCCGCAAATTCCGCTAAAAATTATTACGGCGTATACGTGAGTTAGTTTCGTGTGTTATTTATTTACCAACTGAATTTTAACCTTATAACCATCATTAATCGACACTTAAGTCATTTTATTAATAAATACTATTAATTAATGTAATTAACAGATGATAGTATTATCCTGAAACAAATAACGTCTGTTCAATTGGTGTATCATTTTATTTTTGTTATTGTTGATATCCGTACATTTTGGTTTAATCTACATACATATTTCCGGCTACAATAAACAACATAATATTGTTTAATCCTTAAAATGTGTATTCCTGGTTAATATGATGAAAACAAGTGATTGATACAAAGAACAGCAAAGAGAGAAACGTGTGTTAAATCAGGCGCGCGTATTACATATTATCCGATGTAGTATGTATGCTATACTTATATATGTGTGTATAATGTACCTCTTTTCCTCTTAGGCTTTTACCTCTGTTCTTCTCTGTCACTCTGTATTTAAAATGGCAACCTTGACACTTGATTATTACTTTTTACTTTTCTAATTTTTTTTTATCTTGTCGTTTAGGCCAATTACATGCACAAAAAACTGCTCATTTTAAAACTAATCCGTTGATATTCTGTCTAAAATCTATTATTCGAGATTTAAACCATGACTATCAATAATTCATTTGGATCGCAGTGCAATTCTGATAATTCATTTTCAAGATTTAATAGTACATTTAATTCTGAACTCAATGGTATTTAAATTTATATCGGAAGATTCATCGTTTCCTGTTACGGTAAATCTTAGATAATTAATACATTAATTGTTCACAATTTAATATTATTATTTTTATTTATTTATTTATTTATTTATTTATTTATTTATTTACTTGAATAATTATCGTTAAAATATATTAATAAAAAAATAGAATTGATGGTGAAAAGTTGATCCATATTGTGCAAAACCAATATTTTCGTTGAATATATATAGTATTGTTTGAAATAGCCAATAGTAAAATATTGGTGTGTCGTATTTAAGATATACTATGGGAGATGCAGGTTCATATTTTACATTTTAAGTAGTATACCCACAGTCTCCGTGAGTAGTTGTCTTGAAACTTTCGCACCGCCAAAACCTCTCCGCTCTCTTCACCGATCTGTTTAGTTAGTATTACAACCATTTAAAAGTGTTCGTTTAAACTTTTTATTTATTAAATTAAATTCTCATCTGTGTTTAATTATTTAACTGATTTCTTTAAAATATTTCCCTAATTATTTATTCCCAGAAAAGTGGTTATTATACACAAAATATATAGAGAATATTATTAGCAACTAAAATTGTCATACATTTTTTTTCTAAACATAATAATAATATTGTATTTTATCCTTTATCATTACAGAACAGTGATTGTAAGGAAGTTTGAGGTGATAAACATTGAAGAAATTTGATATATAACAGTTAAATCATGTAATATAGATTAAATATTATACATGCGCTGATTAAATAATCTTTTAAAAATTTATATAAAACAAATTTGTAAGATAAACTTACAAATTATTGTTCAATAAATATCTGAAATAATTCCAAAAGAGGCATCAATTTTTGGGTAAGTGTTTTTTTGTATTGTTTTATTATTAAATATTATTAATTTCATAATAATAAGTGAATATTCATGCTCCAAATATTTTAAAATCTTCTTTAATATGAACGTACAACAGATTTAAAACTTTTGCGGCAATGGTCTGTGCAACAAGTTGACATAAGTGGTGCTACAAATTTATACTATCGTACATAATTTTGGTGTTTATTTTTTACATACATGTATCACCTTATTTATAATTCCTATATATCATTCAATGAGAAGATCTCTTATAGTGTGACACCCAGTATATATGAAAAAAGTTGTAACTAACGAGACAAAGATATTGAAGAAGGGGAATGCGAAAAAGAGGTAGAGAGAGGAACAAGCAATCACTCTTTGTGTGTACTATAGTATATATGTGTAAGAGACAGAAAGAGAAGAGAATATTACAAGAGAAAGAAAGAGAGATAGAGAGGGAAGAGAGAATCGTTTAACCAAGACAAAGAAGAAAGTTAGATTTAAATTTTAAATATGAAATATATTATTTGATTGATCTTATAATTTTTTAATTTGAAATATTTATAATTGATTTTCAAGTTTGCTGCTTCAATTTTCTCAAATTTTCAGCTTATATATTCATAAACTATAGCGCTTTTAACTTTCTTTCTTCCCTCGCCTGTAAACCTGCCCAACAGGATGAAAACAATAAAGAACTTGAAAAAAAATAAAACACAGTAGCATGTGTTTAAACTTTCAAAATTTTAGTTCTTTTAGGAGATTTTATCTTTTACGATTTTTAGTTTTGATTTTGTGCACGCAATGTTTTTAAATTAAACAGTAAAAATTGATATACATTCATTAAATTTCAAATGGCTTGGGAAAGAAATTAAAAATACAATCATTCTTTTTTTTTAAGTTTTCATTTATTAAACAGTATTAAAACATCAATAGGTTGATATTCGGATAAGTTTTTGTATTTATAGTATTTGTAATATATCATTATATTACATAATTTAATGTTATTTGAATATTGAATTTTTTTAAAATAAAATAGATAAGTATTATCTATGAAAAAAAAATCAAAAATTTTTGTTTATTCAACTGGCCGTATTGTTATGAATTTCGATAGAATAAATGCCATAACTATTGTGCTAGCTACAAAGCAAGCAACAAAAATATACCAGCTTTCTTCATCAAAAACATCCGTAAAAGCCGGAAGTTGATTGTACAAAGTGTCAATTAATTGCATATTATAATCCTTATTTCTTCCCATTTTAATCACTTATTTAAATTAATTTTCTAACTTTCGTGAGACAAATCCAAAATATCAAATAACAAATAAATTTTTATCGAAATTTTATTTGAAAAGTTTATCTTCTGCTTGGAATAGGTCTCCTCTTCCTCTTTTTTTTCTTGAGTTTGACAATTCCTCCTGTAGTCTCAGGAACTTCTGGAGGTGCCAGAGAAGATATATGTTTATTGTAGAGTTTTAAAATATCCACAACGTCTAAATTGTTGCACTTGAACAAAACTTTTTCTCCATTAACTAAAATAAAGAACTATGCTTAATGACTTTCAAATGGTTAGTTTAATACCTGACTAAGCCAGGTATAAAGAATTTACTTACTTAAATCACACGTAACCGTAGGTTCGGAGCGGTCACAAACGACATTTGCTTTCAAATAACAGGATAAATTTGTCCTTAAGATCCTTGGTGCTGAAATATAGTGTAAGAAATTCCTGAAAAATCATAAAATGATTTAAGTTATTTATTGTAGGTATAAGAATGGCTCAACTCGAACAACAATTGCCTATCCAAATGCCGGATTTAAGTACACTCCGTATTACAACAGCCGTAACAATGTTTGGAAAAGCTTATGAATGTGGGAGATGCAGTGGTAAGTAACTGATTAAAAATATGCATAGTAACTACAAACAAATGATGAAAAGAAGTTACTACATATTTAAAATCACTGATTTTAAATATGTAGTAACATTTTAGAAATTTATATTTAATTACTCCACAAACTTATTGAATTTAATGTTGATTGTGAATTGAAATTTTCTTACCAAAGTCAATCAAATAATAGTACAATTGTGAAGTGAAATTGATTCCAATATTTATCAAAAGTTTGAAAAAAAACTATTCCATAAATGATAGTTTTTATTGTTTTAATACTCTCAGTTGTGAAGGTAAATTTAGAATGAAGTACGTTCAATTCTATACAACAATTTACGGAAAAGATAGTACGCATGCGCATGTTATCGACTTTTATTTATAGTTATTTATCCCTCAGTCCTTTCCCCTTAACGATTATCCCTTGTCAAGGGAGGGTGATATTAGTTAAAGATAATATTTTAATTTTTATGATTTATCATGTTTTAGAAATTATTCATGCTAGAAAATAATGAATTTATTTAAAGCCTGAAGTGTACTTGAATATTATTATGTTAAATTAAAATTTAAAAGAAAACTTGGCTAACCTTGTATGATCAACCTTTTCATGAAAAGGATCAAATTGAACAGTTATTTGCTTTACAGGTTTAAAAGTAAATGTTTTTAGTTGAGCAATAACTGCATTTAAAATTGTTCCACGCCAAAGACGTCCGCTGAATTTTATTGACATTTTTTGGCGTTTCTTTTGTACAGATATTACACAATGTTGTCGTATACAAACATTTATTACAGTTAAATTTTATATTTTAGCTTTAACTTATGTCTTCATGTAATTAAATTCACAAAGAATACTTTTTAAATTTGTTAGCAAATAATCTCAATAAATAGAATCATTTTTTGCAAACAGTCGAATGAAGTTAGCTCAAAACTTCACATTGTGCAATATCAAAGCTACCAACTTTCAAGCAATAACAATTATGCTGACGGCAGATGTGTGGTTGATTCTGCTACCACTCATATACACAATCAACATTCATACCAATAAACTTAGCTGAAAATAAATATAAAAAATTGTAAAAATTTTTCATGAGTACAATTTGGAGTAAATATAAATAAAAAAATGTTTTGAAGCAATTAAAAGTTTATTTGAATCACAACACACACTGCCTATACACATTATGCAGTGTTCACACGATGTAGATAGATGATGGCGTGTATAGTTTACTCCTTATTTGATTGGTTACGTTTACTCGAACTTTATGGTCCTCGCCAATGAGAAGTAAACTAGTGACGCCATTGTAGTAGTCAGCTCGTTCTCTTGAGTCTTGTTCGCAGTGTGTGTTGTGGGCAAGTGGTGTTGTGCGACCAAGTGGGATTTTAAGTTAAAGTTTTTACTTATTTATTAGTGATAAATCCATAATTGTTTGATTTAAATATTCAAAATGTATCCAGTAGGCCAACGTAAGTATAAATAGAATGAAAAAACATTGAAATAATGAAATATAAGATTAGGGAAAAAAACAATAGCAGAAGGGGAAGTGTGTTCGGACAGTTGTCTAGTCGAGCCTAGAATTTCGTTTCAACGATTTTCAAGCCCTTTGTTCATTATGAGCATATTATTATTCTATCATTGGTATATTATTTAATTGTTTAATTTTTTTTTTCTATTTTATCAACAATATTGATATTATTATCAAAACTTCCTATGTATAAGCGTACACTTAATAATTACCGCAATGAATTAATGAATGTTGGCAATTCATATAAATATATGTTTAATCGCGGGATTATTGAAATTTTCATTAAATGACCCTTTATGAACTCAAAAGACTGAGTCTATTGATATTAATATCATTGTTGAGTTATAAGCTTTCACTGGAAACCAATTATTAATTGACAAACAATCTTCTTACTTCATTAAATACAAGAGTTATTTTTATATTTTTTTCCCCAATTTCTTACTCAGCCGTCTATGTATATCTATATGTAATCAACTCTTACAATCACTTTCGTGTCTGTTTGTTAATTGACATAACTGTTTCCCAATAATATTTATTAGATATCATACATTTAGAATTTGTTGTTTTTATTGTAAAATAATTAATAATATTTATGATTTAGCACCCCCGCCTGGACCCACGACGAGCACAGCAGTAGGAGCCGCAGGAGCTGCAGGTAGTAGTGCAGTGTCTTCCAGCTCCTTGGGACTTGTTCCCTCACAACAGACACACACACCACCTCAACCTACAGAACTGCCAGGTTAATAATTGAATTTACCAATTGTTATATACCAGGTTAATGAAATTACCATGATTATAATGTACTTGTTTTTTGTTTTCAGTATTTTCATGTCCACGTCGACCAAATATAGGACGTGAAGGACGGACTATCGGTTTAAAAGCTAATCACTTTCAAATTAGTATGCCAAGAGGCTTTGTTCATCATTATGATATTAACATACAACCAGATAAATGTCCTCGAAAAGTTAATCGAGAAATCATTGAAACAATGGTTCACGCTTACAGTAAAATATTTGGTACATTGAAACCTGTATTTGATGGACGAAATAATTTGTACACAAGAGATCCATTACCGATTGGTAATGATAAGCTAGAATTAGAAGTTATTCTACCTGGTGAAGGTAAAGACAGGGTTTTTCGTGTGGCAATTAAATGGGTAGCACAAGTTTCTCTATATGCTCTTGAAGAAGCTTTGGAAGGTCGAACACGACAAATTCCTTATGACGCTATCCTTGCACTTGATGTTGTTATGAGGCATTTACCATCAATGACGTATACACCCGTTGGCAGATCATTCTTTAGCAGTCCAGATGGTTATTATCATCCTTTAGGTGGTGGTAGAGAAGTCTGGTTTGGTTTTCATCAATCAGTTCGACCATCTCAATGGAAAATGATGCTCAACATTGATGTATCAGCAACGGCATTTTATAAAGCACAACCCGTCATTGAGTTTATGTGCGAGGTATTGGATATTCGAGATGTTAATGAACAGAGGAAGCCTCTTACTGACTCGCAAAGGGTGAAATTTACCAAAGAGATAAAAGGGTTGAAGATAGAGATTACTCATTGTGGTACTATGCGACGAAAATACAGAGTTTGTAATGTCACACGTAAACCTGCCCAAATGCAATCATTCCCGCTTCAACTTGAAAATGGACAAACTGTTGAGTGCACAGTTGCTAAATATTTCTTGGATAAATATAAGATGAAACTGAGATATCCTCATTTGCCATGTCTTCAAGTTGGTCAAGAACATAAGCATACTTATTTACCACTCGAGGTATTCATCAATATTTATAAACATTTTGATTTATTTTTTTTTAAACTGTAGATAACTAATGATTACATTGTTACTTTTTTTTAAGGTATGTAATATTGTAGCGGGTCAGCGTTGTATAAAAAAACTCACTGATATGCAAACTTCAACGATGATTAAAGCAACAGCGCGTTCAGCACCAGACAGAGAACGTGAAATAAATAACTTAGTTCGTCGAGCGGATTTCAATAATGACTCGTATGTTCAGGAGTTTGGTTTGTCTATTTCCAACAACATGGTGGAGGTTCGCGGTCGCGTGTTGCCACCGCCCAAGCTTCAGTACGGTGGGCGCGTAAGTTCCCTCAGTGGACAGGTGAGAGACTTCCGTGAGCGCGAGACGTTCATAAGGATGAACCGTCAATAAATGTCCAATAATATATTCATTGTTAGAAATATTTGATAACGGTTCTACCTTAAGAATAGTGCTTCTGGTAAATTATGATTATTGTTTATTTATGGTGACAACTAAAAGTCTCGCAATTCAAAAATAAAGAATGGAGATTGATTTCAGTTTAATCCTCCCTTTTATTTTATTTATAATTACTTAACTATTTGTAAAAACTATGATTATTAAAATTAATGTTTTTATTTTTTAGACAAAACAACAAGCTTTACCCAATGCCGGAGTATGGGATATGCGAGGCAAACAATTTTATACTGGCGTTGAGATAAGAGTGTGGGCAATAGCCTGTTTTGCTCCTCAACGAACAGTTAGAGAAGATGCTCTAAGAACTTTTACTTCACAACTCCAAAAAATCAGTAACGATGCTGGTATGCCTATAATTGGACAACCATGTTTTTGCAAGTATGCCACTGGTCCAGATCAAGTTGAGCCCATGTTTCGTTATTTGAAAACTACTTTCCAAGCTTTACAACTCGTCTGCGTTATATTACCTGGAAAAACTCCAGTTTATGGTACGATTTCGTAAATTATTTACTTATTCTTTACTTTATTATTTTAATAAAATATTTTATTATAATTTTAAATTGATTATTTACAGCTGAAGTTAAAAGAGTTGGAGATACTCTATTGGGAATGGCAACTCAATGTGTTCAAGCTAAGAATGTTAACAAAACTTCACCTCAAACGTTATCGAATTTGTGCTTAAAAATTAATGTTAAACTTGGTGGCATAAATAGTATTCTTGTACCTAGTATTAGACCAAAAGTCTTTAACGAACCAGTCATATTTCTGGGTGCAGATGTAACTCACCCACCAGCTGGTGATAATAAAAAGCCAAGTATAGCTGCAGTTGTAGGAAGTGTCGATGCTCATCCTTCGCGTTATGCTGCAACTGTACGAGTTCAACAGCATAGACAAGAAATTATTCAAGAACTCAGTTCAATGGTCAGAGAACTTTTGATTATGTTTTATAAAAGCACAGGTGGTTATAAACCACACAGAATAATTCTTTATCGTGATGGTGTATCAGAAGGACAATTTCTTCATGTACTTCAGCATGAGCTTATAGCTATTCGTGAAGCGTGTTTAAAACTTGAAGCTGATTATAGACCTGGCATTACGTTCATAGTTGTACAAAAAAGACATCACACACGACTATTTTGTGCTGATAAAAAAGAGCAAAGTGGTAAAAGTGGAAATATACCAGCAGGAACAACGGTTGATGTTAGTATTGTTCATCCGACTGAATTTGACTTTTATTTATGTAGTCATCAAGGAATTCAGGGTACATCTCGTCCATCTCATTATCATGTTTTATGGGATGATAACCACTTTGAAAGTGATGAATTACAGTGTTTAACTTATCAGCTATGTCATACATACGTTAGATGTACAAGATCAGTCAGTATACCAGCTCCAGCTTACTATGCTCATTTAGTAGCATTTCGAGCAAGATATCATCTTGTTGAAAAAGAACATGACAGGTAATTGAGATTTTTCAATAGTATATTCAACTCAAACAACATTTAAAAAAAATCATTAAAAGTCATTATGATCTTTTATACACTTACTAAAAATTTTTCATGATGAGATAATCTTTATAAACATGAAATATAATTTTTAATGAAAGGATTGATTAATCATAATTTTATAAAATTCAACAATAAAGAGTGATTTTATATTTTTAGTCAAATATAAAAAATCATAATGACTTTTATTGATTTCTTTTAAATATTCTAATAGACGATGGCCTCTGACAGTTTTTTAAAAATTTATTACAGTTTTGTGGTTATTTCTGATTGCAGTGGTGAAGGTTCCCATCAATCTGGTTGTAGTGAAGATAGAACACCAGGTGCAATGGCACGTGCTATCACCGTTCATGCTGATACTAAGAGAGTAATGTATTTCGCGTAATTCCCTACCTTCCTTCCTTCCTTCATTTTATTATTATCGTTATTATTATTATTATTATTTTACTTAATTATTTTATTTACATCTTATTTGGTAAGAAACACTAATAACTCGATTTATTATGTAAACAAAGATTCATTACAAATCAACAAACCATATCAAGCAAGTTTCTCCAAACTTTATTGGAGACAATTAATTTCAGTTAATATTTATAGATGATTTTCAGCTACAATTTTTATTGGATTTATTTTTTTTAATTATTATTGATCAATTCGATAAATCAAACATTAAATAATAATAATAATACCAATATTAGTAACAGCAATAGTAATAATCCGCCACATATGTAGTCAAAAATAATTAATAATAATAATGATAATAATTTTAATAATAATAGTAATTACGATAACGCTTTCAAAAATGATTATGTTTATAAAAAATATTTTAAGAAGTGAAGTTATTCTTGGAAAATTATGGTCTAATTAAAGATGATTCATGATTAATTATTCTTCTGCAAGTTTGAATCTTCTACATTACTCATCGCAGATGATGAGACTTTTCTATTGATCGATGAGTAATAAATATATGCAATTTTAAAATAGGTGTATTATCATTTCATTATCATGAGAATATTGCTCTGACCACATTTGAATTAGTTTATCGATTTATTTATTATTGTGATATTTTTATCGTAATAATAATGATTAGCTCATATTAAACATTGCTATTATTATTATCATTAATAATAATTATCATTATTGATTATTAATTACTGTTTATTTGGTTAATTTAATATAAATTTTTTTTAATTCAAATCAACTTTAAGAGTAAATAAGTAACCTCTCTATGCCATTGTTGTTATGTAAGATCAAAAAAAAAAAAAACTTTAAGTGTGAGAAATGTCGTGCCACACAATATGTATTTGTCAATCCTGATCTAATGTCAGATAAAGAATTCAAATTGGGCTTTAATGAGAAGTGAAAAAAAAACGATTACGCTTAGTTAAAGATTATAATAAGAATTAATTAAATAATTTATAAAAAAAAAAATAATAAACCTGACGCTTATCTACAATAATTACAAATGACACCATATTAAGCTTATTGCGTGACTTTATTTTTAAAAATTAAAATTTTATTTAGCATCATAACTCTTGAAAATTATGAATAGAAAATTTCTATGGAATAATAAAAAAATGGATTACATGTAATATAAGATCGTTTTTAAGTGAATATATAAAGATATGTAATATTTCCAAGATGAATCGATAAACATATGGTATGGCATTAGGTGTGGGTCGACGTCTCTTTAATAATTGCCCTATCAATGCACTATACATAAATAATGCAAGTTGAATAAAACGTTGCAATTATTATTAATAGTGATAATTATGATGAATTTAGATTCCAAAGTGGAAAAATTGAAAGATAATGTTAAAAAATCCAACATAACTATGTTAATGTATCATTGAGTATAATTACGGAATAATTTTTTTGAATATTATGCGATTAGATTTATTTGTAATAATTCTTTAGATATTTGAGAACTGTCAATTTATCAATTTTTTTCAACATGTCTATGTAATATTAAATTTCAATCAATAAATATATCAACACATTGTGTTAATACATACATAATAAATTTCTACATTTTTGTATAGCATCGATAATCATTAGTTTTTCGTTGATATTTTTTTGGAACTTTCAATGTATTGTCATAACTTAACCAAGTGAATAATTCAAAAGGTATATCAGTGACAATTTGCTTACACATATTTTCTATGTATTCAGTATTACATAAAAAAAATGAATACTATGTGGAATCATGCACTGATATTTCAATGATTAATTTTTAAGAAGTGAAGTAACTAATTAATAATAATGTTAATCATGGAGTTATTATATATTGAAAGTATCTTACTTAATAAATCCTAGGTGATAGAGTGATGATAATGATCGTGATGTTCATTTTAGTTAATGAATAAGTGTGAATTCGATAAAACGAATTTTCGATATCTCTACTATCTATCATTAATATTAGAATAATTCTTTATAATATTTTTTTAAATAAACCTTATATTTATAGGCATATATAAGGTGCATATAAAACAAAAAGAATCCTTATCAATATCATTATTTTTATTTAATATTAATTAACTCTCAATTATTTTTATCATTATTATTATCATTATCATCATTGTTATTGTCGTAGTTAAATGAAATTTTATAAAAACACTTCAATTGTAATTAAATGCTGCATGAATTAAATCAGAAAATGCTCTAAATACAACAAATCAATCAATATTGCAGTTAGATACATAAATACTAGCAAGTTGTATGAAGTGAGTGAGTTTATTTATAATTCATAAACTTATATTGTTTATATATAGGATTCAAATGTTTCATCTAGAAAAATGGCATGCAGCTATGCAAAAAAAAAGATTTTAAATCATTTAATAAAATAAGAAATATAATAAAAAAAAATATCACACAAAAACTTTAACTGAAAAAATAACATCTTTTGTGCATTGTGTTATTTTTAGATCTATTGCAATGTACTAGTCAATCACTGACAAAAAAAAACAACTATGTAAAATCAACTTTACATCGTAAAATTGTTCGAAATCATTGATAATAAGTTTTAGTGATAGTAAAAAAAAAATTTACTGTACATATTTAATATTAGTTTATTATCTAAACATTTTGTTTTAATATCATTATTAATGCCCTTTTACTGATAAGTCTTTTTTAGAATTAAGAAAACTGTATATCGATAATAAATCATTATTTTATTTTATTTTATTTTACGCTAATAAATTAAAGTTTGAATCGTATACATATAGATGATCTTCTATAAATAGATATATTATATAAATATTGTATATCAATATTTTTTCGATATTATTTAAATTGAAAGTAAATTGCCTCTTGATTTTAATTTAATAAAAATTACTTTTGGATATTAGCTGTATAATTCAAGACGGGTTTAAACTGATTATATCATATAAAATATTATCAATAGTAATAGGTAATTTTTATTTTGGTGTAAACCAAATCTACTACTGTAAAATTATGAAAAAAATAAAAGTAATTGCATTGGTCATTAATTAATATAATTATCGCCAATAATTTTAAAGGATAACAACTAGTAAATTGCATTCGTTATTCAATATACTAGAAAAACTGCTTCATGAGAGTAGTTACAACTTTTGTATGTCACTACTCAACTGGCCAATGTTACATCATTATGGATGCACAAAAAATGCAGTGAATAATAAAAAGAATTCAATTATTTATATAACAGTAGCAATTAAAAGTAATTATGGCGTGTTTATGTTTTACTTAAATTATTCCAACGTCAAACAAAGAAGTATAAATAAGGATTGTGCAAAATGTTTACAAAAAAAAAATTACATTCTGTATTGTTTATTGCAATAAGTCTTTATATTGACCATCTTGATCGATTATTCGTCAATGACTGACAATAACAATTGAGTAGCTGTCTAGAATTATAATGAATGAAAACTTCATTCAATAAACAGTCCAATGATACTCTAACAATTATTATTAAATGAGATTCTGAAAGATAATTTACGAATACAAAACGAACTATCAGGTTTTTTTTATAAATGTTTGGAGAAATATTGAAATTTATTTATATAAATTTGTTTAATTTCGAATATTGCACATTGTTTAATGTAATCAAATAAGCGTAATGGATTATACAAACAAGTGAAGTAGAATTATAAGAACGAGGATAACATAATAATAAAATAACAACTTCGATACAAAAATTCGATTCTTCTTTCGATTCTTTCACCTGTCCCAGTGAACACATAAAATGTGAGTTACTAATGTTACTTATAATTTTCCATCCATAAACATAACAATGTGACGTAACATTGTTATACTCTTGGTACGTTTCAGAAAAATATAACTGTGATGCTACTTATAGATAAAAATAAGCTCTGTGAACTTGGAACCCGAACTGAAAATCGATACGCGTACTACAAACAACGCAGGTGATTGTAATAACCTTTATCTGTTTGAAGTCCCAAAAAATCTTCTGAAAATCATTAAAAGTTGTAATTTTTCATGAAAATTGATGATTTTCGAAAAATCGTGATTACCAATGCATTCAGCATCATGTATACAGTCAACTAGAACCAGAGTCGTCATCGGATAAGGATGACAATGATTCACGTAGCATTCAAATTAATAATAGACCTTTGTCAACAAACGATGATAAAATTGTTGAGAAGAACTCTGCATCTGCAAATGTTTTTGAAGACGATAATAACAACATTAGTAATTTGAATATTAACAGTAAACTACCTCTCCTGATAAATGGATCTGAACTTCCTCCAGTCAAAATAAAGATCTGTGAAAATAAGTATTCTTATATTAAGGTAATTAATACATGCAGTTTTGATGCAACTTTTGAAAAAAAAAATCTGTAATAAAAATTTTCCAGTGTTATAATCATCTCCAAACGATGCTGAATACATTGGTCATCACGATTTTTCAAAAATCATCAATTTTCATGAAAAATTACAACTTTTAATGATTTTCAGAAGATTTTTCGGGACTACAAATAAAGCAAGGCTACCCGGGAAAAATAAAATAGATCTACACAGATCTAAATTTTCGCCATTTTTTAGATCTAATTTGATCTACTTATATCTAAAAAACTGAAGAAAATTTGATCTAAGTAAATCTATGTATATCTAGTGAGATCACTGTATATCTACACAAATTACTGTATGACTATAGAGATCTCCATTGATCTTGATGATAAGAAAAATTTAATACATCTACAGAGATCACAGAAGATCTAAAGTGATCGAAACAGATGTACACAGAACAAAGTAAATCTAATTGTGCCAAAAAATAGATCTCAGTTGATTAATGTAGATATATTTTATTTTTTCCCGGGTATATAATTAAACTACGTGTTTATTACCCTCGCCTTCGGTTCGGGTTGTAATTTTATACGTGGTTTAAGCTAGTCTACTTTTCCTCCCCTTGGTGTGAAATGTCCTATTACTCAATACATAAGCTTTTTTTCAAACCAAAGAAACTTTAGTACGTAACGTAAGGAAAATTTACTGGGGAGCCCAGTAAAAATTCACTCGGCAACCCATTAAAATTTTTTGGGTCAGAAAATTTTTTTTGGTCTAAGACTTTTTACTGGGTTACCAAGTAAATTTCTTTAGATTTGCGCATATGGTCCCGCATAACTGTGCGACCCCCGTAAAATTTTACGGATCTTTTTCTCCGTGTATCAACGAACAAGATAAAACCTATACATATCAGTCCTCAGACTAAAATAACAAAAAATTTTTTATTGAACAAAAAAAAGAGGGCAAGCCCTAAATATTCTTCATTACTTTCACAAAGTTCTAAAGCTTCCGTTGTTTTTAGCTGGTATTTCCCGGAATACAGTACAGGCCTGTGCAGTGCCTTCGGCCTAATTGTTTGAAAAATTCCATCTCTTAAATTCACGAATTGTTTTTTTATCATCTCCTCCATTTTGTTAAATTTTCCATCTATATGGGGCACGATTATTTTTACTCTTGAAAATTAAATTTGTGAAAACTACTGCGAATCAGTGAATATTCACTGATTGCCAGTGCCAATACAATGACTGATTCTTTGAGTGATTGGATTGGCACTGGATATCAGTGAATATTTACTGATTCGCAGTAGTTTTCACTGATTCAGTTTAAGAGCATAATAAATCTGTTTTTAATTTATTTACGTCAAACGAACCATTTTCAACAGGAGTTAATGATTTGCTGCGCTCACTGTCACAAGCAACAAAAGGTAAGTTTAACCTCACTTTTCCAATACAATGCTTGTTACTACCGGCATCGTAGAAGAAATTATACTTGAACGCTATTTATCTAAAAGATTGGACGAGCTTTAGTGATCAACGTAATCAGAATTAATATACTTATTATTATTATAATTTTCGTTTAAAATATTGATCGCTTCAGAAATGCTAGGAGGTGCGGCATCTAAATTTAGCAGATTGGTAGCGGATGTCTTAGGGGTGATGCTACCACCAGGTGAATCTTCATTATCCCCTGAATCATATTCTTGATATCAACGAGATTGTAGTTTATTTTTCTTCGACGGCGTTTGATTTCGTCATCTGATGATGTGGTGCAATACTAATCGGGGTGAACTACAGAACAGCTGAGTCGATTGTAACCGCGAAATCGTTTCGACTCGTGGTGAGACTGGAAAAAAGAATTTAAAGAAAATTAAATTTTATTTTTCCGTATATACAATAATGTAGATATTGATAATTTCAGATATAAAAAAAACATTGTGACACTCAGAGTCCAAAATAATAAGTAATCTCCCCGTATGAATCTAAGAAAATTATTAATTTCTATAAAATACATTGAAAAAGTTATAGAAAACATAATTTCAATTGGTATGATATTCAATGCATAAAACATATTTAAATTTATGAAAAAGGAAAACGAATATATGGAAATAGGAATATCGGTTTTTCGCATTTTAATTTTATGATATGAAAAGATAGAACAACTATTGCGTGTATATATTTTAAAATTATAACAATTAAAGTAATAAACCCCATCATTACTTCAATGATTATCGAAAAAGAACTTCAATATATTAGAGTTAACTCAGTAAATACTGTTATATTGTAGTTATATATCCTTGACATAGTTTTTGTTACATATTTTATTACAGTTATGTACCATATAAGTAACATAGATGTTACTATTTCCGCCTTGATTATATAACATTGTTTTATAACTTTGTTATATTACAGTAATATTACGGTTACATAACATTTTATCAACATTGATATTGTTTAAATTGAAAAAAAAATTGTCAGCAATGTATTTTCATTGGATTTCATTGCTTCTGTTTACTATTCTATTATTTTTTAAGTGTAATTTGATTTCTTTAGTGAAATGAATTTTTCCTATTTGGGGGGATTCGAACCTACGACCGCCCGCTCGCACGCAACTTAAACCTACGTTTTTACCCACTAGGCTATTCTGATACTTCATTCCCAAATTGAAAATAGGCCCATATAAACACATATTTTAGTTACATGTATAAATATATAGAAAAATGAGAATAATTGCGTGAATTATAGTTCATTTTAGTTATTATGTAATAATTATTATATATAATGTCTTCTTTTTATTTTTAATTGAGATTGATTCATTTTTGAGATTACAAAACATTTTGTTAATGTCTTAGGTTAAACAAATTGATAAAAAAATACTTATTTTCTGAGTATTAAATACACATAGCCAATAATAAAGTGAACGAGAAATTCTCTGACAATTTAGGTACACAAATAGTTCTTGAACTGTAAAATATCCTTATAGCTTAGGAACAATTACCCTGCAGATCATGATCTGCTATCAATCTCAGTTTATCTACACATTGAAAAGAAAAGCAACTATAACCAGAATTTTGTAATGTTACATCTGTAGAATATGCCGTCAATACAAAGAACGTATGTAACATCGATGTGGCGATGTTACATTACAAGAACATTGCGCGTATGCAACAAATGTTACCTAAAATTAGTAAAAATATGTTATGTAACATTTAAATAACAGTTGTAATGTAACTTAGAGATTACAGTGTTATATCATAGAAACATAACATTAAATAACAAAAAATATATACTACTAGTATAACAGTGTTATATAACATGGATACAACATGCATGTAACGCTAATTATATTGCCATTAGATAACTACGTTATATAGCTACAACGTCACATGGGTGTGACATCTGCAATATAAACTTGCTACTTTGACAATATATTACAGTTATACAACATATATGTAACTTTTCGTTATATAACTTGTTACATATTGTTACCTTTGTGTTATATTGCTGTTATATTCAGTGTTTACTGGGAAGATATCGGCTCTTCGTAGTATAATTCAACAGAATAACTAAATACAAGAACCGTTGCAAATATATATTTTAAAATTATGACACTCAAAGTTATTAATCCTATCATTATTTCCACATATATCAAAAAATAATTCTAATATGTTGGAATTGGGATATCTCTCCAGTAGTCTGGGTGCGACCCAAAAGGTCCACCCTACTAACTTCCTAGTAGAAAATGATAAAATTTAGCTAGTTTTCCATTTCTTCCAGTTTTTTGATGCTAAATAAAACATGGCTAGACCGATTTAGCTTAAAACCTAATCAGCTCTAAGTTGCGTATTTATGTGTCGAATACAATTGGTTCCGTATCAATATCATTTTTTATTCTCCAAATAACTAAGGCTGTATATAATTACGAACGCACATACGTACTTCCGAACCTACAAACATACCCTGGTTAAACATTCCGATAAAATCTTATAAAAAAAAAAATTTCATAAGAATTAATCGGTAAATTGCGTCAGAAACATCACACTTTTCATAAGCATTTACAGGAAAGAATAACGTAGGAAAGATTCCTATGTACCCTAGTATCCTAGATTCCTATTAGCTCTTTTATATTACAGACAGATGCTCTACTTTTGTTTTTATTGATAGATTATGGAAGAATGGAAAAAAAATCTACAAGAATTATTCTTTAATTTGTATAAAGACATGGTAATACTGTGTGAGACAAAAATTTATATTTTACGCCCAGAACATATCTGCATTTTCTATTTAAATACAAATAAGGCCTCATACTATAATAGTTCTATAACAAACACGTTTTCATTCTTCCGAGTATTAGAGAAAACACCTTCACAGCTGAACTAAATTTAAGTAATAGATATAATGAAGACAAAATACTCAAGAAACTATCAAAACATGTTTATTGTGAAACTTTTATTGAGTTATGCTTTATCTGTCCTTGGACATTTCGTGATCATTAAAAACTGTCTTAAATACTAATATGACTACCATAATGATACTTCGACTATTATTGTAACGATAATTATTTAAAGAAATATATAATATACAAAAAACCATAAAAGGGGATGATGAATTTTTCGAGAGGCAATATCTTCACAATAAGTAACTGCACTACGATAAGCTGAAAAACAATGGAGAAAAGGTTACTTGGCAATAGATTTTAAGCATAACTTAAGTTAGAAAAACATTGTTATAAATTTTTCAAAATATTTATAAACCTATTTCCATCTCGTTAATTGTATCAGAATAATTTCCAAAAAAAAACTTTATACTTGCAATTTTTTCAAATTTTATTCTCGACTGGAAAAAAAACTATCGAATAACAAAAATATAGTATTGAATTCTCACAATTATTTCAATCGTTTTTATTGAATAATATATTATATTATTTTTTTATTACTAAATATTTACTTTGGAACTATTCGAATGAGTCAGACACTGCTCGTCTCCCCACTTTAGATAAGAAACAGTATAAGTTTCCTAATTTTTGTCGGTTATTTCTACATATATTATCTTCGTGTGTACCGATACTTTCATTGTGATTGCATTAATTTTTTTTTTCTCTTTTGATCATTGCTCGAAAATATTTCAATGAGCCTCAGTGAAGATAGTCAATTATCAACGTCTACTGAGTAAGTTTGGTTACAATGACTCCAATATTATCAATAAGTTTTATACTTTGTCTTACACAATGACTAACAGTGGCCCAAAATTCTACTCACAACCTTGATGAACTTCCTACAAAACATCATGTGATGCCGCGAGATATAATTACTAATTACACAAAAATTTTAAATTTTGTGAACGAACACGAAAATAAACTCATTTTTGAAGACGAACATGAAAAATTTGTGTTAGTATTGGGGAATACTGGGGCTGGGAAAAGTACATTAGTCTCGGCTTTGATAGGGCGAAAATTGAAATCTTCTCGGATAAAAGGTCAAGCCTATCGTGTATTTATTGATGAAGAAGGTCGGATTGGAACAGGATCATCATCAAGAACACTTATTCCAGAAGCGATGACTGACAAAAAAAGAAATATAACATATGTTGATTTCTTAGGATTTCGTGATAATCGGGAGACCGAATATGAAATATCTTCTATATATTTTCAGAAAACTTTCATGAATCACGTCAAAAAAATAAAAATCGTTTTAGTAATCAATTACGAATCGTTAAAACACAATGGAAATAAAAATGATTTCGATGATTTATTGGAGCACATCTGTGGATTTATTAGAAATATTTCCAAGTTTTGTGACGGAGTAGGATTAGTGGCAACAAAAGTGGAAAATGTATACGACTTGTCTGATAATGAAGGTGCTCCGCCCGTTTTGTTGAACGACAATGAATCAGTTATGGAGGGAATAGTTAACTATTTGAATGATAAAAAAAAACTTACCGTAGTAAAACAGAGAACGTCGAAATGTACGCAAAATTTGTAGATATAATTGACGCTTTAGTACAAAAAAATAATGTATCATATCCAAGAATCGCTATTTTTCGACAGCCAACTCGGGAAGGAGAATTGAAAAAATTATCGAAGACGAAAAGAGAAATCAATACTATCCGGAAAATGATAACCGATAATCTACACTACGTCCAAAATAATAAGGATGATTTCGGTTTTGCTTTGTCTAAATCTTCGAAAATTATTGTAGATCAAATAGTTAATGACATATTTCGGAATGTTTTAATGAATTGCTTACACAAGATAAGTAACAAAATTCACACACACTATTTGCAAATAGAAAAACAACATAATGACATTGAAATGTTATATGATCGAACTTTGCAAGCTTATAAAGTTTTTTCTGAAATGAAAAATTTTAACGAACCTCTAGAATTCTTCAGAGAGTTTCTTGATGCAGTTAATACTTCAAATATTTCTGTATCGATAAATAATTTGAACGATATTTCAGATAACGTCAGAAAGGTGAAATTCTTTACAACAGTGTCAAATAGTAATAAAGACCTTTACATGATATTACTGAAGAATAGAGTCCAAGATGTTCTAAAATTAATTGAAGATTTAAAAAACATTGATGATTTTTTGAATAATTTGCAATCAAATCTAATGACATATAAATTACAGCAATTAAAAGATGACAGTCGAATTGATAGAATAAAGTTATCATGTGCTAGCTCGAAATCTATAACTGTTGAAAATATTACGGATTTGAATAATATTATGCAGGAAATCGGTAATGATGAGATTTATCAAAAAATAAAAACAATGAAACTTAACCGATTCCAATTAGATCATATCAAAACGATTTTCAATACATTTCAACGTAACATTCAATTTTCATGCACACCAGAGCAGCTGACTGTAAAAGGATACAATGTCAAAATGTGCGATGTAATCAAATGTGACTGCTGGGCACACGTAAAAATTATTCACGTCTTTGCGTTGAACAAGGTTTTTATAGATTGCCCAATAAATAAAACAGGTGAAGAGGTTCAGATATTTATTTTAGCACCCACGTGGGAAGTTATCAGAACCCAGAAAATTATTTTAAATGGCAAAGACGGAGAACCACCAAAGGCAGCATTTGCAAAATCATCTAATGTTTTGTTAGGAAATGGAACACATGGTTCTCAGGGGTTTCCAGGTGGCCCTGCTGGACATTTTTTTGGTGTTGGTGAACAATTTATAAATTCAAATAATCTGGAGATATATGCTAACGGTGGCAAAGGAGGGCCTGGACAACATGGTAGAAATGGTTAGAACTTCCTTTATTGGATTGATTTCTTCGTTTACTTACTAATTTTTTCTGGATATTTTAGGTACAGATGGCGTCACAGTTGAAGAAATTCCAGAATCGTTCTTAAAAAAGGAGTTTACACAGCATACAGAAGATTCAATAAATTTGGAAGATATAATTTCGAATAATATTATCATACGTGTAGTGACAGAAAAACCCAGCAATGGAGGTTCATATGAATTACAAAACTTTTTTCTTGCTTTTCAACAATTTTACGTAATTTCTTGAAGAAGACTTTAAAACACATTTTTGTTATTTTTATTGATTCATTAGAGCTTCTCACTGTTGTAGCAAATGCTTGGTGTCATTCATCTCACATCTTAACTACACCGAATGAAACTAAATAAATGACCATGCGCTAGACTTTTTCTAAAATAAGGTTTATATTGTAGGAGACGGTGGTGCTGGTGGTCATGGAGGATATCCAGGAACAATTGTAATTAGTGGCTTTGGAAACTTAGTCAATGTGAATACTTCAAAGAATATAGGTATTGAAATAGGAAGCTTGTAATTTTTTGTGCGCATACGGACTCGTTCTATCCCTTTGAGCTTAGTTCGAGGCAGATATTTCAAAATCATAAACATACATTTTAATTTTATTTATATGGAAAAAAAAATTACGCGTTGGAAGAACTCAAATATGTATCTTGCATAGACCCCGTTTTCAATTGTTTATAATAAATTTAATTGTTATTTTGATTGATTTATTAGAGTTTCTCACTGTTGTAGCAAATGCTTATGTCATTCTAAGGAAAACATTTTGAATTGAAAATACGGTGTTTGTGAAAATCATCCGTTGAACTGTATAGAAACACTAAAATGCTCCGTACCGACAAGATGGTGGGAATTATATTTGGCACTCGAGAAACTACCAAATTTTCTATTATTAAATGGAAAAATAATATTCTCGAGCCATTTTAACTACACGGAATGAAACTAACCAAATGACTGTACGCTAGACTTTTTCTAAAATAAGGTTTATATTGTAGGAGACAGTGGTGCTGGCGGTTATGGAGGATATCCAGGAACAATTGTAATGAGTGAGTATTAAAAAAGGAAGCCTGTAACATTTTGTGCGCATACGGACTCGATCTAGCATAGTACAAGTCTATTATTCTAAACTGTGATATCCCTCAAACAAGTTTGTAACGTTGTATTCTAGGTTCTACAGAGTTGGAGGGGCTGAGAGGACGTGGTGGACACAAATCATCAGGCAGACGAAGTTTGAGTTTTAAGCATGAACAACTTTCTGATATTGCCGGTGAAAAGTTGATTTTGGAGACTTTTAAGTAAGATTTTTTCCAATTTGCAATAGTAATGTGAATAGTAAAGGTTAAAATATCAACTCTAACTCCGTTATCGTTTTACTTACCTAGCGGAGAAAACTGCATTTTCCCATCACTCGTAAAGTTTTAGGTTCTGAATTAGAAACTCAATCGATAGGTTCTATTACGAATTATATCATATTTCACTACTAAATGCTCGGAAAACTAAAATAGCAAAGAAATGATCATTTTTTCCAATAAATTTATTCTATACTATCAATCAATGGTACTTGAATTGAAAAATTTACGTAACTAGTCGAATTGAAACTTAAACAAACAAAAATGGGGTCTGACAAAATCCAAATTATCTATAAGATCATAAAGAAAAATTCAAGTATGAACTAAAGTATACATATTTTCTTTCCAAATGCAATCCGACCATATGCAGCATAATTTAGGCTAATAAATCAATTTGTGATGGAAATCATTTGACTTATATTTATAGACTCTACCCGCGAGAAAATTTTCTTATACGATCGTATATAGGGAATTGGCCTTACATGGTTCATATATGAACCATATAAAGCCAATTCCCGATATAGCCTATATTCCCTTTATATATATAAAACATATATGATTTTATATGGTTTGTATATGGAACCTATGAGGTCATATATGCCACTTATCTATACTACAATATAAATTTCTGATTTCTTTCTGTCTGTCCGCACTAATTTTCGAAACGACCAATCCGATTGCGACCAAATTTTGCAGACATATAGAGGACGTTATCGGAAAGGTTATAGGCTACTTTCTGTTTATGTGAATTGTTTATAACAATTGAATTTGTTATAAACGATAGAAAACCAAATCAATGCAATATATTTAAGTTCTTTCAACGGGAAATTTTTTCTTTTTGCTAAAAAAAAGATACCAACTGTGTGACATGAATAAAAACGAACTCTTTTGTTTTTAACAATTGAATTTGTTATAAAAATTGAAAACAGGACGTAATGGATAGATTTTAGTCGATCGAACGGGAAATTTTTCATAACTCCTGAAAAAATAATATTTTATTGTCAATGCCAAACAAATAGGATCTTCGTGGACGAAGTCGCCGGTATAGGCTCGTGTGATATAGAAATTTCAAATTTCATCGTAAGACTCAATTTTTGACTCTTTAAAACAATAGAATCGTTATATATACAATACAAACACAAGGAGTTCGTTTCTATCCATGTTACATGGTCAGTAACTTGTTGTTGAAAGAAAAAGCCGACAGACACTAGAGATTTATATAGTAGTATAGATATACATATATACATATATCTCACTTTAGCTTCATATAAACGTAATTCAGATTTCTTACTTCAGTTAAAAAAGTTACACTCCAAAAAAAAGTAATGAATATTGTAAGATGAAGTATTTAGAATTTACATTTATTGCATATTTGAATGTATTATAGCATAGGGTTGTTTTTTAACCATCATCTGAAAAAATTTTTCCGTTTAATGCCTCAATTTTTATTCTAACTCTTATTTATTATGCAGCAGGGAATGGTTAATCAGTTTAGAATTTCCCGCTGGAGAATATGGGAAGCCAGGCTTCAGTAGAAAAGATGAAATACTTCCAAAAAGATTATATATGGTCAACCCATATTTTGTCATTTCTATTTACAAAGAATATATAAGGGAAAATCTCTATAAAAACCTCGAGGAAACAAAATTGAGAAGGTTTATTAAAGATCTCGAAAACGATCACTACATCGGAGTAGAATATAATACACTTGTTTTCGTTAGAGAATTAGAGGGATTAGAGAATCAATATCTTAAATTAGGAATTAAAATTGATTTTACTCCATTTTATGATTCATTACTTGTCCGAATTGAAAAATTTGCTATCTCTGAAAAACTCATAGAAAACAAAAAAGTACTAAACTTCATATATACTGTTGTACTCACAAAAATGTTTGCGCTAAAAGAGAGAAAAAAAGGTAAAACCGTTGTTAATTTGCGTATGTATCTAAACGCCATGGAGGAGAGCATAAATGAAGTCAATAAAAATACACACTTGCAAACTGTGCAGAAATACCAAACAGAATACAATAATATCCTAGCAAAAAAAATTCAGAAAGCAAAGGATTTCTCAAAAAATATAATTGAACCTGAAATTCAGAAACTTTGGGAACAGACAGACGATAAAATTCAGGCAATAATTAACAAAATAAATAAGAAAAAAAATTATACTCTCAATGCAAAAGTCAGACTTGAAAATGGTAGTTAAATTAGCACTCACACCCCTCAAAATAGCTGCTGGTTGTCTTTCATTTTTCGGACCCGTTGGTGCTGTAGTAGGTGCTGCGATAACATCAGCGGTATGGATAACTGAAGGAATGCTTATCAACAATAGTCCTGATAAAGCCTACTACACAGTTCCATCACTTGATTTGAATTCAGAAATACAGTCTCGGCTGACAGAAATTATTGATAATGAACCTAAAGAATTAGCTAATAAACTTGACGAGGTAGTTGCACAATTGAAAGAATACAATGACGGATTATTGAAAACACAGGAAAAAAAAAAGAAAATTCCCAAAAAATGAACGATTTTGAAAGAGAGATACGTAAAGTCAAAAATACAGTGCTTAAATCAATTTCAGAAGTCAATATTTTAAAGAACAATGTAAGAAAGATTGAAAAAAAATTAGTAGAGTTCACAAATAAACAAAAAGATTTCATAGAGCAGGAAAAGAAAACAACAAAAAAATCAATGCGCCAAATAAATAAAGTTCAATCCATTCTCAGTAGCAGCCAATCTGGGTATAATTTTATTCAACAATTGAAAAACACTGGAGTAGAGATTGAAAACATAAACGTATTGATTGCTAAACATGATCAACAATTGAGAGATTTGGAAAAGATGAAGAATCAAGTGTACGAAAAACTGATGCCGGAACTTCTTAGTATCGAACAAACGATGAATGTAATCAAGTCTTCAGTAGAAGGATCGTCACATGTTAAATTAGATATTACTAAATGGGCTGCTCGAACGACTTGGAAAGATCTAAAATTACTGTTACAAAAATTCACCTACCAAATGTCTTTCGAACTACAAAATGATTTAATACGTTTCATCGAAAAGATTGACGAAGGATTTTCCATTTTGATTGACCTTCATGATCGCATTGACACTTACGCAGACAGTGTAAAACAAGCTAAATATATTGCACATATTGAGTCTGCAACGATGGATAACATTCGAGTGACTGATGCTGAATTGAGTAAGGCAATGACTGATTTAAAGTTGATGATACATTCGAATATATTAACTGAAAAATATGAAATGGCATTGTATGCATTTAAACAACATTACTTTCCGTTTGCCGCTCGTGTACTGGGGAAATTCCAGCTACCTGTAGATCTACGGCTTAACGATAGCGAAACATTAAGAACAAATATTATCAAAAGAATCAAGGACATGAACTCTTACATTGATGAGAGTGAAGCAACAATCGACGAGTATAGCAAATTCGTTCACGAAAACAATGTATTCGATAGTGATACTACTGGTTCTTCGCCATTTTATGTACGGAACCATAAAACCATTAAGGATGAAATTCAGCAATTACTCAACGGTTCAGAGATTTTGCTTAAAGCAGATGTATCTAAAAGACTTAATTACAATGCGGTGAAATACAACGATATCAGGATCAATTTTAAATTTAAGAACAAAACTATCCAAAACAGTTTTAATTCTGTACTAAAAAATTTTGCATTGACCATAACCATGGTCGGTAATAACTTTTATCGTTGTGGTGAAAAATATTATTTCATTTCGTTCAATGACGATATTAGCATCACTTACACTCTTGATCAGGATAGAACAGGAAACTGGATTAATCCTAATTCAGTGTATACTACAATTCATCGTAGTCATTCTTTTCTTAGTCCCTACGGAATGTGGAGCATAAAATTAAAAAAATTGAAAAAATCAGTATCTTGGAATCAGTTACGTGTTTATTTAAATGAGATAGTTAAATTGGAATTGATTGGTCGTGGATATTATATTGAACAGGATCCCTATTTTAATTTGGAAATTTGCAATGAATATTTAGAATCATTTTACAACGTTGAAAATGTTGTTCAGCAAATTGAATGATTTTTGGAAAACTGAAACACAAATAACTGAATATCCTATACAGACACATTAAATACAGGACTATCTATAATAAAATAGAGAACATCATCGCTATATGTATATTTTAAAATATAGCCAAATAATAACTCCAAAATTAATAAATCAACTAAAATGTTTCTTGACAGCTATTAATAAATACAAGAGAAGATGTCCTGTCGATTCGAGTCTCAGCTATAAACTGGAGATAAACAAACTCTCCCCTCGTTGCTATAAACAATCTAATCGTCAAGTAACGTCAACATCCTACAAAACTGTCGTTTGTCCATTAATCATTAGATGGCGACATACGGATATTTTACAATATTTATTCAACATTTTCACAATATGCAACTGTTTAGTGTGATAAAAAGTCGTAATAATATCATACATGTTATTAGTGATATCACTAATAACACTGTTTTGTTTATTTTAGCTTTCTACTTTTCTATATACTCAAATGATTGTTTCGAAATTGTATAAATAAAATGTAAGAAAAGAGGAAAATTAAATTTAAATGATTGTTAGGTTCAGATAAATAATAAAAATGTTACTAATGTTTGCGATTACATATATTTATTGTTGTAATCAGTATGCATGGATTATGCATTTGTTACCGTATATTTATTGAATTGAGTTTCATACAGTCATTAGTGCATGATTTTAGTGTTTTTATCAGAATTACTACATTTCAGAATTTGAACTATTCCTATTATACTTCTCGCTTCGTATTGTACAATGGAATCTTCGCCAGTTGAATACAAATCAATATCCATTTGGCAACGACTCCTTCAAGAATTCTTCCTGGTAATTGGGCAATGAGAGAAAATTCCCAGTACATAATAATTATGTATTGAGAAATAAGTATGATATAACTCGAAGGGGCCCAGTTTGCAACTCTCGAGTATTGAATACGCGTATCAAGTTCAAGGAAGTGTCAATCGATAAAAGACAAAATTTCAATCTCCAATTTTATACACTTTTTTATTTTGAAAAAAAGTTTTTTATCGAAAAATATAGCTACAGGTATGTATAGTCGAACTGAGAAGGGAGTTCGTCAGTTCTATCTATCTATCTATTCTAGGCACCAGCGCTATTGCACTTTACGGCTGTTATCCGAATTAACGGAAGCGCGAGATTTATGAGTTTTATATTTTTTTAAACACTGCGTCCTGTTTTCTTCATGAAGTTAAAGAGGACACAGAGAAGGTTAGGGGATGGCTTAATTAGAAGAGGAAAAATATCACAGGGGGGGTTAAGGTTGAGGCTCTTAAGGGAGATGTATAGGGCTTTCTTGTGATCATTGTATAAAGGACACCACCACAGGACGTGATTGATGTCCTCGAGGTTTTGACCACAAGGGCAGGCAGGAGATGATACTATATTCTTTCTGAACAAACTAGCATTGAGGCTGTAATAATTCGTTCTCAATCGAGAAGTCATGACAATAATAGGTCTGCTTAATTTAAGCGTAAGAAACCAGGGTTTTAACGTGGAATTGCTATAATTATTAAAGTAATGAATGCCTTTATTTTCATTGACACTCTTTGCCCTAAGTGCAGGGATTCCGTTTTGTTTATGAGAGGAGTCTGAAGCCTGGAAAACGTCTGAGACCGGGGGGAGGACTGGTGTGCAAGAGACTCTCCCGGATCCGACATTCGCCAACTCATCAGTCTCCTCATTTCCAGAGATACCAACATGGGAAGGTATCCAAGTTATTTTTATAGAGGATTGTTGGGTCGTCAGAGTAAGAATCAGGTCTTTGATTTGGTAGATTAGATATTAGAGTGCAGGGAACCAGAGTTTGAGAGAGCCATAAGGGAACTAAGCGAGTCAGAGAAAATGATATATTTAGAGGGTCTAAGAGTTACTATGGTTTTCAGACAAAAGAGGATAGCAAGAAGCTCTAAGGTGAAAATTGAAGAGTTATAATTTATTCTATGAAATTCCCGTAGGTCTAGGGCTGGACAAGTAAATGCAAATCCAGCTTTGGCTGAGTCAAGTGACTTAGATCCATCTGCGTAGAAAGCTATGTGGTCTGGGTAGGTTTTCCTAAGTAGAATATTGAAATCCTCATCAGTTGTGGGAGAGGGAGGTGATATGTTGAACGGTTGGCCAAAGTGCAGGTCAATATCTGGGGTGAGCTGTATCACTTCTAGAGGGAATTCATATGGAGTGGCACTCGCCGAGGAGTAAACGAGACTGGAGTATTTTTAAGAACTGCAATATGCTTTGAAAAGAGGTATGGCAGAGATATTATAGGGAAGAACAGCATCAGAGTGGGCTTTCAGAGTAGCCGCACATTGGAGATGTTGTAGGAGGTCCAGGAGGGGATGCCCTTCAAGAGCAAGGGTACGTAAAATATACCTTGAGGCTAGCTGACTAAATCAGATGGAGAGGTGAAACTCTCCTGCCTCAGATAGGACTACATTGGTGGGAGAGCTTTGTCTTAGGCCAATGGACAGCCTTATGGCTTTAAATTGAATACGCGAGAATTTACTAAGTAATTGAGTGTTACTAGGAGGATGCACATGACAACCGTACTCTAAAACACTTCTAATTGTGGCTCTATAAAAGTTTAAAAGAATGATAGTGTCAGCGCCCCACCAGGTGGATCTAAGGGCTTTCATAACTGATATTAGTTTATTACATTTTTAAACCAGATTTGCGGTATGTGCATTGAAAGAAAGTCTACTATCGAGGGTGATTCCAAGGAAAGTAACTGAGTTGGTGATTTCTATGGAGGTGTTATTTATCAGTAGTGGACAAGGTTGAGGTGGATTATTTCTTCTAGTGAAAATGACAAGTTTAGATTTGTTTGGAGCAAGAGCCATCTTTAGGTCAGCAAGATATTTGCTCACACCATCCACGGAACGCTGGAGCGATTCAAGAGCCACGTCATAGTCTTGATGGGAAGAAGTGATACATATGTCATCAGCAAATTGGATAACATTGCAGTTAGGCTCAACCACAGATTCAAGCTTAGAGATATATAAGTTAAAGAGAGTGAGACTGGAGACTAGACCCTGCCCTGAACCTTTATTAACCAACCGAGGATCAGTCAGGGATCCACCAACCAAAAAGAAAAGGCGTCTCAAGGCAAGTAAATTAAAGTAAAAGTGGCAGTAGTTCTCTGGAAGACCAATAGAGGCCAAAACCTCAACTAGAAGACTGGGATCAACATTATCGAACGCAGATTTGATATCAAGGAACACTCCTAGGGTAAATTTTCTTTCAGCAAAACCTATTAGAATGCGTGAAGTTAAGATTGACAGATTGTCTGCACAAGATCTCCTTCTACGAAACCCATATTGTAAGCAGGGAAGAATATGGAAGTGCTCTAACCACCAATTTACTCGATTGACAACGATTCTCTCCATGAGTTTCAATAGGCACCCTGCCAAACATATAGGACGATATTTGCCTTTTTCAGGTTTAGGAAACAAGAAGACAATAAAATCGTTCCACGAAGGAGGGAGGGTATGTGATTGAAAAAGGCAATTGTAAATGTGGAGGAGGTGGTCCTTGTAAGATTCCGGAAGTTTACCAATCAGTTTGTAATCAAGGCCGGGGGACGAATTTTTTTTGCTATTATCAAGAGCGATTTTGAATTCAGACTTAGAAAAGGGACTATTGAGAGAATCAACAGGAATGGAAGAAGAAGAAAATTGAATATGAGTAGGAAAGACTGGAGGCAACGCGGATGGATCAATAGGAGGACACATATTGTCCACAAATCTCAATTGTAATTCCTGCTGTTCCAAGTCTTCCGATGAAGGAGGAGCCACCGAGGCACAACGTCTGTGTTTAAATGCTTCAAGTTTCTTCCAAATAACAGAGATGGGTGTAGAGCGGTTCAAAGATTTACAAAAGCTAGCCCAGCCATCCCGTTTAGCTTTGTTAAAACAACGTCGAGCTTCTGCCTCACAGCGTTTCATGTTGTCGTATGCAACCCAAGTGGGATCGTGTAAGTAGACGGAGTAAGATTGAGATCTAAGATCCGAAAGATTCGAGCATTCCCCATTCCACCACGGAGAGGGGGATGCTGTCTTATTGCGTCTTGCAAAAGTGCAATTTGTGATAGGTGAAGCAGGAAAAACAGAAAGGGACCTACCCCCAGAGTCAAAGATGCAATCCTTTAAGATGCCCAAGAAGCGTCAGAAAAATTGAAACAAGTGGGAGAATAAAAAAAGAGAGAGGGATAAGAGAATTAAAGCGCGACAGTGGTAGATCCGCCCACATCAGTTAAGGCCAGACAACCTAGAGAAGAAGGTATAGAAAACATGCTTTTTCACCTTCTAAAATCTGTAACTTTTTTCAATATCAATATTAAGAAATAAAAATTGGCAGACTAATAGGGAACAGTCTAATCTATAATCCTGTCCAATTAAAATGAAACCGCGAATCGACCTCACGGGCAATAATGTGAGCAATTATGTTTTCTGTACCTTTTTCTATATAATTCATGCTCTCATGATTGCCCGCAAGATCTATTCACGATTGTACATTATTTTATAATATTGATATTGAAAAAAGTTACAGATTTTAGAAGGTGAAAAAGCATGGTTTCTGTACCTTCTTCTCTAAAGTTGATGCTCTCATAATTGCCCGCGAGGTCGATTTACGGTTTTTAATCATTTTAGTTGGGCAGGATTATAGATCAGACTGTTCTTTATTAGTCTGCCAATTTTTATTCCTACAGTTTTTTAATAGACGATTATTGTCAATTAAATTGATGAGTTGGGAATTTTTTCAAAAGAGCGTCTGCTTCAAAAGTACAGCAAGACGGAATGGCAAGACGCTAAAAGGTCAAAGCAGCGCTCGCTATCTGTCCCTTTAGATATTCAATATAGTCATTAAAATTCCATTTTTTTTATTGATGTTCGCTATCATCAATTTCTTGTTTTTCTTAAATTACTTTTCTGAACAATTTTTTTTTCTACGCAGGGAGTTGATTTCAGATTATTTTGTATTAAATTCAATTGTATTAGTTTTTCATTTTGCTTCGATTTCGATCCCTCAGAGGGAACCACTTTATGTCTTTATGCTCCTCCTCCTCTCAATTATGATGCTCCGCCTTATATGCCCTCTCTTCTTTTTTATTTCGATGCTTCCTGATGCCAGCGCCGCTTGTTGCGTTTCTGTGTACTACTCTACAACTCTACTTTTTGATACTCATTTTGCTTACTTCCCCAACGTCAGTGCGGCCTTCTTATTATATTCTCCATGGTTGCCAGTTATTGTTGATCTTTCATGTATAATGGCTTCTACATCAGTTCATCCTGAGAAAGAATTAGATTTAAGTAATGCAAATCGTGGTGTATGGCTTGTTAAAGTTCCAAAATATATAGCAAATAAATGGGAGAAAGCTCCAGGAAATATTGAAGTTGGGAAACTCAAAATTAACAAGTAAGTTTACAAGAATATGATATTTGAGGTTTATAACCAACTTTTTTTTTACTAAATAAGTTTAATTAATACAGAAATCCCGGACACAAAGCAGAAGTAACTTTAAGTTTATCAGAATCAGTGCTAGCTTTAAAAGAGCCTGATGAAGAAGATATACCAAAACATCATAAACTAGACGTTACCACTGTGATGCATCAAATGCTTGGAGTATTTTCACACGTAACACGTAAGATAAATAAAGTCAAATGTATTACTAATTACACTTTTTTATTTTAATTAATTTTATATCATATTGTTTTAGTGCCAGACACTGAAAAAATGTGCATGGAAGGAAGGATTGTACAAAAGTTAGAATGCCGCCCTTACGCTGATGATACTTACATGAAATTAAAGTTGGAGAGTATTAAAAAGGCTGCAGTACCAGTGAGGCAAATTCAACAGCTGGATAAAGTCGTACAAAATTTTAAACCTGTTTCAGATCACAAACATAATGTAATTTTATTGTTGTATCACAATTATTTTATTATAAATAATTATAAAAAGTCGTTATTTATATCGATTAATTTTTATTACAGATTGAATATGCTGAAAAGAAAAAAGCTGAAGGCAAGAAAATGCGAGATGATAAAGATGCTGTATTAGATATGTTATTCGCAGCATTTGAAAAACATCAATATTATAATATTAGGGATTTAGTGAAAATTACTAGACAACCAATTGTAAGTTTATTATTAACATTTTTATACTTGAGTATAAATGATTTAGCTATTAAATAATTATTGTTTTTTTTACATTATAGGTGTATTTAAAAGAAATTTTAAATGATGTATGCAATTATAATTTAAAAAATCCGCACAGAAACATGTGGGAGTTGAAACCAGAGTATAGGCACTATAAGGAAGACAAATCAACATTACCTGAAAAAGCATCAGAGTATTCGGACGATTCAAGTTAATAAATGATTTTTTTCATTAAAAAATATAATTCATTACTTATAATTATTGCTATAAAGTTCTTTGGTTTACATAAAAAAGTAAGCTTAAACATTGGCAGATGCTTGAAATATAACTGTCGGTGATTTTTCACTCAGTATTTTCAGTTGTAACTGTTCATTGGCCCCAAGAAATAACACAGATCCTTTCTGGTAAATTTTATTGTCTATTTCAATTTTTCCTTCAGTGATTAGTAAGATAGATGCTGAGTTCAAAGGTATCATTTTGTACTCTTTTATAGTATTGTCAGTTATATTTATTTGTATAATGGAAAAATCATCAATGGGTGGTTGAAAAATTTGAGCAAAATTATTATTCATCAGAATTTTTGATTTAAATAACTTTTGTGATCCAGGTTCACATTGATATGTTAACATTTCGATGAGGGTTGGAACGTCTTTTAATTTTGGAGTTAATCCAGCTCGAACGACATTATCTGAACAAGCCATACATTCAATACAATCTGGAATAATTATTGAAAAGTTAATGAATTTATAATACTTCAATTTTTAAGGTTCATAAAAAATTCATTACGATATTAATAAATCTATTATTTTTAAGACACGAAATTATAATCGTGTGAAAATTTATGAATTAAAAATGTTTTATAGATATTTTATTTATAATTCAAACTCACATTTAAGTTCTTTACCTTTATAAGCATAATGTTTTGTATTTTGGAGATATGAATAAATAAATATATAAAGTTCTAATCAATTGAGATTATTTAATTTTATTCTTACCTCCAGACAGATAAGCATGTGGTTCATTTGGGCCAAGATATATAGCCTCACCAGGTTTCAATTCTATTAAATTAAAAAAGTAAATTCCAAAACATCCTACATCCCCAGGAAAATCTGCATTTAATCTCTCTAAGATGGAAGCATGAAGCATTTCTCTACTGGATTCGTCTATAAATAATGCATCTTGATTAGAATTGTTCATTCAATAAACTTAAAAATAAATTTATTACCCATTGATGACAGCCGATTTATAAAGTGTTTTATCTGTGAAGCAGTAGAGTCAGAATGATGAGTTAAAATCCTTTCTAAGCATTTTTTCAAATATTTCTTAGCATCAGCTTCATTACAGCCAATGAAATGCTCGGCTGTATTATCACCAATAATATTATGAAGTTCCGGTATGGTATTAACAAAATTTTGTATTTCAGTAACAGGTCGGAAACCACAAAGTGCTTTGAACGGTGTTAGAGCTATAGCAAGTTCAGGTTTATGATTTGAATCCTTGTAAATGGTTGGATGTAATTTATTTAAATTGGTAGCCAATTGCTTGTCTGGGTGCGCTTGTATAGATAACGCTTTATCAATAGATAAAACTTTAAATAAAAAAGGTAAAGAATCGCCAAAAGTTTTCCTTACTTTATCTCCCAAAATCGTAACATTTTTACCCACATATTCATGTAAATGTTCTCCAGTATTTTTTAATACTGATGGTCCATTTAAATGTGTTCCCATCCACAGTTCAGCATATGGCTTGTCTTCATCTATTTTAATCTCAGGATTAGCTGCCTTTAAAAATTGCGCAACTTTACTGTTCATTCCCTTTTTGCCCCAATCATAATGTTGAACAGTACACTTTAATTCCATTGTTTCTAACCTAGAATATAAAAGAAACTTGTTAATTACAGATAAAGACAATACTGATAAATTTCATATATTTTTTAATGATTTTATTATGTTCATAATTTTATAAAGATTATTTTAAACATGATAAAATTCTGACTTTTATCTACAAATACCATATGTAAGATTTTATTATTATTCAGAAAATAGTTTTATTAATAGAAAGATTACCTTACGTTATCAGCAGAGGTGGAATAGTTTTTTCGGTCACAAAGAAACAAGTGACAATTAGTAACAACAATATGTTTGATAAAAAATCTTGATAACTATTTAAAAATCTGTTCAGTTCTCTGTTTTATGGACATAGAAGCACAACTTGTTAAATAATTACTTCAAGATTAAATTAATTTTTACCGGAAAAGATTTATCTAAAATCTTGATATTTTTACAAATTTATTAACACAAAAAAATTATTTAATTGAAAATATATTTTAAATTAAATTTACTGAAATTTGAAATCAGATAATGTGTACAGAGCTTTGACTGTACATCCATGCATTGTAGTTCGTATAAAAATTGTAAGGGGGAGCTGTGTGTTCTCTTATCACATTTGTGTATATTATATATTCTTGATTCTAATAGCTTCAAACTGGAATCAGCTTCAGTCCTTCGTGTTTTCTTTACGGGTGATGATGTATGCGTGTTTTTTATGACGTGTATTTTAATTGGTGAAAAATATGAAATAAATCAATAAATTGTTAAAAGTTCTATGCAGTTAGAATAATAGCTATGGTGAGTGATAAATAGATGGTAATTTAAAATGAACCGACCACATAGTTTGCTAAATTACTCAATTTATTATTATCTGGCGCGTTTCTTGTAATAAACGGCGCCATTTTTTATATGTTGTTTCGTTTTTTCGTGAAATACCCTTGTGCACGTGGATTGATTGCTGGCAAACATGTTTTATTTTGCTACCATTTTGTACTCTGAAGGGTAAATGAAAGTAATTTATAAAGAAAAATTTAACTTGTGTAAATTTTAACACAGAAGTTTACGAAACGTTGACAAGAAAAATTGATATCATATTATTTTTTTTTGTTCATTATAAACCAGAAAGATTTTTTTTTTATGGAGATTGTTCTTAATAGTTGTTGACCTTATATTAAAACGACTGTCTCATGTCTCATCTTGACACTTTCACTTTGTATTATATGGCGTTCCTTTTGAATTGCTTCCATATACTCTCACTTCTTACCATGATGCAACATACTATTTCCGTATTTTTATTGGTTTCAAGTGATTGTAAGGAGCTAAATTCCTAGGATTAGCGGTTCATAAAATTAAATTGATGGTAAAAGTTTATGGAATTATTGAAAATTATTTAATTTTTGAGAAAATTATTTTGTTGGAACAGGAAATAAAAAAGAATAATTCAATTTTATCATTAACAACAAAAACCTTGTTTATAATATTAGATCAATTAATCATTAAAATAAATAAATATCAAAACAACCGTAGCATGGGTTCATTGGTTCATTTGAATTGCAAAAAATGTCTTTTTTTTTAATTTTTACAATAAAAACTGATGCAGTTTATTCTTAATTTTGCAGATACAGCATCTGGAACACTTAGAACATATATCTTCAGTGCATAGAACTAATCGATATAAGGATAAAATGGAAGAAAGCAACCACTGAAAGTCGCTTTGTGTTTTATTTTGGGAATGTTGGTAAACAAAAACGCCAGCACGAAAGATTGTTAATTAAAGGTGGGAATATATTAAAAAATTTTTTATGATAAAGCTTTTAGTCATTTATTGCTTTTTAAAGATATAAATACATCCTTGATAACAATATACAGAGAACTCATATATCCTACGTCATTTTCTGCATTACGTTTTATGTTTTTAGTAGAAAATAACAGTGTTATTAAAGTGATGAAAGCGTACACATTCAATTGCAGTTTGTTGTTTACTTGGTCATCATTTTTTTCAGCATCTAGACATGTATTCTGTAATTGATGGTAAATTCAAATTTAGAAACGTCTGAAAAATCATGTCATTATTACTGTAGGTCGTGGAAGTCAGCGTCTACGTCAGTAATTTTTTTTTAATATTTGAAAAAAACTTGTCTAATAAAATTTACTCATTTTAATGATAATAGTCAATTTATAAGTACAATAAAAAACATAATGTTTTCAAATTTATAGTTGAATATTGATGAAAAAATTAATGAAAGATAATCTAATTCATTCACTTATTAAATAAATAAAATGTAGATAACTAATAGTTTAATTTAATTTTCATTTGTTATTGATCTTTAATTTTAATCAATTTAAATCAATTAGAGTCATTTATTCAGACATTTTATTATTTATTTGTGCATTAAAATCACTAAACTTACCTTGATAATCGAGTTGTCCTCAAGTTTTATTAATTATTGACTCATCAAGTATTTATCCTTGTTTTATTTATCAACTTTTTGTATCAATATTTTTTGTGACTCGACCGCCAATAAATAATTATATAACGATCGTCGACTAGCTTTCTACTTCTACTTACTTACATACAAGTGACTTACAAGGACGTGACGCAAGTTTTGCGAGTAAATGTTCATGCAATAACTTAACTTAAACTAAGTATATAAGTAAGTAAAATCAGGACCGGTTAGCTTGACTGATGAATATTATTCACTTACGATACATATGTGGTTATATGTTTTTTTTGCGACAGGTAAAACAGAGCTGAACGATGTACAAAAGCTTTCTTTATGCCTCATAATTTTCTACTGCCAATCAACGTTGCATAAAAATCATTTTAAAAATTATCCAATACAGTCAATCTTATATCTTCATAAAAAAAAACTGTTCATAAAAACTTTCCATGAAAAATTACTACTTGTTGCTATCTTTTAAAACGAATTTACAATTTATTAAGTGTGAAATGTTAGAAATCATTTGAGCATTTATTTGTTATGATAGACATATTTATCACATTTTTTTATTGGATTATAGAGATTAATATTAGAAGCTAGATAACTTGAAAAATATTGATGTCTGTATGACTGTAAAATGATTTAATTATATATTAAGTAAATTTATGTATAGTGAACTTTTATTAATTGAGATCATAAGGATATCAATGTAGTGTTTCATTGAGTGCGTCTCTCATTCTTTCATTATTTTATTACGTTACATTATCACGACTTATAAATATGATCATAACACTTATATGTACTTGACACTAAATCTCTTTTAAGTAGGATCAATAAAGACCTAACTTACAAGCATATTACATTGTGATAAAATTATTTTTACAATTATATAATAAGGTGTAATAATTGAATTGATAAGTATTTATTAATATAAATGTGAACTTTCTATTATTTAAGAATCTTGGAATAATGGAAAAAGGCAACGCAATGTGTTCGAGACCACTAGGACCTACAGCACCTCCACCATCACCATCAGCACTTCCTCCTTCTTATGAGGAAGCTATAGCACAATCGATGGGAGTGACAAATCCACCCATCAGCGTTCCACCCTATCCTACAGAACCTAGAATTCCAATGCCTACACCTTGTAAGTATTTATCTTATTAAAAAATGCAACATATTTGAATTATTAATGATATATATTGTTTTTTTTTGCTACACTTTCTTTTGACATTTATTGATCAAGTTTTCTTCATTAATATTTTATATTCCATCTAAAATTTCTTCACTACTATTTTAATGAATAATAATTATCCTATTTATACTGGAAAATATCTCTAATATTTTATTTCACTGATATTTATGAATTCATTTCAAAATTCACAGCATTTAACTTATGCTTAAGCTCTCTAATACCCTTGTGAATATTGTGGTGTAGAGATTTACATTAATTAATGCTTTTTATCTCATCATTTTATAAAAAATTAGTAATAAATATTGTATCTATTTGAAACAACTTTTTACTTGTTTATTCTCACGAGTATTTTCAGTATATTTTATTCATTATTTTCTATTTATAAATTAATTCAGTTATTTACTTTTACATAATTTTTTTTCTTGTGTGTATGCTGGTGGAAAGTGACTTGAAACCTTTTTAAACTAACAAAAAAATTACACTTTTTTTATTATTATCTTAAGGTAATTATAAACTCACTTATCCTTTCCTATATTATGTTCCTTTTATTCTTACATTTTACCTGTTTTATTTTTTAATCACAGTATTTTATTCATTTGTAGTTCTTTATGCACAAAGAAGCTTTAAAATATTTGTTATTCTAAATGTTTACAAGGTGAGTGGTATACTAATAAATCCTTAATGATAGTAACTGATGCTTTTGAAACAGATCATTTCAATCTTGTTACTCTCACTTTGTTAACACGAATCTTAATATTTGAAATGATTACTTTTTGTTCCATTTTTTTTAACGAGACTTGGATGCCAAATGAATATAAATAATAAATAGGACACCAGAGAATTTTGTTTGATTCGGGAATCTTCAATAGCATGACTAAATTTTTTTTTTCTCTTTTATGTCACTGATGCGAATGACATATCGTACCACTGATACAAGTTATCTATGGCCAGTGATATTGAACTTTTCGCCTTCGTCAGCGATGCTAGATACCAAACGTGATCAAACTAATGCAACCAAAATAAATTATTTCTCTCTATTTTTCTCATTAGAAATTTACTCGTTTATTTATATTTTATTGCTTTTATTTTATTGTTTTTTTCTCGCGTTACCATTTTACACCTCATTCTTATTTTCTATCTACAAACTTGCTCCAAGTAAAAATTCACATTCCATGAAATTCAACAATAATATTATAACACTTGTGCATTGTTATGGAGTCGCTCCTTTCGTTTTTCTTATATTAAAAGATTAAATTTACATTTTGCTGCTATTTTAATGTTTTTCTTTTATTGTTATTTCTGTCTTTATGACAATTGTTTGTTTTTTAGATAAACTATTGACTTAGTAGTAGGTCATATACGATAAAAATTTTATTATTTCTAGTTATTACGATGCTAATTCTTTCCTAACGTTTTAAGATGGTTTCTTCTTGGGTTAATATTCATTATTTGTTTTTAATAAATTATGATATTTTATGTTTCACTTTTTATTGACTGAATTTATTTAAGTGGGAATATCCAAGTAAGAATATAAATTATTATAAATGTTTTTATTTGTATATTTAATGACATTTCTTTATTAATTGAATGATTTGTAATTCTAGATATTCAACCAATGATCCAAATGCCCCAACCTAATCATTCTGATGGGCCAATTGTATACGATCCTTCACCACAATATAACAATAATACACCTCCAACATATCCAATTACGTCGGAGGTCAGAGTAGTACGTCAACCTGGATCATATGCTTTGGCGCCAAGTCCTGTTAAAATGCAATGTCCTTCTTGTTTGGCGGATATCAAGACATCTATTGTTTCAGATCATCAACCTATGGCACATATTTGTTGTCTCATTCTTTGTATTCTTGGGTAAAAATTACAATTTAAATGATTAGCCAATTTTCTTTTGCTGAGTAATGAAAATTTAATTGTATTGTCAGAAGTGAATTGAAAGTTTTTCTTTTTAGGTGTTGTTTATGTTCTTGTCTGCCGTACTGTATGAGTGCCTTCATGACAGTTCATCATTTTTGTCCTCGCTGTAAAATTTATATTGGTACATGGAAAGGATTTGAACCTTCTAGACGTCTCATGGCAGTCAGAGTTTAAATGTATTTTCAAATATTCATCATGCATGAAAATATTATTGAAGATAATAATTAGATACCTTGAAATATAAATATTTATTAAAAAGAATACGTCAACAAAAAACAGTAATTTACTCAAAAATTATTAACGTTCTAGAAAATTTTTGAAAAAATAAATATTTAAAAATTCATTAAAAAATTAATGAAAAATTTCTCATTCAGAGCAAATTAATTATCTCTGTTTTAATTACAGCTGTGCTTTAAGTAATTATTATAAAAATATTTGAATTTAGGTCATAACACTTATATAAATATTGTATGATAATTAATGATATTGTACATTTATTTTGATAGTTATAAAAGTTTTTTATAAGCCAGTAAATCTAGTAAGTGAGTTACTAGATAACACATTTTGTTAATATAAATCTTCCTCTCCTATATTGTATTTTACCGTTTATTAATTATTTTTTTATACATCTCTGTGTATACGTACTGTCTATTGAAATAAACAAAATACTGATGTAGATATATTTTTAATGAAAAAACATTGCAATTTTCTTTATTTGAATTCTTAAAACTTAATAATACATTACGTTGACTCATCGAATTTTACATTTTAACTTGCATTGCATTTATTGTAACAATATTATTTATTTTATATATAAAGATTGTTTAAGTAATTATTAATAATGATTGAAATTGATAGTTAAAGCTAAGTTTTTATTGAATTATTCTCGTTCTTATTGTGATACATTTTTATCGTTAAGCTTATTAATTGAGAATCTCACTAGACAGCGTGATGCTCTGCTATATTTTTGAGTAAATCAGGATTACGCGGCGGAAATTGCTGCTGAGCGATTGCCGACAGCTGCATATCGATGGGCTTTGTATCATCATACAAAGCCGGTGCTTCGCAAAGGATAGCAAACGTACCAACAATCGATGCGATTGTGAATATCCATAGAAATAGACGATCAAGTACCATGGCAACAAATCCCCAGTCTTGATCTTCCTATAGAATAAATATAAAATAGTTTATTTTGATTAATACTTGATTTAATTATGATTTATTTTAGTTATTAAGTAATTATTTGATAATCGGATTTGAGTTTCATTCTACTCCGAAAATTTTTTCATCCATTTAAGACCATTTTTTGGTGTAAAAATATACATTTTAACGTGGAGAAGACTTATTTTTTATTTAAAAAAATATATTTTAATGCTACTCAAAATATTATGCCATAAAATATTTGACTATTGTATGTTTTCTCTATTTGACAATTGATTTCAACTCATATGCAGTAATGTTTTATAAGCAAACAAAACATCAGTTTGAGACAGATTTCATTATACCGGAATGGATGGTATCTATTGATAGGATGAGAGTGAGTGGGAGAAGGCAGTTTGTGAAATGTTTGTCCAAGTTATTTTGCATTCTCCCCTATTCCCACTCCACTAATAAATACGTATGATCCAGTAATTTATGTTAAAATGACAATCACGATAAAAATATTAATCAGTTAAATTTTAGTAGCTTCTACTTAAAGTTTATCTTTTGTGTTAAATCAACTCAATCTAAAACTAATTTCAACCTATTAAACTTTTTTGTTTTATTTTAAAAATATCTCCAACATCTGCAGTATTGAAATATATTGTTGCAAATTTTTAAAACGATCTCTTTTCAGGGAAATATAAAAAAAAGTGCCTCCCCCACCTAAAAATGCATATCCACGTACTGAAAAATAGGTGTAATATGTGAAAAAATATTTAGAGCAGATTTTAGTTCATGCCTCACTTGTAAATATTCAACATTTATAATTTATAAATGAAATGTTATATCACACTTCACCTATTTCATTTCATGATTTGATTACTTTATAAAACTTTATAAAATAATTCATTTGAATAATTTACCGCATTAAACTCATCTTGACGTTGAATGTGATGTTGAATAAACATGACATTGTGAAGTGCTTTCTCCAACTCAAATGGATATTTTTTTTTCGGACCGACATCACTCATAGATTCGTCCAGTCCAGACATGACAGTAGGAAGTCCATTGTAGCCTCCCATTCCAGGTTCCAGACCGAGAAATCTATTCCCTGGAGTGTTATGTAGTCCATTGCAAACTGAAAGTATTTTAATATTTATTATTGTCTGGTTTATAGGGGAGAAAAGGGTGGACAGTAAAAAGTCAAGTGTGCAATTTATCACCTCGTCGCCTTACAGATTCAGGAGAGGACATAACAGATGGTGACCGCATAGCAGCAGATATTGCATTATCAAATTTTGTTTTTTTAGCAGGCTTCCCTCTACCGTACATTTTATGTGCTGCTAGGTCATTTAGTAGATCATCTGGCACTCTCATTAATAGTAGTTTAGGCAGTCTTCTGATAAATATTTTCCGCACCCAGGGTGCCATTTTATGGGTACTGGGTTTACGGTAATGAATATTGAGAATAATAATCGTTACAACAACAGATAAGGCAACGAGTATCATAGTGAATAGGAGATATTTCCCTAGCAAAGGAAGTGCTAAAGATGTAGAAGGTATGATCTCGGATATTAGTAAAAAGAACATAGTTTGAGACAATAGAATGTTGATGCACAATGCTATTTTTTCTCCAGAGTCGGCTGGTAGATAAAATGCTAGAACTGATAGGTATGAGATGCTGACACAAGGTATTATGAGGTTGACAGTGTAAAAGAGAGTTTTTCTACGTAAGGTAATGTTGAAAAATATGTCTGGATAGGGTTCTGTACAACAAGGATAGTATTTCTCGTGACGTTCCGCTGGAACACCCAGAATATCCCATTCAACACTTGGATAATATTCCCCTAGATCTATTCCTACTTCAACGCTATTGTTTCCCGTTTTTTGACTGATGTGTTTTAGGTCAATCTGCAAATATGAGACAAAAGAAGGCTTTTAATGTTTTATTTTATGCTAACAATGGATATTTTTATGATGAATATTCTTTAAAAACTGTTGGATTTTTGTACTTTTTATGAAAAATATGATAATCATTCTATCATAATTTTTCTAATTTATTTATTTTATCTTCTCTTCAAATAATTTATTCGTTATTAACGTAAGTTTATTTCACAGTTATAATTATTCAAAATGGAGTTAAAATTATGATTAAATAGTCATACCATCATCGTCTGGAATAGATTATAAAATTAACATAAACAGAGAAAACATATTTGCTCTACCTGTAGCCCATCATATGTCCACGAACCAAACTTCATGAAACATGTTTGTTGATCAAAGGGAAAATATCGCACGTCTATTTCACATGAAGATTTAAAAATTGCTGGAGGTGTCCATAATACTTTGCCAGTGTAGTGTAATACAGCTTTTGTCATTGTCGTTACACCATATTCTCCATCAGCACTTGATACATTTTAAATAATTATTTAATTAATAAAATATTATAGGTACAAAAAAAAAATACAAATATTTAAAGGAAAATTGGAACAATTACAACAGTAATAGAATTCATTTGGAAACATTTAAATCAAAGTGAAATAGTTTAAAACTTACTTGTTATATAGAACAATATCTGGAAGCCAAATATGTTCACTAGGGACGTAAAGTTCAGTCACTCCGCCGTATTCCGAAGGATCCCATTGGAACTTGTGATCCTGCCATTCCTGAGTGAAATAAAAATTTACTTTACCAGTTTTACGTCTCTTTTAGCACATTTTAACATTCAACTGTCACTTACGTGGTCTAGCCAGACATTTGTGGTTAGAATTTGGTCTTTTAAATTCTACAAAAAAAAAGAATAATAAAAAATCGGTTTAAGTAACTTGAATAAAATAAAAAGAATTATTTAACTTTAAAAATACTTATTTTATTTTGAAACTTACAAGATCGATAAGCTGTGATAGCCGAAGTCCTAGTTTCACCACAACAATGTGGGTATTATTTGATACCGGTCGTATAAGTCGATTATAGTTGGACAAAAGATCGTCATAAAGGCGTTTAGCATCAGGATTACCAACACTAACGCCAATAGTAAGACTCAGAATAAATAGCCTTGGTAAAGTCATCATGATTTTCCACGTGTTTTAGTCTAAACCGCGCATCACTGCGCCACGATCGTTTGTTTTCATTTAACTTGAGCAATGAGGTTATTGTTTTTTGTTCTTTCTACTTTTTATTGATGATAATTACTTTGAGCAGCATTTTCTGTTACTACTTTTCAACATATTCAATGATGATTCTTCATTAAAATCTATTGCATTCCATTAATACAACTTACTTAACTTCATTACCGATCGATTTATCATCATATCATGAAGCTTGCGATCCAATTTCGGCTCTTCCTGTCGCTTCGGATACTCTATTCTTGGGTTACAAACCTGTTGCGTGATGAAAATTGAAATTATTAGCATTCACAATTCAATTGATTATCTTCAATAAAAAAATATCATTTGATATTTAAACGATTTTATAGGAAATTAAAATTATTTTTATGTTCACTAATTAACTGATCAATCAAAAATTGAATTTATCACCACTTAGGAATAATAAATCAGTTTAACAAATAGAAAGAAAAAATCTCGTTAGTGTTACCAACTAATCGGATGAATAAATGTATGAGTTGATGATGAAATAACACGGAAAAACGTAATTCAATTGAAATAGTAAATGAAACCGGATAACATCGAGAATTCAGTCTAGTTAAAGTGACGCGAACAGAATTGACATCGACTGTCTGCGCGGTCGGTGGACCACTAAAAGCTGAGATGAGAGGGTGCGCGATAGCTTCCGTTGGATTTGAGGGGTAGGGGAGTGATCGATACGCGACTGCGCTACACTAGTGGGGTTCATCTTATTTCTAATAGTGGATGCGCAGACTCGTCTATGGTCCAGAGGGAACCTGGGAAATCGTGAATTTAATTTTTTTTGTCATTATCTTGGTATGGTTTCTAAGTAATATTTGATTAAAATATTTCTTGCTAACAAACTTACGTTTAATAACACTTTCTTCAATGATATCATCATCTGTTAAGATATTTTTTTTAGCTTTAAAAATCCAATGTGTTAACTGTTGGTTGATGGAAAATATCATTTTAGGCATTATTTGTTCTGTTTATGAAATAATTCTATTTTATTGATTCTCTGGGAGGTCAATAATTTTTTTTGTTTTTAATCAGCAATGAATTAAAACAATTATTTAGCTAGTAGACAGATGATTAAGGCGTGGGTTCTGTACTGTTTTTTCAACCCAATTCATTGCTGGGTTCTTACAAATTGTCGGTGGCGCCTTAGAATGAGACAGGGGTGGGTACAAGGGAAATGAATTATTTCTGCGTCGGAGTAGACAGAGGGTGAACATGAAATTTTCGTTCCTCTGCTACTTTTAGCTCTACCAGGGATAACTGCCTTCCCTTTCCAAGCGAATGAAATACATAAGGGATGCGCATACACGTTTTCTCCCTTTTCCTCCCCCCTTTCCAGGTTTCATCTCATCCTCCTCTCGTCTATTTTAGATCCCATGGGTATCTAACTTGCGATGTGCATTCGCAGGTGAAACTCCCTTACGTTAATGCCCTTCGGCTGCTAGCATACTTTCGGGCTAAACGGATTGGAATTTATGACTTCCTCTATCGCGAAAACAGTTACGAAAAATTGGCTTTACTCTTCTTTGTTGTCTTCTCATTTTTTTAATGCTATTTTCAATGTTTTTGTTTTATGAGTTTTTATTTGCAGGTTGGATAAATGATCCAATTCCTGACACTGGTTTATTCATATTTTAATTGTAACTGTGGTCATTTAGTTGGTAACAATGATGAAGTAGAAAAAGGCTACCAATTATGGAGTATCATCATTAAAAATACATACAATTTAGTATCACAAAGTCTTCAGGATCTTTAATGTATCACTAATTGGAGCATACATTCTATCTACATCAATATTTTACCAAAAAAAAAGTGCACTAAACTCAAGAAGCTTGAGAATCTACAGTTGAAATAGAGAATTTCAAGAGTTACTTTTTTCTAAGAAGAGAAACCAATTAATGTAAAGCGCTTGACCCTAGCTATCGATGGATTGGGTAAAGATGATGGGGGAATTAGAGAAGGAATCATCATTGAATAGGCAGATGTTCAATGACATATATCGTTTCTGATGTTCATAAGCTTTTCAGTTGATCAACTGACGATAATATATTGCTTGAATTACCAAGTTGATGATAATGCTGCAGAACTTTTTAGCTAAACAAATGGACCATTGCATGAGATTAACCATCAACAATGTTCCATTTAATAAGATTTCATTTCAAGATAAATATGTGATATTCTCTTATTAATAGTCATTGATAAATACAGTTGATATCATGGATAGTTGCTTTCATCATAAATGTCATCAAGAGGATGAAGCTTGGAATAGTTGGTCAAATATCAATGATGTTGATAATTAGATGAAATTAATTGCAGTGGAATATGATAAATTCTTCTCAGTAGTAGTAATGACTTATGAGCATGACAATAATAATTATAATAGGAAAAGTTTGTCAGACAATCGATTAACCTAAGTGGACCAGTCGTGTGTTGGATAATTTACCCTTCGCCAAAGTTTCATTAAAGCTCACATTGCTAGGAAAGTCACCAGGTCTATTATCATGCCGCAGGGACTCTCAGTTGTGCAAACGGACTATTGCGAAGTATCAACAACAACGGAACGTAATGAGATTTGAGCTTATCTTATGAGTCTTGGAGAAAGGGAAAAACTAAGAGAGATGAAGGTATTGGAGAGCATTCACTTCTCTTTCTCTCTTTGCAGTTCTCTACGGTTAGCTTGTCCTCTAACTTTAATTAAAGACTTTTATCTCTTTGCAACCTGTTTAGTATGTTCGAAAACAGCTTCAGTATGAGGGAAAAGTGTCCAACATATTTCTTGATCATTATTTTCATTATTTTAAAATTCATTTAAGGTATTTTTAGCCAGTTATTTACTAAAATTTTTTGATGCTTTTTATTTATCAATTTATTTCATTTCTCATGCATTTTTAACTTTACGTGGAATACTTTTCTACCGTGTGATGTAATTTCAAATGCATGAGCTCAGCCGTGTATGTGCAACATTCTCTCAGATATTAAGGGTGCATTTTCGTCGAAGGTATATGGGTAGAAGAGCGAAAAGAAAAGGATTTTTAGAGATGAGAGAAGCCAGAATATTGTCTCTTGGGTGTCATATCATCTTCCACTATGTCTTCCATCACTAGGATGATCCGCTCGAGAGTTCCGATCTCGGTAAGACGTGCACACGTTCGGTCTCTTGAGGTAAACGAGTAGTGAGTGTCATTAAACGTAAAAATCATGTCTAGACTTCTTTTTTACAGCACTTTTCTTTGTATTCACTTTCCTTATACGATAAAGAATTATTAACTTTATGGATTGTTTATCTACAAATGAAGAAAAATGAATGCCGTTGATTAATAAAAATTCAAACCTCTTCAAGTATTCTTGCTGTTGACTTCTTCAATATTTTATTGAAAGAATGTTTCAGGTGTGAAATAAAATTTGTTTACAGTGAATCTATATTTTTAAATAACGACTCTCAAGGCATCTGAATTCTATAGACTTCTTTTATGTTCCATGTTTGAGGAAGAGGTTCGATATCTTGTTGGATGACGAAGATTCACTGTAGAATGTCGCAATGACGTTACACGTACTTGGAGGAAATCGAACGACTCGTCGTGCGATCTATTGGCCGTGTGTTTCAATGTCTTAGAATTCGCGTACCTCCATGTACACGGAGAAAAAATTCCAATAAAAATTACCGTGCTCAGCACAACAATCCACGCGCAAATGTCAATTCCCTAAAAAATTAAGACAACCTTCAAAGAAAAATTAGTAATCCTTTTAAAATTTTTATTATAGATTCAATATTTATTAAGAAGAGTAAAAGTAAAAATTCTTATGCAGCACGGTAATATTCGATAAATATTAATTTTTATTCAAACTTTAAACAAAAATTAGTAAGTGACTAGAAAAAAATGAGAATCTGTATATAATTTATTATGATCCGTGTGGTAGGAAAAATTCGGGTGCTCTCCTATAATTTTTTCTATTCTCGAGAGTTTCCGTGCTGGGTCGGGAATCTTCGAATTATCGGTCCAACACAATCTTTCTTTGTATTGTAAGACCGTTCACACAATCAAAAATATAAGCCGTAAAACGTACAATTTAAGACGTACGCGTGCATACTAACATCATAATAAGTTAAAAATTGGTTTGTACGCATGCGTACATCTTACGGCTTTTGTTTTTGATTGTGTGAACACCCTCAGTGCTATAGTTACTTTTTCCATATTGTAAACAAAGATGACATTCATATTTTTCGTTACGATTCAATATTGGCGGCAACACGTTATATCTTAACAATTTATGATAAGCTTAAACGGATTGACGCGGTGGACTCATGGGTAAGCGTCAGCTTGACACACGATGGGTCGCGGGTTCGAGTCCCGGCCGAGACAAAAGTCATTTATATGATTTTTCTCGGGCCACCGTGAGCGGGAGAGGAAGATCTCTTCGGAGAGCCGGGTGGTTGTATCGACGACACAGGTTTTCTGCGTAAGATCCCGATCGTAGGGATGGGGGGGGGCAGTATTGTAAAACGTGTGCCGTATTTCATTCCAACGAATTAATTAGTTAAGAAAGTTAATTATCAATGAACCTAATTTATTTATTTATTTGTTTATATAACCAAAAAAATTATCACTAAACTTAAATAAAATTGTTTGTCGGTTACGTAGTTATCACAGCTAACGTTACTAAATTTTCAGGTGCTGTGGAACACTAAATTTTCTGGTGCTGCCAAAGTAATTTTCAAAAAACTGAATGATACATTTTCTTATGTAACTTATAATTTTTGTATGTTGATCATTACTTTTTACTTTTCAGTAAGTTTGAACTCACATTCTTGAGCAGCACGGTAATTTTTGTATGGATTTTTAAATAAAAATTAACGGAATTTTTTCTCCGTGTAGAACTACTAAAGTAACGGAAGTACATAACCGTAAAATAACTTTATCTATAGGTCTCAGTCACGCACATTCGACGATTGACGACATGAAATAGCTTGCTGAAAAATAAAACTATTTTAAAGTACTAGAGAATTGATTTACTAACATTCAAAGTGTCAAAAGAAAGTAATAAAATTTTTTATTATAGTGAAAATAATCTCCGGTTTATCATCAGTTGTCAAAACTGAATAACAAATGATGGTAAAAAGCTGAAAATCTAGCATGAGGTTGCATGAAAAACATCCATTAATCCCAGCTTGTTGAGCTATTTTTCTCTTTTTTCCATCAACGAAAAAATTGCTGATTAATCAAAATATCGTTAAATTACATATTTATACTGTTAAAAAAATTTACATTCTTCTCTGAAACATATTCCTTTTTGTCTCGATGATTTCAGTGATAAAAATATTGTAGGAAAAATAAGAGTTGCTATTTAAGGGCTTTGGTGATGCTTCAGTAATAAGATAAATTTCGAGAGTAGTTCATTGAAATAAAAATCAATATTTTTTTGTATCTTTTCCTTTATCTGCGAGCTGTTTCATTGACATTTAGTCGGGGATTATAAAATTATGTCATGCATGGTACAGTATCCAGTAATATGCTCATATGAAGCTTCATTGTCCTAGAATTGATTCTCTGTCCATAGCATCATAAGCACTAGTTGCGTGCTTTTATAATTTTTTTAATTACTAATACAGTGTAAATCTCAGTTTTTCAAAATGCATTATTTCAATGTGGATAAGTGTGTTAAATATGACGTCACCCATTTGATTAACATTGTAGTCACTTTTTACACACTTAGATCTGCGTTAAAAGTGACTACAATGTTAATCAAATGGGTGACGTCATATTTAACACACTTATTCGCATTAAAATAATGCATTTTGGAAAATTGAGATTTACAGTGTATATTTATATATTTTACAATCTAGATATAAATAAAGTCATTTTTACTTTTCAAGATTCATTTATCCAAGTTTTATAGCAATTGTTATTTTCCAAAATTAAGTATTTTATTTAAACACTGTAAATTTGAATGTTTTATTTTTAAACATTAAAAGTATTTTAATATGACGTCACCCATTTGATTAACATTGTCTCGATTTCAAACGTTTTTAAGTGTTTTAAAATAAAACACTCAAATTTACAGCGAATATAGTATGATTTTGAAAATACATCGCCATGCTGTTTATACATTTGTTTATATTAGTTTATGATTGAGACTAGATCTCATCTGACGTCTTTTTTATTCTTTCAATAGTCCTGTTAAAATTAATAAACCATCTTCCAAATCTTCTGTAATTATTCTCGAGTCTGTCATTTCATTTTCGTTGCAATAAATTGTAACAAATAATTCTCATGGTGTTTTGAATCTATCAATAAATGGCAACGGTGTTGAAAAATAAATGCAATGTATTACTGTAACACCAGCCATTGTAATAGAAATTTTCTTTTGTTCTTTGCAATATTTAATTGAGTGGTACTTTCATTAAGTCATCAAAACTCTCAAAGAAGAAGTAAGAAATCAATTCTTGTATGGGTTGTTACGTAGGAAGTTGATTGCAAAGATTCTTTTGACTTCTTGAAGATATTCTCTTCTAAGTTCTACATGAAAAAAAGAAGTAAAAATTGCTCTGACATTTAGGGCAACCGTGGTAAATTTCACAAAGTAAAATTTACCCTACTAGAGAGTAATTTTATAAGATTTTACAAACGTGTTAAAATAATACGCATGAAATGTGTTTAATCTAAAGTTTTCATAAACTATACATGTTTCGTAGATACTTTTAAACACTTTAAGTGTGTAAAAAGTCTATAGTTTGTTTCGGGCATTTAACATTGAAGAGGCTTAGTGTGTGAAAAATGTCTACAAAAATAACACCCTTAGATTTACAGTTTATTTTCACAATAAACAAATACTTTATTTTACGAACGTTTTACTTTTCTTTTTTAAAATTTTTACACCTCGACGTAAAACAAACGGCGACGGTGCTTGGTCGCGTAACGTATGTTGCTGATTCATTAAAAAAAGGAAGTATTTTAATGTAAAAGTTTAAAATGCGCTATGGGCATGACAGAGTAAAAGAATATTTATCCTGAAGAAATTTTTCACGCTCATTAGAATTACATGTAATTTGATCTGAGAAAATTAAAAAAAATAATTAATTTGAATAAAAAGTTTATATATTTCATTACATAAGATATCTTTTGGACAGGAAATGCTTTTTTTGTTGTAAGAATTTTTTTTTCAATCATACAGGGTAGTCTCCGATAAATAATTATTTTATAATATTGTTCTAATATTAAAATTGTCAGAAAAAAATACAACTCAATTTAATACTCTTTTCTGTATTTCTTTTTTTTATCTGATTTTTTGACTTACAGCAAACTATTTTATTCAAGGAATTGTTTTGACTACATTGATAAAAAAATTTTTGCTATACAAAAAATGTTGTTTTAGTCAACAAAAATAATTTGAATTTAACGACATTTTGTTTGAAAAATGTATTTTGATATTTGGTTTAAGATTATGATAAGTTTGAATGAAACACTGCAATCCAAGTGCATTTTTGTTACACATCTAAACATTCTTAATTTAATGCCACTGATTTTATTAACATTGTAGTTACTTTTAATGCATTTTGAAGTGTGTAAAAAAGGACTACAATGTTAATCAAATGGGTGACGTCATATTTAACACGTTTGGATGTGTTATAAAAATGCACTTGGATTTACAGTGAAGTGATATTAAATTAATGTTGAGGAAATTATAAGATAAATTAAAAGATGAATTCAATAAAACATTAAAATAAAGCCATAGAGGAGAAGATAGGAGTATGGGTCACTTTTTTTCTTTCAATTAAATTTTACTCTGTTAAATTCATCGTTAATTGTCACTTTTCGAAGTTTCTATTTATTGTCAAAAATTTATGTTTCAATATATTTGTGAGTAAGCTGATAAAAGACGCACTGTGTTCGCATAATAAACGAATGGACCATATTAAAGATTGGACCATAATCCTACCTTTTCTTCTACTGAGATAATTCTGCTCAAAATGATTAAACACAATAAAGATGAATAATCAAAAAAAAGTATTTTACCAATAATTGATCAATGACAGAAGGATCATCAGTGTTACAACAAAACAATTAGTGACACATTTCAGAGAATGACAATAACTTGTGATTATTTATTGTGTGAGTAAAATAGGCGATGGAGGAATGTAAATGTAACATCTTGCTTTAGTTAGTTCGGATATTGAATCTGGCCAATATCCGTGCGAATATTTTAGTGGTATTCGGATATAACAAGGTATTCGAAATATTCTGGCGGACACAGCGCGTGTGGCTTTCTCATTTCTGTGTTTGGAATATTTTGGGTAGCCGCTAATATTCCAACAGACTATACTATTATACGAAGGCTCGAGAGTACAGCTTGACGCTTCGAAACGTCGAGAAATGATTGCTGTATGCAGCATCCCCTTTCTATCGTTCCACGTCAGTGCACCTCCCTGAAGCGTTTCACCACCTTTCTAGTGGTGTAGAGAGGGGTTTAGCTGTTCGACGAGTCAATGAGTCGTAGCTTTTGACTCCCTGGAGAATCGATGATGAGCATTATTGAGAGCAGAAGAGAAATCATTCTAAAGAGATACTAATTACCATTTATAAAAAAGCATGGTAAAATGAAAGAGAGAAAAGCGAAATAATGAAGGTATTTTTTTCCGCAAGCAATTGACCTAAAAACTCATCCAATCTTTCTTCTAATGGGGATGATGTATGAAGATAATCCGGTAGAAAAAACTTTTAGTGTATTCTTGGGTATTCCGGGTTGATATGCGTCTGTACCTACCCCATTGAGCGCTCTCTGACGATTCGACCTCGCACCGACAGTGTCAGTATCGACTGGGCGCGCCACTACTGAGGGGAAACATCGGGCGATGTACGCGGGTGGGGCTGGAGCCGCTGTTTGGCTTCCACATGGTTACGTCTTTCCCTTCCACCCTAACGTAGATCCCGGTAGAGCTTTTCTCCCTCGTTTCTATGAGGCCAGGGAAGTTGGATTTTCGCGTCGGCGTATCCTGTTAGTGCTGCCACATGGCGTGTAGGACCGGTGCCAAGTTCGGAAGCTTTCGGCCAAAATCGAGACCTATCGTTTCATAGTGAGGGGGTGGTAGGGATGGTGAAGAGGGTGGGAAACAGAGCGAGGGTGATACGACGATTCGCACATGGGCTGGTATTGGCTCCCAGGGCCGGCGCGCAGGGTGTTCGTGTGCGTCGACGGCAAGGCGAAGATAACCGAGTGTTCTCTCTCTCTACAGCAGCACCACAGCAGCAGCAACACTGACGCGGCTCGCGGCACAACACCCACTAAAGCGGCCAGCGTCAGTACTAAGGTGGGCGGCCGTCCGAAGACTTTGGTGTGGCTCAACAGACACGAGGTCCAGGGAGTGTCCTCTCGGTGGTGGTGTGCTTGACGGTTTTTTCATCATTGATGATTATTTTGTGCTCATTGTTGTGGAGTTTAGTGTTATTATTGTGTACACCGCGTGAAATTGCCGGGAGATTAACATGTTGATGCCGGGTAGAACCCGGTACTTGAACATATATTAACAATTATCTCTATGAAAATGAATTCAATACTGTTGAGATGGAATTGATACTGAAAGAGTGCTAAGAATAATAGTCTACCATTTGGAGTAAATAGACAGAATAGAAGAGTATCATTTTTTGAACATAGCCAGTAACACAATCCACTTGAACTCACTTTGAGTTTTAGTTATTTGGCGATTGCTTGATACAGTTGGCGTCCTGATGGCGTTTTTTAGATTTCTAGCAGTAAATTTGTGTTAAAAAAGTATTAGTTAGATAATTGTGGAGGGTGCGGCAATATTCGTGAGGCGCTAGCGTAGAATGAGCTTTGGTCCTGGTGAGGACTTTGAAATAAGTCACGAGGATTTGGAGACTGTCATAATGACAATGCTAACGACAACAAGGGTGGTTGGATTGAAGAGGGTCGGGAGCAGCAGACCATTGTCATCAAGAGTAAATAAAAGAATGAGCTGGATAAATCGAGCATATTGTAACCGATATAATAGTGTAAGATTGTTACTCGCAGAGTCGACGTCTCATACAATGACGACGATGATGATTGGCAAATCAGTTGAATGTGAAAGCCGGTGGTAGCGCAGACATACCGGTTTCAACTGGTGCATCGTTTCAAGTGCTGTTTAGTATTTATATGATCAAATTTAATATTATTCATTTATAATCTAGTGGTAATTGTTAGTGCCGGTGAAGTGTTTAATTAAGAGTGCCGGGTGAAAACGTGTTGCAGGTTAATTACGTCGATTAGAAGAGGACAACGTATTTTTATTATTTGTTTATCCGCCAAGCAGTCACGCGTTTGGTGACAAACAGCGGAGACAGCTGAAGCGAAAAAAGAGGCTAAAACAGAGGAAAAGGGTGCTGGGATGTTGAAACCCTGCTCGAGGTGTTTAGGACTGAGGACCGTGAACGGTAAATCGGTACGGTCTACGAGCAGGTCGTCGTGCACAGATCACAAGCAACCCGGTGTCCGGTAGCTCGTCCGTCCTTTCTCATCGACGCCCCTGGGCAATGTGCCCACCCGCCGGCAACGCAACGTGAGTTTCAACACTCATTTACGTAGTAATTACTTTTTTTTATTATCTTTAATCTTGCTATTTTTCAATTCACTGACCTCATTCAATCAAAATCATCTTAAGTACAAAATAATATCCACGAAACAAACTTCACTTATGTAACATGTCTGTTGAATACTTCATTTTATTCTGGGTTTATTTGAAATTCACCAATATAATAAGCTGGATTCAAATAAACTCAAGTTATTTCAAGCACAAGTGAATAGTTTAAACATCTTGTTAGTGTTTATAAAATGTTTTACATTCATTCGTCAACATATATTTAATGAGTTTTTTGTTTTTATTGAAATATATATTTATCACCAATACACAATCAACCAGGTTTATAATCATTGTAACTGTTCAATGATTCAAGCCGTTTCACTCTATATATTTATTATTGTTGAAATACACAGTTTTTAGTAATTCACAGTATTATAGACTTAACAATCATTTTTTGACATTTACATAGCGAAAAATCAACAAGTTTCAATATTATGTGTTTTAACATCTATTCATGTTGGAAATCTGAAAAAATTATTTTTTCATTTGTCATATATTGATATGAGGATTTAGTTTCATCAAATAAAATTGATTAATAGTTGATAAATACCTGGTTTGATGTATACTCAGCTGAGAACCTGATGTCTAGGTTAACAATTAATGCATTTTATTTAAAGAACATTTTTTAAGCCAAATGCAGATTTATTAATTAATTGAGGAATTTTATTATACATTTTAAGAGCCGATGATTATATTCGAAAAGAGGTTGAAAATATTTAATAAAATTGCAGATTATATTATTCTGTGGGATTCTATTATCAATCCCAAAATATACTTTACAAAATTCTATCTTATAGTCCGATAACGTAAATATAAATAAATAGAAAAAATAAAGGAATTATCATGTTTAGTAATATGAGTTGATAGAGTTTTCATAAAGTTATCTCACAAATATGCACAATAATGTCATATGTTTAGAGGAAAAGGTAGGATTATAAATGACTTTTCGTTTTTATTAACTCATATTTTACTCAATTGAATTATCACCAATCATCATCTCTCAAATTTTCTGTTTATTGTCAAGAAGTTATTTTTCAATACATTTAAGGGTTAGCTGATGGGAGAATTAGGGTGCTCACAAAATAAACGAACGGACTATATTATTGACTGGATCATAATAATTAATAAATGAAGATTCGAGTTGGATAGAAATTGAAAAAAAAAACTAAGTAATTGTATTTATTTAATAAGAAACAAATATTGTTATCAGTGAAAAATTAATAAGTTTATACTATTTTCAGTAATTTAAATTGAAATGATAATGATGATGCTAGTTATAAAAAAAAACATAAACATTTAATAAAATTTGCTATAATGTATGTTTTTTTTTCTCTTAAAAATCAATGACACTTGATCAATGCCAAGTTGTTTTATATATTTGGCAGAAATGTAGCTTCTGATAAAAAAAAGAAAAACTTTAAAAAGTTTATTTGTTGATGAGCTAAGATTAATTGTTTGAAAAACAGTGGCACTTTTGATATAAACAATTAAATATCTCGAGAACTATTAGTGATAGAGAGTTGAGACTGGTCTCATTCCTTTTCTCGTGAAAAGCTTTAAAAATTATACGCATCATGTCTCGATCTCCGATGCATTGTTTTGAAGATATTTAATACCAAAAAAGCTGTTTTTTTATAAACAAAAAGCATATTTTACCATGTGGTCACAAATTCATACAGATGTCTGCCGTCATTAAAAACATCTCAATGAGCGAAATTGGTTAATGTTCAACAGACTTTCAAATTAGGCTGTTTTTTGAAGCATATTGACTGGACTATGCACTAAAAATCAATACTACCTTAAACTTAAATATGCTTTTAGTAATTAAAATTATTTTTATTTGTTATAATTAAGGGTTGTTTACGTCAATTTCGCAAAAAAAAATTATTAATTCAATCATCGTTTTTGATCATTAATAAATTTTGCAATGTTTGATTGATGGTATATCGACATATTAATTAGTTTTATTATCATCATAATACCACGATAATTATATTAATTCCGGTCATGTAAGTTTGTATGTAGTAGAAAATACCCTGCAGCAATTTTTTAACCATTTAAAGCTTCGGTGAATTAAAAATTGATTTTTTAAACGACGCTTTCGTAATGATAAATACGATTTTTAGATATGCCAATTTTTATTAATTAGAATCGTTTATCAGTCTTATCGATACTTTTTTTCACATTGGTCATTTGTGAGCTTGATAAAAAGCTGCTTTTTACTTTCATTGATTAAGTATTCCATAATATAGAAGCTTAAATAAAAAGCTCCATGCTTCAAAAGAATAATTTACTAATTCAACTATTTAATTGATTTGTTCAAGTACGTTCTGATATTGCAGTTTGAGTTTTATTTAATGAGTTTCGAATATTATGGAACTTCCATATTTATTTACCTATTTCAAGCTTTTGAATGTAAAATAGGTTATCTAATGATATGTACTTTACATAGAGTTTTTTGTTTTGGAATTCTTTTAGTTACTGTAAATGCATGTTTCTACTTAAAATCCGCTTGAAAAGTAAAACTTGGAACCTCACGTCTTTGTCTCTTCTTCTTTCTTCGAACCACGGGCGTGAAACTACAAAAAGGTGGAGAGCATGGAACAGAAGAACGCAACGCGAATCCTCTTGGGAATTGTATTCCCTTCGCGTATCGATCGTTCTGAGGGAGCACACCCTTGTGCAGTTGAAGCAGGTCGGAATTCTAATGTGTAGTTTAAATTGAAATGGTTAAGTGATGAAGAAATATAAAAACAGGCATTTAGTAATTCAAATGAAATTTTATAAAAATATTCAAGTACTGAGAGTTGAAAGACAAATATGAGTTTTGTTTTATGCTTCAATTGACGTCAATTAATTTTTATTCGTTTTTTTTTATTCGTTCTTGGGTACTTATGTGGTTTAAGCTTTTTTTTTACACTTTGTTGTAAATGTCATTATTATTGTGGAGTAAATAAAAACAAGATTTTTTTTTTGCAAGTAAAAAAGATCTAGAAGTGAAGATTTTATTATTTTGGTGTATGAATAAATGGTTGCACAGAATGAATGCACAGAAAATATTGAGAAAATTTTTTCGTTTAATTTTAAGGTAAATTTTGTGGAAAAAAAAGTTAAAAATTTATCTTTTTGAAAATTATGAGCTTACTATTAACATTGGTGTCATGTGTGTGTTTGTATGTGATGAATATCAATGTAACAAAGGCAAATACGTACTGCAAAGTATTTCATATTTAAAAAAAAAATTAACAATGATAAAATGGAAAACAATTTTACCGCAGATTATAAAGATTGGTAAGGTTTATTTTCATTATAATTCAACAAATTACATTCTAATAATAAGCAAAAAAAAATAAATCACAAAATTTTCCATACAAAATGCAAGTAAGAATATATTCTTAATTTTATTTTGTATGAAAAATTTTTTGATTTATTTTTTTATAATTATTATATGTATTATTATAATATTATTATTATATTTTTATAATTATTATAATTTGTTTTTTAATCTTATGTAATTTTAACAATATATTACAGAGTGCATAGCTCCAAAACAAATAAAAATTTAAAGTTGAAAAATTTCATTGCAATAATATTCAAAGGTAGTTAAAAAATATTTATTAAAAATTATTCATTCTTTGATAAAATGATATTTCTATGATTTCATTATAGCTTACTCACTAAAAAAGAAATAAGTAAAATCACTGCAAAGGTATTAACTATCAAGTGCTAAGAAAAAAATATCCATCATTTCATTCTAATTTTTATTAATCATTATTATGGAGAAACAATTTAGCTACATAAAATGAAAGTATTATTTGTGAATACTGAATAGCACAGTGATTACACTAGTTGTCATGCAGTAACAAAGCCAAACAACTTGAGCCCGGGTTAGTCCTTGGATGGATGACTGCTCCAATAACCTACCCACACTCACTGCAAATCTCAATGTTTGAAAATACGTTATTTTATTTCTGAATAAAAGTATTAAATCTGTTTTTAATCTGATTGTTGACTGTTCCAATCGGAAAAGGATCAAGTTTTCTTCGGTCAAAAGACTCAGAATAGACTTCTTAAGTAGAAATTTTCGCTAAGTACACCTAAAGACCAATGAAATTTTCATGACGAATTCTTTACTTTATTAAGATCTAATATGAACCTAACAAACCTTTCATTAGAGCTATTCCAAACAAAAACAGACTACATTTTCAACCGAAGAATGCTTGTTGTGCTCATTCACTGTAATTAAATCAGTAAATTGACAATACTGGTCAAAAGTTTTTGATCACATTCTCAAAATAGTAATATGTAAAAAATTGGAAAAAAATGTGGTATAGTAGTTATTACGTTTAATTTAAAATTAATTTATTTTCATGTAATTACAATGTTTAAATTAGTAATGTAATAACAATAAAATAATAGGTCTGAACACACTTTGTCTGTGCTAACACGACGAATTTTCCATTAGTAATTGTTTATAACAAATTCATATTGTTATAAACAATTTGTAATCGTTAAGAGTCATCATTAATATTATTTTGTTAAAAACATCGAAATCAGTGTGTTATACGCATTAGTTAGTCGTATTTGGTTGTGAACAATAGTGTCTAGTCAATATTGACTTCATTTTCGTCAAAATTGTTCCGCTTAGAAGTATTTTAAATAGTTGATCTTTTTATTTATTCATTACTAGTTTTTTTGTTATAAAAAAAATCTCCTCAACCGAATTTGTTCAAATTTCTTTCAGATCTTCTTTACAATAATATCTTTCGAATAAATGTTAGTTGAAGTTGATATCTTAATCTGTTCTTGGGATATCATAAACGAAAAAAATACTGACATCCATACGTATATACATCTGTACGTACGTACAGACACACATCATTCTTAAAATTGGTCTGTATGGTTGCAAATATCTTAAAACGTGAAAATATGATTAAAATTCAAATTTCACCAATCTACCCAATTTCAATAACTTCCTACTGGGAAGTTAATAATATTGAATTTTTATTTACAAAATTATATGTATTTTAAAACTTCACACGTAATCGAAAACTTTTGACCGGTACTGCCACGGCAAATCTCAAGATTTACGTGTTAAAATAACACGCGTACAGTGTGTTTAATGTAAAATGCTCATTAACAAACTATACCTGATTTGTAGACCATTTTTACACGTTTCATAATGTGTGAAAAATCTGTAGTTTGTTTACGGTATTTAATATTGAAGAGGCTTAGTGTGTTAAAAGTGTCTACAACTAGGATTTGCAGTGTGTGTATATTGACTTTCGGTATCAATTCAACCTTCTTCCGGAGACATTCACTGAACATACACTGGTTTGCGGCAATTTCTACTGTTTCATTTTTGGAGAGTATCTTTTGATTGAATAATTCAATTGATTAAAAATCAACATTTAATATAACCCCGAAGTAAGCTTTATATTTTTCTAAAAATCCCCCATTTAAATAAATTCAGTAATTTTTACGTGAGAACCAGACATTTACAGTTTCATTATTTATATACAAACATACAAGAAGGTAGATTTATAATGATGCATATAAATTTCATTTGATTGGGGTGAGGTAAATTTTATGGTACAGCCCAGAGCAGCTGTTTATTTTGTATTGTTTAGATTGAAAACAATTTTTATAATGTTCACAAAAAAAAAATATCTGATCATATATTTTTTCTAATGTATTATTTATTTTTATGATTGATTTGGTCTCTGATTTGATAAAGAAAAATGTTTCATCCGTGTAAACTTGAACATTTTGACATTTTAAGTATCCGTACTTACCGGCTGCATTTCCTGGCTACCCTAGACACATCCGGACCCTGTCATGTGCAACGTCCCAAGTGAAACACTCGCCATGTCTTGATAGCTTCTCTGTGTTGTTGAGTAATCACCTCTCAACCTAAAATGACAAAACCCTTCTCGTGATATTGCTTTTCTTCAGCGACACAAAAATCTTTTTGTTCATAATCATAATAAATGATTATTATTATTTTAAAAAAGGAAGTGAAATAACAAATGATCAAACAGACGACACAATATTGTCATTTTTAAGTATCTTTTTATAATAAAACATATACGTTATTCTTTGCTGTATTAAATAAGGGAATTGATGACACAGCGGTACTCTAGACTAACTTAATTTTTTATAAGTTAATTTATTTCTTTGTCATTTTTATTCAAATCATTTTGCATATTCTCTATTTCATTCTGGTATTAAATTACTTGAAATGGAATTCTTTGTCTTCATGAAAAAAAGAATGTAGGAATAGGATAAAATAACAAGAAATCTAATTAAAATAGAAGAATAGAGATGAGAATAGTTGAGAAAAATACATCAACATAATTCAAAGATAGTTTTTTCAATCAATTTGGTGTGGAAAAAATAAATAAATGTGAGAGTGTTTTCTATCATTTTTTTTCCTGAGGGGATTTGTGAGAAAAGATATGGATGTGTTGCTTAATTATACATGCAGAGAGATGGAGATAGATAAATATCATGAATATGATGAATAGAATTTTGGTGTTAATTCTGAGCTTAACCCAGAATTGTCCGTTATGTCCTTGCTTTTATTACTGCTCACAATCCTTACTATTCTCTTGCTCTTTGGCAAGAGTACGGCCTTGTGGTAAACTCTAATTACGAACCAGTCGAGCGAAGTTATAGTTGAAAATGGATCTCAATACATTAATTCTATCTACATCACTGAATTTTCCATCAATTCAAATGCATTTGTTAACTTTTGTTAGAATAATAACTTGAGAAACAATTGAGAAGAACTAAAAGTTTATTAAAAATGACAGCGAAGATGTTATAATTAAAGAAAGACGTCTGATGTGCTCTAGTCTCAGTCGTAAATTGCAATGAACAAATAGGTCTGAGCACACTTTGTCTGTGCTAACACGACGAACTTCCCATTATTAATTTTTATTACGAATTCAAATTGCTATAAACAATGCGTAATAATTAAGTCATATCTCGTCATTAATAATATTATTTTGTTGAAAGCATTCAAATCGGTGTGATATACGCATTAGTTAATCGATAAATACAATTGTCAATTGTTTATAACAAATTCTTATTGTTATAAACAATATGTAATTGTTGAAAGTCATATTTGGTTGTGAACAATAATATTGTAAAATATTTGTATGTCGCCATCTAATGACTATTAGACTAACGACAGTTTGTTAGTTAACGACGATTGCTTGACGATTAGATTGTTTATAGCAACGAGGGGAGAGTTTGTTTATCTCCAGTTCTTGACTGAGACTTGAGTTGACCGCACGGATTGTTTGATTTTAATTAATTGCTGTCATTCTTTAATAAACTTTTTCCTTTATTTATTAATTTTCCAAAGTTGTTATTTGTTCTTATTTTACAATATTTTGTCAATATTGACTTAATTTTTAAATGAAATTGTTATTGTTTGGCTTAAAAGTATTCTAAATAGCTAACCTTTTCATGTATTTAATATTATTTTTTTGTTGTAATAAAAAAACCAACTTTACCGAATTCGTTCAAATTAAATGAACGAATAAATTTCGAGATGTCGAAAACGAAAAAAAACCTAACATCTGTACATACGTACAGACACACATCATTCTTAAAATTGGTCTGTATGGTTGCAAATACCTTAAAACGTGGAAATATGATGAAAATTCAAATTTCACCAATCAACCCAATTTCAATAACTTTCTAATGGGAAGTTAAAAATAAGTCAAGCATTGTTAACAACAAATTCCGTCGTTTGTCTATCAACATGTAGATGAAGACATGATATTCTTTTACAATATTATTTTCGGAAAAACTAATTATTTACTAATTATTAATAATAATACTTTTTAAACAAAATCATTATTAATACGAAAAGAATTTACTGACTATTAAGATTAAATTATTAAACTTTCTAATGCTCACTAAAAATTTCTAAATTTTTCACTTTATGACTTTTCATAGAACTGCAATGAAACTAAAACCACTGACTCAACGCCCAAATTTCCTCTTTGGAACCTTTACCTTACTATCGACCATAGTACATGATGCACACCATGTACTCAGATAAATATGACCATTATTTTCTCTAAAAGACTGATCACTTACAATTCTTCCTCTGACAAGTCTATACTAAATCTCCCTTCATCACAATTCAACATTATCTTTTGAATTATTTTACTTTAAACTTATATTCAACATTAAATAACAAATAATTTAAGTTAACTCACAGCTATTTTCTAAATTGCAATTATTTAAATAAAATCTCGTTGGAACGAAACATCACTTTTTTTGGTTGGTATATTCAATTTTAATATTTTCATAAACAAAAATAAATTTATTGCAAGTAATATTCATGGAAACCATCAAATACCTTTTTAGTAGAGTTTTTCGCATTTGTTTTGGAAGCTAATAAATTTAAAGGAAAAAGTGTTAAAGAAAAGTTATAGAGAACAAATAAATATACAAAAAAGTACTCTAGTGTTTTTTGCGTACTTGTGATAGGCGAGGGACGAATAGCGATTAAAAAATTAACATTGTAAAAATTATGGATTTTCAATGTGGAAATTTTTTTGCTATATTATTGTATTACTTTTTTTTCGACTCATGTAAATATTATTACTACCTATCTAGGGCCTTAGTCTGGCTTTGCTGTTGGGCCTATATAAATGTTTAAATAAATAAATTAACTAATACTCAAATTTTCCTAATCAATCACTCGTGTTTTTTTTTGAGATGACATTGAAATGATTTTTAAACGACTGCAAGTAACTCATTCCAACATTTTTTTAATTTAAATATTTTATTTCCTGATTATAAAGAGTTTGAAAAAATTTCATTTCACTTTATTGACATTTTGACGTAGACAGGATTCAAGTTTTTGATTTCTTGAGGTCTGTGCGATAAATTGTAAGCTATTTGGAACGAAGGAAAACTCCCTCCACGAGTCAGGTGTCATCGTATCAGCTTTGCTGATAACTCTAGTTTCAAGAAGCCGATCGATCAGACGACTAGTCACCTTTTTCTCTTCTTATACCCTTACACACTTCTTCGATATACTTTCTCTCGTTTCTTTTTTTGCAGTGAAGAGTATTCTTCTTCAAACTTGGCCTCAGATATAGAGAGCAGTGTTGTTTTACCACGAGAGATAGAAAAGTCGTATGTCACATTCTTAAAGGAAGGAAAAAAAAGTTTGAGGAAATTGACAACAGAAATATATTTCCCTTGAGTCATTTCTAAACTATTTCACTGTGATAAAATGATGAAAAATGATTTTTTTTCTCTCTCTTTTTACTTCTCTGTAGATAAAAGTTTAACTTTACCCTTAGTGGCCGTTTTTTTGTTTATTTTCTTCCTTAATTTATTTCTTTATTTTCTCGTGATTTTTTTTTAAGAACTCAAGATTACTCGAGATTAGCGTAAAAAGTTGTGTTAAAGATATTAAAAAACGAAGGTGAAACCGTGAGCTTAAAAATAAATTTAAAGTAATGTTGTTTTATAAGCCTGGAATAACAGGATATTATTAAATCAAACAGTTATTAATGAAGATAAATTTTATTAAACATTATTCTGCTGTACCAACATATTTTTATTTTGTTTTATGCAGTCAATTTTACTCAATACTATTTTTTTCATGTACATCTGTACATGTGCACACACATAAGGTAAACCGCCCTATTTCCGGACACCTACCTAATTCCGGACAGTCGTTATTGTTGTTAACATTAAGCAATAGTTTACTTATAACCGAGAAAATATTGATGTGATTATATATTTTCATCTATATACTTTCTTATCCTGCTACGAAATTTTTAAATTAAATATTTTTTATTCATAAAAAAAATAATTTCGGTCAGAAAGTTCCCTGATGCTATCTATGGAACGCTCGTTTGCTTAAAATCAGTATTATAATAAATTGCGAATATTTTTCCTTTCAAGCGATTTGTAAAGGATATGTTAGTTGCTACTTCATCTCCTGTCCTTCTATTTTGTAAATAATCACTCAAGTTTTAAATTTTTAACAATATTGCTCTTCAAAAAAATTTAAATATCGTGTCTGGAATTAGACAATTTAGGATTTACAAATTTTCCCAATTCCGGACAGTTGCAAAAGATGTTATTAAATTTTCTGTCTATGAGTGAAGTCCTAAATTTTCAAATAAAAATATTTGAAAAAACTTCGGGTTTAGATAGGCCGGAATTAGGCGCAGAAGTGTCCGGAATTAGATCGGAGTGAGTTTTCTGTCCGGAATTAGAGATATAAGTTCGTGGTCAATGGCACTAACATAAATTTTAATTTAAAAATATTTAGATATGAATAAATAATATTTTGATGGTTGATTAGTAATCGCCAAATATTAAAGTTAATAATGGCACGTTTTATTTTGTAAATTAATAATTTAATACTTTTATATTATTAAAATGAATGTGATGTAGCTTAAGTGTCCGGAATTAGGGCAGTTTACCTTACACTTAAAAATAATCGTTGTAAACTAGAGTCAATGCATCAGTGAATGAACGGTTAAGAGTATCGATAATTCCATTAATTGCTAATTAAGTTATTATCCGGCTTATCCGTGAAACAGGAGTATTCTATGAAGACATACAAGCATCTTGATTGCAAGCGTTTCGAACGCGTGTTGCTATCATTCATGTAAACAATTTCAAATTATAATTTGGTTTAATACAAATAGGTCATTATAATCATTATCTTTTGGTAACAACCAATCAGATCATAGAAAAAAGGACCAATATGGCGGCCACCATCTATCCCACTATCTTTAAGGCTAGGATGAAACTTAAAATTTTTGTTCTGTTGGCAGCAGCAGAAAGCATCTATAATATAAAAGGTGACAAAAATACCGAGAAATAATTTTTTCCAGGAAAGTTGATATACTTTGACGGTCACCTGGTTTTCTGAGCCTAAAAAATCGAAAAATCAACCTTTTTAGAATTTTTTTTTGGTTAAATTATTTTTATGACGGATTTATAAAAAAAAACATTAAAATTAGGGAAAGAATTAATCAATTGTTTTCTCTTGATGGTCATGAAGCATAAAAAATCTACTGATAATTCGACGACTCTTTTCTTTCTAATTCAATTTTATTAAAATATGAATTGATGAGATAAAATTTTTATTAGTTACTCTACGTAAAATAAACTTTCTTATGATTACGAAATTAGTGGATATAATTGCAAATAAGCTGATAAATTAGTAATTTCGTGACTCTTTGAGATTTCCTAGGGGGGACTTAATGTAAAGCTTAGTCTTAATGTAAAGGAGAAGGTAGGATTATGGGTCACTTTCTGCTTTTCTTCAATTACATTTTACTTTGTTGAATTACATGCAGGGAAATGTATAGTAAAAATTATCCTGAATTTTATGGTAATTTTTAGAGTAAAATTAAAATAAAAGTTATTATGCAGTTTAATAATTTTTACAATGTTTACAGTAATTTTTACCCTCACTCTGCAGTGTCACCAAATTACCATAAAATTGAGGGTAATTTTTACTATGCATTTCTCTGCGTGTATTGTCAATTGTCACTTTTCGAAGTTTCTGTCCATTACCAAGAAGTTATTTTTAAATATATTTGTGGGTTAGCTGATATAAGACACACTGTGCTCGCATAATAAACAAATGGACCATATTGAAGACTGGACCATAATCCTACCTTCTCTTTTACTAAAAATAATTAATAAAATTTTGGGAGAAAATTGAATATACAAGTGAATAAAGGTCATGGCCAGTATATCTATCTATTGTAAATATAAAAACTACAATAAAATATACAATTCCAGTTTTTGCACCATTCACCGTAATCTTGCCATAAATCAGGAAATTAATAGTTAATTTGATTATTTATCTTGATCCATGAGGATTTATTACATGGCTGAAAGTTTTTTAGTGGTCGTAGGGAATTTTCTCGTATATTACTAAAAACAATATGATGTAGGAAGTTGGAAAAAGGATCAAAGTAAGGGTGAGAAGTCTCCTGTGGGATCAGTGATGCGTGTTCCGAACGATAATTTGCGGCTGACCGCACAGGCGCGTATACTACTAACATTTCCATAGCATGACGAGCAAATACGCGAGATGCTGAATGGTCTGAAAGTCATGGTCTCTTGAGAATGAATCCAACCGTTTTATGTTCTATTTTCCCTTTCGTTCGCACGACAAGAGTTGTCTTCGGGTGATATATATTTAATGAAAAAAAAAGTTCATCTGAAATCGCATAGTTTTACTCTTAAGTTTGTTGAATATTTCATCCCCTAAAAGAGACACGGTTATCCGAATTAACTACAGAGACTAGAATAATACAGAGTGTGATGATAAATTATTGGATAAAGTAGAAGATAAGCAATAGTTTAGCTACATAAATGGTGAAATTGGAATTTTTCAGCATAATTTAATACTTTGGAAAGATTTGAGGGTTGTTAAAACAATTAGTGATAGTAAAAACAGCAATATAACCCTAGGAATGAGGTACAATTAGAATTATATGTCAGTAAGGGGTAAATTATCAACAAACTACTCTGAGCTCAGTTTTTTGTGATTATCTCAAAAACTATGAGAGATAGAGAGAAAAAGGTTGAAATATAACTTAAAGATCTTTCAATTTTTCACAAAAAGGTCTCGAGACTTAATTCTCTATATCTAATAGTTTAACTGTAAAATACCGATGAACATAAAAAGGCAATTTTTAACATGTTTCTATCTTTATTGCGATTTTTGTGAAAAATTGAAAGATCTTTAATTTATATTTCAACCTTTTTCTCTCTATCTCTCATAGTTTTTGAGATAATCGCAAAAACTGAGCTCAGATTAGTTTATTGATAATTTTACCCCTTACCTGGAGTTGGAGCAAAGTTGTTACTATCACTAATGATTTGTAGCATCTCCAAAAAATTTTCCTTAATAATGTTCAGCTGAACAATCCTCATTTCACCGCATTAATGACTTAATTATGAGCCTTTTACCCGGAAATAATGAGCACACAAATTCAGCAACGGAAATTTTTGCAAGATGAATATTGCCTCAGGAACGGATCTGCTTCATCAAAGCTCCAGGCTGTACATCACACATTCGCTGAAAAGTTATTTTAAACTAAACTCCCTGGGGTTGGCCGCGATAAGCTCGAGCTTTAGTTTTAGCGGTGAAGCCGAAGTGAATATAAGGGCAGCAAGAAGAGCAAGAGAATCATTGGGGCAAGTACCCGCACAAAATTTCAAGCGTTCCATCTTCACGGATTGTGCACACCACACTAGGTAACTTGACAAGGGGAACCAAGGGAGGAGTAAGAGAACTCAAAAGCCATTGGATTCACAGTTAGAAGGGATGAGTACCTTAATGGTGCGCTTACTTCGTCCTTTATGCATAGAGGTCACTTCCGTTGGACTCTTTAGTCTTTATAGCTCTACTTGTTCTCTCAACTACAGTCTCACAAACGTCTAATGGTCTTCCTGATAATGTTTGCAGAATTAATTATACATAGAGGAAATTATCTTGCTTTTTATGAGTGCTTGAAAATTTTTCTTTCTGTGAGAAAAATTCATTTTGATAAGGGAATACACGACAACTTTCATAACTCCTTGTAAAAGGCTTTCTAATTAATCATTTATGATTGTTAACAATAGATTTTTTAATGTTAATTAAACAGGTCTTTTTTTCTTTGGTACGAGAAATAATTTTCCCTTTGTTGACTTTAAGTACTAAAATATGTTTGTGTGAAATATTTTTACTCGAAAGATTTTTTTATTTTAAATTCCCTTTTTTTTTTGGTTGGAGAAATTTTTATTTCTATATTAATTATCGGTTTTTATTTTTTCATCAACCATCAAATAAGATGAAAAGTACAGTATTACTTTGGTATCGTAATAAAAATTTAATAATACACTTTTATAGAATTTTTTTCCTTTGTGTTATATTACTTGAAGGGATTCTAATTTCACATAAAGCCTTGAAAATTTTTTTTTACTTAACTACTGATTTATAAAGCTTCGTATTTACACTTACAGATACGTAATATATTAATTAAAAAATAATCCTCATAACGATTCTTTGTTTTGTTTCGAAAGTAAAATATTTCATAGAGCACTTTTGAAATATTTAGTTGATCTCTTGTGTTATTTAAATTACCACATAACTTTTTTCTTGTAGAGTCCTTTAGAGAAATTTTTGCAAAATTAATCGTCCCTCTCCCCCTCAAAAAAAATGTTGCTATTAAAAAATATTCCCCGGTTTAGTGTGATTAAATATGAAAAATTTTCCGGATATTTATTACCTTTTTTCACAAGGTCAACTTAAAAATGTCGTTTAGATTATGTTAGCCTGCTGGAGGAAAAGTAAAAAAAAATAATAAAAATAAAGAAAACTTTCGCGCATCGTCTCGTTAATTAACGACCCGTTTATATCTCGGTCACGTCGTAACAATGAGAGTCTCTACTGGCTTTCTTTCTCCAACCCTCATTTTTTACTTTATCTTTTACTTATTCTCGTCATTCTTTCTATTTGTTTTATATTCCAATTTAGCAGTTTCAGAGAGAAAGCTGTGACAGAGACGAGGTTTACACATACAACATGGAATATTTAGGTAGACATGTGCCGCTCAAGCTGTATCGAACATTGATTAATAAATTTTACTAATTGGTGGAATACCTAATTATGTGCTGCTACCGTGTTAATTAGATATTGAAATTTAAAATTGAATTTATTCATTTTTGTCATAGAAAATAATTTTTTATTGTTAATAATCATACTAAGAAATTATTAATTTTATTTGTAAAAAATAATGCGATATTAAAGATTTAAGGATAGTTTTAATTTAAGTCTATTTTTTACAAACTTAAATTAAAGTGCATAATAAATTGAATAATTTATTTCATAATTTCACATAGATACAATTTTTTAGTAATTTTTACTAATCAATTTTTTTTTGTATATTAATGTTACGTCCTGCCTCCCCTGCAGTGAGTCACGGGGTTATTGTGTTGGGTCCATAGATCAATTTAGAGTAAAATTTACTAGCAAAAAGAATTAGAAATTACCAGGTTTTCTTAGTGAAAATAGCTGAAAAAGTTGGTAAAAAGTAAATTTGATATAAATAATTTTTACAAATCGAAACAGTACTTTTTACTAAGTTTTTCAGCTATTTTTACGAAAAAAAACCTAGTAATTTCTAATTTTTTTTCTACTAAATTTTGTTGAATATTTTGCTCTTATATTAATAAGTGTGTAAGGCTAATTGTTAAAAAAAATTACTCATACATATATAAGTTGATCTTTGTTTTTAATATTTTTAATTAATAAATCTGATTTTTTAATAAACATAGAATAATCAAACATACATAGATAAGATCAAGCACACTTCTGCACTGCTCTTTTTTTCTTATATTATTTATTTTAAATACTACAAGACTTGAGTCATAACGAATTCGACTGTAAATTGTCTAATATAAATTACTACAGATAGCAAGTCTCTTGATTTACTCATTTCAAAGATTCTTTGATTACCAATCAATTTACATTTCCAAGTTCTATAATTGTTAAAAGTTAATTTTATTGAAGCTTTACAAAAAGACAGACTTTTGTAGTTTTTACTTTAAAGTATTACGTAGTACTTTTAAATAAGATATTATTACATCAATAGAAAAGTAGAAAGTGGTATTTTTGCTTGTAAGGTACATATAGAAAATGCTGAATTGGTATTATCATCTAGTTATTTCCCACAACTGGACTAACAATGTTGTCCAATTGCGATGTCTAATGATGACCTAGACATGAACCAATTATGGCCTCATTGTATTATTCTATTCGGGACTCTCAAAAAAATCATAGTGAAATAGTGATGATAGTACGATTGTTTTAAACAGTTGTGTTCTTATTTCTGTAGAATCACTGAATATCTAATATTTCGCAATCGTTTTCAATGATTTTCACTGTTCCATTTGAAAAGAGTATAAATAAATTAATGAAAATTACTAAAAATCACTGCAAACAGTAAATAATCACTACGTTATTATTGAAGAGTATCAAAACATCACTATCAGAAAATATTTATCTAACTTAGCAAGTATTGAAAAATTTATGGATAATTATTATCAATATTACTGCATTGCAATTTAGGTCTTTATTAGCATAATTTAGCTGCAACGCCAATTTCTGTAGGAAATTCTCAAATCAAATCTACAGTATTTGTTATCAAAGTAGTCAATGATAAACTGATAATGGGTCTATTGCATAACCTTCAGGGTAAATTTTCTCTTCTTAACCTAAAAGGTTATTTCAGCTACACATACAAGTAAATATTATAATACATAAAGGTTCACATAGACTTGTATATATATATAATTAAAAAGGAATTTTACATTCATTAAAAAATTTCAATGTGTGCAACCACGCTGGGATATTTAGTGATTTTAACAGAAGTTGGACATTTGATGGATTAAACAATTTGAGATTTCTTAGATTGATCAATAGAGCTTTACGTTCGTTACGAGCTTTACAAATAGTTTGCAGTGCCATAAGATGTGATCAAGACTCTCAACACCCTTACCACACTTACACATATCATCATCTATTATTCCAATACGCTTGAGAGATTCAGCCTGATTAATATGGTTAGCACTGCATCTATTGATAGTGACAATTGTCTTTCTATTGAGACTTAGGTGATAAAACCCAACCAAGGCTTGGGGTGACTGTCATCAAATTCTTCGAAGTAATTTTTGCCTTAACAGAGTAAAATCTAATTGAAGAAAATTAAAAAGTGATCCATAATTCTACCTTCTTCTTTAATATTTCTTTGTTGTTATTTATTTATAAATTTTTTAAAACTTAGTGAAATTCATTGAGGAATACAGTGACATTTACAGACAAACACAGCGAATTTTGCTGAGAGACTCACTGAATTTTTACTGAAAATCTTGGTAAAATTTACTGAGGAATGCAGTAAAAATTCATGCGATAACCCAGTAAAATTTCTACAGCTAGAAAATTTTTTTTCCCTAAGAATTTTTACTAGGTTGTCCAGTAAATTTCACTACGCGCGCAAATATGGTCCCGCATTACTGGTGTATTCCAGTAAAATTTACTGGGTTGCTCAGTAAAATCATGGATTGAAAATGTAACACCATATAGCTTTTTAAATAATATTGTTTATAACGATATGAAATTGTTGTCAACGATTCTTTTTTCATAAAAAATCTTATATAGCGATAAATTTCATCAAACAATCATAAACAAATTTTATTTAATAGTGAATTCTAATAAAAAATAAGTTGCAATTAAGAATCAGTCGGCTGATCATCATGATTTTTATTAAAACCCTCATCTTACCGTATGCTTACTTTCATCCTGTTTTCTTGATGTAATATTTTTCTCTTATTCTCATCTTTTCACAATCTTTTCGGTTCTTTTTTTGTGAAAGTGAACTTCGATAATTTAATCTCATTTCATTTCCTGGCAATGTGTGTGCATGAATTGCAACAAAGACTTGATTTTTCCACTATTTCAAATAATGTTTCTAACTACAGATTTTTTTTAATAGAATTTCTTCATATTCTTCCTTTTTCAATTTCAATGAAACAATATTTCTTCTTCAATTATCAAAGTAAAAGCACTATTTTTTTCTATTAAATCAGTTGAAACATAAAATATAATAAATTTAATCAGAATGTAATTATTTAAAGGACGTCAAGGAATTTATTCACCTAAGAAGAATTATTTATTAAATTTAACAAATACTTTTAGAAAAATAGTCAGTTTCTTATTTCAGCTTAAAACTGTATCTGTATCTTCAAAGAGTAATCGCTTCTATTACTCTAACTCCAATAAGAAATTACTAGACTTTAGAGATGGGCTGAGTTTCTGAAATGAAACAATTTCACGTACGCAGACTTGGATTCTCTGTTTGTTAAAGCTAGTCGTCAGCTAGACAGTAGAAAAGAGCCGGTACTTTTTCAATTCAGTCTCGTTTCTATACTATTCCATTGGTGCTCTAAGATTGCCTCGTTCAACCATTCGTAATCCCTGCAACGTAACGTCGTTAGAAAAATCGAGGAAAGTCAGTCCCTGATATTTTTCCCTCTTTTTCCATCATTCTTTTTTGATGACACAGCATTTTGTTATGCTGCTGCATAGATCTAGCCATTTTGATACTGTCTGTGTTGACTTTCAAGTCATTATCTCATGTAATAACATCCATCTATTATCTGTAAACAAGTAAAATTATGTTTCAAACCCACAACATGGCTCATAATAACATACAACCTTTATCAGAATTATCCTCTTGACTTTCTACGTAGATATCACGTTAACTACCTGTCCTAGGATTATTCCAAGGTAATATTACAAATCATAAAGTGCATGTTAAAAATTTTAATGTCTAATAAACTGTTTAGTTTATTCGTTATTTTGCTCGAGTTTTTATAAAGTGTCAAGTTTTGTTACAATGAGGTGTTTTTAGTTGTTTTCTGATTGATCATGATGATGCAGAAGGTAAGGAAGGAAAGAAGGTAAGGAAAGAAGAAGGAGTAAGTTAAAAAAAAGGTAGTCCAAGTTATGATGATAAAACGAGGCATTCTCTGCATTAATTTATTATTAACTTTTTCAATGATGAATAGAAAATTAAAAGGTATATATATTTTTACAACTGCCTTGATATTCTATATCATCTTCAATATTTTATCAATCATAAAATGATATCATTCCAAGATGAACTTAAGTTAAAGCCAACTGACGCAGAATTTTACAGATATTTCCTATGCTTATTTTTTGCGGTGTTATATTACGGATCTCTTAGAAGAAATTTTGTTAAGGAAAGAAACTTTACAAGACTACTCAAGAAAAGAAATAGTGCCATCGTCACAAAATATATTGTAGTCTTGGTTGTATTTTATTTGAATAGAAAACCATTATTTGTAATTGGATTCAATTTCACATAATTTTTTTATTATTGAAAACTATTATTTATGCATCGTCAATAACCAAACCTCAGACTTGAACGTCATATTTGAAATTTATATAAAATTAGATTACAAACTTGAAAACATATCGAGTGCAAAATAATTAGAACCACTTCTGACACAAATGTAAAATATGACAAAATAATAAATCCAAGAAATATTATGGAAGAATAAAATTGTTTATTAAAGCGCCTCAAGCGGAAAAATATAGGTATATAAAAGTATATGAACCTTTGCGCACTAGTTTTAGGCAAATAAGTAGATAAAATAATGAAATACCTACAGGAAAAGATTCACGCAACAACAATCTATAGAATGAAACGAGATGAGGACGATTTGGGTCGGCCATATGTAAACAAGTAGGAGTTAGAAATATGAAAAACAATCTGTCAAATCACTTTAGATTTTTAATTTCGGTTATTTTGCTTATTCTTCAACCAATTTGACAGTTATTTTTAGGGTAAAATTGGAGTAAAAATTACTATGCAGTTTAGTAATTTTAACAATGTGCACAGTAATTTTTACAATGTGTATGGTAATTTTTACCTTCATCCTGCGCTGTCACCAAATTACCATAAAATTTAGAGTAATTTTTACTATACATTTCTCTGCGTGTAGTAATTAGCGCGCACAAAATTCACAATGCAAATTATTAATTTTTTAAATTTCCCGCATAAATAAAATAACTAATAAGGAAAAGTCACTCATTTTATTGATATATTTCGATTATTAGCTAACTTCATATGTCCATGTAAATTCATAAATAGGATTTTAAATTTTCCAAACTATCAATATAGTCTGTCATACCAATTGTGGTTGATTACTCCGTCAATAACTGAGAGTAGAAATGATCGACTGATCAATTCAATTTTGAGATCATTATTTGATGGTGAAGAGTTGATAAGAACCATGCTTAAGGCCATCCCCAGTCAAGTACCAGTAAATCGAAACTGATGTGGTAGCTTCAGACCAAATGGTTGTACTTCAATACACCAATGAATCTGTCCTAGTTGTATTGAATACTGGACAGCTTGAGAAAGTTCTGCACTTAGACCAGAGGCGATCAACCAACATCTCTATTCCTCATTAAGTCAGATAATACTTCTTGTTAATACCAGCGCATTGAAACAAATATTTTTATGGGAAGCATCTAAAGTATTATTACAAGAATTTCTATTATAGGTATTTGCTGGTGATAGGCATAGAAACATTCAAGTTGTTTATTCCCGGAATACTACTTTATTGATAATTATAAAGTTCAAAGTAAAAAGTAATAAATATTTTGAAATTCAAAATTTTCGATTAGAAAATAATAAGAAATTGGTAATTTCAAATAACTCGATTGCAGATTGACGGGTGATGGATAATGAGAATTTTCAAATTTTTAAATGCTCTACTATTTCTACAAAATCATAGATATTATAACTCAATAATGATAATACCAAAAAACAATAATTTAAGAATATAAAATTAAATCGACCAATCGGAAAAGCGTAACCATTTTATTCGTGCGCTAATTAGTCAATTTTATTTTTAAATTTTCGAAATGAATAAAAATAAATAATTTTTTATATTGCTGACTTGAGACAGCGTGCAGTGTATTTCTAGTATATACTAAATTACAAATTGATGTCTAATAAATAATTCAAATTCTGAAATTTGCAATTACACATAAAATCGATATTTTTCGGAAAACAATGTTGAATAAAAAATTAATCAGTGATATATTTCTTAATTATGAACGGAAAATGCAATTATTTACCGGAACAAACGATTTTTAATAGTGAACAAATATAGTCACTTTCCAATTTATGAATATAATTTATAAATATAAACAAAAATTGTAAAAAATTATTTTCAAATTTTGTTATTAACAATTAAATATTGGATAGCTATCTAGATTGCCGATAAGAAACTTGTAATGTCACACGTTCATAACCACACTTCTAATTATGAAATTATAATATTAATGTTATTCGATAAGATTACTATTCATTATTATAAAAAATACTAACTGCCAAAATTGCATAATCAAAAATTTCTATTAATTGTAGATGTATATACACTAAAACAAGATAAGATATTGATATTTTATCAATAATAACTAAAATAACAGTTTGAAATTCAGTCCTCAACGCTTGTAGGGTATTGTCTAATAATGAACTGTATTGACAAGAGTGACCATGCTCAATTGACGACAAAAACGCAGTTTTAACAGTAATTGTATGAATTAAATCTAAAAAACGCCATTAACATGAAATGCTGGGATTTTCGGTGGTGCAAACAAAACAACTTGTCTGTTAAATTTACGCTCTACCAAAAGTTTTATTGTATCTATCAAAAAACTTTTACCTGCACCACCTGCCTCACTGACATAAAGTAGTGACGAAATCGGATCCATTACAGTAACTTCCCACTTGAGAGCTAAAATTTATAATACCTGTGAAAATAAACTTTTCAAAGCAACAATTTCAGATATCGTCAATCTACTATTTAGATAACCTCTACAGCTATCTAATCAGATAGTTAATTTAAGAGGTACAATATTTCTTCCATACTCATGAATTGTTTTGCCATGTGCCGCACCAGACAGTTTCGGCCTGAACGTTAATTACAAATAAATGAGTAAATATATTCTAAAATAATTCATTACTATGCACAATTTTATATGAATATTAAAGTGTGAAAAAAATATGTGAATAGTACTTGAATTATATGATGAGAGTCTACTCCATCGCTTCCCATATTGCCAGGAATGAAGAGGAGTAATAACGTGGATCGATGTGAATTTTCGCGCCTGGCTGACTGAATGATCCTCGATAATTTTAGGATCGCGTAATAGCCGAATAATTACCGGTTAATTGCCGGTAAGCTTTAGCTGTCGCACAGTCGTCACAAGAGAAACCGCGAACGAGCTGATCATAACAGAGAGGTAGACCAATCAACAATATTAGGCAATTTGAATAGAGTACAGCAGTATCCTTTCATCGTATCAATATTTTGTGTAAATTTTGTATTTACCAAAAATTAATACTTCAAAAGTCAAATATTCATGTAAAATGGATGTACGTAATGTAATAGGTTATAAATGTATTTATGTGATGAAAATTCTCACGCAATAATGGTAAATAATTTTCTTATTGTAACTCACTAAAATCATCATCACATGTTAATTTTTTATTCAGTAAAAATGGGCATACTTTAACAGACTATAATTTTGCAATTATTGAATCAAAAATTTTTTTGAGATCAAAAAAAGTTGTTCTGCAGAGCTTTTAATTATAAAATTTCTCGATTCTCATGACTATTCTTATGATTTTTTTTTCCAATTAAAATAATGATCTGTCGTAAAAAGGAACATTTTAAACACGCATAAATAGTGGATTCTATGAAATAAAGAGAAATTGAAATGCTTTGAAATGAATGTAAAAAAGTTGAAAATTATGTTTTTTTTTGTGCTCTTTAAAGTGTAATTTTGTGAGTTTACAGTCACGAGATTTACTCGATTTAAATTATTAGTGAAAGAGTCTAGTGTGGCGTTCGTAAATAGTAAGACTTCTATTGCAGGCTTAAACAGGTTTTTTGTCTTCTTTCTGGAGACACAAAGTAGGTCATTTAACATTTCTATATGCCAGGAATAAAGTGGTCTAGGGTTAAAGGAACTTGGGTAAGAGTGGCGTAGAGTTATTGCGCGTTGCAAGAGAGCGGTCTCGTAAATATTCCAACGTACCCCTTGTAACCAACCCCCGTTACTATCCTTTCTCTTTCTCACTCTTTGCAGAGCTACCACGATGTTATTACCCAGCGGGACCGTTGGTACATAATTTACTTACGATTGGGAACAAACTTGTGGGCAGATACGAATGCGAATCGCTTAATTCCTTAACATCCCCCACACTCTTGGGTCCTTATTTCTCAACCTTTGTAAATGTCCTGACGTTGCATTTTCGTTCCAACATCGTGAATTGTCTCGAAAGTAAACTTTTTAATTATATCACTATGCCCGGTCGCGTTGCGAGAGACAAATTCCAACAGATTTTCTTGGTTAGGGTTGGAGAAGGCATTTATTAAAGAGCTGAATGACAGTGATTTAATTATTTTTTATTCGTGAGAATAAATTTGCTTGTCGTCAGCTAAGGATAAATAATTATTTCTCCAGCATGCAAATATCTTTTAATAAATATATTTACACTGACGGAGAAATTATGAACTTAGACAATTTTTTTTCAAAAAAATTTGATTTAGTTTTGGTTGAAAAAAGATGTAAGTGTATAGTTTTATAAATTAATAGCTGATTCCCGCGACTTTGTCCATGTAATGGCCTTAAATATGTTACGTAATGATAGATGAAGGCGGTTTCTATTCATTTCACACGGCTTGTAATTTTATTTTAGTGGAAGAAACAATTACACGTCAGAAGAAATCAAGTATATTGCATGGATCCCGTTTTTAATTGTTATATATGTCTGCAAAGTTTGGTTGCAATTGGGTAAGCCGTTTCGGAGATTAGCGCGGACAGACAGACAGACAGGCACCAGAGACTTATATAGTAGTATAGATAAATAATATCAAATAAATAAATAATTATTTAATGATTCATTACTAAATTATGCCTCAGAAAAAAATTAGTTGAAAGTTAAAAACACGGTTGACATAAGCTCACTTAGGTGTATTCAATAAATCATTAATTAATCAAATGTTATGTATCAAAATTGTTCTGCAATGAAGTACATTAATTAAGAAAAAGTTTTATTATATGATAAATATATCCTCGCATCTTAAAAGTTTACATTCGCTTATTCATTAGGAAATAAAATTTCTCTGAAGCATAATGTTGTCAATCAATTTATTTTTTTTTAATATTCGCGCCTTACGCATGCGCACAACCCGTGAGCAATTTGCTCATTGCGTCAATAATTTATGCGGTACGATGAACGTTAGTTCTGAAGGGTTAATGTTTCATTGAATGCATCATTTTCTTCAATATTTATTGTGTTTCGACAAATAATAATTTCCTTAGGATTAATTTAATGTCTTTTCATTGTAAATTCGAGTGCATTTTTCTTACACATCTAAATGTGTTGAATATGGCGTCATCCATTTTATTAACATTGTAGTCACACTGAGAAACGCACTAAAAGTGACCTAAGTGAGCTTAGGTCAACCGTGTTTTTAACCTTTAGCTAATTTTTTTCTGAGGCATAATTTAGTAATGAATCATTAAGCAATCGTTTATTTATTTGATTTTATTCATCTATACTACTATATAAGTCTCTGGTGCCTGTCTGTCTGTCTGTCCGCGCTAATCTTCGAAACGGCTTATCCAATTGCAACGAAACTTAGCAGACATATATAGGGCGTTGTTGGTAAGATTATGGGCTAGTTTTTGTTGATATAAATTGTTTATAACAATTGGATTTGTTATAGACAATTAAAAACGGGACCCATGCAATATATTTGATTCTTTCTAACAGGACATTTTTAATGTAATGTGCATAATTCCGTTACATAACAATAGATTGATCGAAGAAATTAAGATTAGAATTTATAACAGTCTTGTATCTGCACTCGAGTCCTCACATTTATTTATGACGTATAGTATGTATTACAAAATAAGAAATTGTTAGCATCTCAACGACTGTATGATCCTAAGAATACATAGGTAGATATTAGAATTGGGGCAGGTTAACATTTGTTTACGTAATAATAAATTGGTTGATTTATTTTTTTGTCTTGGTGTTCCACTTTACCCCACCTTCCCCTATATTTCTTATAATTAATTTTTATTTAACGGAAGGAAAAAATCCAAATAAATGATATATAAACAAAAAATGTATCCTAAAATTGTCTTGGTTAATTTCTGCTCTCGTAAACTGAGTCAGTGGAACTCTCTGTGAATCAGTGACTATTTACTGATTTCCAGTGTCAACCAGTAATTGGAGTGAGTCAGTAATTGAACTGACACTGATAAGCAGTGAATATTCACCACTATCCTGCACTATAAGACTGGCATTTTAAGTCTCTTCTCCACGTGAACACAAAAGAAGTTGACTATTCAACAATAAAATAAAAATTTATTTAAATTAAATTAATTTCTACTTGCAACTAAGAGTGAAATAAAAACCATTATTTGAAAAAAAATGTACAATTTTATTATGATAAAAAACTCACTGCTATTTATAGAATAAAGAAGAATAAAGAATGGAACGTTTTTTATTTGCTCTAAAAATTAAAAATAAGTGTAGCTCTAGTACTTGGAGGGTTTCTTACTGCTATATGTATTATCATTAATCTTAAAAAGCAATTAATTTATAAAAAAAATTTATTAGCAAAAAGATACAGACTTGTTTAATCAACAGAATCTTTTCTAAATTTATCTTGTAATTTATTACGACTATGTATCAGGATACTTTATCGATGTAAGTAATTTTCAGACTCAGTATGTATATAACTGTTTGTTCTTCCATAAAACAAAATTTTACTTGAATTTAATTGAAAATTTCTTCTCATTAAATTATCTTAACTGAGTTTACAGAAAAAAAATCAGCCTTTCAGCGAACAGTATCATAGATAATAGAATTATTGGTTTTCATAGTCTACATAATCCTACAACTTAACACACTGATTTATGATGTTTAATAAACTTTTATACAGCTCTTGGTGGTACAGTGACTTATAAAAGTTATTTGAATTCATAATGTATTTTTTTTTTTTTTCTTTATCTAATCAAATAGTTAGGTAAAAAATTATCACGGAATTATTATCTTGTGTATCAAGAATAAAATAAGAAAATATTTCTTGACATTCGTGGGATCAATTCTCTTTCTTAGCCTGCTCGTAATGAGGGTGAAAAGCTTGGTGCATAAATAATCGACTACCTTCCGGCACAGCTGCTTTTCCGTGCAAAAATATTCGCTTCTTTTTTTTCTTCTTCTTTCTCTTCTTTCTCTAGTTTTCTTTTTTTTTGCTTTTTTATATATACATTCACCTTTATAACAAAATTCTCATGTACTAGTTATTCCTCATCCTTCAACTCTTTATAGCTTTTTTATTTGTTTTAAATTATTACTATGTTTATCCTTGATATGCTGCCTTAGGTGAACTTGTTTTATTCTTCTCGTAAGAATATTTTCTCTTATTATTTAATTTTTTATTCCAGAAAAGTTCAGTGAGACAATAATGGATAAATTCAATCCAGTAATTTAAGCTTTTTTTTTTTTTACATAAAAAAGAGACCTATATTTCAAATAAGTGCATTGAAAGAAGAATGTTTTTGTATTAAGAATTCTTATTTATTGGTTATAATAAATTAATAAATATCACAGTTGTTAATACATTAAAATTAATATGGAAATAATTATCTAATTAATTATTTAATATTATAATTAAATAAATTTCAAAGAAAAACATAATTTGATTTAAAAATTTTTGTCATAAATTTAAATCGAAGAAAACGTAGAATTATGGGTCACTTTTCGCTTTTATTTAATTATATTTTACTCTGATAAATTATCATCAATTATTACTTTTTATAATTTTTGTTGATTACCAAGGAGTTATTTTTCAATATATTTGTGGGTTAACTGATGGAAGACACACCGTGATCGCATAATTAATGGACCATATTAAAGACTGGACCATAATCTTACCTTTTCTTCTTGTTATTAAAATTGAAATAATGAAAATCATTGAGAACAACTGAAGAATCGAGTAAATTTTAAATCCTTTTTAGAGTGCATTAAAATCTACAGTTTTTTAAGGGAAATTTAGCATTGATCACACTTCAAGGTGTCTTATTTTACACATTTTAATTTGCAGTGTAAACAATTACTGAATGATTCTGGTCCCCATTTCATTTCTGGGTCTTAATTTTCTTATAAGAGCCATATTAGATAAGATATTTCGAAAATTAAGTGTAGTCCAGTAAATATGCTTTGAAAAAGACTAGAATTTATGTTTTTTTTTTTTAATATTGATCGATTTGAGTCATGCTATGTATAATTTTTAGAATTTTTTATCAAAAATAAAATAAAACCAGTTTCAGTTCAGTTGACCATATGTTTGGGACTCCATACCAGGGTTGGATTTCAATTGCTACTCTGGTTTGAAATGAAACAGACTGCTTAATTAGAAAATATGTTAGATGCCGTCAAATTTACGTCTAACTGTCAATACTCCGTCATTTTGATTATCATGTGAGTGTGTCTTCTAATAGGTATTAGTGGTCAGTATATTAGCTACAGCGTTAATTATAGATCAATTATCTATCGATTAATATCGAATATCTATAAATTCATTTCGAATAACCCATCAGAGTCAGGATAATTATTTAGAATTGGGACTTCAGACAAAAACTGCTTAAAAAAGTTTTCACTTCCTGGAAACTATTCGGTAGGGTGCAATTAGATATTTTAAGTTGAGGGAGATATTTTTTATGAATTAAGAATAAACACTATTTTTGAGCTAAGATAAACAAGGAAAAAAAAAGATTTTTAAAATTTAAGAAAAAATTAAACAAAATTTCTTTCTGCTTTAAAATTTTAACTAAGCAAGAGTTTAGCAGGAGAAAGGGGGCAAGGGGGTGTTTAAAATTTGATTAATCCTCCCCCCTTCCCCATAACACACTTAGAATAGGACAATTAATGATTTTGATAAGTTTAAGTCGTTTATAATACACGATTTACGACGTATAATGCATAGTGTGATAGGAAAAATATCTCTTCCTCACCTTATGGTAGTTATCCTCTGAAAGCTCATATTAAAATTCATTGTGCCCCAGCCAAATAGAATTAATTATATAGGAAAAAAATATGCGAACTTGCGTGAAATAATATTCAGAAATTATTTATAATGTGAAATAAGTAATATTCAATAATATTTAGAAAGTATTATTAATAATTTTTTTCTACAATTTGGAATAATTGTTTGGATGGACCTGTACCAATGCATCGACATTACTTATATGTATGTACCACCACATTACTATTCTTCCATTTGTTGTCGGATAATTAATTTTAATAATTTTTTGTTCAATAACTGAACGTCAAAATTGTATGAAATTTCACTGAAGCATTCATTACATATTTATTGATTTTATGATTCTTTTTAAACGTAATCATAAATTCCGTTTTGGAATATTTATTTAAAAACTATCACAAGTTACCTTCTACCATTACACTGCATGGTACAATCGCAATCTTTAATTGCAAATATCTTCATTTCTAGACGTTATATCTTTTTTGGTTCAGAGGAAAAAAAGGTTCATTTTTTGTTATTCTATAAAAATAATGTGGTTTAAAAAAAATTTTAAGTAATCGCTCTCACGGGATAACTGTCTTGAAACGTTTATTTCTATCCCGGAAATGATCCCATACATATATAAAAAATGTGTGTCTTTACAAAGAATGTAAAATTTATCTTGGAAGATGTTATTGAATTCGAAACCTGCTTATTATCGATAAAAATAAAAATTTTCTTATATAGTGCAGCAAAGTGACATGTCTATTATGTCGTAATTTTATTCGATCTTGTAGTTTATTGCTTGTTCAAATGAAGTTTAAAACGCTTTTAGCTGAGTAAGGGCGGTTTACTCGTCTCTAGGGCATTTGTGCCTGGAGGTTTTGTCGTGCATACACTCGGTTCAAAAGCAAGACGACGAAGTCGTGCTTGCAATGTTGGTATGCTCTCATCTCTCGTCCATTCCCATCTGCTTCTCTCCTGCTTCTATTCTATCCCGCAGGGTGCATAGTTTTACAAACATTCCTGCCTTGTCGGAAACCCCGTTAATAACCCGCGGGGCGGTGGCGTTTCGAAATTAAAATTACCTCAGGAGCTAGTTAAGTAACTAAAAGTCGCAACTAGAATATGCCGGGATAACTTTACTCTGTTATACTTTATTTCATATTTATTTCCCTCATTAATTTCATCATCAATATCTATATATTAGTTAATTAATTTTCCGCCCTTTCACCTTATATTTCTCAAACTTTTCATGTTTAATATCAATTCCAATTAATCATTGATGATTGAATTTAAATCAAATATTTCCTCGAATATCATTATTATTTTCTCTTGTTGTTTTTTCTTCTATTTATTGTTGAGTATCTGTTCAATTAATAAATAGAGGTTATTTAAACACTCTAGAGTTCTCAAATAAATCATTAGAAAATTTATTTGTAACTCAACTCGAAATACGGCAACATCAACGTTAGTTAAAGACCTTTCAAAACCCTCTGGAAAATTTTGAGCTCTGTTTGCAAAAGAGGTTGAAAGCAAAGAGGATTGATTAAATAATTTCAGTTAAATTTATATTTATATGAATAATAACATTAAATGTTTAAGCTTTTTAACTCAAATAGTGAGACAAAAAGCAAAGCAATATGAATAGAATGAAGTTTTATTTGTTCATGAATTTTCTGATTCTCTAATAAACATCAAAAACTATTGTCTTATCATCTTTTCCAAGGTTTTTATTCATCTTGGAGCAGCTTCTATTTTTTGTGGCTGTACTTTGGCTTGCTCTTCGTGTATCTACTTTATTCTAGCTCGATTCTAGCCTCTAGTTGACGTTTTAGATTAACCCAGTTGTTCATTTCATCTACGAAGGAGCAGAAGAAAAAGAAACAGAAGAGGTTTTTAACCCTTGCTTTTTTTTTCTCTCTTTCTTTCTCATTCTCTCATTTCTATATTTACTTTCTTTTTCCACTTTTTTCTTTTCCTCTCTCCATACACCATTTTCACGTCTGCAAAAGAATCAACACACCTACTACATGATTTATTTCTCGGATGAAATTCCACTAGGATTAAATCGCCCTGAAAAATCCCCGTAAATGTCATCCTTTTTCCCCTCTCATCTTTTGAGACAACCGAGATTTCAAAACTCGATAATTTTTCGTTGAAAAAATTGCTGACCTTTGTCTGCGTTTTTTCATTCATCTACAAATTGTCTGTACCCAGTTGCAAGTTTAAAAGTCAAAGAAAATGGAGAACTCAGTGACTTTATGTGGGCGTTCATCTCTTATCAGGTATTACAGTCCATTTTCCAAGACTGCTAGAGTCCACGACGTGCTCTGACATGTTACGACCATTCTCAGCATCACAGAAATGCTGCTGCAGCTCATTCGACTCCTCCTCTTTCATTTCACGTACATGATTCAAACAATTCATCATTAGATTCATCACTCTCCCCACAAGGTAAATCAGAAAAAATATTACCAATATCAGGGGAAAATTTCTAACATGAATATATCATTGGGTGGTCTATTAATCAATCCAATTTTTATTCTACCATTTTTTAAAAATGATTACTTTCATTGATTAAAATTGATCTTCCAATTACCTCATGTTTATCAATAATTCTAAAAAATAATTCAAGTCCTCATCGTCTTTCAATCAAATTTTTTTTTACATTAGCTATACATGAAGAAAAAAATAATATAAATGACTAATCAGAGGTTGTTGATAACAAGTAAAGTTTAGCCAGAGAGAAAGGACTTCATTTGTTGAAAAACAGTCAAAATAATAAAAAAAATCAACATCATACAGTGGCAATTTTAGGGGTAAAAATTTTTTTAAATCTGAAATGAATAATATAAGAAAAGAATATTTTTTATTTATAATTTTTTTCAAAATTTATAAATATTATGCTAAGAAATCGTTATAAGATCGATTGGAAAGAATTCTGTAATGTTAACAAATTGACATGATAACTATAAAATAGTTAGCGTGCTCTTTTTTATTATTTAAGATCGAATATCTAAAAAATAGGTCGATAATAAGAAAAGTGAGGCGACAGAAATCTTCGTTGCACTGTAAAGAATAAAAAATGTCCTATAAAATATTGTCGATTTTTGAATATTCAAGAAGTTATTGATTAAAACGTACAGGTTTTTGCCTGCAAATCCTCGGGAATTTTACGTAAAAAAAACCTTGGTTCATAATGGGAGGTTAGATTTTCTATTACCCTTGTTTTTATTTGCACCTTTACTGGACTATAATTGGAGCTGTCATGTACTAGGGATTTCTAAAAGAAAATTATAATCATGTTTAGCAAAAAATCTACTTCTCTTAAACTTTTGAAAACTGTACCCTTAATAGGAATAAAGATTGGTTTATTCCTGATCCAATATTCGATCATGGTTGAATATGTTGGTTCTGTTGACTATTTAATAAGATTGTACGAAACATAAACGCGATGTATGGTGAAGAATAAGAAAAGATAATATTATTATAATGAAACTAAGAATACATTTTGGTATGATTTCAATTCAACAACTGAATAAAGACTGCCATCCTCAAAACAAATCAAACGCAGAAACAAAAATAATACGTTGGATATCTATATCAATATACGTAAGGTGAAACACACACTTATAAACGTTTTAAAATCGAGACAATGTTAGTCAAATGGGTGACGTCATATTAAAACACTTATAATGTTTTAAAATAAAATTTACAATCCACTAAAATTTACAGTGGACTCATGAGAAAAAATGAAACAAATAAACTCAAAGATCCCTTTCAATGTACCAGCAATAATATAAATAGAAATAGTATTTCTTTAATCACATTTAATTATTAATTTTAGTGTTTTAAATATGTACTGAAAATGTTTATGAATATTTCACAGCTTTTTCGGAATCTTCAGGTACCTAATTAGATACTTTTTTCAAATACTTTATCACTAGACGACTTTTCACGTTAACTTTAGTATTTAAATATTACATTTCTTTTGAATAAATACCCACTAATTTTCTGAACTTTCGTCTATTTACTAGTTTTCCAAGTAAAATTTTTAACAATTTATCAAGAACAATTTTAAATTTCAGTATTGAGAAGTTTCAATAAATACAAAAGTAGAATTTAACCAGTGTTTTCATTGCTAACATAGCATGCTCTAGCTAGAACTCAGAGTTCTCTTTGTCTAATCCAATCGATATTGTTCAAAGAGAAAAAATGTGAAATAAAATGAAAAGTTAATTACATCTGGGCCACAGTTGGATTCAAAGATGTTTCATAATTTAGAGATAGCAGAGTTATAAATAAATAAAAAGCATAAAAAGTTAGTATTTACTGGATATAAGGGAATTACGTCTAAGGATCACATAGACTATAATATTTATGTGGTTGAAGCTGACCTCCAACGCTACATACACCGTCGTCATAGGGATGAAAATTATGCAAAGCATGGCTGGTCGACCATAGAGTACTCATTCTACGAGTCTACTGCAGACTGTTGCAGCCATGCAAGACCAGTAATTCGTCGCGAGCTGGTTCGTATGCATAAGAAGTGAAAATAAAGCAAGCAACATGAAGAATGGGAGGAAAACGAAAACGTTAACGAGAATCTCGTCACCCTGACCATCATCTACCTAGCTTTCAGAATACTTGGTGTATTTCACAATGAAACAGAGTAATTTCCCTTTAATATTAATATTTTACAGTAATGTTGGAAAAATGCTTCACCATTATGCTCTCTAAATGAACATTCGTGTAATCCCAATTCTCTAATGGTTAAAAAATTACTGAAAAATATATTTTTCTTCTTTTTCACTACACTAATGATAATTGTTGGTTACAGTAAGAAATGCATTTACTCGAATCACCAATTTGTTTTGTTCTGAAACAAGTTTTCGTTTAAAATTACTGCGCTAAAATATTAGCAGATGTAGAATGAAATTTTAAAAATACACTGAATTTATACAGATAAATTTCAGCTGACCATTAATGAAAAATTGTCTATGTAATTAAGGTAATTTTAATCAATTTTTAATCATTTTCATCACAATGTAACGGCAATTATTACCTTACACTTTTTTAATGCATATTAAATTAAATATAAATTAAAAAAATCTCCATTTAGCAGCAGTAGAGTTATATTATATTTAGTATACATAAACAAACCAATAGCTGGGCATTACCCATAAGATTGGTGCATTCTTCTCCTAATGTTTGGCAAAAACTAGATTAACTTTTATCCTTAGTTGTCAAATGAAGTTCATCCAATGTTTGACGAAGTGTGGAACAAGAATAAGTAGGTTTCCATGATCCTGATTTAGATCAAAATGGAATGTATTACCTTTGGTTGATTAATCTTGATCCACCTGTAATCAGCTCACCTTGACCAGAGATTGATGTTCAATTCAGATAAAATTCATCCTAATTTTCAGTCAGGTTTGGACCAATACTGATAGTCAAGCTCCGATATATGTTCATTGGTTCAATCCTAGTCTTGAGCATGCTTCTATACTCGGCAAGTCTTGTTTTCAACCACGTTTAGATTTTTATTTTCCAGCTATTGACAAGTTTGCTCTATTAAAAATCCTGTTGTACTACAGTTTAGATACCTAGACAACTGAAGACTCTCATGGGATCTTCATCATTCAATTACTCTGCTGCCCAGTAATTTTTCTTTAGATTTTAGAATGCAATTTTTCTTAAGTACTTGATAAAAAAACAAAATGTAAGATATATAATGCTGTTATACTTGATATCTTTCGTGATAGTTGCACATTGACAAGTAGAAGTTTTTGCTACTTTGCTGAATTACTTGGACATAAGAGAGAAGGTAGAACAAAGATAGCCAGTACTTTGCGAAATTTTTCTACTCGTTAACGACCTACTCTTACCACTCGTTTGCCATCTGCATTCATTGCCGCAAAAAGCTCAAGTATTACGAAAAAACAATCGCAGAAATCGTTTTCTGCTCTCTTACTTTCCATCGCTATATGGCGTTCTCGCTCTCTCAACTGTGTTGTGGTGAAAGCGAGACAACGAAGTTGAGGAAAGCATTCTTGTGGCTTTGTGCGTTGTAGAATATTCAAAGGAAGGAAAATGAACTGCTTTGCCACAGACGAGTATGCAGGATCGATTACGGTACAAGTGCCACCAATTCCACCCTCTCTTATCCCCTTATCCACTCTCGTTGCTTGACTATACGATTGCAGCAATAATGGGCCATTGAATACCTGCGTACTTGGGTATTTGGCTAATCTCGGGCATCAATATCAACTCTGCCCTAAACATCCCACGCTGTTTATTGTTTCTCTTTTTCAATAGCTATTTATAGTATGCGAAATGCTAGATATCGTGGAAAGTATTTCGATTAAAATTCTTTTTAGCTTGCAGATATTTTTTTGCAACTCTTTTGGAATAGATCAGTAAAAATTCACTGAATGTCAGAAAAATTTTACTGATTGAATCGAGTATAACAATAGTGCTGGTTTAAGTGTTAATTAGCACTGAAAATCAGTGAATTGATTTGCCTTGATTATTCCTGATGAATGATAAGAGAGTAGATGATTGATGAAGCCAATATTCCTCTACGAAACTACATCAGAAAAAAATGAGTTTAAGTGCACTTTGGAGTGTTTACTCCATGAACTTCTCATTAAAATATTTTCACTGAAAGTACGAGTGTCACCCTTCGTGGATTTATTTTTATATTTTCAGCGGAATAAAATTTTTATTAACAATATGTCGTTAATATTGACCTAGTTTGTAAACAAAATTTATTGTATGATAAATTGGAATGATTTAGAATTGTTTAGAACACGTTGCTATTTTTATAAATAATATTAAATTGTTAAAAAACATGTGAATTTATTAACAATATTATATTGATATTCATTCAATTCTTGAATAATACTGATAATTCAATAAGTAGAGTTTATTTCTGATTCCTTTAGACTGCACATCCGGGAAAATTCAAGTGTTTAGTAATAACTTGTAATAAATCACTTAAAGTATTTAATAATAAAATACCTAAGTGTTTAGTTTTTAAACACTTTGATTTACAATGTACACTAAACTTATTTTATATTTTTTTTGGGTAATTATTTAGAATTGAGGTTCTAGACAAAAATCGTTCCAAAAAATTTTTTAGGTATTTGGGATTATTTCTGAAGGTACAAATAGTAAATTTAAGACGGTGGAGGCATATTATTTCCATTATTTCAGACATTACATTCTGTATTCATTCTAAAATATATACTAGAAATATAACGTGCACTGTCTCAAATCAATGACGTAAAAAATTATTTAATTTTAATTTTTATTTATTTCGACAATTTAAAAATAAAATTGACCAATCAGCGCACGAATAAAATGGTTACGCTTTTCTGATTGGTCGATTTAATTTTGTATTCTTTAGTTATTGCTTTTGGTATTTCTTATGGTAATTTAAAAAATTTTTTTTATTACTATCACTATTGAATTGTAATCTCTATGATTTCATAAAAAAAATATTATAAATATTTAATTATATTCACACGAACGGTTTTTGTCATTGTATCTCTTTGTCTGACAGTAAGTCATGTGTTTTAGTAGAGAGGATTTTTGTTTTTGATTATTATTAATAGCATGACGAAGAAGGTGGAAGGTGCATGGGGGGAGGGGGTTAAAGGACCTAGATATTTTTAATAATTATAAAATTATTTATGCTCTTTTAACCCCCTCCCCTCCCCCACGCCTTTTATCCTCTTCGTCTCTTTATTATTTGAATTTAAGCTATACCTATACCTAAAAATCGTTTTTTTTTCGACGAAATCTCCTGAAACATGTCTCCCCCACCTTTAATTATCTAATTCTACCTAACAAAATAGTCTTTAGGTAGGGAAAAATTTTTTGGAGCGATTTTTAGCTGGAGCCCCAATTCTAAATAATTACCAAAATTGGTTCAAAATTGACATTTTTAATTGCACTGTAAATCCAAAGTGTATTACTGTAAAAATATCAACACATGTTCAATGCTAAACCCCGTAAACAAACTATAGATTTTAACACACGTTAAAGTGTGTTAAAAATGACTAAAAGACTCCATAGGTTGTTTATAGCAATTTAACATTGAACACACTCAAGGTGTGTTAATTTAACACACTTCAGATTTACAGTGTGTTTTTTAGATATTAAAAACGAAAAAAGACTTGACATACGTACATAGTTAATATTTAATTAAAAATTTTTTTGCTAAAAATACATTAATTGTTTGTGTAATTAATAATTTTAAAATGTGGATTATCTATAATTAATTTCAGAGATTAATTTGCAATCCATAATTTTTTATTATCGAACCATATGGTTCTGAATATTTTTAAATTCTTTATTTTCGATTTTATTTCATTTTATAAAAGACAATTCTGTAATAACATTTTTCATGTATTTCATAATTAAAGTATTATTGAAAAATCCATACGGACATCTATTTTTAAATCTCCCAAAATGCTTCAAAATGCGTTAAAACGTCAAGATATGTTTCAATATTTCGAGTGTAAATTTTTGTTGGGCTCACATTAGGCCCTAATCAGGCAGTGAATTGATAATTAGAATTTCATTGGTCTTTAGGCATACTTAATGAAAATTTCTATTGGAGAACTTTCTAATGGGAAGTTAAATATTAATTATCAAGTTAATAACAACAAGATTTCATATCATTATAAATTAAGGCAATGAATTTTCAACTTGTTAATTGAGAACTAGTTTATAAAATCTGCTGTCTAGTGTTTATTTATTTTACTCTCTCAACTTAATATCAAACTCTGCTTTCAAATTTTTTTACTTCACTGTTTAAAATTTAAAATAATTTGAGAACTATTTTCAAGTAATTTTGATTAATTTATTTCTGGACTCTACTTGTACTGTTTAAGTATTTTTTTTAAATTCTAATAATATTCTCTAATAATAGTTCATCAATGTAATTAACGAACTTTGTTCATCCTTCATTAACACCATAATGAAATAAAATAAAATTAAATTCTGAACGTTCGAAATTTTCTCTCAAAGAGACATAGAATAATATCTCTAATGAATTTTAGAGAGGTAAAAAATTTACTGCATTTATGATCTCTGACTTATAATGAAAAATAATAGAAGTGAAATATGTATATAGTAGAGGTTGCATTTTTCAGCTTTCGACAGACTATTTTTCCGTATTAGCAAATGAAAAATGGCAATCAGCCAAGATAGCACGACCTCAAAGATTGAAATTCTTCTTATCATTTCTCTCAGCTGCACATGGATAAAGTTTCTTAGTGGTCATTATATTAAACTCAGCCCTTTCCTCTCATTGTTACATAGTGCAAAGTCATTTCGCTTTCCCTTGTACTTGGCGTCCGGCTAATTACTTGAGGATTTAAGCTCTAACAGTCTTTGTTCGCTTCATCGAGCTCCGATTGAATTTCTTCAGACATAGATTATAGGAATGCCATGATTAACGTCTCAACTTGAAGATGAAAGAAAAGATTAAAGTCCTATTAAAACTTTTGCGTGGTCATGATTTTATTTTATTTTTTTTGATGTTATATTATCTTTCATTTATTTGATTTCAATCTAACTTTAATTTCATTTTATCAATATTTCAAGATTTATCAAATTTATGGCTGACAGGGAAAATCCAAATAATATAAAGTATTAATCATAACTTCAATATATTTATGAGGAATATTTCTTTGGAGGGGTTTCTCTTAATTTTTTATTTTTTCCCTCATTTTGAAATGAGATTATCAGCACATAAATATGTATATGTATCTTAACTTGCCAAAGCTAAGATTAATAAATTACCAAGATATTGAAAAATGAAATTGAAAAAAAAAAGAACATGATTCAATAAGATCACTTTTTTTAAATTGAATCAGTGTTCTTTAAAAATGAAACAATACAAATCACTGCAGAATTAGTAAATATTAATTATTGATCAGTAATTTTTAGTAAAAATTCACTCAAATTTAAATATTCTCTTCTGAAGTGATAGGATTGATGCTGATTCCATGATTCTAGTTAGTGATTATTCACTGATGCAATTGGACTAGTAATTTTGATACATTTGACCCAGCATGGTAATATTTCCCCGAAGATTACATTAAAACTGTAACAGACATCAACTCTATCAAATAATTGAATAATTTTTGACAGAAACATTTAAGGCTGAGGTTTTCTAAGCTAAAATCACCTCAAATTTTTTTCGTCAACTTATGTTTTTTTTTTTCGTTTTTTTCAGGTAAAAAATATTTATAAATATTGAGGAAAATGGTATACAGGGGGGGAGGCTAAAGTTTGATAGCGTAAGTACAGTTATAATTGCATAATAAATGATTTTTTAGTGAATTCTGAGGTGTCATGGCGGGTGTTTTTGTCATGACTTTTTCACCAAATTTCAGCTTAGGAAAGCCCAGCCTTAAATTTACATAAAAATCGCTAAAAAAACAACATGGCAAGAATTTCGTAGCAACTTGAAGGTACTGAACCTGCAAGTAATATTTGAGATTTTAGATTACTGATGCTTGCTAGTCATTATGACTATTATCTTTCAATCCATTCAGGGGCTTTTTACTGTATTGTTCATTCTATAGTATTCATATATTTTTGCAGACCAAACAATAAAAAAAATTGTCAATAAAAAAACCAAACATGTTTCATATCAAATTTTACGTTGATTTTTAAGACGAAATAATATTTCATTCACATATATAAGCTTCTATTATATTGATGATGGTTTATTGCATTTCATACCATCAGATATTTCTTAGTGTTATCATACATTTTAGCTCCATACAAAATTGTTCCTTTTATTCCCCTCAGCTAAGTCATGTCGTCGTAACCTCTGCTGTTTTATTACATAAGAAGACTTATAACCCTTCATTTTTCTTTTTTCATATCTTAGCTCAAGTGTTTGCATAAAACTGAAAAAATAAAGCAAAGTTTTACCAAGATTATTTTTCCAGCATTTTAAAAAAATAAATGGAAAAAAGTTGAAATGATGAAGTGTTTAATATCCTGTTGCTCATCAAAGATAATGAGCTAAGTGCAGATAGAAACCAGAAACCTGTGTAGTTTGTCAACCAAAGTCCAAGCCGAGAAAGCTGATCATAATGGAATCAATAATGAGGCTGGGCTGTCACATCCATCAAGCCGAAGCACGCGTCATTCTCTTGCTTTTACTTCCCCTCTACATCATGATCCAACGGCTCGACACCAGGAAACAATTACTCTACCCTGTTAATTCAACGTGGCAGGCAATATCTCGTTTCTACTACGTCCAGGAATTGCGTTGAAAGAACAGAATAATCTGGTTTCCATCACCCCTTGTCTTCCTCATTTCCTCCATCATCACCCCCCATTTCCGTACTTTGGTACATTTAATTAATCTATAGAAATCGTTTTTATTTTTTAAGAATATTAATTACAATTTGTTCTGATTAACACTCATTCCACATTATAAATTGCTCATTTTCCTTGTTAACCATTGACTAATGATTTTATTCTCTTTTAATTGATCATTATTACATCTCTTTACGACTTTTTAATTATCTGAGTCTTTGGATAAAAAAGAAATTAGATAGATTATAAAAAGATCTCAGTGAATGGTTTTAAGTAAGAAAAAATATTGTGCTTTTAACTGGCTTGAAGTAAATGAAATAAACTTTTATCCTATATTAATGAAACAACTCGGGGAAATTATTTTTTACAACAGTAGATTTTTCTTTCTTATATAGAAATAAATATTTAATTGTAAAAGAAAATATTCTTAATAATGACATAATTTTATTTTTACAAACAAAAAGTATCTTTTGTGTAATTCAACTTATTGTATTTATAAATTTCTTTTTCTTCAAGAAATTATTTATCAAAGTAAACCTGTAACTATTTTTTTCTGTTACTCTTCTGTGTCTCTGACTTATTGAAGTCTATCATCAAGACCAACATTTGGCTAAGGTTTAGTTAGAGTTACAACGAGTTAAATAAATATATATGTTAAAAGTTTTTTAGATATAGGCCACTACATCAATTTTGTTTAATCAAATTCAAAACTTTGAAATTGAATAAGACTTTTTAATTTCAATCAGCAAAACTACTATTGAGGTATTACTAACTATAGTCACATAACATCAAATAAAAAAAAATAAAATTTCCGTCCAACTTGAATTTAGTGTTAAATATTCAAACATTTGAGTTTTATCAAAGATAGAATTCAACATGGATCACTAGGTTTTTAATATAAATTATAAATATTCTTCTTTATTGAACTATCATTTTTATTTCAACTATTGATGTTTGAGTCTGATATTGAGCTTTATTGATAGTTCCATCAATTGTAGACCGATTTCTATCAGCTATTGATTAAAATTTCGTAATAATCTTATAAAACTCGACTCGCTGAAAACTCACATGAAACATCACTGAAATCCAAAAGTGAGTAACTCTGCTATGATAGACTGATGGAATGCTACAAGGTAACTCTAATTCACAAAGTAGCCAACATGAGGGAAGAAGTTCCTTTCTGGGGGTGCGCCTCCATTTTAGCCGATTAAACATATATAGACTACTCCACAACTAGCTCAAGAAGATTTTCAGAGAAAAATATATTCTGTCAAGATCAGGACTCGAACCTGGACCTTCCAGTTACGCGCTGGCTGCTCTACCAGTTAAACTATCTTGCCAGTCAATATAATTCGCTTTAAATCGTGCCTGTATTCGTCATATTTGACTCCTCCCTTGATCTGCACCGTCCCTCATACGGTCTAAATCAATTTATTCACTATTTAGCTGTATCCCAGCACAGAGAATTCATTTTTGAAGGTGTCCCTAGAACGGAACTCTACCTAAAATGAGTGTCAATGACTTGGTGTCTACTTTAAAAGCAGATACATTATGGTATCATCTTAATATGATACATTCTAGAATATTTAAATCATGAAAGTGTTTCAGTATTTTCTTACTAACCTAATATACAATGGAGGTAAATGTGCTACGTTAGCAATGAATTCTACTGGAGTACAACTGTAGTCCATATTTAAAGAACTTACTTTATTCTTCTGAAAAATATATCTCTAAAGGAAAATGAATTCTCATTTAATTTTTTTCCTTTCTTCTCTTGATAACGTTGCTTCTAAAATAAGCAAGAAACTTTAAAATATTAACCAATTATTATCAAAGTAAATTATTCACGTCTCTATATAAATAAGATAACATTGAATTCATTAGAATTGAAGCTCATCAAAAATGTTTAATTCTAGGACAAGTATAAATATGGAAATGATTTTAATGTTTAATATTTTCTGGCACGTAAACATTGCACATGTCATCGTTATCATTCGTTGAAGTTAATACTAAAATAGAGATAAAGCCAGGGATGGATCCTTCCCATCTAGGTAGTTTCAGAGGTTGGTATAGCAAGTTCTGAGTGAAATTAGTTTATCCATATGGATCAGGATTGTCTCTCAAGCGTAGTTGAATCGCTTCGGTGCTCCATAAATCACTCCAATCCGTCCGAAGCTACCACTCGTATTCTCACCCTCCTCCCCGTTTGCATATCAATGGAAATGGCGTCGCCAGACGATGCTATTAAATTATCAGACTGTAGTCTACGACCAACGACCAACAATGAAACGTTCTCGCAATCATTTTCATACTTTTTCACGTCATAAATTATTTTATAAAAATCCCATTTGAATAATTTAATTAATTTAGTGCAAGAACTTGAAAAAAAACAAGAAACCTGAAAAAATTCTATTTAATTATTTAAACAACGTTTACTGAGTAAATTTTGCTTGGTTAAGCTTTCTCCTTCTTCTTCTTCTTCTTGGAGTAAGATTACCTGAATAAATCCAATAGAAAAAATTTCAATTACAGTCTTTTGACAAGATGCAATTTACGCTTTTAACTAAAAAATATAATTGTATTACATGTGAATATTAATTTTTATTTAATTATTTGTTGATATTTTGTTCTATCCTCATTATTTTGTGTCTAAATATTTAAAAGTCATTTTAATTCGTTACATTGGTTATAACATAAATCCATGATTTTTAAAATAATTTGAAATTTCATGCTGTATTATCTTAATTGACGATACTAATTAACTAATTAACTGAGTAACGCTATTTTGATGGATATTAACAATTGACTGCGTTCATTTATCACGTGATGTTAATATTTAATGATAAACAAATTATCTAAAAATTAAATCATGAGTTATTCATGTAAAATCAATTTTTGCAATGTATTGAATCAAATTATTTTTTAAATTATATTTACACAAACTTTCCATTTGAAAATTACCTTACATTGAAAAAAAATATTGTTTTAGTAAGTAGCTACCACAATTACTTCACTTATAACAGTGACACAATAGATGTTTAATAAATTAAAAAATTTAATTATTGTTAATAATTGTTATAAAAATTAAATATCAAAAAACGCTTTCTTTCAATACACTGAAAAAAATTAAATAGTTGGATTAACTATGTTGTGCTAATTTTTTATTCAACGGTTCATAGTTGAATCATTTCCCTACTATGAAAGGACTCAACTATGTACAATAATAAATCTCATTATTTCATTTCTTTCAGTGTGTAATGAAAAAAATGATCATGAGATATTTGACGTAAAATTAAACCGTTTTGAGTAAAATTTCCTTTGGTCTTGAAAAGTAATAATCACTTCACTTTAAGTTAAACAGTATTTTGCATTCATTGCTGTTAAGATGGCAATCTCAATATTATTGATACGGTATGAATGTGTGAGGAACAGCTTAAAAATAAGTGAGAAAAATGTTTGCCAGTTTATAGCGACTCGTTTCTTACTCACTAAACATGAAACAAGAAAATAGAAATAGGGCAAAGTCAGGATACTTGCCATCCCTAAGGATGAAGATGAATAAAATTATTTTATTTTACTCTAATTAAATAGAAATTATAGGTATATAAAATTCAAGCATCCTGCAATTAATACATGTAGTTACCATTAATTTATTTAGCTCTAGGTATTTATTATAACCATATTAAAAAAAAGGAAGACTTTGCCAAATATCTCTACTGTATGGGATGTCTGCGTAAGGGCTTCGGATATTTGCCACAATGTATATAGAGGTCTAGTTGGCATTTGCAGTCAACAAATTAAGGCTTAATTATTGATTACCATCATTTTCAAAACCAAATACTGCTCGTTTGCTTACAGAAATTTTTTCATAATTCTTAGTTATCATTCTTCTTCTTAACGTACGTGCTGGGATGTTGAATACTTTACTCACTTTATTGATACTTAATGATTTACTATTAACATTTAAAATTGCACTTTTTAAATAATCTTAAGACCATCGAACCATAATTTTTTTTTTTAAGAGGCTTAGCGTTTTAAAAGAGTCTACAACTTGGATTTGCAGTGTAATAAATCGATTCTATTTAATGTTAAATTACTTAATTTCACAATCAGAAAGATGTGAAGGTTATTACAAGTTTTTAGTTCACCTGAAGATAGGTAGTTACTGCTACCGAAACGTTGTGATATTTATGTGCTTTTGATTAAGAATAAATTTAAAGACAATTGGATTAGGAAAAAGGCTTGAAATAATTTATCAAATAATGTAAAAAACACCAATTTATAAACAAGAAAATATACATGCTATTCAAAATATTGTCAGAATAAGATTATCAATAATACAAGATTATTTAAATTATAAATATTATTTTATAAGCTTATGCATTACGAAAAAAAGTCATATGAAACCAAGATTTACGTACCCGATTTATAATATTTTTTTTCATTAATAATTATTCATTTAAATATGATTTAATTTTTTAAGTTTACACTTCATATTTCAGTGTACCTTTTTATGATACTAGATGGAGTAAAAAAATTATTATTTATTGTAACTAAGCAATTAAGCAAGTGACCCGACTTTACCCTACAAAATGTAAATTGAAAATAAGAAAATGGATTGGAAAATCAACGAATATTCATTTATTTTGGAGTGTAAATAAAACCATTGTTTGAATCAGTGATATTATATTTACTGATTGTGCAGTCTATTTCATTATTTTCACTATTTCATTTTCAGAGAGTATGGATGTATAAGTTGGTTACGCTATGGTAGAATCAATTTTATGTTATTTTATTCATGGAATTTTTGAGAAAAAAATTGATATACAATATTGGTATAATATTTTTGATCTTAGCCATTAGGCCAGAAGCGATAGTGTAATATTTAATAAAATAATATAAAAACAAATATGACAAGGGGTGATAGAGGTTGACCTTAAATTCGTTATATTGGTGTTGTAAAGTCAGGATACAAAACAAGAGTGGAGTGGAAATTATTAAAAATTTTGACGCTAATTATTAATGCATCAGTTGAATACAAGAAAACCCAATTTCTTTTCCTACCATAAAATATGGATATTAAAAAAGTTAATTTTTATTAATTTATAAAATAAAAAACAACAAATATTCTCGTAAATTCATTGTTCTACACCTCAACGGGAAGGGTCGTTAATTTTTATGGTGGATGAAGGAAATTCAACGACGTGGAGAAGAAAAATAAGGGTTCGAAGAAGTATAGAATAAGAATGAAAACGAGAGAAGGAAAGAAAGAGTGAGCGAAAGGAAACGATAGAGATGAAAAACGAATAAATTGATCACGATAGTACCTGTAGAGATGGATAATAGTCTCGTTAGCAGGAGTTGAGAGAAGCGCTATTTAATTAGTCATCCTTAAAGGGTGAGAAATGAAGTGATAAGTCCGAATAAATTTTTTCTCTTTGTAATTCAGTGTAATTTAAATCAATACACGCTTTTTATCTTTTATGATTGCGAACAAAAAGCCAAATCCCGTTCGCGAATGATTAATACTTTTAGGCAGTTAATCATATTTCCTTGGATGGTGGTATAAGGGTGAAAGAAAAAGATAAAACAATTTTACAAAAAAAAATTTTAGCTTTACCAATAGAAAGTCTTTCTGAATTTTAAAAGAATTCTTTTGCATCAAAAAAAATATTGTGTTTGGTGAAAAATATTTTAATTTGTCTACTGTTGTGCTACCAAAATAACAAAAAATAGTGTTGATGAAAAAGCTACACTTAAATATATAGCTTCAGTAGCAGTAATGAATCCCCTCGTTCATTAAACTCGCGCTTATTCCACCGCACATTTATTCCCCTACTTTTCCACTCCTAGTGATGATAAATTTACTTGAGATAATTAAAGAACAAAATGAATTAATGAATTATATGTAATACAATCTATCATCTGACGACAAGGTGGTGTACCCATTGTATTGCCATGTATAGATTAGTAAAATGAATTAATTACATAATATATTTAGTCATGAAAAAGTTACATGAATGATCATCAAAATATTTTTGATAGTTTAATGTAATTAAATGACTGATAATTTTGGTAGAGAATGTTTGATGATTTCATTTCAATTCACTCTTTATTGTATGTTAATTATTAATCAATATATACATATTGTTATTTTTGATTGAATTGTTGGATTAAATAAAATGAAATTATCTTTAAAGAATATTAATTATTTATTGAATTTTATGTGTTATATTATAGTATGGTATTCATATTATTTAGTGAAAACATTTATCCTCATTGAGAGATATGTTAATCAAAATATTCATTAATAATAGAATTTGTGGAGTAAATAATTTAAGGATTTATTGAAATAAAATTATTTTAGAGATTAATTTACTGATACTCAAATTAATTTCGATGTTTCCTAAACAGAAATTGAGAGAACAATTTATATAGAATGAAAATAATAATAAAAAAATTCTAAAACTCATTATTTTAAAGTTGATGATTAATTGATTTCAGTTTTTTTACTTGCTTTAATTAATATAACTTTCAGAAACATGTTAAAGATGTTTGTCGATGTTCTAGAATGTGAAAAAGTTGAAATTAATGTCGACAAAAATTCAATCTAATGCAGGAGGATATCAAGGTACCTCAATTAATTATGATTCACCAGCAGAACAAGCACAAGATCGTTATTCAAATCCATATACTTACTATCTTTTAATAGCTTCCCATTAATTCTATAATTTTTTTCTTTCAAAACTTTGTTTACGAGCACGTTTCACACGGTCATGTCATTTAAATTACTCATATAAATCCTATTAACAAAACCAGCATTACAGACTTTAAATGACATCTGTGCCACTAGCCCAGTCGTGTATTTCAAAGGCTCACTGAAAAGTTGTTATGAAATTAAAAATCTATTTGGAAAATATTCATTTTGTAAATTTTGATAAATACTTGAGAATATGGTGTAACAAATATCGAAACTCAAATAAAAAAATTAATTGACATAATATAAATTATTTTCAACACTTTTTTTTTTAAAATGATTATTACTCTTCAAAAATAAATTACAACAAATCACTGCAAATAGTCCATATTCACTTATACATTTTTAGAGAGTAAAATATGGTGAATAATTGCTGATTTACAGTAATTGCAACATTTTAACACTCACTAGAGATTGGGAATGATTTTTAGAAAGTATTAATGAATTATTTAGTCGTACATATTGTTAAAAAAAATTTAGTTATTTGTTTGTGTTGATGTTTGAAAATTGACAGATTTGTTATTAGCAACAATTATTTGTTTAAATCAGTTTACTCCTGAAACTATAATCTCTTAAATAAATAAATCAGTAAATATTCACTGATTATTAGTGCCAATTCAGTCACTGGCGAATCAATAAATCGACATGGAGTCCAATCACAAGTGCATTTGCTTGATAGGACCAAGAATCAGTGAAAATGAAAGTACATATTCACTGATTGATATATCAATATATTCGAACTATAGCTATAAACCAATCATTGTTCTAATTAGTGCCATAATTATCTCTACAAATTAAAAATCCACTGATTCTTTTTTCGAAAGTAGTTCTGCACCAAGTTGTTCTGCCACTTGAACTATGATACACTCGTGTCAATTTTCTTACTTACTGTACTGGCTTTCATCACTGTGGCTTTCCTTCATACTCCTGCCATCCCTCTTATGACCCGCATTAATTAATTTTCAATCCAAAATTATTATACAAATTTTTCAATTTCATAGTAAACCATTTTTCTCCTTTTTTGACTCTTGAGAATTACAAATCAATTATTTAATCAAAAAATAATAATCATTATTAAGAACAACACATTTTAAAAGTATTTTTGCTTATAAATTCTTAGTGCTAAATTCCTTTACAAGATTTCATAAACGTGTTGACATAACACACATAAAGCGTGTTGCAACGCTACCGCGATCAGGGCAAGTTGCCTTAATCCCTGACCGTGTAGGTGCCAATTTACCCAACAATCAATTATTAATCCTACCTGTGGACGCCACTCGTTTTTTAGGCCACAAAACGAGAAACCTGGAAAACCTGGCTAACTCTAATACAGTAATTAATCTTAATCACGAGCAGTTTATTAATCAAAACAAAAACTGTATTTTTATTAAGTGTAAAACCAGTGAGATTTTGGTAATCAATTAAAGAAACGCATTAATTTATACAAACTCAAAAAAGAACAATTCAATTAAATCAAAAATAATTACTCAACAATAATGATATTCAACTGAATTTACCTTAATTTATTTACTTATTTGCCTTAGTCGCAAAAGAAATTTTAATATTCAAAATAAATTTCAATGTCAACGATAATAATAATGAATCGCTCTACAATTAATGAAGATTAGACGATCATTCGCGAGAACGTTCTCGACGCCTTTTATTTTTCAAAACAAAGTAAATTCCTCCAAGAGGAAAAAGGACAGATGGTCCGCAACGCATGTACTAGTACCAGGCTATACTCACTCTCTCTCTCTCTCGCACTCACACGCACTAGGAAATATAGCAAAAGGAAAGAGACAGAAGAAAGTATGAAGATATTCAGGCTTACTGAAGCTCCTCTTCTTCTAGATAACCCAGTCCCCTGGTCCACCGGGGCTTGTATACTCGTCGAGACATCCAAAAGATGTGCAGGAACAACAATTGAACTTCCTGGTTCCACCACTAGACACTCCAACCAACGATAATACAATGTTCTCCTCGCAACGTCGAGGAATTTTTCGGTTCCTAGCGAGTTTGACACTTCACTTATGCTCTCGCAACGTCGAGAGACTTTTTATGAATGGTTTGTGAACAGTTCACACTCCGCAACGTCGGAGAAAAGGTGATTGCAGAATTTTTTTTCTGAAGAGACAACAAGCATACGTGTGTTCTCGTTCAAGACTATTTCCTCAATGGCGTTCTTCCGGAAATAATTTAGCCGGCTGGCCACGTGGGCTGAGTGACAATCGACTCACTCGCCTCGTTACAGTTGCCCCCTCTTAGAGTGGAAGTCAGCCCTGTTCAACTAGAAATCTGGTTCGGTTCATTGTGGTGATCTGGTTCGGTTCGGTGTGGAGATCGGGTTCAGTCTACGTAGAAATTTGGGTTCTGTCCAACGTAGAGTTCCGTCTCAAGCCTAGGTAAGGAAAGGCTAGCAAAAGGATAGTTCGCTCATGCATCGCACTCAATCATTTGAATTTATCACATGACCATGGCCTAATGCCCTGATTCTTTGAGCTTACTTGTGTTCGCCAAAATCTCGGCCAGGTGAAGTTTTTCCAAATTATCAAAAAAAATACCAAACTTTATTTGTCAATCAGGTACTACACAGGTACTCATGGCTTATTACTAGATAGAGAGAGAGGAAAGAACGTGGAAAATTAAGGATACAGATATAAACCAACCAAAAGAATTAAAATTTTTTCTCAGTACGTGATAGTTCCCAACCAAAATGAAGTTATACTAATAATACATTTCGTTAATTCAACTTCAACCAAAATAATTAATGGACTAATGATGATAAACAAAAGTGCTGCTACAATAATGACAATAATTAATTAATATAAAGAAGAGAAGAGAGGGATAAAAAAATACTGCTGCCGGCGAAGGGACTTATTAGTCTGATGGTTCTCAAGACTACTAACGCCTTGGTGTCGAAAGGTTAATGACCTTCCCCGAAGTAAGCATGATCTGGTTCTGGTTGGATGGTCCTGGCGCTTCTGGTGGAGGGGCGTTCCTCATAAATTTCTTGCTCTTACCTAGATTAATGTGAGGCAGAGCATGTTCTGGGATCCGATCTCGGCATACTTTACATAGTGGGTTTAACAAATGATCGGGCCCACCAGACCCCTTGCAGCATCCAGCCCTTTCCTTATTGTGATAGTTTTTATAGGGGCAGTTCCTGGTGGCAGCGCCGTCGAAGAAACAAATTCTGCAGAAGTCCGGTCTGGCTGGGGCGCGACAGTTCTTGTAGACATGTCCGGTCTGGCGGCAGTTAATACAGCCCGTGAAGGCTTGTGGCCGCATCATACACAAGGTGGTCTGGGTCTCCACCGAGTTCTTCGGGACACTGGTGCTGAGCCGAAGGCGCTGATAATCCTCAGCTATCATGGAGAGGTCTGTTTCCCGACCCCTCAGTTGTTGTTCCAAGGAGCGCACTTTCTCCTCTAATCCTAGACCACTGGTACTCCGCCTAGGAGTTGACTGGTTCTGGAGGGTAGCGATCTGCTTGCGCAGACGCTGGTTGTTTAAGAACGTCTGCTCGTACTCACTCTCGTGAGCAGCTGCTTCCTCCCTCAACTGGTGGTGCATTCTCCCGAGGTTCGTCTTCAGGTCTTCTACGACCGCTTCTAGTGAACGTCGCTCCCGCCTCAGGTTGGCTTGGCTTTCTACCTCTCATCGCAGCTGCTGGTTCCTTGCTTCTAAGAAAGCGACTTTGTTACGTAGCCGGGAGATCTCGGCTTCAGATTAGGAATAATAGATATTCGAGCATTCGATGGAGGTGGCAGAGTGGGACTACCTCTAACTGGTTCCGTAGTCCGGATCGGGTGTCTCGTTTCCCGTTGCTGTTCCTTTATTTGAGCTATGGTTTGGTGCAACCTCTCATAATTATCATTGAGATTTCTCAGCATCTGATAGTGATAATTCATCTCTATTCGTTGCTTTTTCAACTCTTCCAATACACCCTTCATAGATTCAGCCCATCGGCGATCCATGTCCTGTAGGTATCGCCGTATCGCTTGAGCTGACTCAGCCAACGACTGTGCTAATTCTCTCAAGATAGGGTCTGTTGGATGAGGACCCCTGTCCAGTATGTCCTCGCTCCCTGAGACTTTGGCAGGCCTTCCCTTCTTCTTCTTAATGGCTCCTGCCGGTACTTCTAACTGGTACACTTTGTGTCTGGTTCTAAAAACGGAGTGATCTGAATGTGGAGCTTCGCTTTCCGTGCCAGCTCCCTCCATATTGGCTTGTTCTTCGGTCAACATCTCCTCTTCTGCTCTGTCCGATAGAGCAGCTGCACTTTCTACTCGTTAGCTCATGATTTCTGGTTCTTTATGTAGTCAATCCCAACTAACAATTACTTGAAACTCGAGTTTTTTTCGATTTATCTACCTTTATAAATTTTAGGTATCGATAATACAATAATTTTTATTTTATGGAATCAAAAGTACTCGTTAATTAATTTATTACCGACATCGTGGCCTAAGTGATAACGTGCCAGCCTGGCGCACTATGGGTAGCGGGTTCGATTCCCGGCTGAGACAAGACCCATTTATAATATAGTCTTTTCTCTGACCACGATGAGCGGGAGACCTCTCAGAGGGCAGTCAAAGGCGTAAGCTATCGTGCTGATGACTGAATAGTACAAAAAGTGCTATTGCCGCCACGATGCCCTTGGGGAACCAGGCGACACCCTATTGTAGTACAGCCTTGCTGATGCTGAGTCTGACACCAGGACCCTTGAGGTAACCGGTAGAATCTCCGAGGGTAGGACGATTTCTTGTGGCAATTGGGGCGACCTCAGGGTGTTGCACCAGGCCTATAGATCTTGCCTACCTAAGGCTGAGGAAAACCGAGGAACCCATGGGGCTTAGCGGAATCTCCAAAGGCAGAAATAACGTTCTTTCGTACACCATATATAATATTATATTGGAAATCGACAGGGACTGTTTCGGGGCTCAGAAGGGAACCAAGGCAACTTGGGAACCTAGGGAACCTGCAGGCCTAAGACATAGACGACCGCCTTTACTGTGCAAACGGACCCTGTACAATGGCCCCGTAGCTAAGTGCAGGGGAAGGCGGGACATTCTAAGACACCTTCCATTAATATTAAAAAAAAAAAAAAAAAAAAAAAAATTTATTTATTTAAATCAATATTTTATTTAATTCAGATATATTTGAACTACCACGTACTGGGGTAGCGAGGGTAAGGGATGTAAAGGGATATTTAGGCTTCCCTAGAGACTATGGAAGGCGTTTGTCCCTCCTCCAAGGTTCAAAAAATAAAGAGTATCAAAAAAAATCAAAATGGTATCGGTAATTTCCCGAAAAATGTAAAAATAAAATAATTATTCCAAAAATAAATTTTATGAACTAACGGAACAACCCCAAAACGTAAGAATTACTATTTTAATTAAAGGATTCAAAAGAACTAAAATTCTACTCGAAGAAACTAAAATAAACAATGGAAAACAATTAAATTCAAAAGAAATCAAAAATAATGATAAATCTCCCTAACAGAATTAACTAATGGTGATTATAGCGCCGTCAAAAATTAACTATCTTGACCTAATTGGTAAATTAGGTCAACTATTAATCGACAGGTCGATAACGTATCGACCCGCTGAAGGGCTGAGTGACAATCGACTCACTCGCCTCGTTACAGTGTTCAATGTAAAATGTCCATAAACAAACTATACACGATTTGTAGACACTTTTTACACATTTCATAGTGTGTCAAAATCTATAGTTTTTTTATGACATTTAACATTGAAGAGGCTTAGTGTGTCAAAAGTGTCTACAAGAATAACACACTTGGATTTGCAGTGTAAAGTAGAACACAGGAGCAAAGTGAAACGCTCGAGAAAATTTACTAATTTATTAAAATAAGTTCAAAAACGCCTATTGCACATTCTATTTATTAATTGTTCAATTTATTAATGCATTTAAAATTGTTAATATAATGATTAATCTGTTAATTCACGTTTTTTCTTGATATTCCACTTCACCCCACCTTCCCTTACTGTGTAAATAAATTACAAAATGAAAAAATAGTTCCGGTATTTTGCAAAAATACCACAGATGCATTGGTTATTTTACATAATCAATTGATAATAGCTGGACAGTTCACAATATAATAACAAAATGCAATTCCATTTGAGTCAGCAATATATAGCAATGGTGTTTGGACTACAACATTGTAGTTCATTTCCATCGACAAAATTATGTTTGACTCACAGAGAGTTATGCATATACATATGTACATATATTTATATTTTAACACGTATGCATATACACACTATTACCATGAATGTGTAAACATATTCATGAAATATCATTCCATTTTCTTTGTCTCTTCATCTTTTTTCTCTTCTCAGCTTATTATGTTTATTTATGTTGGATAAAATATGAATAACTACAGAGATGATTCTAATTCATTATTAACATTAATTTCTATGATAATTTATTATATCAAATAAATAAAAGTAAACAGTGGTAAATAATTTAATGACTAATATTTAATCAATAAATAGTTTTTACCTTTTATTTTGAATATAAGAAAAATGATGTCAGGCGTAATGAGCTACAGCTGTGAGTAAGAATTTTTTAATAGCAAAAATGAAGGTAAAAAAATTTTATCCACTTGAACAAACCAGCTACAGCCACTTTATAGAGGCAACGGTGGCAGCCAAACTGAGAATTTACTTATATGAACGTGCATTGCAACCAAGTCACGTCTCAACAACAGTCTGAAATTTCTCAGACTCTTATTCAACCCGAAGGGTTCGTTAGGAAGGTAAAATCTTACCGAAATAATCCTTGAATAATTTGCTTTAAATACAACATTTTAAAATGATATTTAATATGTTTATTAGAATGCCAATAATCTGACATAAATATCCTAAAATGTTTTATTGAAATTCCTTGGATTATTTATGTACTTGAAGTTTCGAGTTTTCAATAAATCAAGTTTCAGATAACATTTGATTCTACTAAATTTAGTTTTCATTTGAATTTGGTGACAACGATTACTTCTAATAAAGAGTTTAATGTTCAAATAAAAGCTTCCGATTTGGATACGTATATTATTATAATTATCAAGTTTTTTTCACAAACTATTATCATCGATGTTTTTATTATTTTTGATTTCTAATATTTTTTTTTATCATTGTGAAGAATTATAAAAAAATTAGCATTCACTTCTAACTATAGTTAGGAGTGTATGTAAATATTGAATTATTTAAAAAATATTTTAATTCAATTTTGAAATATAATTTTCAAAATAATAAGTTTTTTTTCATTCACTCACTAAACTTCTTAGAATTATTATTAAAAATTTACGTAGGATCTTTAGAAACGTTTTTGTCTTCTTAGAGGCAATGTGTATGGACAATCAATTATCCTGAATACACAATTTTTTTTTAGTACGTAACGCAAAGAAAATTTACTCAGGAATACAGTAAAATTTACTGAGGAGTCCAGTAAAAATTTACTCGGCAATCCATTAAAATGTTTAAGGTCAGACAATTTTTTTGGGTCTAAGAGTTTTTACTGGGTTACCAAGTAAATTTTCTTAGGTTTGCGTATATGATCCCGCATTACTGCGGACCTCAGTAAAAATTAAAGGGCTCCCCAGTAAAATTTCATAGATTTTTTTTAATATATTAAAAGGTAACTCCTTTTAACTTCCAGTTGGAAGTTGTAATGAGTCCGATTTTTCGAATTCCAAATTTTGATATATTTACACGTTTTAAGGTCTCCAGAGTCGAGTGAAATCGTTTCTAAGAGGATGTCTGTGTGTGCAAATTTACGTGTATATGTTTGCTATTAATTTTCATCTTGTGTATCTCGAGAACAAATGATGATTTTAACATAAAACTAGTTTCATTTAATGCATAATTATGTAACTTGAATCTGATTAAATTTTTTGGACAAATTCGGTCGAGTCATTTTTTGTGCAGAATGAATAAAAAAAAGAAAGCTAGACGATATTCACAGTTCATGAATGTTTTTTTTTCTGAGATAATTAATTGTTTTTCCAATATTTTGTTACTTCCCACTGGGAAGTTAGTCATGTGGACCTCTCGGGTTGCATTTAACTCAACTTTTTATTAATACACGAAGAAAAATCAGTCGGTACACTGTAAATCGTAGTGTTTTAATTTAAATCACTTAAAATGTTTTAAAATGACGTCACTCATTTGATTAACATTGTAGTCATTTTTTTGATGCTTGGTAGTGTCTAAAAAGTGACTACAATGTTAATCAAATGGATGACGTCATTTTAAAACACTTCAAAAATTTGAAATTTGTAATGTAAATTTGACCACGGAAAATCAATTATTTTTTTAACGTCAGTGAAAATGACCGTCACTCTGCCAGCAAGTGATAAAAAGATAACTTTATTATTTTAATATATACATAAAAATTCCAATCATGTTCAATTGCTTCGGATAGCCGAGTGGGCTAAAGCGTCAGTTTAGTCGCGTGCGTTCAAGCAGTCGTAGGTTTGAATCTCCCCAATAGAAGAACATTCGGTTAGAGTTCCGTTCTAGAGACAGCTCTAAAAATATTTTATTTGTGCCAGGATACACTAAATTAGTAGATAAATTTATTTAGGCCGTATGAGGGACGGTGCAGATTGAGGGGGGAGCCCCATATGTCGAATACAGGCACGATTCGAAGCGAATTACATTGACTGGCAAGATAGTTTAACTGGTAGAGCAGCCAGCGCGTAACTGGAAGGTCCAGGTTCGAGTCCTGGTCTTGACAGAATATATTTTTCGCCGAGAATCGTCCTGAGCAAGTCGTGGAGTAGTTTATAGGTGTTTAAATTTGGTAAAAGTGAAGGTGTACCCCTAGATGGGGACTTTATCCGAATATTTTTTATTTAGGTCTAAATCAGCGTTTCCCGCAATCTTTGAACTGCGTACACGTAAAATTGGTGTTTATCATATATAATACTAATATTAATTATTTTAATTATTCTAATTATTTTTATCAATTAGTTTTTAGTTTTTACTGTTTTTTTCGAACCATGTATACATATTATTTATAGAGTTCAATTTTTTGATATAATCAGTAATATGTGAAGATGAGTAGATTCTGATTGTATACTTTAAAAGTGAATGTGATCAATATCAGCAGTAATATTTACTACATATTTCATATGAAAATGATGGATTTGGATGCACAGCTTACTGTTTCACTCAATAAGTTTGGTGTTTCAGGTTTACTGAACGAAATTAGTAACTTTTACTTCATAAAGAAGTTGTCCATATAATAGCTAGCGAAACAGTAAAATTAATTTCTTATAAAGTAAAATTGACCAACTATTTTTCTCCGTGAAGAGTTACATAAATAATGAATTTGATTGAAGTCATTGAACCCAGCTGAAATGATTGTTTTAATATTTTTCTTATTATTCGACACCTAGACATCATCAAACAGCTACCTCTAAATATTTTTTTTGGTAAAATGAGAATATTTTTATTTATAATATCAAAGTATATTTTACTCTGAATTTCAGAATTTAATCTACAAGAATGATTTAAAATGGTAAAGGAGATTTTGTGAGAAATGTAAAGATTTTTGAGATTGTTTTCAATTTCACTGTTGAGTGTGGTTTAGACTTCATGAATAAATGGAAAGCATGGAATTTATTTTAAACGATTCAAGTATTGAGAATAAAAAGAGAGCAACAATGCAATGGTTCTGTTTGAAATCCATCTAACATTGTGCGATGTTTGTTCACCCTTTCATCCTGACCAGGCGAGTAAAGAAGCATTTGCAGTTTCTTGAACTTGGTATAACTCAGCCTTTAATCCGTCATTCTGCAACGTAAGTCTTCTCCTACTAACATTCCCCTACATTCAAGTGCTTCAGAAAAGTCTCAACGATTCCATCGACCATCGGATCAGAATCTATACTCTTTGGGCAAACTATTCCTCTTGGAGTCGTTTACTCACTCTCTTATACTGCTTGTATCACAAAGCTCATCGATAATACTTCTTGAACAATCTCTTCTCTGCTGAAAGTGCAAACCCTTCAGACGAATATCAAATTTGATACGTGAACTTGAGGATTGACTTTCAATTTTTGACTTACTCTATTGAGACTTTGGATATATCTAAGATGATCTTTGATCAACAAAATTTATTCCATTTTATTTGACATTCAATTCATTATAATCCTAATCATTCAGAAGTATTTGTCTGAAAGTAGAACTCCACCCTAAAATGGGGTTTAAACTTTTCTTATGGACTGGGGTTGCTTTCGAGCACTTTGTTTATTGTATTTCAAGTGAGGGGAGATGGATTCCAACCCTCATTATTAATTTCCCTAGAATTTATATTTAGTTATTCCTTCTTATTTTCTGCTTATACTAGCCCGTGATTACTTATTTACTTAATATCCATAATAATGTGATTAATTGAATTAAAATTATACCTATGACATCTCTAAAGTCTTATTGATACTGTGTCAGCTTTTTTCTCAGGTTAGACTGTAGTAACTTCAAATCATTTCAAATTTTTCTCGACATACTGTGCCTTTTGTGTTTGTTTTTTCTTCTAAAAAATATTTATGAATATTCAGCAAAGTAGTATACACATCGGAAGACAAAGATTGATAGTATAAGCATTGCAAATCGTAGTGTTTTAATTTAAAACACTTCTAACATTTGAGGTTTGCAGTGAGTGCATTAATAATTGTATAATAAATAATTTCTCTTGTCTACTCTTCTGAGGTGCATGACATGGAGAGAAGTTAGCTGCTTTAGTTTGATTGCAATTTTTATTTTTATTTCTAACTAAAACGAAAATTTCTTATGAATGGAGTCAATCACTAAAGATAATGGAGAAATAGTCAAGCTTTCAATAATATTAGAAACTTCGCCCACGATAGGACGAAGAGCATCGATTTGAAATTGACGGGAGCTTTCGAGGAAAGGCGCGTGACGAACGCGAGATTGCCGGCAATTTACAGGTTTCCGGAGAGTTTCCGGAGTTGGAATGATTCGCCAGGGCAGACTGCGGTTGAGGAAAGTGATGGTAGTGGTGGCAAGGGACTTCGGTAGGTTTGGAGAAATGTACAGAAAATGATGGGGCAAAGCTTTTCTCACAATATTCTCACGTGCCAGCATTACTTTTGAGATATCGTGAATGACGAGTTTCGATGAAGAAGAGTCTCTTTCTCTCTCTCTATATTATTCTCTCTCATAGAAGAACTCATGAATCATTTATTATAAATAATCACATTTATTTTTTATCTATATTTCTCGATAAAAATAACAGTTCTACTTAGAGAGATTCCTTTTATAAAATGCTTTCAAAGTTATTTCGGATTGATGTATCAATTGTTCTGTCGTTGTAAATTTTACAGAATTTTATCGAAATTTCTCTTTGATAGCGTGACTAGACTGATAGATGGATCCTTCTCAGAAGATGAACATATTAAAATGATTAAAAACCAAAAATTAATTCATTTAAACTGAATTCTTGTATTTTTATTTATTCCTTATTTATTTTCCGAGCTTGTTTTGTTTGTTAATTGCATTTATTTAAACAAATTAGTACAGCGGTAAAGTGGTTTTTTTTCCAAAAACAATACCGCCATTCAATTTCAAACAATTCCTTCAACATTTTTTGTCAGATTTCATTTTGTTAACGTGAAATCGTTATAAACAATTAAATAATGTCAATTAATGTCACAGTACGTAAATTAAATGTTTATAGAAAAAAAAATATAAAAATTTTTTCAATAGAAATTGATTTAATATTTCCAATGTTTTTTTTTTACATAAACTGGAATTTTTATTCGTTACTGTGTTTACTCTAGATCCTAATTTTTTCGAAGTGAAACCCTTTATACGGCATTATATTCAAATTGATCACGCTGTAAATCTAAGTGAAGTGTAATTGCTTCACTCTCTCGAGAATAACTACACGCAGAGAAATGCATAGTAAAAATTACCCTGAATTTTAGGGTAATTTCGTGACATTGCAGAGTGAGGATAAAAATTACTATATATTGTAAAAAAAATCCAAATAATAACTACGGAAACTTAATAAGAAAAGAAAATGTTTATTATAAGATTGACAGCTATTAATTAATTAAAGAGAAGACGTCCAGTCAACTCAAGTCTCAGTCAAAAACTAGAGATAAACAAACTCTCTCCTCGTTGCTATAAACATTCTAATCGTCAAGCAACGTCAACAACTTACAAAACTGTCGTTAGTCTATTAGTCATTAGATGGCGACATATAATTATTTTACAATATTATAAAGAAACAGTCAAGGTCGTAATTACATTTCCATTCAAGGAGATGAATGGATCATTGAGATCCCAGATAATGCAAATTTACTTTCTTAAACTGAATCAGTGAAAACTATTGCGATTCAGTGAATATTCACTGACTGCCAGTGTCAATCATATCACTGAAAAAATCAGTCATTGGATTGGCACTGGATATCAGGGAATATTCACTGAATTACAATAGTTTTCACTGATTCAGTTTAAGAGAGTAATAACTGCCTTCGATCTTCTACTCAAACTTTTTTACGTAATGAATGTTCTATTTCGTCAAAAATTGGAACATTTTTACAATTTTGTGGCATTATACATTTGTAAAATAGGAGTAAAACCCCACAATGTAGTTTTTTCTCTGCACATTAACATAAAAAATATCGATATTAATACTGATACGTAGTGCAAATCATGAGCAGAGGAAAATATAAAAGTTTATATTATTAGTTTTTCATGTCATTAATCACCTAAAAATTGTTATCAATGTTTTTATATGTATACTTCAAAGTACTGCAATATAATTATTATTATTTATTATTTAACAATATTCCAAATTTTATTCTTTCAATACTTTACTTCTGATAATTCAACTGAAATCATTAGTACATTGAAATTTGACTGAATTTATTTACTGATTCAATCAGCATTAAAATTACTATCGTTTTTCAGTGGTTGTAACTGATCTTTCAGTATGTGAAAAAATTACCGGTTTATTCAGCAGATTTTCACTGTTTCGCAGTCATATGATTGGTACCGTAAAGAACAGTCAATATTCAATGGTTTAATTTAAGAGAGTACACATTGTAAAAATTACTAAACTGCACAGTAATTTTTACAATGTGTATAGTAATTCTTAAGGTAAAATTAAAATAAAAATTGCTATGCAATTTAGTAATTTCTACCCTCACTCTGCAGTGTCACGAAATTTTCATAGAATTCAGGGTAATTTTTACTATACATTTCTCTGCGTGTATAAATCATGAACTATTTAATTATCATCATTTCTTCATATATAAGAATTTCTACTTTAGTCAGTGTCCCATATGGAAATATATATATATATATATATTCAAATATATTTATTTCTAAATATATTATAATAAAATTTTGTGGCCAAATCCTTTATAATTAATTATATAGTAATATTATTAAATATATTTATACAGTATATTGTAGAGAAAATTATGCTGATTAATTTGATATACATATATGGGGCGCGGAAATTGTTCCTTCACATATTTTTTCAAAGTTGAAAATTTAGATAATGCAACCTAAACTAAATAATTACCCCTATATTTTTTTAATTTAATCATACAAGATTTAGCCAAAAAATTATATTATTATATATTATAATATATTTTTTTCCGTATGGGGTCTCCCATGACATACACTTATTTGTTTTATTTATTACTCTATTCGTACATTAGAAAATAAAATTATTGTAGGAGAAATCCAAAGTATAGCTGAAGTAGATTGCTTACCTAGTAATCCTTATGCCTACTTCAATTATCTAGATAGCTGCCACTATTATCTCAATCGTATGAGCTAGTGATGTATTGCTATAGTAGCAATCCTGTGTATTATTAGAGTTTAGGTAGTTAATCTGAGCAATACGGTATTATTCCTATATCTATAAATTTTTTTTTAGTATAATTTGAAATCTAACAACCAATTTACGATGAAAATTTTATCGTCTGCCTGTCTATCAATATAATTTAATGGACCTTGACTAATTGTAAGGATTAGAGTATTATTTCTATAAGTAAGTGATTTTTGCTCCCTTAAGAAGACATTTATGAACCATTAACATAATGAACAGTCACATATATTTTTCTTAGCATTTTTTGATAGATATAAAAACAAGAAAGATTTTCATGATCGTATAACGAATGTAATGTCTTTGGGATTGACATAAATAGACGTCATTCATTTTTTATTGAGTAGCTTTTCTTTCGGAATCTAACAATTTATTTCAGTGTCAGTAGACTTACCACGATTGATAGCAATAATTCAAAGTCACGCGAATGTCTCGCTACAAAACCTACTGTTAGTGTATACACTGCAATTTTTGTTTCTTTTGCGTGTCTAGTTTTACTTTTGCATGGCTTCCAGAGTTATTGAATTTTTTTCTCGATTATTTTCTTTTTTTCTGTATATTTTCCTAGCGACGGAAAGCAAGAAAAAAAAATGCTCAGCCCGGTGTAACAAATGTGCTTGAACCCTCGTTTCTCAGTAGATTGAATGATTTATCGTGTGTAACTTTGGAAAAATAATAAAAGAAGAGAAGAAGTGCTGCAAGTCTCTGAATAGGATAAATGCATTCACGGTAATCAACTCTCAAGTTAAAATAGATCAAATAATTAATCATTTATAATTAAAAAAAATTGAAAAAATTTTACTCATAAATATTGATCAAAATGGAATATGATTCTGTTTGAAATGGAGATCATTACTAGTTTTGGTAATGCAACTATTTCTTTATAGACCTTTCGACCTGCTTTGGATTCCAAATGCTTGATAAACCGGATACGAAATTATATAATTTTTAATTTTCTTATAATTAATTACCGAAATTTATTTTCATAATTTCTAGTAAACCGCAATTAGTTATAAAAAAAACATGGAAATTGTTGAGTATGATATTTAGGCATGCTTGTTATCTAAAGGCTTGAATAAATAGTACCGGAATTGCTTAGAGCTAAATAAAATAGGTAGATATTCAGCGAAACATGAGAGATAACGGTTACGTTTCCGTTATTTTAAATAACAGATATGTGGGACCTAAACCTGATGACAGTCGACGAACCACGTAAATGTATTTCGCACTGGCATGGATGCCTGATCGAACGACGATCCTACGTGGGTAATCGTGTTTTACGGTGACTTTGGTAAACATCGCTGGTGGTTACGGCTGGGTCATAACACAGAGAGATAGAAATAGACATGTGAATGAATAAAGAGAAAAGACAAATGCGGTATAACCACGCTTGGACATGATAAATACAAACTTGTTCAAGTACGACATTTCCAACTCGATTGATATATCTGATGGGCAAATAACACTCACGCTTTTCGTTCAACGGATTGTATAATTTAACGTCCAAAGAGTCATACAAATTTTCAAACTGTAATTACCTACATGTAAACACAATATTTTGTGGCCCGTTGTTCTCAAGTACATGTGCTTGTATTTCACATGTTCATAAAATTGGCACACTGGAGAATTAAAATAATTATACATGAAATTCACTCATAATCCTCAGGATTTGGCTTGAAAATGTTGGTAATTGTTTTGAATATTACTAGTAAAACATATTAAGACTTCAACATCAAAGCAGGTGAATAATAGATATAGATGAGACAACAAGATTTTTCTAACATGATGAACGAACTTGGCTCGGATCATTCTCAATAGAAAAATTACACTAACTTCCATGAAGTAGATAAGCTTTAAGTCAAATTGATGGATACCAAATGTAAAAGTGAAAAAGTTAATAATCACAGTTCGATCTACTAGAGGAAGTTCAAGTTTTACACCAGTTTACTCATCAGAGACTTGCTCAATACAGATGAACATATCAGTCTTATTGTCTATCAGAACAGTTCAGAAGCAATAATTTCTCTGATATCAATAATGATAGTCATTAGAATATTCTGGTAGAAATAAAGACTGGTCTATTCCTGGTTTGAACTTGAACCAATGCTAAATACATTATTAAATTACACAAAAAACAATTAGAATATGTTATCTGATCACAGTTAGTTGGCCAATGGTAGATCCAAGTTCAAACAAAGATAAAATTGATATATAGTTACCGATAGGATAATTTTACAATTCATTAGACTGGAGAAGAAGGTTTTAAAAGGTGGTGGAGATAGGTGAAGATAGTGTAAATTTGTAAATTTTCAGTTGTTCTCCAACGACAAAATGGACTTTAAATCTTCTAAGGATGCATTTTAAATAGTTTATTCAACTTTTTCCATCAAACGTTCTAACAGAGTTCTTTTTTGTGGCTTTAAATAAAGTCGATAAAGTGCCTTGAAAGTTGAATTCAGAATAAGTATTCCGATATTTTGTTGAGTTTATTGAGCAACTGGTCAGAAAGAGTCTCCAAGTCAGCTGCTAGCAACAAGATCGAGCTTTAGCTTTGTCTATATAGAGTACACTTGAATGCATTGCATTGAGTTTATCGCGATTGCTAACCGATCGATGATTCTGTCCACCTAGATTCCATGGTTCAAACTAGCTCATCCCCTTGTTCAACCCGTAATCGCATTCCATATGCGACAAGAGACTAGAGATAAACAGAATTCAATTCTGATTATTGTTTAGTATTTTCCTTTAGATAATCAAATATATATATACTATTTACTCACTATATTATTATCAAAGAAAATAATGTTATTTTGTTTACATTCCATGATAATTGCCACCAATTTCATGAAAATGAGACAACATCATATAACTCGATATTTTGAGCTTTATCTCCAGAGCCAATTCCGGGTAGGCAATGATGTAGAAAATTAGATCACATATATACAATAGTTTAAATTATTGATTTATTTAAAATAGTCTGTTATGATGTTCAGACTAATGAGCAGCAGTTAAGAATTGTTGGGTCATGATAAATTGATTCATTTGATAATAATCTAAAAATGAAGTCAACTTTTTACAACTCAAGATAAACATTTCATAATTTTAAACGCAAAACACTTATTTAAATTACAGCAAATTTTTGAAAAAAAAAAAATTACAAGCAGAGATAATTCATGGCTTTTTTCATTTGCTATTAAAGGTGAATGGAAAAGCAACATTAATTTTCACTAGGTTTCTTGGTTGTCTGAGAGCTACATTGTGAATTCACAAATGAGAATCTTTATGGGTTTTTCGGACATTTCTTCATAAATCTGCTAGGGAAAAAAGTGTGAGAAGAGACGAGAAAGGAAGAATAGAAAGAATAAAAAGAGAAACGAGTAGTAGTTAGAAAAGAGTAGCTGGGTGATTGCCAGAGTCTCGTGGGCTTTTTCCAGTTTTCTCTTTCTCATAGAAACCATCCTTTCTTCTTTTAACAGTCTCGCCGCAGACTTCATGGAGATGCAATAAAAAAATTCACGCTCACGTATTTTCCCACTTAAAAAGTAGATCAGTCTTACGTGATATGAATATACCCATTGATAGAGACAGAAAAATTTTCCAGCCCTTTTCTTTATTTCATTATATTCATTTCCTTTTATTTTTATTATTATTTTATTTTTGTCCCCACGTGCTCTCGAAAGCTATACCATTTTTAAAGTAAACTGAATGTTACCACTAAACATTCTATCCTGTGTTTTCATTCTTGCAATCTTTTTTTTAAGTTGGTTTACAACATTGGAATTTTTTACTGTTCTTTTATGATTATCTTCATCATGCTCTTTTATGTTTCATTAAACTACTTATGCCTTAATATGAAACATAATGCTGGAAAGAGGTAATAAACTCATGACTATTTCACCTAAATTTTGACAACATTTCAGTAAACCAGATTGACATGTAATTTAAATGAGTTGTCAAAACTCTTATGTTCAAAGTATTAATTAGAGAGCTATTTAATATAGCAAACTTTATTTGAAATGATAAAAAATATACAAGCCTATGTGTCTAAAATAAACTTGTAGTGAATTAGTTCTTGAGGTTTGATGAATGTCTGAGTTTAGTGTAAAAGCAAGTCAATACCATTCAGGATGCAAATACATGGTTCTGAAAGGGATGATCTCAATTTGGTCAAGGCTTGAAGGTAAACTTGCTAAGTTGATCTGATCGGTTGTTAGTGTTAGAGAAATACAAACACCGTTATACCTGTCAATCTGGCGTTCTTACTTCTGCTAATCAGTTTGAGAAATTCAATTCTCTAATCTTTGTCACAGCTTATTTACTTCCACCCTAGACTACAAAGTGTTATCACACAAAGTAATGATGAAACGTACGTTTACACTGACATTGAATTTGAAATCATGGCGATTAATTGACACTAATGTTCTGAGAGATATTGATCAGGAGTACTGGTTTGAAACAAGTTTCAATGTAGTATATAATTCAACCAACAGTTGAATAATAATAGATGAAATAGGATATCTCTAGTGGTTTGCCTGTATGATACTAAATGTCTGTAACAGTAATGCACATAAATGTCATGATATTTGATCTGGATCTTTGTGGTTAATGTTTCCAGGGGTGGACTCGGCGTACGATGGTCAGAGATGCTTGGGCGGACTACGGTGGGAAAGGCTGGTGGGGATGGTGGTCCAGGCTGGGCGGATTGTTGGCCATGGCTTTTGCTATGTCTTTGTTTATCGCGTCGCTGCCAGTTGCGACTGCCAATCCTGATTCCAAGCGATTGTATGAGGACTTACTGTCCAACTATAATCGACTCATCCGGCCAGTTGGTAATAACAGCGATCGCCTCACTGTTAAAATGGGACTACGTCTGTCTCAACTCATTGACGTCGTAAGTAACAGTTGTTTTTTCATTACGTGCTTTTATTTTTTTTTTTAAACATTACTTATGTTAAGTATAGATAATCTTTATTCAAATCCAAGCATAGATCAAGGTCCAAAAGACTTTCTGATTTACATTTAGAACTTTGATTTTGAAGCAAAAGTGACTCATTCCTGATCGAACATTAGATAAATCTTGAAAATGTTGGTCCATTATTGGATCAGTAATCGGCAAATCTCATCTCCTTATAGGATTGGTCACTTTAGTCAGCTTTAGATTAAGTAGTTCAAGTCAGCGCTGGACAACGCTTACTTTTGTTACTCCAACTACTCGCCAGGTAGCTACGGTTATTGTAAGAGTGAGAATGTGAACACTAAGCCAAGGCTAAATTTCCATAAATCTTTCTCTCTTTACTCCAAAAAAGTCAAAGCTTGCCTAGCCTTGGCCTAAGTTTAGTTCATCATCTTTTCTTGATGACTTCTCTCTTGTAAGTATACAAGACCTGAATTAACTGAGGAACCTCTAAATAACATTTTATTTAGATAGTTTTACTAGGTCTAGGAGACTCTCCAAGGTCCATTTATTCAAATCTGCTTTATATCATAACTAATAGTCATGATTGATCCTATTAAAAAATTTAAACATGTCAAAACAATTTTCTCCCATTTTGAATCAATGAAATTCTGCTGGAAATGAATTAATTAAGATGGAATGTATATAATAGTCTTTTTTTTGCTAGCAGTGCCAACTGAACTTCAGTTATGTTATTAATAATAAAAAGTTATTTGGATATTCGGCATAAATAGATATTTGGAATGAGATTTAATAGCTTTTTTGGTGGAAATAACTTAAGTTCAGTGGAGAGTTGGCCACAAATGACACTACGATGCAAACTTTGTGGATACTATGAGCGAATACTGGGCATTCGAGTTAACGAATGTGTTACAGATTCGTTGGCTTGAATGCATCGCAATAGTCACAGCCGTTTCGCATCAGACTAGCGGGGTGCGGCTTTTCACGCTTACGGTTGGCCGCGTCGTCGGCTTGGGTTTATTCGGTCTCGACCTCTCCAAGCCTCCTGGTCTAGAGTCTAGACTTGGCGCGCATGCAGAAGCTGAATCGATATTCGGTGAGAAAGAGGAGGAATATACTGATACTTTTGCTTTACTATGCTGTTCAGCACATAGATGTGGCATTTGTACACACAAAGAATACATTTGCGGCGAGTGAACGACAGTTTCACTATGTATACCTACATGCATGTACTAGGTACAACATGTACCACATATAGATGCTTGTAACTTGTACTTTGAGCTACGCTTGTCGACTTTGCTCGCCGAAAGCTCGAAAATTCTATCGACATTTTGGTGGAAACGTAACGACGTGAATCAAATTGGTATTTCAACAATATATTCTTTGCTACTTTTTTTCTCCATTATTTTCTACAGTCGAGACTTGGTATAAAGAATCTATCGTTTTTCTCAGACTCCAAATCATCTTGGTACGTCAATGAATGTAACGCTTTGGTATTGATTGTTTGCACGTTTGATTGAATTCGAAACAATTACTTTTTTTCTAAATTCAATTAAGGGAAAAAATTAATTTAAAATAAATCAAAATCAGAGCAGAAGTTTTTTTATAATATTATTTTTTATTCCATTTCAAATCTATTTAACTTATTAACACCCATAGAAAACTGGATAGGAATAAAAAAATTCAATTTAAGGTATATTTGAAGGGTTGATGGAGAAAGAATCTCATGAAAATATTGAAATTGAAAACTGTTCTCTCACTTTCTATTATTTAGGATGATTTTTAATAGTTTGTTTTTATAAAACATTTTTTTCTTTACCATATTTTTTTTCCTATTCATTATTTCATAGACAATTGGTTGATTAATAATAATAATTTATTTACTGCTTTGAGTTAATTTATATTAATAATAAATTTCTAATTAATTGTACATTTTATTGATCATAACTGGCTAATAATTTGTCACAAAGCCATTCATTATCTCAAATTTCATTTCATATTTATCAACAATTTAAAATCATTAACTATAGCCAATTCATCAACAAAATGTGAACCAACAAAATTGATTCAGGTTTAAAATAGTTATAAATTTTTAATTTCCATCAGTTTTCTTTCTCTACAGATTTATCCACTCACATAATATTTAATGGTGGAATCAACTGGAATTACTATCTTAAGGATGAACAGAGATTCCCTTCTGATTTTCAGTTGAACTTAATCCAATCTAACGGCCATGATTCAGTGTTGGTTTACCGTCTTAATTTTTCCCAGCTGGTAAAATTGTATTCTTTTTCTTCAAGCTGTTATTCACTCTTTTATACTGATTTTATTTCAGTCTTTCTCTGCTTTTGAAACTTCAACTTGAACTGACTACTTGATCTTTCATAGACTAATTACCTCTCAATTCTATCTACCCAGTATCTAACGAACGCTTTTGCGACTAGCACCTGTAGAAACTTTCTCAGTGTACCTGACACCAATAGCAACGTTTTAACATTGAGACATGGAAGGCATCAATCACACAACCCTTCTCATATCCAATCATTTTCATTCAAATTATATATCAACTTTGAAACTATGACCATAGCTCTAATTAACTTATTTCATGTTTTTATTTGTTTGAACTTTGTTGAATTAATTTTCATCAACTTGAGTTACATGACTTATCAGTTGTAATGTATCCATAAAGTATAAACAATATGAATAACAATTAATAATAAATATAGTCAGATAAAGATTGATTTCATTTATTATAGATAATGAACATGAGAATTATAGAAATTTATATGATATTCTAAAAAAAAACTGATTTTCTTTTACACAATAATTGATGTAAACGATTGTCAATTATCACGCTTTGATGATTTAGAAGTAAGGATGGTTGACTGGCTATTTTGATTATTCAATTGTGGCTGGATAGTCCCAAAAGACGTTGAAAAAACCAATATTCAACGCCGTAGCCATTCACGTACCGATGAGGAGATTTGGACTCAATAGTTGCACTTTAAAAAGCCAATAATTTTGTCCCAGTGGTATTGAATGTGGAATGGCACAGGACTTCATTCTGGTGAGATGCAGGATACCAAGAAAGTGAGAGTGTCGTGCTTGGACCAGAAGTGACGGAGCAACATTCCTATTCCTCATTGGTTTAATTGGATTATCCTCAACTTGATTAGAGCAGTTGATTCTGAATTTAATTAATCATCATAAATAAGGAACTGGAATAATATATTCTGCTATTGTTCACATTTGTGCATTTATAATGATAACTGTTTCTAGTTTATTAATATTAGGCCAGTACGAACTTGTTCATTTTTTCTATTAACGATTTAATGTAGAGGACAATCAAGTGATCTGCTTGTTCAATACTGAACTTGACAATGAACCAAGCCATGGTCAAATTTTGAATGTCGATGCTCAAGATACCAAGCTTGATCCAAGTTTGGTCCAGTGATTAAGCATCAGCAAAGCTAATTTAAGTTTATCTCTAGGGATTCGGTGTTACTTTGATAACAAATACTTCAGGTATAATTAAAATCAACAATAATATTAGGTGTTTATAATAAAAAGGGATTTTTTCTAAATCTTTGAGTTATTTAGAAGAAGCCTCAGGTAATTTTTCGTGCTTAATATTGAAAGAAAAAATATAAGGAGACTCGAACCGCAAAGTGAAAAAAATGAAACGTTAAAGGGAAAGATAAGATGATACAAAAAAAGATCGCACACGGTTCGTCTTTTGAGAAGCCAATTAAAAAGCTCTCTTCGTCTCTAGAGTACCATTAAAGCGCATAAAATCCTTTCCCCCTAACGTTAACTATAACTTCAGAAGAGAACACGTCAACGTATTTTTTTTTTTGTAGGAAATAAATTCTTTGCCACAGCGTAAAAAAGTAGAGAGATAAAATTACAGAGTCAGATTGCTTCAATCATTGGTGTGGGCTAATGTGGACGATAACGAAGGGATATTTTAGCTCGTTAATCCAGGTGTCGAATGTTGGAGAGTTGTCTTTCTTCATTAGTTAGATTTATCCAATAATATTTTATCTAGAAGATATTTTCTAGCCACATGACAGCTTCGTTACACTAGTTTATCGATAGAGATTACTTAATCCAGAAAACTTTTGACAATTTGGTTATTTTTTCGAACAACTTTGTGACACGATGAAAGTAACGTAGATAGTTTTGGCCATTACAGGCTAGGATTTAGAAGTTTTACGAGGTAAAAGTGATTGGGGAAAACAAGTGAGTAGTGCAATTACCCATAGCAGAAGGATAGGATCGAGAGAGGACTTGGACGAATAATCGTTTTCTCCCCCTGTATCCGGCGACCTCGGGTAATTAAGTTTCCTGTGGCTTTCACGGACCACCGCCCTCGAGTTTGGCTTCCAATTGCAGTAACTAGCACCGGCATGTTCGTGGCCTCAGTCACTCTTCTCTTGCTTCAATCTCCTGGTTATTTATCTACCTCAAAACTTGAGCTATTGATAATTTCTAGACTTACAGGTCCCTCTTTAAATGATCTATTTTAGCAGCAAGTTTACTGACATTGCAATTCTAATTGATATAGAGAAGTTGGGAGACCTTTCAGTTTGAAAACTCAGCATTTTAGAACAGCAATTAGATGGTAGTATTATCTTATTGGTTGGGTAGTGAATGAATAAATAAGCAATTGACTTGTCATTTAGACTCTTCTTCTTTAATTAAAAGTTATTTAATTGTCAGGTCAAATTAATAAAAGGTAATTTATTGAGATATTCTATTACTTAAGGCTTGTTTATTGGTTGATGTTTATCAGCTTCAGACTTTGATGACGATTTAGGTCGACCCTTTTCTCTTTGTCTTGGAAAATAGACCTTTTGCTCTAGATTATAGCGCCCAGAAGGTAGTGAAACTCATTGCATGCTCTCAGGTGTAAGCCAGTAAACTTGAGATGCTCGTCGGTCATTTTATCGACTTCTCACAGGTCAAAGAACATCCTAGTGATCTCAACGTTGGGTTGAATAACTCGTGGCTGCAGTCACTTTACTACACTGGCGCAAGCATATTTCATCTTTATCTTTTATCTTCCCCTTTCTTCCAATCCCATTTTCTTCCTCTATCATTTTCTTTAAAGGACGAAGATGAAGTCGAAACTTTATCTCTTCATCAAAAGAGCTAAAAAGTATTTCAGAATAATTTTTTGTTCACTTGTTGTAAAGATTTCTTCTTCTTTTTTTTGTAACTATTTAAAATGAAAAAGATCAAATTATTGACAAAATTGAAAAAACAGTTGGGCAAAAAATTGTAGACATTTAGACTTTTTTTTTGTTAACATGTAAACTACATTGACACAGTCTGCTTCTAATGGTCCTGATATATAATTCGAATTTCCTGGCTTAACGAACTATTGGAAACACGAATTGAATGTTATAGTTGCTGTTGAGTTTTTTGCACTCGTTTCACAAGAACCTAATTGACACATTCGTGCTTATTTAAAGCTCTCTGTTAGTCTTTGCCTTTATCTGCATTCGTATTATTCTGGAGATTTTTTTGTTTTATCTGGTTATTTGAGTACACTCTGAAGAACCATTAAAAAGTTTTTGTGTTATGTGTATAGGTATACAAAATATGTACATATAGATTTTCATGTCTGACGACTCGCCAGTTCTCTGTAAGGTAAAGTTCTATATAACATGGTGTTGTCATCATCAAACTCTGAAGCCATTCAACTGAGAAACAGGAAGAAGCGAGTTGGTCGACGCAAACCAGCCAACTACAAGACCAAGCTTGCGAAAGCAAAACGAGCTTGTGATTGCGCTACCTGATATTCTCCTGTCTCTGCTTTTCTCATCCCTTTGTCCTCTGAATAAATATATTATAAAGGTACAACTAAAGATACATCAAAATTGCTTTACATACATATTTATTTATAGAAAAAAAAGTAGGATGAAATGTCGAATGGAAAGTGAAGATACAACCTTTAATAGAAATTGGAACAAAAGTGTTTATTTATTTTAAAAACTATCAAATAGATTTAACATAATATTAAATTTAATTGATCTTTCATGAAAAAAAAGTATATTAATTGTTATATTTTCCTTTTATCTGCTTCATTGGTTCTCCACTTCAATAAATTGAATGTTTAGCTAGGGAATGATTTGACCATATTCGTTTTTTATTTCATCTCTTTTGGGTCAATGTACTTGACCCAGTTGTTTCAATCCGGTCATTGCCCTCATCAGCTGATGCTTTAATATCTTTTTTTATATGATATTCTAGCATAAATATTTGTCAAGATGAACTTTTATTCAGACTTCTAACTTTGACCTTTTTAAATATTTTAATTTCCAAAGTATTCAAGAGTCCCTGCTAGCAAGGATTTTTTATTCCGTTTGCTCAGATTCACTTTTAATATTGCATTAGACAATCAACCTTTAGAGAATTTGAATTATATTTAAGCTGAATCATTATTAGAACTAAATTCATGCTGTCAAAGGATAGGATAATTCAATTCTAAATAAACAATTCATAGACTTTATTGTTTCAAGATATAAGATAATAAGTGAAGTATATTCAGCTAAACCAATACAAATCTTCTATTCAGGAAAATACTTTATGACCCTTTTGATGTGAATCAAATAGAAGACTTATGTCTAGCTACTAATTAACATAATTAATTTATTTTTATAATTAATGTTGTGAACTTTGATCCTAGCGTTATCATCTCTAAAGATCTAGGTATAGAAATGATCAGGGGTATCATGAGATAGCTAAGCACAAACTACATACTGCTGATTGGCTCAATGACATCTAGATCATCAGAAAGCTCAAGAAGAATTTCAATACGAGAAACCTACATAATAATCATTTCTTTGATAATTAAAATTCTCTAGCTACTTACCTAGACTATGAGTTAGATAATATAGGGTTCCAAAGAAGTTTTCTGTTTTGTGCTATTGTTTCTTTGCAAATAATAAGAATGTGATACATATGTGATGTCATAATTTATTAAAAGGGCATCTTAAAGATCACTGCTTTTTAGCCTACACCTAGTGCAATAGTTGGCATGGAGTAAGAGGTTGTTGCATTAAGATTTAAAAATAATAATCAAATATTCTTTTCGTTTAAATAAATTAATAAATGGGATAGAATTGATAGGGATATTTATTAATTTATTAAATTAATGATCAAATTATAATTTTGAAATACTACAAATATTAATATAAATATGAGATTGCACTTTCTTTAGAAAAATTAAATAAAGATAAATATTAAGACTTAATTTTAATATTTAAATCTAATTTGTATTTCTTTAATTAAATAATGATCACAATTAATTATTCAAAAGAACTTTTATTGTAAACAATTTACCACGTCTCAATATTTTGATTGTCGGAACTAAAGTGTCACTTAAAGGACATTTTCGGTTGTTGCCAGCAGATAGCAACATCCCTTCTATTACCTTTTTAATTGAATAATTATATATTGATCATTTATTTTAATTGTATACCTGGCTTTACCAGGTGTTTTACAATACTTCCTCCTTATCCCTACGATCGGGATCCTACGCGCACTCTCTCTAAATCCCCCCTCCCCCCTCTACAGGCTCACCACTTCCTACCTACCCAATAAACTATTACCCACATAGTCTATCGGATTGCGTCTGCAGCCGACTTACGCCCTAACCATTGTATCGCATTTGCACGAGGACACAGGGAAACTGCAGAAAACCTGTGTCGATACAATCGGCTCTCCGAAGAGACCCTCTCACGGTGGCCCGAGAAAAACCATATAAATGATTTTGTCCCGGCCGGGAATCGAACCCGCTACCCATGGCGCGTCAGGCTGACGCTGTACCCATTAGGCCACCGTGTCGGTGGTTAATTAATTGAATAATTAATTTTGATTGGTTAATATAAAATTAATAATTTTTTAAAAAATTTTCTTTTAGTTTGTAATAGAATATTTTTGCGAACAATGTATCTAACAACATTTTATATTTCTTTAAATACTAAATTACATTTGAAGCATTGTTAAACGTAATACAAATCAATATAATATTACTTAATGTTCATGTCTTAAAATAAATTTTAATTCATAGTTTGTTAATAAAAATAATACTCTGATTCAATGTTGAACTATGGATGAGAAAATTATTATTCCTTTTAAAGTGGCTTTATTATATACAAAAACACTGTAGAAGATAAAGAAATTAATGAAATTATTTTATTCATTTCAGCAAATTTTATAATTAATAGAAGTAGAAGTATTGAAGTAATATTAAATACTAAAGCAGGAGTATGCTTTTCATTTTTTGTTATAAAGTTGAATGAATTATCGAACAATGATATTTAAAAAAAAAAAAGAGAATTTTTTATTTAAATTTGATTACATATTCTGTCAGGCAAGCATCAGTGAGTTTGAATGAAATAATTCTTTGAGATTAATTTTTTCTTTAGAAATTCTTGAGATCTTGGTATTTCTTTAATCGAGCTTTATATTGTGATGTCTTGTTTCCCTTTTCTATTATTATGTTGCCAAGGAAGCTTTATTAAATTTGAAATTGAATGAAATCTTTTGCTGAAATAATTTTTTCTGTTTAATAATTTTCTATTGAATGGAGTTGATGTCAAGAAGGAAGTTTAAACTTTGGTGTATAAAAAGAAATAGGATTTATTTTGTTATTGTACGAACAGATGATTTATTGCAGGCTGAGACTGTTTCTCACAGATCGTTAGACAACACAATAGTTGAGCCAAAGGACTCAACCAACTATTGCCATAATTTTCCATTTTTACGGCGATTTTACTGTTCACGGATGAATAAATATTTCTGATAAACAACAAATTCTGAGGCCGAAAAATTGGTATTATTTTGGAAGTTTTATTTGCCTTTATCCAAGTATTTTGCGTGCTTTTTCTTCATTTCCGTTATTTTTTATTTTTTTACTCTGATTTTTTTTTGCTTGACGTAATCTTGGCTCTACTCGTTTCTCTGGTCTCCTGAGAATAATACCATGTCCCTCTCTTCATTCCCTCCTTTATACGTATTCTTTAGATCTTTACATCACTATTTGTCGTGGGATAGTAACAAAAGAGACAGTGGTATTGTTTTTATGTGTTAAATTTTTTTTCTAGTATATTGAAATAGAAAAAATTAAGTACTCAGACAACATTCATTAACTATATTTGTGCTTTCTAAAATTTTTCCTTCCAATAAAAATCATTATTCTTGGATATAAATCTTTTTTTTTCTTTTATTCGCTTCAACTGATCTTGACAGTTGATTGAAAGTTTAAATTTTTATTAAAAGTATTATTCCACTCTTATTGACTGGATATAGAACTCAATCGATATTGATATATGAATATAAATATATTTTTTATTTTTGCTTTCTTTTATCAATAAATATAATCATCAAGACAAACCATTTGTAAAGTCACGAGAAATGATATTTTAAATCGGACAAAAAATTAGCATTATTGGACGATAGGAAAATGTCTTGTTTTTTTCATTTTGTGGAAAAAATTCGAGAATTTCCAGTCAATTCATGATTACAGTTCAATGGAATACTCGAAATTTTTTTTATTAAACGTTTTTATTATTAAATTATTAACAGAAGCTTGCATTAAAGTCAGTTAAAAAAAATTTCCTGTGAACAAGAAAGGTTTTTTTTAATCTTTAAAATCGAAATTTTTAATAGTCGCAATGAAATATTTTATTGTCTAACAACTTTTTTGTTGCATTTGAATTATTTTGAATAAAATACTCTAGAGTATTAGTTCATTGCACTCTGTTCATTGAATCCAGCATATTTATTACTTTCAAACACGGTCTTTTTTAACATGAAAGAAGAATTAATCGATTGAATACAACAATTTATTGGAATTAATCGTTATTTATTAAGACCTATAGTATCTGAAAAAAATGAAAATTCTCTCCAATAATTAGTCGAATATAGTTTCTATTTAAACTTATCATAGTATTGAAATAAGTGATTAAATTTTCCAAGCAAAATATTATTTAATTGAATGAAATATTTTATTGCAAATATTTAAAATTTATTTGATTAATAAAAAAAATAAATACATTTCCATATGACAAATTTTTTTCTCAGAGTATCAAACAAATTATTTTTATGTGTAATCAAATATTTGAATTTCATTAATATTATTATGATTTTTATCATTTCATATGAGTTAAAAAATTTCAAATGAATGAAGAAAATGAAATTAAAATACAAAAGTAGTTCTTTGTAAAATATATTATCATGCTTGAGAAAAATAAGTAAAATAATAGCTTTAAGTTTCGGAGTAAAAGCGTAAGAATATTAATGTTAGCATAATTTGAATGTATTAATGTTGTAGAGTAGTTTATTAATAAATTTTGTAAATAAGTACTGATATTTATACACATTCAAATCGAATTTATACGTTTTTGAACAAAATATTTATTTTATTAAATATTTTCAGAATGTTATTTAAAATAATTAAATAAAATAATTTTATGATAACAAATTATGATGAAATTTCAAAATATAATAATTATTCCACCTTAAAATCTGCGCTTCGAGATTAAACTTTTAACATGAATTAACTAAGTGAGTAAAGTTGCAACATGTTTACCAGATGTCAAAAACAATTTTCCTCTACATTGTTATTCACAACTATAATTATGTGTTACATACAATTTTCTGTTTTATATTTAATTTAATTAGTGCTATTCTCTCCAGTAGACACATTCTCCTTCTATTTTATTACATCATGTCACCTTTGTATTAACTACATTTTAAATAACAGCTACACTTCATCATAACATAACATAAAACCAACAACGATTCCTTTTTCTCATGTTCCTGGCTTCTGTATCACCAATAAGGGGAAAGTGTTTCATATGAATTTATTTTTCTTTCTAAAAATTGAACATCAACATCAATGTTCCTATAAAAAACTTATCTCCAAAGAAATAGGATCCTTTACTCTTGATCAAGTTGATCTCCAATGAAGCAGTGATTCTAAAACAAATATTCCAAACTGAATATGCATAATTTAATTGTCAAGGTAATGTGATAAATTTATTATAATATTTTTGAATCACAAAAGAACAATACTAATAATTTTGTCGTGAAAAGTTAGTGAGTATAGTTACTAAAAGTTCTCTCATATGCTGCTTATTCCACTTAGGAAGTTCAAGTTTCCCTAAGTAACTTCGTATCATGAGTATCGAGTTTATTAGGTCGCCAGTATATCTGAAGGAATTTATATACACAATTTACCCGGCTATATTTCCAGATACTTGAACAAGAAGTCAATAAAATTACAAGATGATTTAATCATATTGAATGATTATAACATAAATTAAAGCCCCTAAATAGAATTATCTTTTATTGCACAATCTTATTAAATTTTTAATTATTTCGATCTAATTTGTGGTTTTTGTAAGATTTCCTTCGTTGGGCTTTTCCAACTTATTATAAAATGTGGGAAAAAAATTTTTTTAATGAAGACGAGAAAATACAATTGAGATAAAGACTAAATTTATGACAGCTGATGAAGGATTGATGGTAGACTGGAAAGAAAAAGAAAAAAACAATAAACTTCATTTGCTAATGAATTTTAAAAAAGAATACTGAGTGTTCGTAGCTCTGTATAAAGAGTAGATTTTCATCATAATAATTCAATTTAATCTCTCTTTCTTTTTTGCTACTTTCTCTCTTGACTTTTTTGTTTACATTTTAAACCAACCATAGTCTAGAAGCAATTACTGTTATTAAATGAGCTACTTTGTTTACTATTGAACGAGTAGATGGTTATAATATAATTTATTACAAAATTTCATTTTTAATATTAAATTAAAAAATTTTATTCTCATTCAGTTCGTGTTGAATAATTGAGATCCATGTTTTTTAGAATCAACAACACGTATTTTATTTCCAAATCATAAAATAATTATTTTTCATTTTTAAATAATTTTTAAACTCATTTTATTAAAGAATAATTAAGTTTTCTTTAGTTTAAACATATTATCTGTGCACAGAGTAAGTTTTAACTGCTAAAGAAATAAGTTTTCCAGACTTTTAAAAAACTAAAAATGCTTATAATTCTCTTTTATAATCGCATTTCAACATGAGAGAAAAAAATTCCCAATTACTTCTGTAGAAGTTATGAAACTTTTCTTTAGTTTAGCCAGATTCGATTTAAACTTCTCTGTAACTAGTCTTGTCATTATGACTTACTCAAAACATACACCGGATGGATGTTTCATCAGTAAATGCAAACGAGCTGTTGGTACATGGCTATTTCAATACTTTAGACACCCTCAGAAACTATCTAATTTCTAGTTAAGGTTAATAGCCTGTGTGCTTGAGAAGAGTCTTCCTGATAACTATGGAGTATTTGAGCAAAATTTAATTTATTTCTGACTCAAAGTTGCTCATATGTTGCTAGTAGTATGATAATAAACGAATAAAATCAAGTGAAATATAAAGGAAAAAGGAGAAAAGAAGAAAAAAAAGTTAAAATTTTTTTTTATCAATACCAGAACACGAAATTCGTTTAAAAAGAGTTGTGTACGATGCCTAGAGTTATACAACAGGCTTGCAAACGGCTGTAGTCATTCTTTATAGCCTGAAACCCTACACATTTGCCCACATACCAGTCTGTGTTTATTGGATTTTGCTACAGGTCGATCACTTTCCAATTTTTATTGCTGAATTGCTTTTAAGGAAAAATTTTGTAAATCGCTCTGAAAATTCTCAGTTATCTTTAATTGAAGTTGGTTCAAATATTGTTTGATTTCCTTTTATGATGCAAACAAAAATAAATTTTTGTTCTTTTTGATAGAATAATACTATTTTCAATTTTCCTCTCTTTTATTTTGAATTATTTCGATGACCTAATAATTGTATAAGCCATATCAAGGCCATAAATATTTCAAATACGCAGATTAATTAGAAAATAATAATAACAATCATCATCATCATCATGGGAAAGTGAAAATTTTTTGTTATCTTGTCTAGTTGTCGAGATATTGATACGCAAAATTTTGATCTAACATATACTTTATTTTGAACCAATATCATTAAAGAGTTTATTTCACTCTGAAAGTACATTATAATAAGCCACAAAATTCTGTCTTTTAAAAAAAATCGCAGCTTCAAGGCAACCATTCTAGTGTATAACTAGAGGATCCAGGTTCGATTCTTGGTTTCATCAATAGACTTTCTCCTGAGAAGTACAAACGGAAGACTCTTTAAAGAGCATGAAGGATCTGGAGAAGTATGATATAATTAGGTATTATTAAATATTATTTTTGAATCATGTTTAAATTCCTGCTAGTTACGCTTCGAAAGTTTGAAATTGAGAATAAAAAATATATATTTCTAATCATTTTATTGGAGGCTTAGCATTTTCTTTATTTTATTCGAAATCTAAAAATATCCTCTACCAAAAAAAATAATCTTCTTAAATTTTAATTCTGTTCAGGACAAAAAATTAATCGTCTACGAGTTTCTGTCGAAATTTAGTAAAATTTGATAGAACGAATATTAATTTTTTCCCTATCTCTCTGAAAATTAAATATTTTTTTATGAATTGATACTTAATTTATCTACCAGTTGATATTCTCAACTACACCTCAATGATCCAAATCAAAAATATATTTTACAATATGATTAGTTAAGGATTTAAGCAGATTAAATGATTCGAAAAGGTTGTTTTTAGTGGTAACAATACAATTGTTTATATGCAGAGAGCTGTAAGTCTCGTAAATGTCGTGATGTAGGTGCTGCTGGAATCGTGGGTTATTGAGCGGTCTAGACTGCGTGAAACATCCTGTAGATTTCACTCTACCCACGCAATCGAGGCATGTGGTGTTTGAATGCAGCAACACATCTACATTTGCTATTTGTATCTATTCCATTCTCTATATTCTCTGTGTGTAAGTACACCCACTATAGTCATCCCTTCTTTTCTACAATTCACCATTCCTTTCTTTGTCTCTCTTTACTTTAAAGTCTAGTTTATACATAGTAAATGGTATGGTTTATATATCTAAATACTTCATGCAGCTGATTTTGTCGTATATGTATGCATTCTCCTCCCTCTGTTCTGCCCCTTTTCTACTACTAGACAATCAAAATGTTGAGCACATCCGATTAGATATGCTCTTCTGTCTTTCACAGTCAGTGCATATAGTTTTCAATCGAATAAATTCGTCAAACAAATCCCTCTTTCATCTTTATTTTTATATTCTTATTGCAAATATTATTTTGATATGCTAACAAGTAGTGTACACAATGATTTTTTTATCCTTTAAACGTCTATAGCTTATTGGTTATAAATGGGTAGAAAAAGTAGAGTTATAGAAATTACCTGATAGAAAAGAGTACAATTTACCTTGCAAAAGAGAAACTTTGGGATGCAATGACCGCAATTTATTGTTCAACTTGTAGTGGAGGAATTGTTATCCCTTGTAGCAGAGTACATTCCACTCGAACAAAAAATGTCGAAAGGTCCTCTGGCGGTAGAAAAAACAAACACGATAAAAACACTAATTAGACGTACAGTTGTATGCTATGTAGGCATGATTAAAACAGATAGCAAACAGAAATGTGAATACAGAATTGCGAATATTAAGAAAGTATCAGTAAATAAATGAGTATAGCTTTAAAAAAAATCTAGTTTTTTATTTGTCAATGATTAAAAAATGTTAATTAAAACTCTGTAATATTTATTATATACATATATGGAATGATATATAAAATATTAAAATTCATAAGAATAATACTTGTGTTGAAGCAACCGAATGTATATGATTTCTAGTCTAGTTAAAAACAAGATTAATCTAGTTTAGGACTAAGACTGTGCCAATTTAGCCAATGGTGGTCCAATAAATGCTAGATCAAAAAGAGATCAGCCCGAGTAAAAATAAGTAGGCCTGAAACAAGCCCAAAATGAACAATAAGCCCAGAAAAAAACCCAATTGAAGCCCAATCTTGACTTAGAGAAATTTTCAGTGCCCAAAACGAGCCCATTACAGGCCTAAATTTCGAAGGAGCCCGATTCAAGCCCAAAAATTATTTTCTAGGCCCATAACACGCCCACTTCAAGCCTAAAAATATTTTCTGTGAGCCTGAAAAATGATTTGGGCTTGAATCAGGCCTCCTTTGGGCGGCCCTTAAAAACTGATCATTTTTACTTGGGAGTTCTGCTTCTCGTTAGAGTTGTAGGAAAGAACAATGATCCAATACTGAATCAGCAATGTGATTAACGTTGAAAAACAATTCCTCGAGGAAAGTATCATAAATGACAACCATCCAGTGAATGACTAGTAAATAAATATAAAATATGTTTTAATTAGAAACTTCTGGGCCTATTAGTGACTATTCAGTGTTGTTTGAAATTTAAAAAAGGCCATTATCGCAACTATAAAAAGTTTATGCAGTGTTATGATGGTACACTTAAAAATTATTATATTGAGCATAATTGATTTTATAGGATGAAATAACTTGGTGAGATAAGAATTTTTCCAACGGTAAATCGCGGTATCTTTTAAGATAAATTCTATTTTTTCTATGTAGTTTACACTACGATTGCACTGCACAGTAAAATGATTTTCACTCAATTCTTCTCTTCGTGAGAGACATTTTTCTATATTCTTAATTTTGTTTATGTCACAATTTCTCTACTTGACAAAATACTACACTTTGATACATTTTATTTATCTTTAATCGGTCTTTTCTTCGATTGGAATTGAAGTATAAATTGATTAAAGTGGAAATATTTGCGGAGAGCAAATTTAAACTGAACTAATTTAATTTTTACTTAAAAAACACGTGTAAAAATCACCCACAACAATGATAAACTTTTCTCTGCGTTTTAAATTTCCTTCAAACAGAAAAGTGACTTTTAAATAAAAAAAAATTTTTCTATAAGTTCCTAATCAACTTCTTTCCTACATTTTTTTTCATCGAATAAAGTTTGAAAAATTGATTACTATCTTTGGAGATACTCACCAGGTATTGTTGGATTTAATTGAGACAGTGCAGACATGAGAATAGAATTGGGACTAGGATAAATGAAGACATTAACCAGAGATTACTTGGAGACCACAGAAATGTCTAAATAATCTCAATAGAATGATTTTCATCAAGTAAAAGTACTTTGTTTTACTCCAGTTTTCTATTTTTATGAATTTATTTGATTGAATGGAGTCCTTTTTACGCTACCGTTTTGTTGACAAACGTAATAATAAATCGTAAGGGTCTAAAGACAATTCATTTTTATTAGATAAAATCATCTGAAATCGCTATACGAACAATTTTATTTACGAGCATAAACTGGAATTTTTCAATAAAAGTCACGTACGATAAAATCAGAATTACGCCACTTGAGAACTTGGTTAAAAGTTAGAAAAAACTTCAGTTGAAAAAATGAAATTATTTGTCATAAACTGATGTAACATTGCCATGTAATTTTTTGCTTTTATTAGTATCCCTGATTTACCAAGCATAAGAACAAGCACAGTGAAAAATGTAAAATTTAAATCAAGTGAAATTTATTGAAAATAAAGTTGAATTGAATGAAAAAAGAATGAAAAGGTAAAGAAATTTAAATTTAACTACGAAAATAGAATGTGATTGGTACCATGGATTAAATTCAACGTTCGGCAGTGCATTGGACGTACTGATGATATTTAAATAGTCCAGTTTTCGAATCTGCACCAAACGTGGACTTTGGAGATCCAATCATTGGATGTTACGTCGCCAGAGGGTAACATTCAGCAAATAGTTTTCTTCTACATTTAATCGAAAAAAAAGAAATCAAATCAAACAGGGAGAATCTAATATTTTCCTCGTAAAATAAATCCGAGGATTATAGAAAGTCTAGAAAAATTTTTCGGCGTGGGTAAAAATGAATTGAATTACTAATATTTAATGTTTTCAAGATGATTTTTTAGTATTATTGTCTCTTCTGTTTATAATGTCGAAGAAAGTTATCACTTTGATGGAAAAAAGATACCATTTTTTAATCAACTTCCAAGGTGAAGAGAAAAGTATTATGAGTTTGAGGATAGCTAAGTTCATCGAACCCAATGATTCTCGACGTCTTTAAGAAATAAAAATGATTCAACAATTATTTAAAAATTAATGATTGGGTAGAATTGCTGGTTTTTTAAAAAAGTACAGTCGAAGCTCATTAGTGTTGATATGGTAATTTTGCCAATGTTTCTCGTCTTTCACCCCAGTTCGATCTCTCTAATAGCCAATAAAATCTTGCATGAGTAGCGCGTATTTTAAATTCAATTCATAAATCACTCTGTTGAATATAGGTTATGTTATCTGTTTGTTTGTAAAAGATATTACTGTGCTAAAAAAGTAGTTTGCAGTTTAGTCAAAGTCTATATATAAAACTTGTTTTAGTCAAGTCACAGAACTACTCGTGTTTTAGTTCTATGCAAGAAAAAAGTCTGTTTTCTACCGATGAAGATTCTCACATTACTCTTCAACTGTATGCACTAATTGGAGATAGAAAGCCGCAGCTCGATTAGAACCTGTCTTTCAGTGCAATCAACGCAACCTATAGGGTACTTCCAATTGAGCGAGAACTTTCGAATTTGATTCAATAGATGTCGTAGCAAAAATTAAGGAAAAGTCAATTTTACTTCTTTATTAGATTTTATTTGAGATAATAAATAATATGGGCTATGTTTTTTTCTGTATAGCCATTGATCTCATAAACTCAAAATATATTTCATTTATGCTTGATAATAATTAAAGTAAAATTAATTTTCAATTAAAAATTAATATTTACTTAAATGAATTATTCATACAAACTTTAATTATAAATATAAATGATAATTATTTAAGGAATATTTGTAGTTTTTATTTTATACTTTTTTCTTGATGATATTTCTTCATAAACGTCAGATTGATAAAAATTTTAAAAAATTATCATTTGACAAATGAATAATTATAGTCATGTAATACATTCTACATTTATTTAATCAAAAGATTTTTAACTAGAAAAATTGAAAAGTGACGCTTGACAGCTGACGCAATTAAAACTTTTCTCCTTTACTTGGCGGTTGATTTGTCTTTGTTTGGCGCCAGACCACACTGGACTATTTTTCTCTCTCGCTCTTTTACGCTTCTTCATTTCTCTACTACTGCAGGTTCGTTGCTCCCTCATGCTCTTGCATTACTGTCCACAGACGTGCATTATTCATTCGTAATTTGAAGCTTTATTTTTTTCATTCTCATTTGTTTGTGAACAAGAGCACCCAATCGCTCATAATTATTCAACTATATGCTTTGTGTTTGGCATATTTTCCCACAATCCCTCCATATTTAATTCGCCGAAAAAGTTTCGTAATAAAATGATAATATGTTTTTTTTTCTTTTAACTTTTAATAAATTCGTGAAAATACATCCTTGATTAAATTTAATTTGAGTGTTGGTCGCCATCATCCATTAGCTTATAGACTGGAATTTTATGAAATTTATGGAAGAATTTTTCATTAAAAAGTACTTAATTCATCTTATGAATCTTTTAATTATCTTATATATTAATGATGATATTGAAAGTTCAAAGAATTTATCGAGAAATTTTGTAATTGTTGGCGTAAAATTTTATACCATCAAATAGACAAGTATTGATTATTTGTGGTCATGTTGATAAAACCAAACCACTAATAGAAATTGATAATTCGCAATATTGAGAATGATGTGTAGTTTCTATGAACATTTAACGAGCAATCGATCTTCTCCCCTACGAGCTTGCAACTCCTCTATTAAAGCTTTATGTAAAGGTTCGAGTTTCACCATATATTCATAACTGTAAGTGTTGGTGGCATTAAAATTATGATTATTTCAATCATTTTATCCATGTGAATTACTTAGGAAGGAAAATTTTTATTCGAAACAATTGGTTGGTGTAGCAGTTAACTCATGAAGATACGATGTTTTCAATAATTATATCACTTGGTGGATTTTAGTTGAGAAAAGAGCTTAAAATAGAGTAAAAAATTGAGAAGAAGTAAAAACATAAATAAGTTTCTTTAAATAAGAACCGAAGTATGATTTAAATAAACGAGTAAAGTCCCAAAACAACTTAAAACTTTGAATAAATTATTGTAGAACGATTTAACTACTTTGGAAATTTCGCAGTTCTTTAAGTAGTTGATGTACAGCTTTTGAAGATGTATTTGTGTGAAAACCAATGACAAGGATGTTAACAAAAGATATGGTGGTTGATTTGGAAATGAAGGATTATAATGGTTAATTTGTAGATAAATAAAATGATGTCTGAAATATATCAGAGAAGATATCCAGATGTCTAAAAAATATTTAGAGGGTGTTTTTGCTTTCTTGTAGACATCATTTAAACAAAGCTTTAACAGACATCTTCTAGTCTGAATTCGAAAGTTTTTTTTCTAATTCGGTAGTTTTTATATTAAGTTGATCTTGGGAATTGTCAGAAGGTGTGGTACACCTGTTGGTACAACGTGGATTCTGAAATAATGAGTTCATTATTGAAGCGAGGTGTTAAGGTATTATTCGGAAACAGGGGAAAGTTGGTCTGACATCATGCAATTTAGATGATCTATTTAACTATTGGATTTAAGTCAAATAATAGTGAGCCTCTTCAAAGACACAACTAAGCTAACATCGTGGTTACGATTCTACCGTTGATTTGGAATAGTCTTTTAAAATATTAAAACTTCCAGTCATAAGTATCTCTTATTTAAATTTTTTACAGAAGTACTTCTCCTAATCCAACATGATGTGTTCGTCACATCAGAATTAGTGGAGATTGAGTGAGGTGCACGATAGAGGTTAATTTTTTTAGTGTAACACGCTATAGTGTTCGATGGGTACAGATTCCATTTTCACATTTAAACATCTATCCTGTAGATTAGGCCCTTTTAATTTGGCCAATTCGGCTCTTTTGACTTCAACTAGCCTCTAATGCTCTCACATGAAAAAATTACTAAGGATTTTATTTGTAATACGAGCGGACTATCTCCAAAGTTTCAGTAAATTTATTAAAATATAACTTGAAAAACTCTTTGGTCATTATGAAATTCTGCTACGGACCATAGTAAATTCCGTTTCGAGTTCGTTGCACAAAAGAGAAAAAATTTCCCATGGACCTGGGCCTGAAAATACTATCAATCACAGTAAAAAGTCCTACGGCCGAACATACTTTTCTTCATGCATTTTTATATTTCTTAAGCATCTGTAGAATCTGACGTCTGACGTTGATCTTACGTTAGAAAACCAAAAAACTGCAACATACCTAAGTCTGACGGCAGTCTGTTTCCTAATGGCTACAAGGGTAGTATTTTCAGATTCAAGTCAATGGGAAATCGTTCCCTAGAGAGATTGTACTATGGGCCACAATATAAAGGATTACAAGTTCAAACTGGTCCGACATTACTACATCCCATAGTAAAATTTCATTTTTCTCATACCTCCGCCCAACTTTAATTCAAAATTAAAGTTTGCTCCCCGTTTTTAGGTCTCAAAATGACGTATTCTATCCCGCATAAAAAGACTAAAAATCGTCTGTGCGCATGCCCAGACGGTTGTTGTCTTCCTCTGCGAGAGAGAAAACGTCACCTTTTCAACCTCCAAACAGACAACAAAATTTAAGTTTGGACGATGGTGTGATAAAAAATAGTATGTTGGCCATGGGAGCAAAGTAAGATATTCTCACTTAGGTGTTTTCCACCCTCGCCTTCGGCTTGGGATGCAATTTTACTCCCAGTTCAGAATATCATACTTTTCTCCCTTGGTTAACAATGTACAATTAAATCTGTAGAAAAAAAATGTAATATTATTTCCGTGTATAAAAAATCAAGTGAAAGAAGTTCTAGACTCATCTCGGAACTTAACATGAATCATTCTCATTCCGTACTGAAAAAGTCAAAGTTTACTTACCTGTGCTGCAAGCTCAACAAAAATTAAGACTGTTGGAGAAACAGACCTTCCTCTGTTCTAACAGAGCTTTTTTCCTGTGTTGTTTATGAAAATATCCAGCTCATGATTAACTACGTGTTTGTGATTATTCCATCGTTTGTTTGCAACTAGTGTTGTATCTATAAGCTATGACAGCATTATAGACATTTTCATAAGAATCTCGGCCATTGTCCGTGAGTAGTTGCCGAGACGCAGGCCAACCCTGCGGCACAGATTTTACGCTTCAAGTGTCAAAGCGTCTTGCACCCTCCCAGAGCTTTTTTCTTTTTTCGCGGGCGTCGTGTTTATCCAGCAATCCAGTAGCCTCCTCAAGCCGAGTTTTTCTCATTATCAACATCTCCACAAGCTCATGCTTTTGAAAACTTCGTGTCAACCACCTTAAAGCTCTCGGAGATTCAATGAATTTCCTATGACGTTTTCAGAGTCTCCAGGCACTCTGCTGAATTTAAGTACTGAAAAAATATTACTCCACACTTGCAACTGCCTGAAAAAAGAAAATATTAGCAATTGTTTGAGAGGCTACGTTGGAGCCTTTAACTCTGGATTATTAATATGACTCAAACGAAATCCACTTTCAAAGCTTTATGATTTTTACGGCTTCAGGTAAAATGTAAGCTTCTATCGCGCACAGAGTTTTTCTAGTGCTGTTTATTCATTCACAAAGTATTTAATAATTGTCATTATTTTTTAAAGGAATGAAAATATTTTTAAAACAATCGCTAAAAAATTTTTAAAAGGAAACAAAATAAAGACTGCAAACATGAAATTTTTTCCTTTTATCAAAACTACTTTTAATTTTATCAAGAGTCCATTAATTTAATCAAAAGTGATCAATATCATTACCAAAGAAATTTTTTAGCTAATGATATATAAAAACTTATTCCAAAGTAAAGTGGATGTTATACTTCTTTTCTAATTAAAAAGCCAATTAATTAGAGAAATTTAATCAAACATTAATAGAATATAGATATAACAATATTTCTGTCTCTATTGGTTGCTATTTGTTCTGATGTGTTGCGATCAGACCACTCAAGAGGGCAACGCAGTCAATGCAGAAAGTACCTTCAAATACAGCACAATTTTATCGTTTCTCTTTTTACTACACCATCACATAGCAAAGACAAAAGCATGCTAGCTTCGATTGAACACTTCAGTTGTCTCAAAATGTTCCTCTGGGGTACCAAGTTCACCTCCATTCTGAAAAATATCTCTTTGGAGATGCTTTGAAGCACGGACACTGTTAGGATAAAGCTCGAAATGTTAACTGGAGACTTGGATGGCTTCATTATTTCCAAGTGCTTCGAACTCGAATACATAGATAGACAAATACACCATTCATTGAACAACTTCGAGACGACGTTGCAAGGAAACAGGCCAACGCCTAGTCGTAGTAAGTGCAGGCAACTTAATGCTATGGAAATTGAATGTCAGAGTGAAACAGAAGGGAAGTATAATGGGGTAGATGACTCCTGAGTTTGCTTCCCTAAATATATTTACCATATTAACTTTAGATTATTGACGTTTAAATTCTTTATGCTCAATTAACTCTGTTTTTGTTAGCCAATCATTGACTAAATTGTTTCTAATTATTCTCGGACGGTTTTTTGCTCATAAAATATTAATGGATGGTAAAAAAAGGGCTATTGATTATTAACTTTTGATGGCTTTAAAAGAAATAGTTTGAATGTGCAAATTGTCAGATTATTTTAATCGTATTAACAGAAGTGGTAAAATCGTAAAGCTGGGATAAAAAAAGATATATCTCATATAACGTCTTTATACAGGATTAGTGAAAACGACCGTTTATATTCAGACAACGGTTAAGAGCCATTCGCGAAGGATAAATGGTCTATTACTCTGTGGCTACAGGTACCTGTACTGTGCAGAAACACGCGTAATACAAATGATTACTATGAGAAATCTGACAGTATGAGTAATTTTTATGACACTATAACTATTTTCTCAAAATATTTCTATTTTACACTCAAATTAAATAACTTTTCTTGAAGATTTATCCAATAAATAACTGGCTTTGTGCAGTTAAATATTATTCTAAATATAAATATTCATTGTATTATTTGAAAGTAAAAAATCCACTCAGACATTTAAATTCATTGGAAATGCATGAATGGAATCCTAAACATTGTCGTAGAAAACTCTGATAAAAACTTTTATGGTTTAAAATGGAAAAATGTAAATTCAGTTTAATCAGTGTCTAGTGAAAAGCTAAATTATAATTCTTTATTATTAAAATGTCTTGTATTTGATAAATTAAAATGATTAATTGATGCGAATGATTAGAGAGAAATAACCAAAATGAGCAGTGACCAAAATTTCAATTTTTTTGTATTTTTGATAAAAGTATTTCTCATTAAGAATACGAGTCATTATCATTCTTGTTCTTTAAAATTCTATTTCGTCTTCATTCATTTGTTTTTCTCTTTTTTATATACCTTATATTGCATTAAAAGTGGTTACAACCCGAGTCATAATGTAAGACCTATTTTCATCCTATTCCTATCCTAAGACTATCCATTCTTAAGGTTTAACTTAAGATAAACAAATCCTAATTAAAGTCGGAATACGTAACAAATTAGTGTTTCCGTAGGACGAAAATTTTTGAATTTTATCCTAAACTTATTCTAATTTCATCCCATCTTCATCCTAATTCTATTTTTCTTTTGCCTTAGCTTCATCCTACTGTTCTTTCATTCTTTTCTTGGTTTCAATCTAATTTTATTTGAGATTCGAGTAATTTTATTTTAATAAAAACAATATTATTCATAATTATTTATTTTATTTCAATTCTAATTGGGCTGTCCATCAGCATTGACATCATATGTATTATTAAAACAAGTATGACTGTAATGGGAGTTATTACAATATTGACCATGTTCATATTTGAAAGAGCAGTTTCATTTAATTCATTATTAGGTTGTAACAAATAATTTATAACAATTCAATTTTTAATAAATATAATTTTTGGAAAATTAATCCATTATATGGATCATGACCTTATTTCAACTATGTCCATAAAAAAAGGTTGAATCTAGGATGAAAAGGATGGAGATAGCATGAAAAGAATAAATTTAAGTGTTATATTTTAACTCAGGAATGTTAGGCAAATAGATGGCGTCATATTTAGGTACTTTTAGTGTATTGAAATAGAACCCTATCAAACATCAAGATTTGCAGAGATACAATGAGCAACATAGCGTCAACCCATACCAAGTTTAGCGTTACCTTTCCCCCTAAAAGTTATTACAAAAATTTTGACGTATCCCCACATGAGGAAAATTTTTGCTTGAAAATAATCCTAGAATGGAGGGTAACTGTTGAGTGTAGCGCAAATTAACCATAATTACCAATCATTTACACACATTAAATACTGTATTTTCTTGTTTACAAGTTTTTTATGTATTATCCACGAGTTTGATCTAAAACTGAGTCTTTATGGCATTTTTTTTCAATAAGATTCGAGAGTGCACATTATGAATTGAAAAAAATGTTTAGTATTGGAATGAACTTTCGATTTGTTAAGTAGAAATGAAAAATGTATGATTATAAAATTAAAAACATAACCAAAGGGCATCTGTTCAAAAAGTAATTTGTGCACATTTTTTAAAAGTTTAGAAAATGAAAAAAACGCGTAGGATATTTCTGAATGACCAGTTTGATCTATTCATCGTTAAAAGTATCTTTCGCATCTCTCAATTATATCACTACTTTCTAATTATTTATTTATTTTTATTTTTCATTCAATAATAAATTATTAATAAATTTAATACATTAAATCAATTGAATTAATATATTTCTCACAAATTGAATTTCTTTAGAACGAACCTTATTTATTTATGAAATAAGATTCTTTTTCATGATATTTCCTTTAAAAAAAAAAGACCATCATTTTAAAAGACTTGGAAAAAAAATAGATTTAAATTTTTAAACGCTTTTTACTTAAATTTACCGGAATGTGGATTAGCACAATATAGCTAATGAACATCTAATTATCTTCGAAAATATTTCTGAAAATAATGCTTCGGTCAATCATTAAATAAAACAATACTTTTTGTCATTACTGATTAATGCAAGGTAAAAGGAGTTCTGATAGACGTGATCGCTTTAATTATGTTGGTTTGAGCGTGCAGTTCGATTGCTCCCAGCACGGGACGTGTGCTACAAAGTTGAGCGTTTCAACATTGAACCCACTGAGTAGGTTCTAGTTCAGACCTCCATCTCTCTCAGTTTAGTTTAGTTGTAGCGGATAGGTCGCCGTGCCAAGAGCTGCACATTGGTTAATTGTCAGTGGGAACGGAAGTGCTGTACTATAGAATCGCGTTGAGATGCATTGCGTTGTGTTGCAGTAGAGAAACTAGCAACCGTAATGTCTGCTGCCATTCCTCTTTCCTCTCGTACACTCCTCTATTCACCATCACTACCACCACCGCTACCTCCTCCTCTTTCTCGAGTGGACAGAATTCTGATATATGCATATTTAGAACGGTCGCGTCCACGTCGGCGCAATTTAACTATCCAACGTTAAACCAAAATTAATTCAATGATGCTAGTACGTGGACTTTGAAAATAATTTAGGTCGAGACCTACGCGTTTAGCTTATTGAAGATTACAAATATTTCAACCAATATTTAATATTAGCATTTACGATATTATTCCACAACAGGTTGTGTGCTTATATTGCGTGATAATTTTTTTATGGAGAATAATAATTTTATTTTACGCTAAGTTTATTCATAGTTTAAATATTGATTGAAAAATGGCTCTTTTTTCTACGATAAAACAATAACAATATACAGGAAAGTGCTTTTAAATATAATGGAGTAGTTTTTCTTGATAAATCTTGTTGATTCAAAAATTTATGAACACAGATTTATAAATTTCACTGAATATTCAGCAAGCAATTCATCTACTAAAGAGATAAATTTTCTTCTATAACCATGTTCTTTATTTTCTTGCTTGAGGGAAGACAAAAGGGTTCATATAAGCGACTCAAGACCTTAAAGACTAAAGAAAGTAAGAGGAGGAGAATATAAAAATATTAAAGTTCTCGTTTCATTCATTTTTTGTCGTATTTTTTATCTTCTCTATTTCATCTATTTACTTTTACATGCTTTACTTGAAATCAATTGTATTTCTTTTTGTTAAAAAAAAAAAAAAAATTGATCCCTTTTTTATATTCTTTTACTTTAACTGAAGAACACCTTAACTGGAACCATCTCAAGCATGAGGATTAAACACAAATCGGTGGTGACCGACGTCCACGAAGACTTGGAGCAAACTTTGTTAGCGATAACTTGACGAGGAATTAGGTTAGCTAAAACTTTAAGAGAATAGCAGTAAAAAACACGCCTCTTTTGTTTGCCGTCTCTTTTCATCTATTCTACTGGATGATGTGCAGCATATATACGTTTTCAAGCTGTCTCGTCTTTCAGGGATCAATTTTTTTCTTTTCTTCCGCTTTCTTTAAAGATAATAGAAGTTCAGTAACATTGAAAGTACTTTCATGAGTTACTAGGGTATTTTTTTGGACTTGTTTATTTGAGAATAATACCATTGTACTTTTTTTTTGACTTAATCATTTTAACGGAGTTGATGCTTTACACTGTATTAATAAATAATTTGATCAAATTTTCTAAGGGTATTTTACTTAAAACAATAATTAAATTGGTATGATTTTTTTCCAAATCAAATTTGAACAAAGATATCACTGCAAATCTTACATTTAGAAGTGTTTTATTTTAATGCACTTAAGGTGTTTTAAAATGATGTCATCCATTTGATTAACATTGTAGTCACTTTTAAACACTTTAAAGTGCATTAAAAATAACTACAATGCTAATTCAATAGATGATGTTACATCAAAATACTTTAAGTGCATTGAAATAAAACACTTCTAAATGTAAGACTTGCCGTAATGTAATAGAGAAGTGGATTCGGCTTTAAAAAAAACATTATTTGTTGTTTCAAGCACATCATTTTTTTGTTTAAGACCAAGAAAAATTTACTGGGATATGTATTTAAAAATTTCCTGCTTCCTTAAATTTAGTAAGTAAATAGTTACTAAGAGATAGTAATTATTAATTAAGACCGTCAATACAAATTTGTACTGACTTTGTTGAAATTGTATTTGTTTAATATCAAAAATTATTCTAATGAAAGTATGACGAGTGGTCTAAGGATATTGGTACTTCGGAAAAAACCCAAGTAAAGGATAATAAAAATATCAATATATAAAATATAATAAATAAATTTTAGCCTTGGTAGATATCTGTGGGCCACACTTCATTTTTTTAGTTATATAGTTAGTTAGGATAAGTACTTTAGGATAATTGTTAATCAGTCTTTCGTAGATTCTCCTAGAGAGAACATCATAAGGAAACTCTTCGATAATTACCTTCCTATAGTTCTGATTAAAATAAAGATTTTTTAGTAATTGAAATATTAATTCTAAAATATTACTCAGCAACCCATTTCCCAACAGCCTTTATTAAAAATTAGCTTAGATTTGTAATATTATTGCGTCCCAGTTTCACTTTTTTTTAATGGGCCAGATTTTATTTCTTCCAACGGATAATATACACGGTGAGAATTTACTCACTAAATGTAAGTGAGTAAAAATATTTTTGTTCAACAGTGAATTTTGAGTTATTCTAAGTAATTATTTTACTACACTAATGGAAGATATTTGTAATAATAAAGGAGGCTTCTTAACTGTTAAAAAATCTTTTTAACAGTTAATATATCTCCTTAATTATTAAGCTATATAGTGTAACAAATATAATTCATATTTTATTAGGGATTATATGGTTTTTTTAATATAAAATGACATGACATTCTAATGGGATTAGAATTTAGTTTTATTTCGTGCATATTTCTATTAATAAAATATATGCATAACGCAAAAAGTGATGTTATAAAGGATGAATTAATAAAAATGACAGTTCTGGTTGATATAAGGTCAGGTGGCGTTACAAATGCCGGTTCATTAATTGTTAAAAAATATTTCTTCAAGATAAAAGAAAATTTATTTATTATGAAACCACCAATGTGTTCATAACTAAGGCTTTATTATTGTTATAAAATATTTATTAATAATTAAAAAACATTGATTTTAACAATTGAAGAATCATTTTTTAACATTTATAAATCTCTTCTATCAGTGTAAGACACCTTTTAAGTATCAAGTTTACTTACGACAACTCAAAATTCACTATTGAACAGAAATATTTTCATTTCTAAATTTCGAAACGTGGACTTGTCACTTTTTACACTTAGATTGAGTGAAAAAATTCTTTTTGTATACGTTGACGCATCAAATTTTAAATATGGCCCTTATCAAATTTTTTTTCCTAAATTCAGTCACATTTTAAAATCTGAAAAATAAAGTAGGCTCATATTAAATGTTATTTCACTTAAGTACATTACTAAACTTCAATAAAAATCGCTAGTAGTCGCTTTCTAATGTCGAGTAAAACTATATTTTTAAAAATATAAATAAAAATAACAAATCTTGTATAAATGAATTAAAATGATAGTCACTATGGTTGATAAATGTTATTTTTTATGATCTAATTATATATAAATTATTGTGTAGATTTTTGCATAATAAAATTAATTCCTTCTTCAGTAAATACATGTGATGCAAGTATTTCATAGATCTGGGTTAAGATCGGAGCATTAGCTCCTGAAAATGAAATTTTTTTTCTCGAAATAAGACTCAACAGCAGTGGGGGGAGTAATAGTAGTGAAAAGTACTGGTCGTTTTAACAGAGAATTTTTATTTCTTTTTTTTTCAAGAGAAATGCATCGTCGAAGGGTGCATTTCACTATAGTGAAATGCAAAAAAATATTAAAAGAAATAACTGAAACAAAAGTGAACAAAAAATTAATAACACAAGAAAAAAAGAATAAGGAAGGAGAGAAAAATGATAATAAAGCAAGCAGAATACTTATATGTGTCTGAATATACTTGAAAACTCTCTTATTCGTATGGTCCTATATAGTTGTCAACCATCATTAAAAGCACTACGTTGCCTGGACACTTGTCGATAACACGAAGTACGTGCGCTGCGGGCGAATTGTACGTCAAATATCTCACGCCCTGAGTGCCAAGTCCCCGATATAAATCGTTGATATAACGCAAGTAATATCATCAGTTTGCTTCGCGATAAAATCTAAAAGCTTAAACTACTCCAGGCATTTATATTTCAATTATGTGGAATAAATCATTCCAATTTTACACCAATGAAAAAGTTATAGCTTAAATGTTCTCCAAATTCAAATTCGTAGTGTAAATGAATCGCTCGATTGTTTAATCATGAAAGCAATATATTACACGAAAAAAAATTGTTCATTGTTGCAATATTAAAAAGTACAGTTAAAAGTATATACAGTTCAGTGAATTGAATTGAAAATTAATTTTTAATCTGAAATAGAAAAAACCAGTAAATATGTTTGGTATCATAGAAGTTCATATAAGTTACTTTTCATACCAGTTAATCATTTTTAATTGTTAATAAAAAATTTTATGACTGTTTTATTTTAAATTTCATTACAGTAGTCATAAAATCACTTGTATGCATTGATTGCTGCTAATGTGAAACTATGATTATGATGCTTAAAGAATTTTCAAAAAATAGTGCATTTATTATATTAATAATTTTTCGAGAATTATTAATTTGAAATTATTTTTTTTACACAGGTTCTTACGGAGATCTTAAAACTATATTAGCACTCAATAGGTAAATGTAGATTCAGCAAGATGTCACGTGATCTCCATAAGAACCTGTGTAAAAAAATTAATTTCAAATTAATAGTTCTCGAAAAGTAGCGGCACAATTGTGCTGAAATTTTTATAAAATTTTTTACTGTAAAAATTGAATCGAATATCAAAATTTCAAAAAATTCTACCATGAAAAAATTAACGCTCGTACATCCTCAAAGTGAGGAAAAATGAACTTTTTTTAATGAAGAATAAAGTACAACAAATTTTACTGCACTTAATTGTTTTGAATAAATTTTTTATTAAAGTTTATGCCAAATATTATCGTATAATATTGATTTTGATATTCATTAATTACTACTAAAATCGAATCAATGAATAAGGTTCTAATCTGAGGAAAGAGATTAAGTAAAATTTACGCAGCAAGCTCTCTATAAGCAGGCTATTAATTATCCCTACTCGTTTCATTTTCTTATTTAGAATAGATAAAGAATTTCTTGTCTTTATTCATAGCATTCTGTCACTGAGAGGCGTTTAATGGAAAATAAAAGGCCTCAGAATCAACTTTTAAAAATTTTTGGTCAATTTCATCACTGCACATCCAAGTGCTTAGACTGCAAATCGTAGTGTTTTAGTTCAATGCATTTAAAATGTTTCAAAATGACGTTATATATTCAATTAAACACTTCCAAGTGCATCAAAAGTGACTACAATATTAATCAAGTAGGCTACGTCACTTTAAAACACTTTGAGTGCATTGAAATAAAATACTTCCAAATTTAAAATTTGTAGTGTAAAAATTAAACACTTGTTTTAAACGTTTCTTGCTGTTTATCCAAATGCTATTGTATGTTTATAGTATTCAACGTTATAAACCCTTAAGTGTTTCATTATTTGCATAAATAATATTGCCCAGAAAGTTTATTGAGCCATGATTACTTTAAATTTCAGTACAATTTTTACTCAATCTTTTTGTCATGTAAAAATCAAAATGAAAGGTTTTTAAATAAAATGTGTTTGGTATGAAATTTAATATGATGGAAAATAGGTTTAGTCTTTGACTCTTATTCGATAGTGATCGTTGATGCGAAGATTGATACGACACATCATGTAAAAGCACACATCACCTCAATTACACATGAAGCAAGCAACGAACCACCGATGAGTTACCATCTAACACAGAGAAGCTATCGTAAAGTTTGAAATTGTTCCATCCCGGAAATTGCATTACGCGTTACGATCAGCTATTCCATAAATGAAATTCAGTCTCACGTTTGTACAGCGTCGACTCAATTTACAAAATATTTAGAAACGGTGGTGCCTGGTGCATGTATATTACTCAAAGTAAATAACTTACGCTCGAGAGTAGATGTTGTGTTCGTGACCATTGCTCAATTAGTCGTGTTACCGTCTGTCGAATCACGAAAGGATTTATTTTCTTTACGTCATCAAACTGGTAATAAATTTGTTCGATACTAATTGCATATTCGAGCTATTGAATTTAATAAAATCCCCTAAAATACGTCAATTTCGTGTCAATTAGTTTTATAAATATAGCGATACCATTAAGCTGATATTTGATTAAATATTATTAAGAAATAAACGAATTTGAAGTTTATGAGTTTTTTCTCATTAATATCATTGATTCGGAAAATAATAAGGTATAATTTTCATTTTGATTAAAATAAATTCAATTATTGAACAAAATTTTGTTTATTTCTGTTGCAGAACTTGAAAAATCAGATCATGACGACGAACGTGTGGGTGGAGCAGGTGAGTTGTTTTTGTAAATATTCACATAGATGAAAAATATAGCAACTACACGGAGAAAAAATAACGTGTATACAACTTTATTTCTGGTAAATTTTATCAATATTTGTCGTAAATATAGGGACAACTACACAATGAAATAAAATTTACCTTACTCTTTTAGTAAATTCAACATTGTCAGTGTGTAACCTTACAGTAAGGTATTTTTAATATAAATTTCTAATATTTATGACCATCTATATAATAAATTTTAGATTATGATATCTAAGTACTATAAAAATTCGTAAAGTAAATGCACAGTACTAAAAGTATAAGCACAGCGAATGTCTCCTGTTCAAACCAGTTGAAGCTTACTGTTTTATGTAGTAAAACATTCGTGATTATATCGGGAGTAACTCAATCTAAATATAAAAAAAATATCAAATTGATAATGAATCAAACTGAACTCAATAATTTATTGTCATAACGTAAAACATTTTTATATTATAAAGGAGAAAGTAGGATGATGGTCCGATTAGAGATATCGTTGATTTGTTTATTTTGCAAGCATGCTACATCTTGCTTGCACCAACTAACTTTTAAATATATTGAAAAATAACTTGCGATGATTGGTGATAATTTAATTGAGTAAAGTGTGATTTAGTAAAAACGAATAGTTATCCATACCTTACTTATTCTTTATGAATCTGGAATATAACGAACGACTGTGTATCCGCACGACTCGTGCTGATGTCATCGTGTCCGAAGCATACGGTCTCATGGTGCACACGGAACTTTATATAAGGTGGTGTCACCGAAGATGGCCCGGCTTTTAGGATAGCCCACTATTACAAAATAGTTATGATTATTCGAGACATTTGGATTTCACTGTCTATGTGTTGTCTACGGAACTAGTAGCATAAACCCGCGAAATTTCAAATTTTTCGAATAATCAAAACTGTTTTTTAACAGTGGGCTATCCTAGGAGCCGGGCCATCTTCAGTGACACTACCCTTATAACAGGTTATGATAAGAGTAACTTAGTTTAGCCATAGAGAGGGGCCTAAGTAACCGATTAGCGATACAGTGGAAAGAGCTCCTGTATAGTTTTTGTGAACAAACAAAATTACATAACTTCATAGGATTGTTCGAAACTTTATTTAATCTGTCATTATTTGTTATAACAACTCAGAAAAAATTTGGTGTTGTACCCTAGAATTGATCATGATTGCGTTTTTGAGTATTTAAGTTACTAGGGATTTAAGTAAATTACTTAGATCCCGCTCTACAGGCATGATAAGTTACGTTTATCATGTCTGTGTTACATAAAGAATATTGAAGGTCTGATGAAAAGAGGTTTGAACCCAGATTTGGATGTGTGTTTGAATGGAAATATTGTTATATTTATATTGATGCATGATGTGTATTGTAAAGAAACGTTAAAAATAGGGCTACAAGTTCCAATGTACAAAATTGTAAAATATGTTCGTTCGATTATATTCGTGGGTTAATCTTATTAAATGGTATTATGATAGAAATGAATATGTTTGAAAATATTTTAAAAGAGACTCCAGTGTCAATCTCATGAATGAGTTTTATCGTATTAAAATAACACACTTAAATTTACAGCGTAATGACAACAGCTTGTGTATGAAGCACCAAAACTGTCAAATTTATGTTTGATTAATTTAAAAAAAAATGTTTCTGCATATCAGCATTACGAAAAATTTGATGCATGCAAATGGATGAAAGTCATGATTGGCATGACAAGTTAGTGTAGGGAAAGGTGGGAAATTTGTCATGCAAAAGGTATACAGATGATACAAGTGTCCTCGAGAGATCGATCATGTATGTCAATTCCATGCGGCGCAGACATCATTGGAAATGTTATAGCGAAGGTATAGAGTTCATAGAGACGTCCAAGAGGGTTGTAGAATCAGTATTGGAGTGAACAGATATCTGAAGAAAATCGAGACGCGATAAGATAAGCCCCTGGAGCATGTTCAAATATGTTTATTTGTTGGCTGAGAAGGATTTTAAAATGGTCATAGGGAAAACACGTACCGTATTTTGAATAGGGTGCTCGAAGAATGGAGAAAAATATGAATGATAGGGGCAGAAATGAAAGAACATAGTGTAATACAGGAAAGCTACGTCAGCAATTCAATCCTCAATGTGACACGCGTATTTTAAGATTTCTAGTGACATTTCGTGATCCACAATCACGAGAGGGAATGAAACTACCACCAATATGTTCGTTAAAATTCTATCTTCGAGTACTGAAAGAAGTAGGTTAGAATAACTTATATCAAATCATTTTTTAGATTTTTTCAGTTATATACATGCAGAAAAAAAATCAATGATAAAGGTTGATTGCTTTTATAAAAATAGAAACAGCTCGAAATATGATAACGAAACATAAGTAGAATTTATTTAGTTCAAACAGATCATCTATTTTATTTAATATTTATTTATTTATTCATAGTTGTTTGTTACGATCTAGTTGTAATTTATCACTGACTGTTGACCAGATGCTTTCGACCAGAAATTAAATATAAATTTGATCCACAATCACTCAGTCCAGTCAATGGGTTTCAAAAAATACAAAAATTAAACATGTTTACATTGAGCTTTTTTGTTTATAAACAATAGATTTTTTTTACTAAATATCGCGGAAATAACGCATTGGAGATTTAAGACATGTTGTGTACAATTTTTAGAGATTTATCCAAGGAATAAAAGAATATTTAATTGTTTATAAATAAAATACCACTATTTTTTAAACAATTACCTGTAATTTATCAACTAATAAATTTTTCAATGTTTTTTTTATTTAGAAGTTATATCTATTCCTATCATATAAAAAATTTCAAGCATTTTTGTTATAACAAATTTAATATTCATAAAATAAAAACTAATCGAAAGCAAGTGAATAGAATGATTTTAAGCAGTTGTACAAATAGTTGAAAATGGTTTTTTTGTCAATTACACATCACATGGAATCTGCAGTTTTTCAATCATCTAAGATTATAAGATTATTATTACTATACTAAAATTATTATACGATCTTTCAGAATAAATTTCACTTTTTCTGTGAAATGTACCACAATGATTCTGAACTATACAATAATTTTTATTCAATCCTTTTTTCGACACTGCAAATCGTAGTGTTTTAACTTTAAGACTTAAAGTGTTTTAAAATAATGTCACCCGTTTGATTAACATTTTAGTCACTTTTTAGATGGTTCAAAATGTCATAGCAGTCACTTTTTAGACACTTCCAAGCATCTAAAAAGTGACTACAATGTTAATCAAATGTTTGACGTCATTTTAAAATACTTTAAGTGTTTTAAATTAAAACACTTCCAAAATTCGAGATTTGCAGTGTACATAGTAAATTATCTTTTTAATAAAATAGACAAAAAATTGTAAAATTATTAAGAAACAAAAAAGCATTAAGTCTTCAAACCATATGAAAGTCCTAAGTAAGATATTTTACTTATTTTTTTCCATCAATTCGCCGTGAAAACAAAGATTTTAAAAGAAATTTCATTAAAATCGGATGATTTTTGGATTTTCCAGAGCCAAAGTTGCAAATCGAAGTGTTTACAAACTAAACACTTCAAATGTTTGCAATGTTAAACATCATAAACGAACTATAGCTATTTCATAGTCGACTTTCAAACGCTTTTTGTCGTTTACCAAAATGCCATAGTTTGTTTATGGTGTTCAACATTGTAAATACTTAGATGTTTAATTATTAAACACTTCAAGTGATATATCACACAACACTTAAATTTTTCCGAATCTTCATTAAAAAAACGAGGGGACCGCGATAGTATGAATTTACCAAAAATAATAATGAAGTAACTATTTTTAGTACAATAAAATAATTTATTTGATTTATTTCTATCTACAAATTTATTTATATTGTTTTCAGAGTCAATAATTTCTGAATCGTAAATTTGATATCAAATGATTTGTGCCAGCACCAATAGTTTCGATTTACTAGTATCGAATTAAATATAAAATATATAGCTGATGAAATGACTATTTTTATACCGTATAAAATGATATTGTCAGCTTATTTCTCCAAGATGATTTTAAGATAGCATTCGATGTTCATTGTAATAAAAGGAATAAATTTTCATGATAAATCAGAAAACATTTAGTGACTGCATCATTTCTCTGTAGTTCATTGACGAGGTAGATTTTGGGGTTGGACATCTGGACAATAAAAATAAATAGTAACGGTCTGTTTTTGTCATAATTTGAAAGTTAACAATTCTACGAGGGGTTACAATGACGATGGGATCCACTCAACGAGCAAAAAGGGGAGAGTCCGAAAAGTTTATTGACTCTTCTGAGTCTGTGTGCTAGTCATGGAGAATCTAAATTCTATTTTTCTTTCTTCCTTGGTGCAGTAAGTGTAAAAAAAATACTATTGTACTGTACGTTGCCCCTTCATGAATGAGTATCTTGAATATCAATAAAAAAAGTTTTTCGCAATGCAGAGGAAGTTGTTGGAATTCCACTGATAAGGTTTACTTCATGTATTCTTTTTTTTTTAGCTCTTTCCATTTCGGTACTATTCTCTAAAAACATTTTGTCCTTTTTTTTCACTTAAAAAATTTATTTCGCTTCGTGATAATACCACTCAAGTTTGAATAAAATGAATAAAAAGGAAGAAAAAATCGCATTTAACTACTTTGAATATAAGGAGGGAGAGAAGCGAAGGAAAAAATTGACGCCAGGTGTGGTAAATAAAGGAAAAAAAAAATTTTCGAAGACTCGAAGGCAAAAGAAAGGAGAGATTGAGAATTAAGGGTGAGACTAAGAATGACGAAAAACACGAAGAGAAGTCCCTTGAGAAATATTTTAATTGTAAAATGGTCGTCTGTCTTTCCAAGTATTGTCTCTGTCAGATTAACTTCAGTATTCAGAACTTGCCTTGACAAAGAAGGTTGTTTGGTCTTGGCGATTGCCCAGAAAAGCTTAGTTTAGTCATTTTTCTTTTTAAAACCGAGTTTAAGACTCATACACTCTTGTTTTGCTCGTTCTTACCAATTTTCTCTGATTTACACAATCTTGATAATAATTATATTCACTTTTAACCGCAATATCTAAATAATAAGAAACAACATTGTCATTAAATTGTTTTTTTTTTTCCTTTATAATTGGTAAAAAACTGTAGTTGAGTATTTTTTGTAATAATTAGCAAACACTTATGTGTGCTTTTTTTTCTAGTTCTAGTGTAAAGAAGTTTTCGTACGGAAACTTACTTCCTTTAAAGGAATTAAACGCAAAAATAAAAAAAAATTATATATTGCCTGCACTATTAAAAATTAATAGTTTATTCCCATAGTTAGATCCAATTCTATATTAACTTTTTATTCGACAAAAAGTGATTCAGTCTTTTTCAAACTAATTGAGATTTCATAAACGTGTAAAAATAACACACATAAATTGTGTTAAATGTAAAATGTCCATAAGCAAATTATAGATGATTTGTAGACACTTTTCAAAGATTTCATAGTGTGTTAAAACCTATAGTTTGTTTACGGCATTTAACATTGAAGAGGCTTAGTGTGTTAAAAGTGTCTATAAGAATAACACACTTGGATTTGCAGTGTAAAGTAAAACACAGAAGCAAAGTGAAACACTTGAAAAAAATTACTAATTTATTAAAATAAGTTAAAAAACGCTTATTGCACTTGTTGTTTATCAATTTTTCAATTTATTAATACATTAAAAATTACTTATATTTGTTAATATATTGATTAATTAGTTAATGTATTCTTTTTCTGTATATTCCACTTTATTCTTTTTTTTCTACTCCTTTTTCTTTACTCACATTAAATAGATTACTAGAAATACACTGCTCGCTCTTCGAGCGCGTTGTCTTAAATCAACAACGTAAAAAAATTTTTAATTTTTATTTTTATTCACTTCGAAAATTTAAAAATAAAAATGACCAATCAGCGCACGAATAAAATGGTTACGCTTTTCTGATTGGTCGATTTAATTTTGTATTCTTTAATTATTGTTTTTTGGTATTTGTTACGGTAATTTTACATTTTTTTTTGTTATTATCATTATTGAATTGTAATCTCTACGATTTTATAAAAAAGAAATATTATAAATATTTAATTACATTCACACGAACGGTTTTTATAATTGTATTTCTTTGTCTGACAGTAAGTCATGAGTTTCAATAGATAGGACAGTATTAATTAAATGAGTGATGTTATTTAAGATTATTTTTAGTGCATGCGAATAAAATATAGCAGCCAAACCATAATTTAAATACAGTATGACTTCTCTATTGCAAGGTTTTAACTTGGTGGCTATACGAATAAAGATGGTGCAACCATAATAATTCTTACATACAAAAAAACGGAACTAAAAAATTCAATCCAATGTTGCATCAATATTTCTAACGTGTCTTGTAATAAATTAGTAAATGCCAAAGTTTATTATTTACTTTTTTTCTCAAAAAATATATTACAAAATACAAAGTTGTATTTTAATAGAGGACTTTTCTTACTTATTTTAATGATTATTCATTTCTTATTTTCTAATATTTACCCATGAGAAAAAAGCGTTTAATTTATGTAGTGAAGTGAGGAAAAAAATCCTGAAAGAAACAAATCTTCTTATATAAGTTATGGAGATGAGTAATGTAAGAAAGTTGGAATAAAAATGAGAGGCTTAGGTTGGGGTCAATAATACAGAAATATTTTTTACGAGCCAAAAAATAAGAAGTAGATAAAAGAATGAGGTTTAGAATAGAAATAACTCCAAAAAAAACATTAGATACATCACTGTTATTACTTTTATCTTTGATTGTCTTAGTTTCTTTTTTCAATCTCAATTATCTACTCCATGTTCCTACAAAGCCTTTGATTCATTTGTCAATAATTCAAACATAATTCAAATACATATGGTTCCGTAAAATATTAATTAAATTTATTATGAAAGAAAGCGATGCAGTGATAACTCAAGTGTAAGCCAATATTTCAGATTATAAAGCCAAGTTGAGGATTAAGTGTAAGAGATGAGAATGTGTGCTGTGAGGGAGAGAGAAAATGTATCCTAATTTTCGTGTGACGTTTACATAACTATAATGTACGAGTTGCGACAACTGAATTGTCATACGTCACGATTAAGACGCCAAGTGGGAATGAGAATAAACGGTTTTGAGGTAGGAGGCAAGTGGTCAAACTATATTTGTGTCAGACATTCATGACTACTTGATGAAACTGGGATTTCAAATCCCAGAGTACTTGAGAACGAAGTATTATTAATTCTCAGAGTTTTATTGAAATAAATATTTGACAATAAAGAACCAATCAACTTTTATGAATTCACCTGGACAGAAATATTTAAACTCATCAATTTAAATGAAAATAAAATGGAAAGAGGTTGAAAAAAAAAATTGATAAATTAATTTATCTTTGTTCTTTAGATAATTCTTGAATGTTCGTTAGAGAAGATATATATATCTATAGTGGATATTGAGATTAAGATAGAAGATAAAAAATACATGAAAACATTTTTAGAAGATGAGAAAAAGGATTTTCATTGGATCAAGTAGAAAAAGAAGTATCAGAACAAAGAAATAAATGAAATTGTCTATTCTTAGCTTTTATTACCTTGAACATAGCGCTGAGGTTGTTGTAAATGTGGAGTGAAGATAAAAAGAAAGAAGTGGCACTTTTTCTTTCTTTATATACTTAGTATTGAGAAGAAGGAGTTGCCGGAACGATTATGAGATGTAGAGAAAGAGAACTCGAAAGAGACAAAATATTCTTGATCACACAAAAGCAAACGACTTGGCATGGCTTATTTTCTTACTGAGACATCACTGCGACACAATTGACTAGAGTTATTTAAGATTCTCATAGCTATTCAATTTTTCACTCTTATACATTTAATATCAAACTGATTTTATTAAACATCAGGAATATTCATCTTGATTATGTACTTCTCAATATACACAGACTTTGCACGTCTTCGAATCACTTTTAAGCTTTCCAATTGAATGAATAAATAAATTAATTGTTGATATTTTTTTTGTAATTTTCCTTTGATAATTAGATAAGTAAATGGTAGTAATAATTTCCTTTTATAAAGACTGATAGTATTGTTATATTATGACATTTAGTAGAGCGATTTATAAAAATTACGTCAGAAATTTTTTGTATTAAGGTAGTTTGGCATTGGCAAAACTCACAGCTGACTACCCTTTTTTTTTAATTTTATCTGAAAGACGATACCTCTATAACTTGAGAGAAAAGAAAAGAGATTTTTCTACTACTTTGTTCAGGAGATGTACACGGAGAAAAAATTCCAATAAAAATTACCGTGCTCAGCACAACAATCCACGCGCAAATGTCAATTCCCTAAAAAATTAAGACAACCTTCAAAGAAAAATTAGTAATCCTTTTAAAATTTTTATTATAGATTCAATATTTATTAAGAAGAGTAAAAGTAAAAATTCTTATGCAGCACGGTAATATTCGATAAATATTAATTTTTATTCAAACTTTAAACAAAAATTAGTAAGTGACTAGAAAAAAATGAGAATCTGTATATAATTTATTATGATCCGTGTGGTAGGAAAAATTCGGGTGCTCTCCTATAATTTTTTCTATTCTCGAGAGTTTCCGTGCTGGGTCGGGAATCTTCGAATTATCGGTCCAACACAATCTTTCTTTGTATTGTAAGACCGTTCACACAATCAAAAACATAAGCCGTAAAACGTACAATTTAAGACGTACGCGTGCATACTAACATCATAATAAGTTAAAAATTGGTTTGTACGCATGCGTACATCTTACGGCTTTTGTTTTTGATTGTGTGAACACCCTCAGTGCTATAGTTACTTTTTCCATATTGTAAACAAAGATGACATTCATATTTTTCGTTACGATTCAATATTGGCGGCAACACGTTATATCTTAACAATTTATGATAAGCTTAAACGGATTGACGCGGTGGACTCATGGGTAAGCGTCAGCTTGACACACGATGGGTCGCGGGTTCGAGTCCCGGCCGAGACAAAAGTCATTTATATGATTTTTCTCGGGCCACCGTGAGCGGGAGAGGAAGATCTCTTCGGAGAGCCGGGTGGTTGTGTATCGACGACACAGGTTTTCTGCGTAAGATCCCGATCGTAGGGATAGGGGGGGGCAGTATTGTAAAACGTGTGCCGTATTTCATTCCAACGAATTAATTAGTTAAGAAAGTTAATTATCAATGAACCTAATTTATTTATTTATTTGTTTATATAACCAAAAAAATTATCACTAAACTTAAATAAAATTGTTTGTCGGTTACGTAGTTATCACAGCTAACGTTACTAAATTTTCAGGTGCTGTGGAACACTAAATTTTCTGGTGCTGCCAAAGTAATTTTCAAAAAACTGAATGATACATTTTCTTATGTAACTTATAATTTTTGTATGTTGATCATTACTTTTTACTTTTCAGTAAGTTTGAACTCACATTCTTGAGCAGCACGGTAATTTTTGTATGGATTTTTAAATAAAAATTAACGGAATTTTTTCTCCGTGTACTTACTTAAAGTTATGCAAAAATAAATGAGCTCTTATGACTGTCCTTGTTCAATTTTACCGGAAATTGATGATTTATAAAAAATTCGTACAGTTGACCCACAGTAAAAAAAAACTCAACATAAAGAATAGTATTTGAAGTGCATTTAAGTTAAATTTCAACATGATTCACCACACAGTTTTTTTGAAATTTATGTTTTAACATTGTAACGCGGGGTCTGTCTTTGTTTCTCCACCATATTTACTAGGAAAAAATGCCGAAAATACTAATCAAAACAATTTATATAAAGTTTTTCTCTTATTTCTCATTAATAACTATTGCATTCTACTTATAAATTATTATTAAAAATCATATACACAAACTATGTAGAAAGTTGTTTGATAAATTTTAAATAGATTTTAACAGATTTCATTATTATTTTAGTCTGATGATTTTCGGAAATTATTTAATAAATGAATTTCATATCTATTATTTCTAAAACGTGCTTTTTCCTTGAAAGATTAAATTTTTATAAACACATAACCAAAATTAATAACTTATGCCAATAATTGTTAGAATATCATGAACTTATACATTTAATTATTTTTAAATTATATTAACATATAATATTAAACTACAACATTGTGCGAAATTTTCGCACGGGTCAGCTGGTAAACATAAATTGGTAATTGTATCGTTCAATTCTCACTGCTCCGATAACCTTGAAATTTTAGTATGTTGTGGAGTTTTTTAAGCTGAATCAGAAAATACATATACATACATATTGGGCACGGAAAACATATTTTTATGTAGTTTTTTAGCTTTGAAAAATTAAAGATGTACTCCATCTAAAATAGATGGTTCAGTATTGGAGAAAATTGAGGATGGATGAGGAAGAGAAGGAGTGTTAAAAATTTAGACCCAATGTTAACACTTGTTTTAACTTTTTAACGCCCCCTCCTTGTTGCCTAGTCTTCAATTTTCTATAACATAAGTATAATTATTTAAGAGTAACGAATATCATATTTTTGACAAATGTAAACAAAGACTACTTAATTTTGCAAAAATTCTTTAGATAGTAATGTCATTTGAATTGAACAAACCTTTTCTGAGAAATGTTGCATGGAAAGAAATCAGCGTATTGATTAAAATTTTCAATATAAAAAAACTATGTAAAGAAATGCTTTCTACGCTCTATGTATGGATATCAAATTAATGAGCATGATCACCTCTACAATATACTAAAATTTCAAAGTCCGATGCATCGGAGCTGTGGAGGTTAAACGATACAATTACTCATAAATTTATAGTATCATCGTTTACTTTAAGCATAGATCAGGGATGTTGTCATTTTACATTTTGAAATAAAGTAGAACACTGAGAAAAAACGTGAATCAACAAATTAACTATACGCAGAGAAGTGTATAGTAAAAATTATCCTGAATTTTATGGTAATTTGGTGCGACTGTAGTGTGAGAGTAAAAATTACGAAACTGCATAGTAATTTCTACTCTAATTTCAACTTAAAGATTACTATGCAGTTTAGTAATTTTTACAATGTGTATAGTAATTCTTACTCTCACACTGCAGTGTTACCAAATTACTATAAAATTCATGGTAATTTTTACTATATATTTCTCTGCGTGCAATAAATCAACAAATGTTAATAATTTTTAATGCATTAATGAATTGAAAATTGATAAACAAAAAGTGCAATCGGCATTTCTAAACTTATTCTAATAAATTAGTACATTTTCTTGAACGTTTCACTTTACTCCCTCCCATTCCACTTTACCCTCTCTTCCTTTAAATCAAAGATATTGAAGTTAAAATATTGAGAAGTCGTATTTGTTGAGTAATAAATCGAATAACTTTCATTTTAATATTTATATTACTTAATTAAACCAACAAACCTATTTAACTTAACAACAATTTGTTATTATTTACTTACCCCAATCGATCATCTAGATTAATGTATGAATATTAAAATATTGATATAGAAAAGCAATTAAGCAATATTTAATATTGAAATATCCCAAAGTTAAAAATGAAACAGTGGATAAAGGGATTTCAGTATTGGAACGAACTGGATTTTCGTTGAATCAACTGACTGGGGAATAAAATAAATGAATAAACATTGTTTTTCATGAGCATTGATTTTTACATTTATCAGGAAAAATATTGGACGCATATTTTTCGATATTTTTTGTGATCTCGAGCGTGGGATCTAGTTAGGTATCCTATAGAAGGGAATGACGATAAGCATCTCGTGATAAATCGTTGAACAACGTTTATCCCGCTCGTTACCGACACGAGAGGCGGTGACTCGGCCAACTGCACCCTGTACGTGTGCAATGAATCTTCCTCGAACCAAATCGAATCGACACGTCACCCCCTACACTACACCATTCTCATATATACTCACTTTGAGAGTAGTCGCACCCTCATTTTCAAAAATTGGATTCATACGTAAATTAAATTCCGCTTGAGCCAACTGTGAACCTACTAGTTGGACATTGTTGTAGATTTGTTAGTGTAGGACCCTACTCGCCGCTTCTCTACATTCATGCATTCACTTCTAGTTTAACAATCAGCTCTGATTTGCAGTGAAAAAAAATATTTCAATTACCAACTCTGTCATTTACGAGGCACTATTTTTATTTCAGCTATAAAAAGAAATATATTGTTTTAATAAATATATATTTCTTTTTTAATTTATCCTATTATTCATGTTGATGTAAATTGTAGAGACTCTCTACCAGAAAGGAACTATATACATATGTAATAAGCTAGTGTTAGTGTTTTCAATATGGCGAAAGACCTCATAGAAAGTCGTTTGTTAGTGTTCAATAAAATTGCGAAAACTATAAAAAAAAAGATATAATACGGTTTATGAATTATTGTAACCAGATCCTTTATTATAAAAGGAATCTATTGATATTTTACATGAATTGTAAAAAGAATTTTTATTTGTAATAATATTGAATCAGAGCTTATTCAGGAAAATATATTAATGTATCAACTTTAGGAAAGACTTTAGAAAGATTAGGAAGTTGTAATGGAGTTGATTTCTGAAATTCAATATATTGTAATATCTTTAAGTCTTGAAGCATACAGATAAGTTTTTGAAAAAAAAACATGCATGCATGGAAATTTTTTTATTATTGAAATACTTTGTTATTGGAATTTAAAGAAAATACTTAACCTAATGTAAATCTTTGATATTGTAACAATAAGTACCTAATTTAGAAGTAATTTTTGTAAGCCTATTATGGACCTGATAAACACTTCCTAATAAATGACTAACTAAGATATCGTTTCAGTTTAGTTCAGAAGGTTGTGATTGGAAAATTATTGGGTACCCGAGTAAAAATGATCAGTTTTTGAGCACGCCCAAAAGAGGTTCGATTCAAGCCTGAATCATTTTTCAGGTTCATTGAAAATATTTTTGGGCAATGGAAATTTCTCTAAATCAAGATTGGGCTTCTTTTGGGTCTATTTATTTTTTTCGAATAGTGCAAAATCTTATTTCATTCTATAAACAAATTGATCAGGCATAGGTTGGGAATGTCTAATCTACGTTTATCCACTCAATTCCCAATAAGGGTTTAATAAATATTAAGGCATGCTCAAAATGAACTCTACTCGGATATGAGTACGTATGTTAGAATATTGTTGGCAATAACATCTCGAAGATAGATAAAGGTATTGACTCTGATCTTACGTTTCTTGAAAGATAGCAAGGTAAATATGCAGATTAACCTATACATTCTCAATTTCGGAGAGAACGATGATTATCAAACTGCATTTAAATTTAGGTCATAAGAAGGACGGCGAAACGCAGAAAGTCACGAGATAAGTACCGGTACGAAACATGGAAAATAAGATACAAGTGTGGAATAAATTGAGTGCACTTATCATCCTTACCATGGTAGAGTGTTCTAATGCGTAAGTAGGTAGATTTAGGTTTGATTCCTGGTCTTAGGAATATGCTTTTTTCGGAAAGTAAACTTGTAGAAGCTGTAAAAAAACTGCAAAAATGCGAGGAGGAGGAGGGTGTGTGGTCTAGAATGCAATAATTATTGATAATTCTCTAAAGAAGATCTGAAAAAAAATTTAACCCAAGTCGGTCAAGTTATTTTTTATAACAAAAAAAATGATAAAATAAATCAAGTAGAAATATGAATGCTAGTTTATCCAGCTCAATGTCTGAATGTTGACAGGATGTGAGAATATTTCTCTTTCAAAAAAGAAAGGATAAATTTTTTATTTAAATATATCATGAATATTTTGTCGTACAATTATTTCATATTATTTATGAAAGAAAAAATTTGTTACAAACAATAGGAAATAGTTTTGTGTTTTATCGAAGTTATTGAGAGATTTCTTTCATAGAAAGTTGGTCGTGTGAGCACAAAGTGCACTCAAGCCTCGTTTTATTTTTATTCTCAAAATGTCTGAAGAAAACAAATTTATATGTTTGAAATTTAAAAGGTTTCTGTTAGATTCTTTTAGCATCTAACAGAATATTCCATGTATTATTTAATTAACAACTAACACTGTCACAAACCTTTGCACATTTTTTCTCAAGATTTTACGACTCCAAACTTTCTTTTTTGCTCTAAAAGTCACAGCCATCTTCCATTCATTCTCCTACTAAATTCGCTGTCTAATATTTCTCTAAAACAGGACCTTTTCTAAGAGGCATTAGTTTAAATTAGAGTTTATTCAAGTCCTGTTAAAGCCAACTACTCTAAGAACTAAATTTGTATTGATTTGAATCTCATAATTAAGTCTGCTTTGTCAGATTTACCAACATAGAAGAAATTTTGTAGGAATTTTTACTAGTCAATTTAGAGTAAAATTTACTAGCCAAAAAAATTGAAAATTACTAGATTTTTTAAATAAGAATATTTAATTAACTTAGAAAAAAGTACTTTTCTGGTTGGTAAAAATTACCAATTCTCTTACACAGTAAACCTTAGTAAGATACCATTTTTTTTAATGATGAAAATGTTCAATTTTTTAAAGTTTACTTTCAATATTGTGTACTTGATTACTTGATAAGTGATTTTAAGAATAGTTTTGTTCATATAACTTTGATGATTACTTAATAAAAAGAGGTACAAACGATAATATGTGAAAAAGGTCAATTTTAAAAGAAATTGTTGTTATTTTGAATTGTAAAAACATGAAAAATTAACATTTTTGCATAAGTTTTTTTTTCCAACTTGTTTGTTTTTTTGGGTAGATTATAAAAAAAATATGAAAACTTCATTCGATTACTTGTAAAAAAGTTATCAACAATTATACGTGAGTAAGTGCCTTTTCATGAACATTTAAAACCCTGAAACCAGTATGAGTTGTCATTTTTTTTTATTCTCGTAATTTTTTTCGTAAAGTTGCCATAATAATGAAGATTTTTTTTAGAAAACCACTCAAAAAGAGTCTCTCCTTTTCTAGAGTCAAAAAACGAGGAGACCGCGATAGTGTAAAATTACCAAAAATAGTAAAAAGTCCCTATGTTGGTAGGTAAAAATTTCTAGAAAAAAATTTAAGAATTTTAGAAATTTACTTTCTATCCAATCTATCCATTGAAACACTTCTACTGACATTGAATATTAAAAAGAAATTAAATTTCTACAATTATAAATATTTTTCTAGAAATTTTTACCTACCAACATAGGGACTTTTTACTATTTTTGGTAATTTTTATGAACCAGAATAGTACTTTTTTTCAAGTTAATTAAATATTCTTATTTAAAAAAACTAGTAATTTTTAATTTTTTTGGCTAGTAACTTTTACTCTAAATTGACTATCAAAAATTCCTAGAAAATTGTTTCCTTTAAAGTCTTGGTAATCGCTAAACATGCTTAAACGTTTTTTTTTGCTACAAGATATCAATGTTCAAGTATCACTCCTACACCAAAAAAAAAGTTCTACTAATTTTTAATTTCTTCTTCAATTAATTTTCAATGTTTATAAATCTAAATATTATTTAGCGCTACCATATTTTTCCAATTCAGATTAAATATAAATTAAATATTTATTTATTAAGTCAGTTTTATTTAATTCCTTTTTTTATTAAATACTGAATTTTTTTTTTTTAATTTTTAAAAAAAATTTTTTTTCTCCGGAGGGTTTATTTCACCTAGACTTCCTTTATCATTTATACATTACATTAATTACAGAGAAAATTCTGGAAAATTTTTTTAATGAATATATTAGGAAGCTGATAAAAAAAATTATTCTGTAAATGCAGGAACAAAAACAACCTTAGACAATTTTATATATGAAAAATGAAGAAAAAAGAGCATTACCGTACTCATAAGGGTCTTCATAGAGTGCCATACGGTACACAATATGCATGTGGTTACGTAAAAAAAAATAAGAAAAAAAAAACAAGCACGTCAGAACAAAGGAGAAAAAATTATGCAATAGAAAAAATGATTATGTGATGTAGATACATGAAGGAGTGGGCACGAATAAAGTAGGACATTGTGAGCGACAGGTTGAAAACCACGAGTGATTCTAGGTTGAATACCCAATGTTGACGCAACAACGCATCCTGATGGACAGTAGGACACTTGTGACATACGCGAGAGGGTTCTCGTAGTCGGTTTTATAAATGAAGATTCCATTTCGTGGTTGAGCGCACCACATTTTTATGCATACATATTTTGCATGGTGATCTAAAGGGTTGCTTCATTTATCTGGCACTTCTTTACCAAACATTAAACTCACTCGACTTGATTGATAAAAAATAAAATAGCATATTTATCACTTTACTTATAAAAGAATAAAATTAATTTATATTTATTTTTAACGATAAAAAAGTGCAAGTAAAATCTGTGATTTAAAAAATGACCGCAAAAAATGTAATAAAAAATAATGAAAGCTTGAAGGTAGATGTTGAGTAAAAAAGCATATAGTGTATATATACATAAAGTAAGGGTACTAAAGGAGATTCATCTACAACAGTCATCCCTTGCGATTAGCTTTAGTTGATAAGGGATACAAAGAGAGCCGCCTTTTGCCACAACACTATCTCACGGCGAATTATTGATTAATCGATTTTCTACTCACCTCTACAACCCTCTGACATGCTTCTTGCATCTTCTTTCAGGAATGGAATGACTATAAGCTCAAGTGGAACCCTGAAGAGTACGGAGGAGTGGATACTATTCACGTGCCATCTGAACACATATGGTTGCCTGATATTGTGCTTTACAACAAGTAAGTGCCTACTTCATTAATTATTTACCCATAAATTAACTACAAAATCATCTAGTGGCAATTTACTTTTTTTTTCTTCCGGAGGTTTGATCATTAACAGTAATATTATGTTGGAAACAATAATGTGACTTTTGTGATTTAAATGTGTAACGAGAATGCACTTGGATTTAAGGTGCAAGCCTGTACAATGTTTAATGTCTTTAACAAACTATACATTTTTCACACACTCAACAAGTGTAAACAATGTCCACAAAATATGTATAGTTTGTTTATAGACATTCTACATAATACGTTTGTGAAATCTTGGATTTGTAATGAACTGATAATTAATTTAATATTAAAGAGGATCTTGCATTAAATCAAATTAAAGATTAATATATGAAAATTCAAAAAGTGATAGCTAATAATTCAAAGAAATTAAGTTCGCTTTATCAATCAATTTTACCATTTAATTTAGCAATAATAAATGTATAAAGTGGAGTTAAAAGTGAGGTTAAACACTAAACCCAATGGCACAAGTAAATTCAGATTTATTGTAAACAAAACGATCAAAAGTTTCATAATTTTGTAATAAATCAATTTTAATTGTTAAGTTTTATTTAAATATTGTCATTTATCTTTAAATCAAATTTTAAAATAGGTTTTTCCTATACTATACTATTAGTCGTTCAAGAACCTTCCAAAAACGAACGAATGACGGCTATTTTATTTACCAACCGAGATACTGTTGTTTTTTTCGTACAAACAAAGGATGATAAAGAGTTTTAAATATTTCATTATTAATTAGAATTTATATTTTACGGTGGAAAATTAAAATTTACTCACAAAAAAATTGTGAGGTTAGTTCACCATATTAACATAGGAAAGAGAGGGTAATATGAATCAACCGTTATAAATGTGTTTCATTTTGATAATCTCATTTCAAGACAATCTCATAAAAGCTTGTATTGCTAGAATAGCAATACTTCACTTGCTCATATGGTTCAGATAATTGTGGTATTTATCTAGATAAAGCTATCTAGATAATAAAGGCACAAAAATTGCTGCGACAGCAAATCTGTTTCAGCTATACTTTGGATTCTTATTACAATTATTTTTTTTTTCAAGTTATTTGAAATCATTGATTTTAATTATTAATTATGTTTCGACTAACCAGTTAATTTACGAATAATTAAAAATAAATTTTCGATTTAAGCAAAGATTTAAATAATTTTTTAATCTTCTATTTATTGTAAGGAAATTAAATATAGCACGACGTTGAATTTTTTTTTTGTAGAAGAAAAAATTTTCTAAATGCAGCTAAAAATCTGTACCAAAATAAATCCTCTCATAACGTTGGTATGAAATAACGACTGTGTATAAGCCCACATAGCATCGAAACTTTGAGTGTCAATATCTCTAAAACTAAGCGAGATATCGAAAAATTTTATTCTTTATTTTCGTTTTATTTTGGGCTGTTTTATCAATATTCATCGTCAAATCATGACGCCATGAATACTGTAGGCATCTCGTTATTACTATAAAACAAATACGATCAGTGTATGATAGTTTTTTTTTTATTCATATACTCGGGTATTGTAACAAAGTCAAAGTTAGTTCAAAAATCTCTCTTAGTAATTTAAAACATTCTGTAGGTAAACAATGATTTTTATAAAAACTTTAAATTGCAGAAAAAAAGACATTTACACCTATTTATAGCTGACAAATTGCTGAAAATTATTTAACTCATGCAGTTTATAATATTCATTTGAATAGAATCCCGACGCAAGTTTCCAAGAGTTGTAAAACGTTTTTTATTTATACTTGATAGAATAATTCAGAGTTCAAATAAATTTTTAATTTAGATATAAAGCTTCTTTTTTGCTGCTTTTACAGTAAATCTCGAGAGACTCATAGTGTAGTGTCACACCCAAAACCAATTCAGCCGATTAAACTTCAACTCAAGCGTGAAACATTCATTCATCGCACATCAGAATATTTCAGAATGATTTTCACCACTTTTCCTCATTAAATTTTAGTATACATCATCATACCATTTATTCGTACATTTTGTAGATCTCAGATTAAGATTTAAAATTGAGAACGAATCAGTCGTAGTGGTGAATACTCTCGTTTTCACATTTTTTTTTTGCTTTCTTCATAAAAAGCATGCTACCTGATATTCCTATTTTAAGTTTTGAGTTTCTTCCTCTCTTGCATTCGCAGCTTTTACTACGCGAGAAAAGTGTATCGACGAGAAAGTGGATGCAGGAAAAAAAGAGGGAAAAGGATAAAAAAGAAACTAAGAGAGATGGAAAAAGAAAGAGGTCGCGCCGTTGCCATGTCGACGTCTCAGCGACAATCGAGTTTTGGTAATCCGAGTAAAGGAAAGAAGAAAGATATTGCATCTACTATTTTTTTTTAATTTTATTTTTATAGAATGCGGGAGAGGAGAAATAAACTTGTCAAGTCTTAAAGACGATCTAATATTATCAAGTAATGGAAATTAAAATACCTGAGGGAGATGCAAAAGCTGTACTAATCCAAAATTTATTTCTATATTTAACATAGTAGTATAATGAAAAAATTAACATTTTGATGAAATTATTTAAAAAATCATTCACTTCGAACTCATAAAGTTTTATAGTCTAAAGTAGTTTTTACTGCACCTGAGAACGTTAAGGTGACAAATCTTGACCTCTGGCAAATAGAGGTAGTACAGTTGAGTCGTGTTATGAGACTGTCACGTTCGAGTTTGACTGGAGAGCTTGCCTCAACATATGCACTAAAAAAGGTTTCCTTCATTTCTCTAATATCAGACTGAACTAAAAGTTTGAATTCACTGTAACAAAAATGAATACAGATTTTTTTAAAATCCTTTTAGCGATAATAACAATAATATTTCTGAAAAATATTGAAAATGAGTTTGACAAAAGGATGAATCTAATATAAATAATCAAATTGCTTTGTTAATTTGAATATAATTCTTTTCGAGGGGTACGTCCACTTTTTGGTGATTAAACACTTATAGACAACTCCACGACTACCCGAGTTAAAATAAATAGACCCAAAAGAAGCTCTAAATGAAAAAAAAGCCCAATACAGACCCGATTAAAACCCAATCTTGATTTAGACAAATTTTCAGTGCTCAAAACAAGCCCATTTCGAAGGAGCCGAATTAGGATTCAAGCCCAAACATTATTTTCAGGCCTAAAACACGCCCAATTCGAGCCCAAAAGTCTTTTACAAGCTCACAACGAGCTGAATTCAAGCCTAAAAATATTTTCAGTGAGCCTAAAAAATGATTTGGGCTTGAATTGGGCCTCCTTTGGGCGCGTCCAACGACTGATCATTTTTACTTGGGTAGTTCAGGATGATTCTTTGCGAAAAATATATTCTGTCAAGACTGGGACTCGAACTTGGACCTTCCAGTTACGCGATTAATAAGCTTTCTTGCCAATCAATATAATTCGCTTCAAATTGTGCCTGTATTTGTCATATGTGACTTCCCCCTTTGGGGGTCCCTCATATGGCCTAAATAAATTTATTCACTATTTTAGTGGAACCCAGCACAAATAATTTATTCTTGGAGGTGTCCCCAGAACGGAACTCTACTCTTTAATTGTTCTAAAAAATTCAATTTAAACATTTATTTGTCTTTTAAACATTTTAATTAGACTAATGTAATAAGTGCCTAATTTTTTGAATAAATACTTATGTAGCACGTAAAATTAGTCAATTTTATGAAGTTGTAATTAAGTAGTAGTTAGATAATTTGAAATTGGTTAAATCTTATGTTATCTTAAACAAAAATTTATCAAGCATAGGTTAGGATTGTCTAATTTGCACTTACTTACATAAGGTCAATGTCTCAATCGTCGCTCGTGAACCTATTCTCGTTCAGTAAATTTTATTTGGTAATCAAAAAATATTTTTCTGCAAAATGTTGATCAAAAAAAATATTTTGGTATCTTTGTATTAACTCATGAATATTCAACCATTGAAGAATATAATCATGTATCCTTTATAGAAGAAAAAATTAATTTTAAGTTTATTGAGCGAGAATAGGTTGATGAGCAACAATTGGGACAGTAACCTTAATGGCAACAAGAGCTCCATAGCGATGTAGAAATGTCTAAAATAAATTCTACCTAAGACTATGGCAAGATATTTTATTTTCCATTCTTCTCTCAGTGCAAGTGACGTATCCGAATTTTTTAAATCCCAATAGCATTGCTCATAACAGAATTTGGCATGTCGAAGACATTTTTGATCAGACATTCAAAGATTTTTCGTAAGCTTAACACCTTTAGCCATGTTTTAGTATCATCTGCGTGCCAGAGTTTCTTTAAAGAGTCTATAACCGAAAAAAAATCGGACTTTGTTAACTCTATGTGAATTTTGGCGATCAGCTTTTATTCTCCCACTTTTTTATCTTTAATATATAGATATACTCAGTCAGTATTTAAAATTCCATCGTTCGTAATGTACAAAAATAATAACGCAATCATAGTTTTATATGTAATTGTAATTTGTTGAATAAAAAAATTAAGTTATTGACAATTCAATTATATTTGTATGTTGGGTGCAACCAGTTCCCCACAAAATATGGCACTGTAACGCCATCTACACTCTCATGACTAGACGTACGTTATTTTTTATTTTCGTTACATAATAGTCAATATTTGGTTCTATTCGTGAATTTACAAAAACACAAAGTAAATTCTCCTTTTCCTTATCAAATAACACATTGTTGTTAAAACAAAGATTGTATTTATTGTACTCTAAATCTAAATTATGTTAAAATAATACACCTTGCGTGTCTTCAATGTTTAACTGTTATACACAAACTGTAGAGTCTGGTAGTCATTTTCATCACCCTTCAGAGTGTATTAAAATCTATAGTGTGTTTACGGAGCTTAGCATTGAACGTATGTCTATATATTTACGGTAACATAATTTGAATTTGCAGTGTACTTCAACACAGTTAAGCAAGTAACAGTAAGTCTCAGGAAGATTTCTAGTTTTTCATTTATTAATTTAAAAGTGAGACATGTTTTGAAATTAACACAAAATCTGTGAAATAAAGTAAAAAAACGTTCCAGACATCTTTCAATGATGGTAATTTTTCTTCATGTACATTCCACATAAGCGAAAATGAACGATAGAAGTAGAGTTCGGGTACAATGGGCATTGGGCCAACAATCCATCTTTAAGAAGCACCGTCGCTTTATTACCGTGACGGTTTAGTAGAAGTTCAGTGACTCTAAAGTTTAGATGACACCGTGGAAAAGACGGAGAGAACGAAAGATGCAGTGAGAAAGAAACTAACGATAGTAATATGGAATGTAGAATAACTAAATGAAACGTTTAAAAGGAGTAATGCTGAACTCGATCGATTGTCCGGAATCTCATGAGGTTACTCGTTTTTGCTATTGTCAACGTTGTTGAATCTAGTCTTCCACGATTGATGCATTGAGGAAATGAACAGTCTACGGTTCAGGATGTTCAGCACTAAAGACTACTCTTACTAAATTGCAGATCGAAAAGATTGAAAAAATATTTGTTCAATGGATCACCACGATTAAGGCAAATTTAAAAGCTAAGAAGCTTTAGACAATATCCTGTAAATTTGATATAATAATATTGTGAAATAATTATACGAGTAACGATTTTTGAAAAAAATGAAAAGTTTATTGAAATGACAAATTATTAACTTCCCATTAGGAAGTTATTGTAATTGGGTTGATTGGTGACATTTGAATTTTCATCATATCTTCACGTTTCAAGATACTTGCAAGCAAACTAACCGATTTTCAGAATGATGTGTGCATGTACGTACGTACGTATGTCTGTACGGATGTCAGCATTTTTTTCGTTTTCGATATCTCAAGAACGGATTAAGACATCGACTTCAACCTAAATTTATTCGAAAGATATTATTATAAAGAAGATCAGAAAGAAATTTGAACGAATTCAGTCGAGCCGTTTTTTTTATAACGAAAAAACTAATAATAAATGAATAAAAAAATTGACTATTTAATATACTTTTAAGCGAAAGAACAACAATTTCATCCGAAAATTAAGTCGATATTGACTACACATTATTGTTCACAACCAAATATGACTTTTAACAATTACGAATTGTTTATAACAATTAATAATAGGAAGTTCGTTGTGCTAGCACAAACAAAGTGTGCTCAGATCTATTTGTTTATAATTAAAGAAAAACGCCTGAAGTGCTAAAGTAATATAAACAAATGAGTCAAGCATTGTTAACAAAAAATTCCGTCGTTTGTCTATCAACATATAGATGAAGACATACAATTATTAACTTCCCATTAGGAAGTTATTGTAATGGGGTCGATTTTTCAAATTCGTAATTTTATCATATCTTAACGTTTTGAAAGATTTAAAAAGCATATATATATAAGGAGGTTCAAATATTGACGTATGTATGTAGATATGTGCGTGTGTATGTCACTATGTTTCTCGATATATTGAAAATCATTGGAGATATCGACTCTAAACAAATTTCATTTTAAAGATAATACAATGAAGAAGACCTGAAAAAAGTTTGAACAAGTTCGATTGAACCATTTTTTTCTCATAACAAAGAAGTGTAAAATAAGTTGAGTAAAGAAGACTTGATGTGATTAAACAATTGTGTATTGTTTATGTTGAGGTTTAGACTTTGTCGGTGGCGACATCTATGGCTGTCGTGAAGTGCATAAGGCCCACGACACTAGCTCTCCCTTCCGGTTTGTGAGATTGTTCCCTGAACGCCTTCACTCACTCTCTTTCGTGAAGCTTCTTGGTGTTACAACGCGTTCCTTTCATATTGATAAAAGTCTTTGTATTTTGGTTTACTTATATAAATATTATTTTAGTAATTCTTAGAGTATTAATTAGAGTGTTAAACAAACTTAGTTTTGGATAATCATTGTGTTATTAATTGGCTCAATCAAGTCCTCTCTGATCTACCATTCCAATAGTTTATAACAACAGTCATTTTTTATAAACAAAAAAACCAAAAAATGACAAAATTACGGATTTCAATGAATGAATAGTTTGTTGTCAGGGCACAAACTAAGCCCAAACCCATTTTATTATGATATTATTGAACTTACTTTGTACTAATGAGTCATTATAATGATCACTCGTTAGTCTATACAAATATAAAAAACTATTCGTTATATTCCATTTAATATCGGGAAAGAGATATCTTGTTAAAAATGGCTTCAAAGACGCGAAAAATTTATAATTTTGAATAAATGAATATAAAGTGAATTTATAAATAATAAATATTTACAAGCTTATAAATTTTACATAATGGTTCGTAAGCTTAACATACTATTGGCTTTGAAACTAAAAATAAAGTGTTATTGGTTTCGAATATAAAAGCTGATAAAGATTAAAAAATCAAAAGATTAATAATTCAATACAAAAGAATTTGGAAGAGACAAAAAAATATGAGAAATTTCAAATTAAAATCTGATGAAAATATTTGGAAAAATTCCATTGTTAAAGTTTAGTGACATAATTATGAAATTAAAAAAACAAACATTTGGAAAAATTCTAAAAAGTTTTGACGAACAAATTGCTTTCATAAATTAGTACCCATGTGTCATTTAAAATTAATCAGGATCGACTTGTGAACAATTTATTAGTTGTATAACTTGTCTTTGTCATCAATAATTTCTTACAGAGCACATACCACGAATTACGATGAAAGCAGTCTGACTTTTTTTTTTATTTTTGCTCTTTTTCAACCTATTCGTTTCATCCTTCTCGTAATTTCAGAGAGAAACTTTTCGACAAGTTTAGTAAAACCCAAGAAGCTTCTTTAATAGTAAACGTAATTACATTCGACAAAATTCTTCGTTGGCTCTTAGTAGATTTCCAATTTTATAAAATTCTCCAAACTAACCAAATTGTTTGAAATAAATTCTTTAAAGATGTTTAACCACTGGAAGAAACTTCTATTGGTAATTTTATAAACCTTTTTTTTTATATTAACGATGCTCTCAATGAAACTCATTACAATTCTTTCAATTAAATAAACAATGCATTGAAATGAAATAACATTTAAATTGAAACACCTGTAAAAATGGGTTATTAAATTTATTTTTGTCGTGATAAAAAATTTAATAACTTTTTCTCCCAGCATGTGTGGCTATTAATGGTACAAATATGGACATAATGTGTTTAATATATCAGGTTAGTTTCCATGTCAATAATTTTTAATTTTCAAATAAATAGAAAATTCGTTAATAAAATTTCACTCGTAAAACCAAATAAAACTGATTTATTTTTAAAAATATTTTATTTCAGAAAACATTTTAAGAATTATATTTTACAGTTATTTGGTCTCAAGAGGAAAAAAAATAATTGGCATTTCTATGAAGGAATTTTACCAGTTCAATATAACTAGAGAGTTCTGAAGCAAAAAAATAAACTAATTATACTACTTAAAAAGTTGAGTAAATTTATTATAATTGCCATTAAAATTCATTATTGATGCTAGACTATACTTATAATTATTACCTATAATAAATTTAATAACAAGATAACGAAGCTTCCCCTATCAGTTGTAATTTCTATTCTTGCAGTTACTCTTTTCGCGATGATTCCACCAAGTTAATTATAACCCTTCCTCATCTCCGTTAGCAATGGATGAAAAGAGTGTGTCGTGTCCACAGGGGTTGGTGGAAAGCACTCGAGGACTCGAATATAGTACACAGAGAGAACGGACGCGCACGCGAAGCCATTATATTCAAGCGTGGAAGTGCCGGGTGACCTAAAATATGCCGAGTGCACGACTCTGTTATACAAAGTACTCACACTCATTCTCTTCATCCTTCTGTACACGTTCGCGCATAAGCGTACTTCGCTACAGATCTACATGTAACTATATATCCTCTGCCTCGCCATAAAACTCATACTTTGGACCTTTTCTGGACCTACCTCTCACACCCAACGTGGAGTCTTTCTTTTTTTGTACAATTCCCACCTCCTATCTATCTTTTTCACCTCCGTTTTAGCTTTCATTCTCTGCTCTATGTCCCGTGTTCGCTGGAAGTGCACGAGCTTTCACCATTTCTCGCCTTCTTTTACTCTGTCTGCAAAGATTTCTCGTCTTATTTGCTCGTCGCTTCCCTTATTTCCAACCCCTTGATCCTTTTTACCACTTTTCAACTATATTATGTTGTCTGCCTTTCTTTTGTTATCCTTTACTCCGCAAACTTTTTAATACGCTTAAGTCTAGACTCTGGATAATTTTCGCAAAGATTTTCTTTTTAATTTTGGGGATATTAATATTTGGATAAAACCATTGTCATCAGAACTTTAAATGTTTATTTCATCTGTGTAATATTGTTGATGACACAAGCTTAAAACAGACCGAGCCAAGATGGGGATACTAAGAGAATATCTCTGTTTTAATTTCTCTTCATGGGTCTCTATTACTTTTAATTTTGACTTGTTGTTGAAAATATTTTATCTCTCATGGTAGAGAATATTAAGTTTGAGAATAAAACGCTGAAACTCCATCTAGCGGTCAAAAAAACAAACACATGGGGAAACACTATAATAAGATACCAAATGGTATACACGCAGAGAAATGTATAGTAAAAATTACCTTAAAAATTACTACGCAGTTTAGTAATTTTTACAGTGTGCACAGTAATTTTTGCAATGAGTATAGTAATTTTTACTCTCATACGGCAGTGTTACTATTTTTAATAACCAAATTACCATAAAATTCAGGGTAATGTTTACTATACATTTCTCTGCGGGTCCAATTATTCTAGAAAGATATACAGTATTATTTGGTTTTCACAAAAGGACAAAATAATTCAAAAAAATTATAAGTCATAAAATAGTTATTAATGGTCGAATGATTTTCGCTCGAACTTTTTTTTAGTATAATATAAAGTAATAGTTAAAAAACATCATCCTAGTCTTCCTTCCAACAATTTCCGCATGATCAATAATTCCTCGAAAATATTACCCGATATTTTCTCACTTTTTATTAAATCGGGAATGAATCGATAATCGAATAAGAGTTGACCGAATCATCGAAATGGATAAAGCGGCAGTTTTAGATAGTAAAATAACGTCGATAAAAAACAATTACCGGAATGTAAATTAAAATTAATTGCGGGGGATGGTGGCGTGTTATCAAGCCTATTATCAAGTACATAGAGATTGAGGGTAGGAGAGGAATATTGTGGAGAGTTTGATCACCCCTTTTGTGGTTTTAATTGTGGATGCAATTTACTGGTAAACGTTGCGAGTGAAGATACGATGCGATAAGAAATAAGGGTTGTTTTACAGAATAGAGGTATCGTAGTAGGGTAACACAATGGATCGGTGTGATCTGGGACGAGTTGCAGGTGCGGTAATCCAGTGATAATGGAGTAACGAGATTCTCTTGCACGTACTTACGTTCTTCGCATATTTTAACGTTGCATTTTCCCTCTCAGAAGTAGAAGTTGTGTAAAAGAGAGAAGGGTTAAGAGCAACAAGGAAGGGTCGTCTGTAAGGGATGCGTGTTATTTTCTCGTTGGAATAAATGAGGGAGGGAATAAAGGTCACTATGCTGGACATTCCTTTGCTAGATTGTTTACCTTTCCTGTACCAAGATGATAAGCTTCCAGGAAAAAACTTACAAAAAGCTTCACCGTAGAGAGATAAAAATATAAGTGAAAATGGTTCAATTCAACGGCTTCTCTGAATTGAATCACATATTTTTTTATTAGAATAAGCTTCAGGCAATTTGCACTAGAGCTTTAGGAATGATAATTTCATATAATAGCTCCAAGCTTTTTCATATATATTTATATCTGTATATATATAAATGTATTTGATATATTTTTTGTTAAGAAATTTAATATGAAAATATTTGTAATATTTTCTTATCAAGAACCGTATCATAATTAGATACTTTGAAGATCAAATTTCATTATTAACAAATCACACAGATTAGCATAAAAAAATAACTATGTATGTGGTTTTGTTGGAATATTATTTTGAATAAGTGCAACCACGTTGTTACACACTTAACTGACTTGTGCTTTTTCTCTTAATTCTATTTGGATCGGTATGTGAAATCAAATTACACTGAGTACGATGCAACGTGACTAATCGTGAGATCCGCCATTTTTCAACTATATTTTAACCATAGATTGTTACAGAATATATATAGGTGGGTATAAATATATCATTGTAACCAAGTTGAATGTTAATTGAGTCAAAATTAAACATTCCATCAACAGTGAAAAACTAATATTTCTGAATAAAAAATAATTTGATTCTTAATTATAATTATATTGGTGGTCCAGAGTCTTTACATTGATACCACAGGCCTTCACTGTAACACTAATGTGATGTCAATGTAATCTAATTCCAGTGCAAATAAAAGTAGGGTAAATAAGAAATTTCATTACACTTTGTAAATTGAAGTTCTTGTTTTTGAATATTAATAAACTCACATCGTAATCATGGTGAATAATCATTCACATGCTGAATTAGTACGATCTCGAATCAGAAAATATCGATGAGCCTTACATTGATTAAAGTGTTATAACATTACTTTTAAATTGGATACTTTGCTAGGATATTTTATTTTATATTTCGAAGATCATTGTCCCATTGAAAATAGAACAAGCAATGTTGCATTAATTTATCGCAATGTTACCAATGTAAGAGTCAGATTAAAAAAATTTACATGGAGATCTTGAGTTTACATTCGTTCCATTGATAATAGTTTTTAGCAACATAACCAACGCCAATTAAGGACATGTAAATATTAACAGTGTAAGTTATTGAATTCCGAAATGAAAAGTTCTATTTTAAAATCGAGAATTTTCTATATAGTTACAAATTATTTTATAAATAATTAAAAATTCTCTATTAATGCGTTAAATAGTGATGTCTAACGCATAAATATATAACATGTTATAGTTTCCATTCTAATTTTAATTGAAATGTCCATAAATTATAATTAAAGAAACAATTTGTAAAAAAGGGGTATTTTGATCAGCTAGTTACTACGAAGAGCGATAGAATCTATGGAATTAAAAAAAAAAAATACTTTTGTTGATAATTTTTCATTTTTTATCTAAATATTTCACAATAATTATCGATGTAACACTGTACATCATATTATTGCATCATTAATGGTGATTCGAATTCTCTTCAAGAGTATTTAATTTTATAAATAAGGTTATATGAGAAATGATCAAAGGTTTTGTTATTCTTTTATGAAACAAATCAGTTCCTATCAAGTTTATTCAAATATTGTGTCCATGCGAAGATGTTCAATGGAATGCGTGAGTTTAAGCAAGTAACAGTACATTTCACACCTAGGGAGGGAAAGTAGTCTAGCTCAAACCACGTGTAAAATTACAACCTGAGCCGAAGGCGAGGGTAGTAAATACGTGATTTACGCTCGTTTAGTTGTCCTTCTTAGGGCTAAATATGATTTTTCGTGATACCTGCGTGAAAAGTTCAATCCCTCTTTAATGGAAAAGTGATTTTTCCGCATGGGTATGCCGAAAAAGTCGTTTTTCTTCTACAAAAATACTACAATGTGAATTTTTTTTAGATCAGCGTATTTTTTCACACAAAAAATACCCTCATTCGAAAGGTGTAATAAATTTTGTGATTAAAATGGCATCAGAACTAGACCAATGTGATAATAATTAAGACTAAAATAAAACCTGATCTAGAAATACGTTATTTTAAGTAGAAAAAACAAATAGGAAAAATCATCATTCAAATTTTTATCATTTCGATCTATAAAATATGCAAACATCACTTACATGCCATGTATTCAAACAAAAATTATTGAACCGATTTTTAAAAAACAATTTTAAATTTATAAAATGCAAACAATAACTTCACTGAAACAATATTGTAATTTAAAACAACAAAAAAAGTACTGGAATGTGTACATGTGATATTAACAGATACACTCAGCTATATGCTTCGAAACTAGATCATCTGCATACAATGAATAAAAACATCATAAAATTACAAATTTCAACTTCACATTTGGAAGTTATTGTAATGGGTCCGATTGTTTGAAGTTAAAAGTTTGACATATTTTTGCATCTCCAGGTTTCTACACTTTAATTATGCTGTTTTTTAATCATGAAAAATGCTTCTAAATAACTGCGACAATTTTGTTCACATTTACATTATAAACCATCAAATGGGATACTGATAAATTGTTTTAACAAAGATCTCCAAGTATGAAAATCATTCAGGAATATTTAACAGGGTCAGGACTTTATCAGAGTATGACGTTTTATGGTCAAGTGAGCTTTTACAAATTAATTTCCTCAGGATCCAATATTCTAAAGCACTAAATTCCTGATAAAACCCCTCTAAAATCTCAGGCATTCCTAACATGATCCCAGCTTCGATAATTTTCTACTCAAGTTTGTTAATCATTAAAGTTAGCACACTAATATTTTTATTCATTTCTAAACTTTCCTAATAAACTTTTAATTGATATTTTTATTTTATTAAATTAAAACTTCATCTAGACTTTAATGTAAATATAAATCATATCAAAGTAAATAAACTCATACACTCTGATATAAAATCAGTTATGAAAAAGATTTAAAAGAAAATTCTAAGACTTTTCAAAATTTATCTGCAACTAAATTTTTACAATCCTTTTGATTTCATTTCTGCTTAGGTATGCATTTGAAAAAATTTATTTAAGGGGGTAAATCATTTAAAGCACCACTCTTTTCCTTTATTCACTCTGAATAAAAATGTAGTATTATATTATGATCCTTTTTACGATTGAATCTGCACTTTTAGTATTTTCCAAAAAAAAATCGAAGCTTTGAATGCAGTGATAAAATAAAAAGTATTAAAAAACATTACAAAGGACTTGTATTTTAACATGGATGAATACATTTTGTTCTTCATGATCAGTCTAGAGAGATAAAACAGCACAAATATAACAAAATGATTGCGAAAAAATCGGTTCACAAATTACCAGAAAATCATACGGTCGATAGATTTCACTTTATTTCTTTTTTATGTCATCATATATCGAGGGGAGAATGAGAAGAAAATTCACGGTGTAGGCACGAAAACTAACGGGGGATGAGAAAAAAAATTACTATATAATCGACATCCGCCAGAGAATTCCATGCGATATGTATGTATATGCATGAGTGTGTGGCAGGTGGTAAGGGGGTTTTGTGGGAGGGTTGAATGGTGTCGCATTGCTATCGTTTTTCAATGCTGCTGAGCGCAGTGAAAACCGAGACATGTCGCTTTGTGCAATACTCTATTGCGGGAAAAAAGCGTGCACGCGGTGTTCAATATCGAACTTCTGTGTTTTATGTGCGCATGCTCAAACAAAACCGCGCGTTATCATCATCAACTTTCAGTTGCCTCAAACGTGTCACTTTTTTTTATTTTACTTTCCAACGTTAAAGTGAATATGAAAGCTACACTTTCACAAATTAAACTACGACGAATATAAAATTAAATCGTGCTTTCTTTTCAACTTCTTTTTTTCATAAACTCATTTATGAATGAAAGATATTATCTAAATATTATTTTTTCTACGTTTAAGTTGGTATGAAATCATGAGATTCAATTAATCCACTTTATCCAATTTTTAACTGATGATATATTTATTCTGTTTCTTCAAATATTATTTGACATCAATTTCATTTCACCGAAGAAAACGTTCAATTAATTAATGTGGGAAATTTTAAGCTCAATCCCCAAAGGTTAAACAACTTGCTTGTTCGTTCACTTGAGCTTTATATAAGCGGATTATGAAAAATACTTGATAAAAGAGAGGAAATTTTTTTTTTTCATCGTAATAAGAAGCAAATTAATATTAAGTGAGAATTGAAAAAATTGGAGAATTAGAAAAAAAAAAAAAAAGAATTTACCCAACGGTTGTAAAAATCAAAATAAAAATGTAGTTGAGGTAAAAATACTTGAAATATATTTCATAATTATGAAAATAGAGAATATTCATGCATAGAAAAAATAATAGAGATGATAAAAATGAGAAATAAAAAGTATGAACGTTAGTTTTGTGATGTTGAAAAGTTTCTCAAATAAAGAGAAAGAATTTTTGTCTTAAAGCTCTACCACTACCATTTCTAGTGAGATCAGTTCGACGTGGATCGCAATGTTTTACATAGTCCAGCTTGCTTTACCTTTTTTCACGTTTTCTTTTTATCCAACACAACATATTCCGGTAAACTTTGAAGCGATGGAAAGCTTAACAGGCGGGTGGCATTACGAAAACACGCAGTGAAACTCTTTTTCTCTTTACCTTTATCCTTTCCACTTCTTTCTATATGCCTACTGTGGTTGTCTAAGTTTATATACTATACGCCTATAGATGTATATATACATGAGTTAACTTCGTTTATATGCGTGCGCAAGTGAGCTAGAGTGACGATGGGGGGTAGCGAAAAGGGAAACACCGGAATTGCGGAGGTGCATTTTGCTCGCCAATGTTTTTGCTTGGCTCACTATGTATATATCGTTATATTTATGTATGTGTATATCCACCTTCACGAATAAATGTATGTGTGATTCAAAGATCGACGGCCTCGACATTCGCTTTTAGTCCCTCTTTTAGCTGGGCTTTCAACCCACTGACTATTCCCCGAGTTTTTCCTCAATACATTGCAATCTTTTCATCATCCCCAGACGTTTTTTTTTGTATCAATATTCAATGATATTCGATTTTATTGACTACAGGAACAATGTATCTCCAGTCAAGACGAATAATTGAAAGCAAAGTATCTGACAATGAATTTTGGCATAATTACCTACTTTTCGCTAATTCGGTCTAGAAAAAATATATTCTTTCACAATAAGTCATTTATTCGACTAAAACACTGTAAATCAAAAGTGTGTTATTTTAACACACTTTGAGCATGTTCAATGTTTAATTACTATACACAAACTATAGAACTTTGTAGTCATTTCTAACACACTTCAAGGCGTGTTAAAATCTATAGTTTGTTAACATTGAACATGTGTAGATAAGTTTACAGTAATACACCTTGGATTTGCAGTGAATTTCTTGCTAATTGGAGAGTAATTGTTCAATTTTGTCATTGAAATACTTGAAATCAATATGTCCGGATTTTTATTCGAAATTTTCAATAAAGATGGTTTTATTAATTTATCATACATACGTACGAATATATTACTTATCAAAGTAATCACAAAAATATTGGTAGAGTTTTAAATTAAAAATGAACTCATTCAAATCTCGATGGATTTTTATGTTTTAATCTTTCGTTACTCGCGCTTTAAGTGCAGCAGCGATTTTATAGCAGAACTTAAAATAAAAACGAATTGGTAGTAAATAGTTACATTAAACTTTGGAAATTCTTTCGTCATACTACTTACCATTCTTCAGTATAGTTCTTCAAGTAATAAAAAGTCAATCGTTACTTGAATAGATGTATGAAATACAGTGTCATGCTTACTCTGCGATGACAATTATTGCTGGAATTTTCCTTACTAAGTTGCCAAGTCGTACAACTGGCTAGTCAGCTGATAATATAGGAACATTGGTGAGATAAAGACAAATGGCAACGTTGTATTGTCTTTAACATAGGTGGCGCAGCGGCCATCGCTCTGTGGCGGCTCCGAGAATTCGGGCGCCAAATTTAAAGATTTCAAGTACAGCCTAGAAGTAGGCGAACAAAGCGCCAAAGGCTACACGTGTAGAAGTAACATATATTTGTTGAATTACATAAAGAGATTAATAATGTAAAGTTTATGAATAGATAAAGTGAAGTATATAAACAATTATTCTTATTCCAAGAATCTTTCTTCCCTCAGAAAAAGGCTAAAGCGCGATCAAAGATGTCGGGCTGATTAGCGCAAATACCGAAATGTTGAAGAAGGTTCTATTTTGAGTTTGTAACACAAATAATTATTTGTAATTAAATTTGAATCAGTCTACTGCAAATTCAAAATCCCGTCAAATGTTCAAAATTTGGCGTTTTCGATAAAAAAAACTCTCCGCACGGTGAGGTGAGCGATCATTGCCGATTACGCCCGAAGTCCAAAATCGAATGCCAGTAATCGTCGCTTTTCTAAATTGTAGACAATAGATTAATACCAAATTACTTTTGTAATGAAATGTGTAAATAAATAAAATAATGATACTTTCATAATCGATCAATATCTAATTTACATGCTTGTGACAATAAAAAAATACTGTAAACAAAACACTGTATAACTTGGTCTGACCAACTTCGTTTATTAATGACTGTATTCGTATAAATTCAGGATTATTCGGTTACCTGACCGTGCAGTGAATGTTCATGCCTGAAAACGCTAATTCTTACAGATCTATAACATATAAAGCCATAAACGAACTATAGTAATTTTTTTTGACACTTTTCACACACAGCCAAACGCTGTCAGCTTTCTAATCTGAAAATTAAGGAAAATGTTAACTTTCGGCGACGATATGATTAAGATCAGTATTGTTAACCAAAGGAAAAAAGTAGGACATTTTTACCTGGGTGTTTACCGTCCTTGCATATCGTTTGGTTCACAAAAACACTTGCAGGTAAAAAATGTCCTCTTTTGTTCCCATGGTTAACAATATACTATTTCATGGAAATAATTTTGAAATTAAAAGATTATCATACAACACAGTACTCAGCTTTATTTTTTTATCGATGGTACTTATAGAACAGTTTTAGATAGAAGTTTTTATCAAGATAATCAATTTTTTCGAGATAACCCAAATTCTTTGGCTATCATTCTCTACTACGATGATTTGGGAATTACTAACCCGTCTAGTTCCAGTGCAAAAATCCAAAAATTATCTATGTTTTACTGGACTTTAGCAAATATTGAGCCGGAATTAAGATCATCGCAGAATGCTATCCAATTGTTAGCAATCGTGAAAACTAAATTTTTAAAGGAGCCACCAGCTCTGGAAAAAATTTTGAAACCATTTATTGATGGAATCATCGAACTACAGACTATGGGTGTTGATATTTCCTTAAATAATTCAGTCAAAAATTACAAGGGGTCATTACTGTTTTTTTCTGGTGACACTCCAGCTGCTGCACTCATAGGTGGCTTCAAGGAATCAGTTGCGGCAAATCGTCCATGTCGCTCGTGTATGATTGTTAAAATGGATATAAAAAATCACGTCAATGAAAACAACCTTACATTGCGTAATCTTCTCAATCATAACAATCATTTGAGCGCAATCGAAGATCCAAGTCTTACAATGGGAGCTCGAGAGTTCTGGCAGAAGACTTACGGAGTTAACAGCAGAAGTCCATTGATGAGGATTCCTTCTTTTGACATAACCCAATGTTTACCTTAAGATTGTATGCATATTCTGATTGAAGGAGTGACAGAAATCACGTGTAGATTATTTAATGGTTCTGCATACAAGAAAAAAAAATTTTTTCTTTAGAAAAATTTAATTAAAAATTGTTATCATTTGATTATGGACATTTAAGCAGGGATAAACTTGGTATTATACAACTAGATGATTTTGCTCCTGATAAACCTCTTCGACAAAGTGCAGCTTAAATGATTGTTCTATCACATATATTACCATTCTTAGTTGAAGAATGGATTTCCAACACTGAAGATGTTAATATTTTGGAACGACATGATTGCTTCATTTTAGTATTGCAAATAATGAACTTATCCCTTGCATATACAGTAACTGAAAAATCAATTGATTTATTAAGTAGAGTGATTGAAGTATTCTTGGCACGCTTCATTTTACTCTACCCAAATTGTATTGTTCCTAAGTTTCATTTTTTAACACATGTCCCAAGATATATGAAATTATTTGGCCCTGGTAGGCAGCAATGGTGGTTTCGATTTGAGTCGGTTCATGCATATTATAAATTACTTGTGTCAATTGTGAGAAATTTCAAAAATATGCCGTATACAATGTGTACTCGGCAGCAAGCTCGTCTTTGCACTCAACTAATCACATATCCCGGACAGTCGCCTAAAAAATTTTTATACGAAGGTGATAGGGTAACTGCTGGTCCAATTATTTTTCTAAAAGATTCACCTTATGTCGAACTTTTGAATAATTCTGTCATGAATCGGCAAGAAATACTTATCAATATATGCGATCACCTAAAATTATCATTCATGAAGTAGTTTATCAAAACAAGACGATTGTTCTGCTTGAAAATGATGAGGACTCAATGCCAATCTTTGGGGAAGTTTGTGACATAAGTATTATAAACAATAGCTATTTCCTTATTGTTACATTACTTGAAACGGTCTATTATGATCATAGATTAAATGCATACGAAGTTAAAGAATCTACAGATAAGACAATAAATATTTTAAATGTAGAAAATTTGATATTTCCACATCCTCTTTCAAAATTTCAAGTTAAGAATGCATGGTTTATTCCGCTAATTAATTTTAAAAGATGCGAATTCTTAGGTTGAAATAATTTTTGACAAATGTATGATTCTTATTATGTATATTTGTAACAAATTCTAATTGTATACGTAACTTATATTGATAAAGGGATGAATAAATATCGTAAAACGTTCAAAGTGTTTATTTATCCATAAGTGTTTACTATCCCAAATGTTTAATGGATGAATGAATAATTTACTTTTAAACACTTCTACCGTTTTGTACTTAGGTTACAATTATTTGGTAAACACTTTAACTGTTTAATTTATGTTAAACACTTTAAGTATTTAAGAATACAATACTCTAGTGATTACATTTTATTCATTAATCACTTCTTCCGATTTCAAAGTAAACACCTTCTACCATTAAACATTTTCCTGTTTAGAAGTAAAACACTCTGGTGCTTTATTTGTAAACACCAATTCAACACTTGGATTTGCAGTGTCAACAGTCTCTAAATTATGTTATGATTGTGTTTCAAGTTATCTTCACTTTTTTGACAGAACACTTCTTGTACCGAAGAAGTTTTTTGATTAGTTCCATCTATTATTCGGCAATTGGGAATAATTTTCGGCTTCAAAAGAAATATTTTCAATTGCCGATGATTGTAAAATTGAACCACTCTTGAAACTATATTTCTCTGCATATTTTCGTTATTATTTGCATCATTTGTATTTCATAGTGTTTTAATTACTAAAAATATTGGTTTTCAATCCACAAAATAACAAAAATATCAATCTTTCCGTCTTTATTCATTATTTGTCATGTATCATTGGATTGCCAGACAATTTTTACTCAATAGTGTAATATACTTCGAATATTTTTGTAATTTCCATATTTTCATCAAAATTCAAATGAGTTATAAACAAACAAATGGATAATAAATATTTATGCATGTTACTGATAAACAATACAGTTGGTTGATGTTTGATGATCAAAGTTTTATTCAAAACTCGCGTCTACCGTATGATATACAAGACAATAGACACTCCTTTTCACTATCACCATTTCTTGTTGTATCTTCTGTCTATGGCGCCACAATGCTTCTGCATAGCGAAATGCCTTTACATTGATTTTCCTTACTTGCAAAAGTTCTTATAAATACTCCAACCAATCATCGATCTGCGATACAGCTTTTGACTTTAATAAACCACAAATCAAATTATCCTTTAAAATTATTTTTTCCTTCTTACATTTTATTAAAATCGATAAAATAATTTTTATTACCCCTGCTGAACTAAACTGTTTTATTAGTTGGTAGAAGCTTTTTATAACTCTTGAAAGTATGGAATTATATGGAGAAATAAATACCTATCACAAATATTTGTTTTAAATCGAAAAAGAAAATGTTCATTATAATGGATTTGTTACAAACTCATTTCAAAAAGACATTTTAGGAACTTGGAATCAAATTTTATGAACTCAATTTTGTTATGTTACTTCGCAAAAATTTTCCACCTCCTCACAACTTTTTATTGCGCCCCGATACGGAGAACAGATAAAGTGTAAATTTAAAACAAAATATTCAAAAGTCACCGAGTACTTAAAATGGTATCACTTACTCCTGATACTACTAGCTTCCGGTTATCCTACCAAATTTTTAGGTTTTAATTTTAATTATTTTTTTATAGCAATCACTTAAAATCCAGACAAATTGTAGTGTATAGTAATAAAACACTTAAAGTGTTTAATAATTAACTACCTCAGCATTTTCAATGTTGAATTCCAGAAATAAAATATAGCAGTTTTGTAGATAAATTTGAAATATTTCTTGGCGTTACCAAAACGCTATAGTTTGTTTATGATATTCAACACTGCACTGATAGAAGAGTTTTGTAACAGTTACAAAGATTTAGTAACTATTACAAATATTTGGTAATAGTTACAAAATCATTTTGTAAGTATTAAATATGGCTTGTTAGTCTATAAATGATATTTGGTGATAGTTACTAAATCTTTGTAACTGTTAAAGAATATAATGTAGTCAATAAAATTAATATTTTAACCCGCATTATTGCATTTTTACTAGTGAAATTAATGTATCAAGGATAAGAGGTTATGTGAATAAATATTGAATTGTAATAAATAAATAAAAAGAATGAACAAAGAATTTATTTAAATTTATTAAAATCTTTGTAATATTCTATCACATTTGAGGTAACATTATTTTAAATTGATAACCTATAAAAATAACCTATGATTAACTAATAAATATCATAATTTTAATCATTTGGGGATAGATGGCGCTGCTAAACGTGATTTGGTAACTGTTACTAAATATTTTGTAACTATTACAAAAACTTTTTTAACAGTTACAAACGATTTATTAACTATAACATTAATTTTGTAACTATAATTAAACCTCATGTAATATTACAAAATATACGTTAATAGTAACAAAATCTTGTTTTTGCCGGCTAAAATATCATTTAGTAACTATTACAAAACCCTTCTATCAGTGTGTAAACACTTAAAGTGTTTAGTTTCTACACACTTGGATTTGTAGTGATACGAACTTATATTATTTGATTTTATTAGTCTTTTAATCCACAAACGAACATTAAAAATCCAAGATTTCACAAACGAGTTAGAATAATACACAAAAAGTGTGTTCAATGTAAAATGTCTATAAACAATCTATACATGTTTTGTAGATCTATAGTTTGTTTACAACATTTAACATTGAACAGGTTCAATAAATAAAAAATATTTACAAGAAAAATACACTTGGATTTGCAGTGTTTACTCGACGTTATTGATGCCATCTCAGTTTGATGTAAAAGGGTATAGGGGAATTGTATGTATAACCTTCAAAAACTGGAGGGCATGATGACACGAGTGTAGTAGTACTTTGATTTAAGATATAATTATTTCCATTTATCTGAAAATTTCAATTCGACATATGTTTTCTCTACACTGTACGATGTATGAATCGTGAAAGAACCTTCTTTAATAGAAATAATAATAATAATAATAATCATTAATTCGTTGAAAGCATTAAAAGCCATTCGTAAAATCTTTCAGCACAATTCCCTCTAACATGGGTGACGAAATTGATAATAACATTTTGCAATCAAGTTTTTGTGCTTTAGTATTTACGACCGTAAATCCATTAGTATACTTTCAGATAGAAAATTAAAAAAAGTATGCATTGTATTGTGGTCTCAGACGTACATTGCCCTTTCAAGTAATAACAATAACAGTATATTTTAGTTGTCACAACTATTTTTTGTCATTTTGTGTAAGCAACAAAAAATGTACATAGATAATATTTTTCTCGTATAATACAAGTACTTGGAGTGTCTACTTGCATAAATGAGGGTTAGTTTGATTGTGCCTTGTGACTAGGGCGCGAGCTGATAAATATTTCAAGTTTCACCCACGAGGGTCGGGTTATTAATGGATCGGATGGTCGTCGTTCTCGACAGATATGTCGCTCTTCGTTCTCTCCACCAGTTGAAGTCTTTCAAATCAAATTAATTAACTACGTCAGAATGAATATCTAGAATTTCCACGAATCACCAATAATTTCCGCATCAAATTCACTTAGTCTCAACTTAATAGTTCTATAAAAATACCACCGAAAAAAGTCATGACAAAAATCAATCAATTATTTGTTGACATAAAAAGATTTGAAAGATACAAGTGTTGAAAAAGTTTGAAATCAATTTCTTGAACAATTTGATCTTTTTTTTTGTGGAAGTAATGGATCGATAGTAGGAGAGAAGATTGGAATTTGATTTCATGTGTTTATATTATCGGAAAATATGGACAAAAAATAGCGATGATTAGGAAGGAAGGTAAAACGAAGAGGAGTCCTATCGTACCACATTCGTGTTCTATATCGATCCTGAACTCCCGTCGGCAACCAGCCAGCCAGCCGCATCCCTTTCCATGTGACACACCCGATCCCACTCTAGGGTCACAGCTATGGCAGACTAAATCTACGGGCTTTAAGGGAGTATGAACCCCCGACACCCGCGCCTTCAAGGCGACGCCGCTAAATTTTCCAACTTTCGACCGATTCAACCGGCTTTTTTTTTATTTTCCGCTTTTACTTGTTCTCGTTGATATATCGCGCGCCTTATGCTCGTTTTCGCACGAGCTATAAAAATGGTAGAGACCTCCCGCGAATATTTCGCGAGATAAACTGCTGCATGTCCGTCTCGATTTTTTTACCACAACGACCGCGGCCGGAATGACATGAAATAATATTTTTGAATTATGACAATCATTACGAATAGTAACAATAAGAGGCAAAAATGGTTTTGTTGTCACAACAGATCAGTAGTTTGTTTTCGTACAAGGAGTAATGATGCGTCTATAGAATAAGACTTCATGCCTACACGATAAACTTTCCATTAGAAAGTCCTCCTAATATTTTTGGTAAAATCGAATAATATAAAAAAAATTCTTACTGGTTAATAACAAATTGCAATTGCTATAATCAATACGTGGTCAAATATTTTGTATAATTATTTACAACATCATTTTATTAATATTGATGTAGTCTATTAACAATATTCAATTTCGATGGCCATTGGGGTGTAATTTTTGTGTTGTTAAGGTCAATATATTGTCCAAATTTCACCCTTTTCGAGTGTGAACCCTATAAATAAATGGCTAAAAATAGTAAAATCTTTAAACCTCCATAAAAATGATCTGAAGCATTTCCGCCAAAAATCCCGTATTGGTTTTTCATGTCCCATCAAAGTCAACAAATGCTTGAAGCTTTATTCAATTTGGAGGTGACACCTAATCAGAAGTTTACCCAAAATTTTTTATATCATATTTAATGAAATGTGTTGAGTTTTGAGTATGAAGATTTCATTGCGAGGAGGAACGGTCCCCTAGCAGCCAAATCAACGTAAAACTGACAGCAGACTTACATATGTATCTGCCATTTTTCTGGAACAGACGAAAGATTCTCGTCAGGAAATTTAACATCCAGTCCAGTCAATGTGCAGCAAAAAACAGGGTTACTACGAAATTTCGTGGCACAAATTGAGACCAGGCTCATTTTATAGAGAAAAATGCGCTGAATTTAATGCCGATTTTTCTGCAATTAACACACTTGTCTCCGAAGTGTTAAACTGAAAAGACCAACGAGAGTTGTAGTTCTTATACAGATCAGAGTGGTAGCTGTGGCTAAAGGGATGTAGCCTTGTAGCTTCCTGGAGAGCTGTAGCTATCCAAAGCAAGGAATCATCACAGAGAATTGTAGCCTTCTGACTAGTAGTTGGTGCTCCTGATTTTAGGTAGCAATCGTGAGTTGAAGCTCTCTATTAAGTCCGTGGAGGAGTTATAGCTCCTCGGCAGATCAGACAAGTTTGAGGCCTTCTCTCTGGAAGTTGTTTGCTCCTAGAGTATCTCAGGGTGAGCTGATTAACTTGTGAGCTGTAATAAATGTTAAGAAATAGAATCAAGCAAGCGTTTTGATTGGCTCGGCGTTACACCACGTATCGATGGTATGATATCTCGTATCGACAGTTCGATTGGCTCAGCGATAGATAATTGATAAAGCGTTTCTACTGGCTTGGAGATAAATCACGTAACTTCAGATTAAATTAGATTTAAGGCTAAATTAAAGATTATTTAGGTTATTTAAGGAAAAATAAGCAGTAAAGCCGTAATAAAAGCATCAATCCTAGACCAGGGTAAGAGAAGTATTTTCAATACTGGAAATTTGGATCAGGCACCTAGACCCGACTACTCCACCTGTCATCAGATCCTTAGAAGAGCGCCGGTTGATCAGAAAGACAATACGGACTACTTATAGCAAAATCCAGCTCATCCCTTCTCTTTTTCATCAGCTAATCAGCGACATTTTGCAAATTCCAATAATTTGCTCAGTTTTATCTCCCACTATCTTTTGTTGGCCAATCATATTTTTTCTGCTTTATTACTTCAATTAGGCTCCCGGGGTTACATAGATGTTTCTGTTCTTAAGATATGTCGCGTAACAACGGGGGCAGATTATAGTTCGTCGTGCCCCATTTTCGTATTGCCCTATATGGTAGTCTGAATGTGGGCACGTCGAACACGCCGAGCGCGAGACGTGTTAGCGACCGCCGACCAAAGCGGATAAAGTTGGTACTACGGGAGGCCAAATTCCAAGCCCTGTGCCTGGGGCTGCAAAGTCAAAATATGACATGTAGGCTTAGGTACAACTGGCCAATTGAGGTCGGACTCGTAGTGGTATGTTGTAAGGCCTCGGGCTTGTTACGTGTATCCCTGTGCCTGTTCTAGGTGCAGGTATACGCGTTCCGGGAAATGCCGTCGTGAAGAGAGTAGAGTTATAATTTCCCAGAGTTATGCCCAAAGAGGCGAGGTACTCAATTTCCGTCCTTCGGACGGGGAAAGCATGGATTTATTACTTCAATTAAACTGCTTTTATTACGGCTCTACTGTTTGTTTTTACTTAAATAACCTAAATAATCTTTAATTTATCCTTAAATCTATTTTAATCCATCATTAATGTACTTTTTAATGCATAGCGTTGGGACACATGCTACGCGGATCCAGTGGAACATTGTTGAGAACCCGGTACAATTGTAAATATTGCTCGTAATGATCCGGCCACTTGTGCACTTTTATTATTGTCTATACTGCTATATAAATTCCTGGTGTCTGTCTGTCTGTCCACGCAAATCTCTGAAACGGCTTATCCGATTGTAACCAAATTTTGCACACATGTAGAAGACGTTGTCGGAAAGGTTATAGGCTACTTCTTGTTTATGAAAAATGTGCATAACAATTGAATTTGTTATAAACAATAAATAATGGGATCTATTCAATATATTTGAGCTCTTCCAACGAAAAATTTTGTCTACGTATGCCTTCTACATGTGTACAAAATTCAGTTGTAATCGAATGAGCCATTTCGGAGATTTGCGCAGACAGACAGACAGACTTAGCGGCGGCATTAAAATTTTAAAATCCGGTGGCACATCTCCGAAATAAGTGTTTTTTACACGGGCCATTTAATTAACATTGCACTCACTTTGAATAGATTTTTAATTGTGTAAAAAGTGACTACAATGTTAATCAAATGGATGACGTTGTACTTAACACATTTCGGTGTTCAACAAGAATGCACTTGGATTTAAAGTGATATTGATCATTTCATAGGTTGAAATTGTTCAATATTCAATTTATTTCACAATTTTTTGGTCATTAATAACATGGTTCAACTAAATTGGTTTAAACTCTATGTAGATCTTTTTTCTTTCAGATGTCGTTTACAAAAGAAAACCAAAAGGTCAAAATATGACAAAATTTCGAATTCAAAAAATTGATGCTAAGTTTTCCAATGGATATTCAAAAATGGGGAGACTGGATACAACTGGTGTACCTAAATTGCCACCTTTTATTTCATATTCTTGCCAATTAAAGACTGCTTTACACATGCTGAATTCCAATTATTTCATTTTTAAAATGATTAATGATTATTATTAATATTATTTAAAAAACCTTAGTTTAAATTCTTTGCGAATGATTTATTACAATAATTTACAAAAGAAATATTGAACAAATTTATAAACAGCATACGGCATGTGTTGTAAGTAAAATATCTGAAAGAAAATTAGTTTGGTAGTCTTTAACATGATCTGATCAGTGACCACTAATCAGATTAAGGTCAGAATTTAATTATTTGCACCTATCGTTGTTTACTGCTTGGGATATTATTGATTTCTTGAGCTGTCCATCACATGTATTATTTATACACAATTCGAAGTCAGATTCTTGATTAAATGAACGATTAAAGAAATTAAAAATACACTGCAAATCCAAGTGTGTTATTCTTGTAGACCCTTTCAACACGCTAAGCCTTTTCAATATTAAAGACCGTAAACAAACTATAGATTTTTCACATACTATGAAGTGCATAAAAAGTGCCCACAAATTATGTGTAGTTTGTTTACGAACATTTTACATTGAACACACTTTATGCGTATTATTTTAACACGTTTGTAAAATCTTGGGATTTGCAGTGATATACTCATTAAAAAATATATATCAATAAGACTATTGACTACGACAAATTTGAACCCTTATCTTTAAGTGTCAGGAGAATTTTGTACGGGCATAAATGTCATTTTTTCTCCCTAGTAATATTATATACTTTCTACCGTAGAAAGTCAAATTTTTGCTTACTCGAAGGTCATTCGCTAATTTGTATTGAATAGTTACAAATAAAATTTATTTATATTTAGCAGAGGATTTTTTTATCAATATCAAATTTATCCTTCAAACAATTTTTGTACTAGAATCATTTAGTAGCAGAAATTATTTGCAATTCAGATTATTGTATAATAAAATATTCAATTGATTGTAATGGTAATAATATAGGCCATCACAAATATTGATTCGAACTACTTAAATAAGTGTAACAATTGATGTTCTATTAATGTATTTGCATTGTTTACAGTGCGGATGGCAACTACGAGGTGACGATAATGACTAAAGCGATCCTGCATCACACTGGTAAGGTGAAGTGGAAACCACCAGCTATCTACAAGTCTTTTTGTGAAATAAACGTCGAGTATTTTCCCTTCGACGAGCAAACGTGCTTCATGAAGTTTGGATCATGGACGTACGATGGTTATACGGTAAATATCATTTTTCCAAGTCAATTAAGAGTTGTTGATTGCTTTTTTATTTTCGTTATTTCAATAAAACCAGGATTTGTACAAAGAAAAAACGTAACAGAAAAATTACGTTTTCAAATCATGTGAGTGTGTATGTTTATCTTTAACAAGCAATCGAATTTTGTTGTCAAAACTGTATTCTATGCAAAGATGAAAATAAACAAACTTCAATTGGCTTATGTAAATAAATAACTACATATGTTCATACGTGAAAATAATGGAAAAATGGTTTCAAAGGCTCTTAGTTCTTTATTCGTTACATTAAATAATTAATTATCGATTCGTTAATTAACAATACATTTTCAAACAAAAGAAGAAGAGTACTTATTAGAAGTCATCATTGGAGAAAAAAAAAGATATAAATAAATAAACAAATAATCATAGACAATACGTGGCTGCGGGACAATAAAAAACATGTAGGAATGGCTTGAAAAATTAACAACATCATTTTTGACTTTTATATAAAAGTTATATACTCATTTTTCATATGTATGCTGCAGTCTACAATCTTCTATAGATTATGTGAAATATGTACGATGCATTTTCAGGTTCAGTATGGTAGCAATAAAACATACAATGGCTTCTAAAAATAATAGTTTCAGCTTTCAAGTTTTATTGATTAGAATATTCACCATACACTTTATCACTTTACAATGGATTTTTTAAGGCTATTATTCCTGAAAACTAATTGATTATTGATCACTGAATTGATAATGGTACAAATACAACTTGTGAGAACGAATATGAAATAAAGCTAAGATGAATTCTTGAAATGTATACCTTGTATGTTAAACACATAATGTGTATTTAATGGTAAATTGGTATACAAAGTGTAAAACATTAATAAACGCAGAACGACAATGCCTAATTCTAGACAAAAATGAAAGCTAACGAAAAGATAGTGGGCGCTGCGTACAGTGAGGAAATAATCCCCACTTTTTCTTATTTATTTAAGTCAATATCTTCACTCAATAAAGTGATAATCACAGCAGGTAACCAGAATTTGGGGGAAATCAGGTTATATTATATCCTAGTAACCAGTGCCTATGTACGTTATTAACATCAGTTTTACGTACGTCTGCTATGTTTCTTAGGAGCAGTCGTAAGTAAAATTGTCGTTGAAGTCTGGTGCAAGCATGCAGGCATTCGACCAACGTTAGTCTACTGTAAGATGCAGATGAGAATTCAGAATTTTATTTTTGCATTTTCGTCTCTAAAAATGAAATAGTGAAAATAATAATTTAAGGAACATTAAAAAGAGTTAATATTTCTTTGGGATGTACAATAAATTATTGTAAAAAAAACTAAAAGAAACATTTTCTGCACTTCAAGAGGTTCGTGCATTTAACAAAAGTAAAAATTACTTTATAAAAATTTTAAAAGTGGTAGTTAATAATTAAAGAAATCAAGTTCACTTTTTCAATAGATTTCACCGTTTAGTTTAACAATAATGAACGCATAAAATTGAGTAAAAAGTTAGGTTAAATACTATACCTAATAGGCACAGAAAAATTATTGTAAACAAAACGACTAAAAGTTTCATAATTTTGTAATAAACCAATTGTAATTGTCAAGTTTTATTTAATATCAACTATTATCATTTATATTTAAATTAAATTTCAGCAAAGGTTTTTTTTATACTATTCTATTAGTCGTGCAAGAACCTCCTTAATCACCTTGTACCATATATTTCCCGTACACACCATTAGTTCGACTGGACAGCGCTGCTGTCTACTTACACATTTGCTATAGTGTCTTATAGTTATTCTACACGAACTCCCAAACTTGTTAAAATCTATACTGTGTTCACAGAAATTTTACATTAATGACATTTTATTCATATTATTCCAACCTACTTGGGAAGTCTTAGAATAATACTCATTTGAATGTTACTTACCATGAGCCAATTATAACAAAATATCACACTTTAAAGTTAAAAATAACTTCAAGACTTCTATAGTTTGTGTATAGCAATGAAATACAGAATACGCTTTATAGAAGTTATTTTAGCACGTATGAATTTACAGTGGTGTAACCACGTGTAATATTATTCATGCCTGCTGCTCACTATTTATAGAATCCATACTTTTGGTTTCATGCATACATATATATTTCTAGACAAAGAACGAAACATATATACCGTTAGAGAAGTACACACTTACGAAAGTAGTAGTAGTAGTAAGAGTTCCATCAAACAAAACAGTAGTGACAGAAGAAATAGAAGAGATATTACTTTTCCTCTCAGAGGGCGCTGACCACTTTTCAGAGAGACAAAATCTATAAAGATACTATTGACATGAAAACAGTTATAAATTATTTTTATCTTCATTTTAATGAACCACGATTCCAATACGTAAAATATGATTGAATTTCAAAAATATATTTGTTCTAAATAAACTCGGTTCACTGACAATGATATGATGAGAAATTAATAGCATAAATTAAACTGACTTTTAATTAATTAGAGTGCATTTAGTGATTTATTAATAAAAGCGAGGAGATGTTGATGAACAAAGTAGTCTAGATTAGCAATCAATTGGAAATGTAAATGGAGAAAATGCATTGGAGTTTTTTTCCTGTGCACATAAGAGGAAATAGAGTGAAAGAAGAATGACAAGAGTAGTGAGAAAAAAGCCATTTCTTATTGCGAGCCAGGAAAAATATTGTCGATACAATGTACATGATTCATCGGTTGCATTCTTGTTACAACCACTCTTGCAAAAGAGAGATCTCAACTCGTTTTTCTCTTCATGTTCTTCTGTATCTCTAAGAGCTTCTTCGCGAAGGCGGATTTGCTCTTGGCAGACAAATCCGCCTGTCCGAGAGTTTTACGGGTGCACTAGCGAGGATAAATTCTGAAAAGCACCTTGCCCTCTTCTTTTCATTTCCTTCTTACGTCATTTTCTCTTTGTACAATGTTCAACCATCCTCGTAAAATAATATAACAATATGTGGTCACGCAATCTCCTATCTTTTGCTCCAAACAATGGTCAGACGTAATAGAATTCACTTTTTTTGTAGCCTGTATTAACTTTGATGTCTTCATGATCGTGATTCAGTTTCATCTTAAATTCTAACATTTTCTGATTATTCTGTCAAGTGGCTAACTCAATTCCTCGGGTATTACCGACATCGAAAAGGAGCATCATATTCACTGCTTATAAGTCGAAACGTGTCTTCAACTGAATAAAAATCCTTTGTTCGATTTCTTTTTATGATTTCCTTTGATGTGTGGCCATTTGTGCGGAGAATGTCTAACATCTGGTTAGCGAATAATACAGTGAATTTGTAGACACCGATACTGGTATTTTTCTTCAATAAAAAGTATTTACAAGTAAAACAAAACTTAAGTATTCAGAAAAGTATTGATTACACAGTACGCTAATATTTTTATTTAAATTTTTCTGCATTTTATAGAGAATGGTTCCATTACAGTTTACTCTATAATTTATTCAACAATGCACCACATTCCATTTAACCTAATAAAAATTCAAACAGTTGTAGGAATAATTTGTGATGCTTTTTAATAACAGAGCTTTATTTCACTAGTGGGGAAAATGGTATATTTTATAACTAGGGAGGAAAAGTAGGTCAATTTTAAGCACGTGTAAAGTGACCTCATTGTTTTCTTGATATTTGAGTTTTTTTTCGTACAATTTTTACAAGGAATATTCAATTAGTTTTAAACAGAAGCATATATTTTACAAGTAGAAGGGAAAGAAGTATTTTCTTGCATCACTTAATTGTCATAATTTTTATAAGATCATATACTTTATTCTCGTGCATAATTATTGCTAATTATTTTAATTGGGAGAAAGGTATTTTTTTAAATTTAAATTTCTTTCAGTTCCTTGTCAACTTTTTTCTAGAGAGACTCAGATAAATGTTTCACTTGCAACGAAATTTTTTTTGTTACCTGAATTAATTTTCTTCTCTTTGCATTTAAATAAAAAACGTCCCTTCAAGATAAATATTTCTCGTAATTATTTAAATCATTTAATGATCAAAAAAAAATTTTACATATCCTTCATTTCTAATTATTCAAGAAAAAAATTTATACCTTGAAGGAATACTCTGAAGTATCAACTTAAATTTAATGTTTCGAGCTAAAAAACTGTGTCAATATGCTGATTAAATATAAATAAAATATTTACCTAAAAGAAGTTGAGAATTTATTTGCAACAAAAAACAATGAAACTTTCATGTGAAAAAATTTGGAAGCTGTCACTTAGCATAGTTTGAATCAACAAAAAATTTTTTTTTTACTGTCTATTTTTCTAGACTCAGCTCTTGCTACTTTAGAAATAAAATTAAAATATTATTTTTTTTCCCTCTAAAATATACTGCAAGTTCTTAGATCCTTTTTAATGCTCCAAGGAGTCTAGACAATTTGAAGAAAAATACTTCAGAAGGTACACAAAGTAAAATGACGTTGACACAAAGTGAATAAAAGAGGCAACGTTCTCTTTTGCAAGCACTCTATGACCTCGATGGTTCGTAACTCTGTTTTCAAACGATGAAATATGCAACTAAATCGAGAGTTCAATTATGCATTCGTGGCAGAGGCCCACCGAAGAGGACAAAGGATCTTTTCTCATCCCCTTTATAGGATAGTTGGCGTAAAAGGTATGACGTATCCCATGAATATTCGACCCTTCGAAAGTTTCTAGATTATACTCAGAGTCTTTTGTCTCGCTCCAGGTACTCGGAGCTTTTTTAAATTCTGAAATCAATGACTACAACAAGTTATGGTTTTTTCAAGATATTGGTTTAGCACATGCAATCTATTTACCCTTTTTTATTCAATTTCTTTACATTTCTTCATTTTAAATTCATCAAATTAAATAATTGATTCAAAATAGAGTTAAAAGCAATTTTTTATTTCTCTTTTATTGCTATAAAAATGTATTTAAGTTACTAAAAAATTAATGGTGTAATTTTAGAATAATAAATGAAAATAAAATACTATGAAATCATCGAAATGTTCTAAACTTAAGAATTATGTCTACTATAGAGTCTATAAAGTCATAATAACTCTTTAGAAATTTTTTTAAAACTCACTTTAGCACAGCCTCTCTTCAGCATTTTAAGGTTGAATTTTTATCACTTTTTTTAGCCATTTTTTTCTCTTTAAAAATAGATAAAAATAAGAGGTGATAAGCTGAAAATGGGGTCAAAAGTTCATGAGCGATAGCTGTAAATGTTGAGTGTAATATGTAACTTATCATCGCTAACTTTTTACTTAACATCATAAACTTATCAAGCCAGTATAGGTTTGCAAGGTTATGATAAGAACGAGACGTCTCCCTAGTACCTATTTTTTCACTGTCATCTTTGGTGGAATAATATACTGTCATCCATATCTATTTCCATACGTCGAAGTTATCACATGTCGACTTATGAGTTGAAAATCATCTCAAAATGTCGAGAATAAAATCGATTCAATCTATAGTTCAAGTACATAACTATTCAGTGAGTTTGGAATAATGTATTTCATATTTTCAGCTAAATCGCTGGTAGGTAAGACTCCTTGTAGACGATTATCCAAGCTGTATAGAATCCTTGACGTTTCTACCAAGTGTAGCGATAGTAGGTACCATGTTTAGATAATGTATATTTTCGTTCAATGTACTTTGCAAACACTGCAAGTGCTTCTAAATAATTTAAAGCTAGAAGAAGTTGAGAGGAAAATGTAATTTTTCACTTTTCTTGATGATTATAATTTTAAAATGCTGGTGTTAAATATCCAAAATGCTTCATTTTTACTAGAGAAACTTTATCCAAGTTTGATGGTTGGTGCTGATAATTCTCTGAACATTAAGTCTACCTGAAACTAAATGGTTATATCTGCTTCAAGATTGGTTTTATGTTAAGATCATTGTGCAATGTGTCGCTAACACCCCAGCAGGAATATACAATAGGTCTAGCATTGAGACTTGCATGAAGTTATCATTGAGCAATGATTGTGTACTCAGCCATAACTAGATGATAGCTTTACTGGTCTGGTATACCCTACTAGGACAATATAACATGGTGTATTGACTAGGATTCTAAATGTCCTGGGTTGAAATATCTGTATAATGTTAAGAGACTAGCATTGAATATCTAAAATATGAATTTAATTCTTACAAGTGAAATTTATTCAAATGTGATGACTTTGATTTTCAGGTCGATCTTCGGCATCTGGACCAGACAGAAGACTCCAACGAAATAAAGATTGGAATCGACCTGACCGATTATTATATCTCCGTCGAGTGGGACATAATAAAAGTGCCTGCCGTGAGGAATGAGAAATTTTACATATGTTGTGAGGAGCCGTATCCTGACATAATGTTCCACATAACCCTACGCCGGAAGACCCTCTTTTACACGGTAAACCTCATAATCCCCTGCGTGGGAATATCATTTCTCTCAGTCCTCGTGTTCTACTTACCGAGTGACAGCGGGGAGAAAGTGTCACTGTCAATTTCGATCCTCCTGTCACTCACCGTGTTCTTTCTTCTCCTTGCCGAGATCATACCGCCCACGTCGCTCACGGTGCCACTTCTCGGCAAATATCTACTGTTTACAATGGTGCTTGTGACGCTATCGGTCGTAGTGACTATTGCTGTGTTAAATGTGAATTTTCGATCGCCCGTCACGCATCGTATGTCCAAGTGGGTGCGCGTGGTCTTTATCGAAGTGTTACCAAAGTATTTGTTTATTGAAAGGCCAAGCAAAGACAATGATGATGATGGTGATGATGATGATGATGACGACCAGACACCTGAGCTCATACTTACCGACGTGTTCCCCCCTCATGAGACTGACAAATACGAGCCGTACGGCAAAAGGTTTGGTGGAGACTACGAGGCCAGAGATTTACCTGCATTACCACCAGTTCCTCCAGTTCCTATTCAATTGAGGTCTCAATCCGGGTACGGACCAACAACTGGCCCAGTAGCTCCAAGATTCGATGAACCTCTGCCACCCCTTCCGCTGCCAAGTGCTGATGACGATCTGTTTGCACCAGCTAGTCCTGGATACATGCAAGAGGACGTCAGTCCCACCTTCGAGAGACCCTTGACTAGGGAAATCGAGAAGACAATTGGGGATGCGAAATTTATTGCTCAACATGCTAAAAACAAGGATAAATTTGAAGGCGTAAGTTTTTTCTTATATTTTTTCCTTTAATTTACTTATAAAGAATTGCTCTGATTTGCATCCATGGTTCATGCATGACATATAAAGTAATGGCTAGTTATGAATAAATTCTGAAGGTCCAGAGATGGCAAAATTCTGACAATTATTCCTCTTCCAAGTAGAAGTTTAATGCATGAATGTCCAGTGATTAACTAATCAGCTATTCATCAAACAGTAACCAATATAAAACTTAAATTAATGAACATATAATTATGTGTATAATGTTCACGTTGATAATCAACTGATTTATTTATAACAACGCACGACTAATTGGTTTGCTTCGAGTTTTTAACTAAGACTTGAGCTGACTAGACACTTTTCCTGTCATGGAGACTTTTCTATCATTGAAAATAAACATTTCAAATGCTTTGTTATTTTGCCTTACTTTATAATGTTTCTATTCAAGTTCGTTTGTGGTAAAAAGATATTCATTTTTTCAGAGATACTTAATTTAATATCAAATAAGACTATCATCAAAATTACTGGAATCGAACAATACTATGATAGCAGTTGGCACTTATTGATTAAACTCGATTGGATCAATAGCCAGTCTAGTTTCCTGATTTGACCCAGCACATTTCATATCATTACTGGATCCAATTTGTTATGACCTATGTACTTTTTTCTTCATTGAACCTATCATTGGTGCTATCATTGTATTAAAAATATAGCAGTCAGCCTATTTCTAGTCCTATACTTCAACTTCCAATAAGTCACATTACTATTTTAAAATAATTTTATTCCAATACCTCTCAATAATCTCTTAAAATAAAACGGTCACATATCAAGTAGCATACGTCATTTCTTTTACTCCTCTGCTGACGCCTCTGGGTTGTTGAGTTACAATTATTTGAGAGCGATAGACAAAAACCTCTTGACACGATCAGGATGACAAGCATGCTCAGCTTCAAAGCTACTTTTACGTATTATTAGACCAGTTAAAGTTGTTCTGCAGTGTTAGTATTCGTCATAGTTTATAGTTTCAGCGTGAATAGCTCTAAAGGCGGACGAAGTGAGTGAGACAGAGTATGAGGTAAAGAGAAAGTCAGGAAACCTTTGCAACCCTAATGGCTGAGCTTAAATCGTCTTATGGATGAATAAAGTGGGTAGCACACATCAATCTTTTTGAATTCTCTGGTCTGACAAGCCCTTTGATACAACGCTTTGCTTCAACCTGCAGTGGTGGCTTTTCTATTCAATTATGATGAGATGTAGCATTACCACCTGTTAACTTTTGACTTGATAAGAAGAATGTTGAGTGATAAGGGATAAAGTAACTTTGTGATTTAGAAGTAGATTATATTTAGACTTTGGTATTTATCTCTGTCGGTATTCTTCCTGTTAATACCAATCAATTCCAAGTTTATTTATAGACTTTGAAGAAACTTTTTTTTTCTCTTCGAGAAGTTTTCGAGCTAGCGAAAGTTCCATAAATTATCCAATACATAAATAACAAAAAATTTTGGTAAAATTTTTAATGCTTTAGACCGTCTGTGAAAGTGATAAAAAAATATTTCTTTTTTTCTTCGAATATGTGGAGAATTCGTATGATAAATTTCTTCAACTGAAGCGGAGTAAAATTTTCCAAAGAATTGCTATCGATTCTCATGAGAAATTCTTTTGAGCAAGACACAAATCAGTGTGCGGATCCTTGAGAGAAAAAAGCTCTGAGTATATAAGAAATAGGAAAGGAAAGTGAGGAAATCCTCCAGAATACTTTTTCGATTCACCGGAAGTGTCGCAGTGTTCACGAAGATAGAGATTCACGGAAGCGTTACATCCGTTCCCCTAGGGGTTAAAGGACCGGAATAGCATGTATAGACGAATAAATTACATGGCCAGAGTATCTAGAGTAGGAGTAAAACGCACTGCGGCAACAGCTCTTTGCCAAAACTCATGTAGGAAAGTATGATGATACCATGGCTACAAACTCGTGGTTAAATTTGCATTGCCAAGTCACAAGCAGGTCTTCTGCTTCTTCGCTAAGACTTGTACTGGGCCTTTAGATTACCCATGCGTCTTTGGAGTAGTCACGTAATTTGCATTGTCTTTACTCGATGCAGTTTTCAACGTTGAAAGCTTCTATTGAGGTTACTTGCTCTAGCGAAGTTGTAATTTCACCTTAGAGACCTTGCATAGCAACCATCACGCAAAGGAAATCTACTTGGGTCGTAAGGTGATCCGATAACGTCTTAGCAAAGTCCAAGACATCCCCACTGGATCAACTTTACTGCAAGTCGACTATACAAAGATCCTTTTCTTCTCTTGCCAAGGAAGGGATTAGATCGTAGCAACAGATTTTGTTTCCTTGGGAAAAAATTCCACTAATTCTTGTCTCTTGCTTTGAGCGTCTGATCTTGCGATAAGTCAGGAAAAAAGTGACCTCACTGTAGCGTCCAACATTTTGATACATAAATGTTTTTTTACTATTTCAATTTTATTCAATAAATATTTTAATCGTTACTCATATATATAAAAAAAAATCTCACTATTAACTTCCTATTAGGAAGTTATTGTAGTTGGGTTGATTGTTGAAATTTGAATTTTCATTGTATCTCCACAAAAATTTAAACAAATTCAGTCGAGCCTTTTTTTATAACAAAAAAAAATAATAATGAATAAATGAAGAAACTATTGACTATTTAAAATACTTTTAACCGAAAGAATGACAATTTCATTTAAAAATTGAGTCGATATTGACTAGACATCCTTGTTTACAACGAAATACGATTTTCATCAATTACGCATTGTTTAAAACAATAAGAATTTGTTATAAACAATTAAAAATTGTATTTATTGAGTAACTAATACGTGCATCACATAAATTTGGATGCCTTCAACAAAATAATGTTATTTATGACGAGATATGATTTTCAACAATTATGTATTTTTTATAACAATTTAAATTTGTCATAAACAATTAATAATGGGAAGTTTGTCGTGTAAGCACAGACAAAGTGTGCTCAGACCTATTTTTTATTTTATATATTCAATAAAAATTCAATTATCTATATTTTTTTTGCAGAGTAAACATATTGTTAATTAAAAAATAACAAGTAATGACTTTTATTAAAAATTTGTCTTGTTTTGTTCCTCATGCATTGTTGAAAACGGCATATTCTTAAATAAATAATGAAGGAGAAGTATGAAAAAGTTCAAAAGCTCGTTACACAACACTCTAGTTCTTTTTTTTACTCATTATTATGCTACAAAGATAACATCACTGGTAACAAAGACTTTCGTGTGCTAAATCACTAACTAACGAGTTACCAGAAGACTAGATATCTCTAGGACTATTCAGATATTGTCTTATTTTTCCTTACGAGTCAAGATTTTTATGGATTGTTCTTATAATTGTTCGTCACATGTCATAGCACGAGCACATGTTTCAAAAATTTGAATGGCCTTTCGTAGTTATGTGGATACAGCTTTTGGATTTTAGGTAGAATACAATAATTTATTTTGAGAATCGGTTTTGCAGGAGGAATTATAGACGAAAGACATAAAACGTTGTCAAATAAGCACTTCAGTTAGCATCCAAGAACTAACTGGATCTATCTGTTTCTCTTCTTATAAACTTTACTCTCCCCAGATGTCTAGGTCCACTGATAGACTGCTAATCTTGATTATCAAGTTTTTCCTGTCTTCAGCCAACCGAGTCCTTGGGTTATTAGAGTTTCTTTCGTTCAATAACGTCCTTTAGAATTTTTCTATCATACCACATCTATATTCTTGAGATTAGTATAACAATAGAATTAGGGGAGCGGAAAGCTGGTTGTAATAATTTATAGTTTTTTCAATAGGGAAGTCAGAAGATTGGATATTTCCATGATGAAGCGCTTCTAAATGAGAGAACATCTGGTTAGGTATTAATTAGAATGATAATTAAACTTTATTAAATTGACAACCATTAGTTGAAAAAATGGCTTTTTGCTAAAGTAGTCACTGCAGAACGTAGTGTTTTAATTTAAAACACTTAAAGTGTTTTAAAACGACGTCACTCATTTGATTCACGTTATAGTCACTTTTTACACACTTAGATCAGCGTTAAAAGTGACTACAATGTTAATCAAATGGGTGACGTCATATTTAACACACTTATCCGCATTAAAACGATGCATTTTGGAAAACTGGAATTTACAATGTACAGTATAGTAATAAAATAATAAAACCAAATAATCGTATGATTCTTAAACATTTATTATGCAATTAGTCCCACGTCGATGTCATTTGTTATTCTCTCGGGATTTGCAAAATCGGACCCATTACAATAACTTCCTACTGGGAAGTTAATAACTTTCTCTCTAAATATGAACCAGTGGAAATAATGGAGTACACTGCAAAATCAGTAAATATAATACAACTGATTCCGTCAGTAGTTTAATTTACAATGCAAAATCAATGAATGTTTACTGAATTTGAAGTGCGTTTTATTTTTTTCACTGCTTCATTTTTAGAGAGTTGTAAGTGCAGCGTATGCAAATTTTATTCACCAGTTCGATCATTATCCATGAATTTTTTCGATAATAATCATCAATATGACTCCAAATGCGTCCCCGAAAAATACTTGCCTTAAAGTTATTTGAATTTATTCTTTGTCATTAAAATGCACCGTAATTATAATGATTTATTACATGACATTTATTTCTTCTATAATTAAAAACAAAGCAAGGAGTGTTATGAACATGCAGAATTCGTGATGAATAAATCATGTTTTTCAATGGCAAAGAATAATAAAATAATAATAATAAAAAATTGATCAGCAAGTTCACAAAAACTTTTGTACACTACGGTAAAAATATGATGACAGAAAAAGTTGATAGCATTGAATGTTTTTTTGTTGCCAGTATAAACTGAAATACTTTAATAAAATGATGTTTATGATATTGTTCCAGGTTGAAGAAGACTGGAAATACGTAGCAATGGTCCTTGACAGAATTTTCCTCTGGATTTTTACAATAGCTTGTGTCGTTGGTACCATATGCATAATTTTCCAAGCACCGAGTTTGTATGACACAACAAAGCCAATTGACATCATGTACAGTAAAATCGCTCAGAGGAGGATGATGCTGATGAATATGGGTCCTGAGGAGGACGATTAGTCGATGATTATTTGCGGCCAACGTGCCGTGGTTTTACATATAAACTCACGCTCGTGCCTCAATATTTATTATACTCGGGTGCGAGCAATAAAAATATAAAAAATATAAAATATTGTTGAAATATCGTCGACTGTCGTCGCTCCTTGCGCTCAAAAATGCACGAAAAGATGAAAAATGCAAGAAGAAAGGGAAGAAGTAGAGGAGAATTCGGTGAGTCGTGCAAAATTGTGTAAAAACATTAAACTTTGAGAACGGCACGTTCGCGGGATACAAATCAAGTAAAACGACTGCGTCGTTGCCGTCCATCGTTCTTTTATCATCTTGTGGATCAGATAAAGGATTTTTAAAGACTAAGGACGACGACAGGACGCGGTGGTGGGGAGCGAAAGTGCCAATTATCGTGCCGTATTTTTGTAAAAACCGGGTTTCTTAAAAAAAATTTTAAAAAAGACTATAGGGATAATGATTAAAACCGCCGCGACGAGAAAATTGTCGGGAGACTTGCTGAACTGCCGATTTTATAATTGAATGAACGTTATAATTATTTTAAAATAAAGAAACAAAAGTTAAATAATATAAATAATTGATAAGAAAATTAAATTTAAAGAAAAAAAAAACATGGTCAAGGAATGAATTAATGAACGAAACAGTTCTTACACATTAAAAAAAAACGATACACACTCAGCATTAGCAACACGCACAAAATGGGGGGAGGGGTAGAGTAATTTTCGCTCTTCTCGCGAAATTCTCAAACATTGAAATGAAAAAACATGTGTAATAAAATAGAATACATTGCTTGTAAACAACTGCCAATTTAAAAATGGCCTCAATCCTAAACGTGTAGGAAGAGGCGAGAAGGCGAGGGATAAAATGGGGTGAAAGGGTGAAATTGCCGTTGTAAAAGGGGACGGAAGACCGTGTGGGATGAGTTGTAGTGAAATAAGAAAGAACTTAAGAAAAAGAAAATAAGAAATAAAATAGAGTGTGGGATACAGATGAAAATAGAGTAGTCAAAACCCCTTGGAGCCTTACCAAAAAATTGGGTTTCGAAGGCGTGGATGTATAAAAAGTAGTGCCAAAGGCTTGGATTATTCTTTTTCTTCTTCTTACGACTTTCCTTATTCTTTTACCTCGTCTCTTGTTATGAGAAAGGAGGGTGTGTAAAAAGACAAAAAAGATTACGGAAACGACTCAAGAAGTAGTTGAAAGACCAAAATGAATTTCTCAGCATAGTTTGAAGTGTGATATCGACAGACAAAAGGAAAAATAGTTGGACCTTGATATCGTGCTTGATACTTGAATTTTTGTGTCACTTACATTTATAGAAAAGTAATATTCTCTCTTATAACCACACTATATCGATTAATTTTTCATTCAAAAAATTAAATAACAATTATTATTTCACTACAAACTTAAATGTTTTACAGTAAATACGTATAAACATGTTCAATGCTGAATGTCTTACACAAACTATAGATATCACATTACATACACATTAAAGTGTGTAATATACATTAACTATATTATAGTATATAATATTTAAATGGTCTTTACACAATTGGATTAAATAAGAGCTAAGAATTAGGACTACGCATGCGCAGATGCATCATAATGTAAAAGAATTGGTTCGTGCGCATGCGCAGTCCTAATTATTTGCTCTTATTTCATCCAATTGTGTAAAGGCCTTAACACATTTGAATTTATTACATAACCATATTGCAAACAAAAGTGTGTTACGATGAATACACAGATGTGGTGAAATACCGATGCCATAACACACATTATGCATCGAAAGTGTGTTAAAATAAGACACCTTGAGCGTGGTTAATGTTAAATTGCTATACACAAACTATAGAACTTTGTAGTCATTCCTAACACACATCAAAGCGTGTTAAAATCTATAGTTCGTTTACGAAGTTTAACATTGAACACGTGTAGATAAGTTTACTGTAACACACCTTGAATTTACAGTGCACACTAGAGCAATAACGCACGCTTTATATAAAAATATCTATAGTTTGTTTACAGCGTTTTGCATTGAATTCACGTATGTTATTTTCTAACAACCTTAAAAGCAAAGTACTTCAAATAACGTGATTATTTAAATTGTTCCAAATAAATATTGGAAAGCCTAACAAATTGAATAACTTGAAAATTCGCTTGAAATTTTTTTTTGATAGTAAAAAAAATGTAACAAAAAATCTATAATTGAATTGAATGTTTATTATTGTTAGATACAAATGGTTCATGTAATCTGATTCGATATTTAATATTATTTTTCTGTGGCATTTGTACAAAAAACAATAGACTCGAGAAATTTAGTAAATATTGATGGATACGTATTAGAAATTTTTGTGGGATATTTATCAGGTAGAAAATGATGGACTACGGCGCTTCCAGCCCCACCCCCTCGCTGCGGTTATAATAATCAATTTATTTGCTCATCTAAAGATAATGGTAACGTTACTGTGCATATATATTATATATACAAATATATATTATATTTAATAGAAGTTAAATAAAAATAATAAAAATAAAAAAATAAAGTTATAAGAAGACATGAACAGTGGTTGAATTAAAAATTTTAAAAAATGAACAATTCGAACTTAAATAAATTTGTGAGCGTGTGAAAAATCATTAGTACTTAATGGTGGCCAGAATTATTGAAATTTGATATAATTCATTGGAATAAATAAAACAAATTTTATAGATTCATAATTTTGAATTATGAGAGAGCATTGGGACAATTTTTGAAAATCAAATTTCTACGGTTAATTTCATTTACTTTGGTCTAAAAAATCTGCTACTTTATTTTCAAACCCATGGTATATTATTTAGGATAATTTTTAAAAAAATTCTTCATAAACAATTGAATAAATAATTTGATTTTTTTTGCCAATAAATTAAAACAGTGCGATGTCAAGCGATTGAATGTAACAAAAATGTGTATGACTAAAAAAAAAACATGTCAGGAAAAAACTGCAACAATAATAAAAATAAATAACAATTATGATTGTTAACAGTAAGAGCTAAATAATAAGTCATATAGTGAGATACTTATTATTCAATTAATAAAAATAATTGAATAAAAAATCTAGTTAGTAAATAAATGGATGAACAATTGTGTACCTATGTTTTGAAGGTTCATATGTAAACGAGAGTGAATGTGAAAATGGAGAGTAAGGGCAAATCAATAAGTAAATAAATAAATATCATAAAATATTAGAAACAAAAATAAATTGAGAAGGTGATAGATTATTAATTCAAATTAAGTCGATTAATTTCAAGTATCGTCAACAACTCGACGTGATATGAGATCGATTGATTGACTTCCTTTCAGCTCCTTTTCATTTCTATCTTTGAGAAACTCGCTTTACTTTAGTGCACTATCAAACCCTAGGGATCTTTACCCTTATTTCCCGCAGTCACACTTGGCGACATATGAGAGACATGAAGCAGCATCGAGTACGAGTAATAAACTTCTCTACCACATCTGTTTACATCATGAATTGAAGACATTTATTTGGTTGATATAGGCAGGCGTTTACGTTAATACTTTCCAGCCCGGTGACCAGTTTATAGCAGTTGATATTGATCAATCGTTGTGCTAACAGAGAAATAGATGCGAACAAATAGAATAGGGGTAGAATAATTAGAACTAATTGATTTCACATGGAAAAAATTACAAGTGTTAATTTATTTTAATTGACAAAATAGCAATCAAAATATTTGAAGGACTTTACAACTGTCATGGAGTATTTTTCACTTGTTTATCGTATACAGTTGTTGGATTTCATTTTTTTTGTACATTCAAAAAAAGCGACCTCTGGTGACTTCTGGAAGTGAGGTTGTAATTTAAGTCCACAAGAACAATACGGATTGTTGACACATAACAAGCAAACTTGATGTCTCCTAAAACGATGTCATTATTATTATATCGTGGTGATATCGGAGTGTTGGTTCTACATGAGCTCTCTGTAATTAATCTGGTTAGCTTTTGCAATAATCCCGAGTCAAAAATATAGTAAAGTGCTACTTTACTACACTATAGTTTTCTATGCTTTTGATAATTAGTCCATTTGCTATAGTTTCGTTCATTCAGCCATTTTTTCCTCTGTGCATTGTTTTTTGGACCATTTTTTTTTATTGTGATAAAAAAATACTAAAACTATGTCAATAGTCCAGTTTTGATACGAAGAGAAATTTAAATTTTATCAATATTTTATTTTCGTTCTCGATGAATATTGAAAAAAACATTTTTCCACTATCATTTCCATAGAAATCTTTATTTCTTCCATGTGGAAAAATTTTCTATCTTTATATACAGTTATTGTAACTATTTTGCACGGAGATTAAGACACGTATTAAAAAAAAAATTTTGATGGTTGAATGTAAATTGTTCGATAAGTTAGAAAAATGATAAAATAATATTTAAAATTAAAGATAATTAAATATAAGTGTGTATATAAATATATATTTATTGACGAATATATATATAAAATCATGACAAACGCTCAATAAATGTTAAACGTATTAAAAGCTCAATTTGCACATTTTATTCGATACACTATCTTTAATAAAACTTTTTTTATTTTCAACGGTTATGACAATCACTTTATTTTATTTATTTTTATTCAAAAATATTCCAGTAGACTTTTCACCTTGTTTTAAGCATACATCCAAATGATAACTATTCAACCATTTAACTATTTTTTTTAATGTAGCATAAATAATTACGATGCCTAATCAATCACGTATTGTTAATGAAAAAATCATTGAAAAAATGGTGAAAAAATAGCAGCAATATCGAAGTAAATCGCTCAAAGTCGAAGCACTTTCACCGCATTATTAATGAAAGGATTGGATAAAAGCTAGAGAATATTGCGAGTTTAATACTGCTGAGAGATAACTTTTTCACATCACATCACTGAGCCCAATAAATGTTTGTAAATAATTGTGATTACATTAAAGACCGTGTAATATGGGATTAGCATAAATAATGAAAATACACGGAATGTCAATCGATCGATCAATTAAATTAATAACTAAATAAATGAATAAATGACGTATACATAAAGTAATATAGGTGCAAGTGTCTAATGTCAAATTTGAATAAAAATAATTTATAAAAAGAATACAAGAAACTATCGCATGTCTTCCTGGGAGTAGCCTACGTTGTAAGACTAATACTCGCGCCTCGAAGTTTCTCGAGCGAGTTATAACACGACGAATTGTTAAGTCAAAGGAATTATAGTGCAATTTATCCTTTTAGCGAGCTTTTCTTCATCCCCTCTCTTTCATCAACACTTTAAAATGAAACAAATGCAAATTTAATATTCAATGGAGAATAAACTGAGTAAATAATATAATAATCCCATTTTTATTATAATTATTTTATATTTTTCTCTACTATTTCTATGGCTATCAAAATATCTAATAAAATAGTTATTGTCAATAAAATATGAAAATCGAGGCGTGAGACATGAGTTTTTCTCAATCAAGTGTGAATAATAAATAACAATTGATTCATGTTTCAAGCAAGAAGGATTAGGGGTATCACATACCGTGTTTATCACACGAAAAAAGAGAAAAAATATTTTTTACAATTATATCATTACCACGATTCATTAAATATCTTTATAATAGTCTATTTCATTTTTATTCACAGTGTGCGATAATGTATTCATTATTAAACGATGTATACTGTCATGCCACTGAAATCAAAGGAAAACTATACATTACATCTATTATCAAATGGCGCCACCATGCGGTATCAAACATGAATTATGTGTGATGGGCATGGATGGATGCCATTTTGATTTCTAACCAATTATTATAGATAATACAGCTTTAAAATTACCTTTTAAAACAATGATTGCATAAAATATTGGATGCAATAGGTCAAAAAAGTGACAAATTAGCATAAGAGATTTATAAAACTTGCCTTCAATTTTATTGTATCACAGAAAAACTCGTGTACACTCGGTGACATTGATGCCGTATTAATTTGGTATAGGAAGATATAGAAGAATTGCATGTATAACCTTAAAAAAATTAACCGGCACAAAGTGCGTGCCGTGGATGTACAATGCAAATTACTGATTCTTAAATTTCCCGCATAAAAAAAATAACTAATGAGGAGGAAATCACACATTATTTCGATATATTTCGGTTATGGGTTAACTCCATATGTCCAGGTAAATTCATAAATAGGATTTATTTTCCTGTGATTCAGTGCCATCTATCGGCTCTTTTTTTAAATATCATATGCCAAAATTCGTCACTTTTTCGACTTGTAGCATAAGTAATTGCTAAGTAACAAGATTCATTCATTGTTAAAAATAACTTTTCTCTAAATAAGTGGAATGAAGCTTTATATAATCAGACGAAGGTTAGGAATAAATTAAACCTCGAATCTCTGTCATGAAATAAATAAATAGATGTAAAAGAAGGCAAGTAAGTGGGAATAGGAATTAAAAAAAATACGTATGCAATATTATTAGTAATGTTTATAATTAACAAATTATTATCAATTAATAATTATTCTTATCGCTAAGTTATTAATGAGTTTATTTGAATTACGTGAAACGGATAGTATTGTTAAGACAATCAGACTCTCATTGCTCCGAGTCGTCGGAAAAAATGGACGACCACCCTTTTAGATAAACAAACGCAACGTAGTTTTTGCAGTTAAAAAAAACAAACAAAATAATAATTATTAAATATACTTTAAATATCGTTGCATAGGCATTCCTGATTCATAAACTAATCAATTCACCAATAAATGATATGTGTAGTCAATGTGGGAGCCCCGAGTCCATCCGCCCCGTGCAATTTTTCCTTGACGAGAGTCGAATGCAATAAAATTTCATTTTTCATTAATACTAATTGAAAAGTATTTGTTAGTAATGATCACCACTTCCTTCGCAGAGCAGTCTAGTAAATACCATGAATATAGATAAATGAAATTCAGTTAATTAATAAAATTTACAATAAATAATTAATAAATGTAAATGACAGCTTATAAATAATATACTTACAGTCATAAAACATTTTTTACGTCTCATTTTTTACAGTACTTCAATATCATTATTCAACTGAATATACAGAATTTACTGATAATGTAAATTTGTGAAAATTAATATTAATAAAACCTATTGAATTTAATTGATTAATGGAAATAAAACAAGCTCAAACATTATTAATAAAAATTAAGATAAATAGTGTGCTCTAAATTAGATAATATTATGTCTAAATAAATATTGCAAATTATATAGAAAAAAAAATAACGAGAATGATTTGATGAATGTTTATGTGAAATAGAAAATGAATATTGAAGTAATAAATAACAATATTTATTATGGTCATTCTAATTGGTATTATTAATGTACGTACTTAGGATAAATATTAATATTCATGAATGTAAAACAGACTACGCAATGAGTGTTTTGTTATTTTGTAAATTTATTGAGATTGATATTACAATTTAGAAAAATAGTCTAGGGAAAATAAATACTGCAATTAAATGGAAAATTGATATTCTTTGATTATGAGATTATCCACTTAATTTCAATTTGTTTGAATTCTTTCATTAAAATGGTTTTGAAAATTTCATTAATCCATTAACGTTCATAAAAAAACTGGATAGGAATATGAATATTTGAATGAGAAAAACCTTGGAAGAGTTAAAAGAAAAATTCTCTTGCAAAAATATTTTTATTGCTAAATTTAATTGCAAAGATCATTTTAAAAAATGCTTTTAAACTTACTTTACTTCAATTCACTTATTTATCACGTCGAAAAATGAAACGTAGCTTTTTAATTTTTCAAATATATCATTGCATAAAGCATAATTTTATTGAATCATAATTAAAAAGTAAAGTTCTTTTACCAGAGTTTTAGTGATAATAATCTCCATTTGCCAACAAGCAGTTTATTTCTCAATTCCGTACAGGAATGGACCACACGGCCATGATTGGGTCGGTATTGACCATCAACAAATGTTGTTTTCATCATTAATGGACCCAATATTGCCCTGCTTGGAATATTGTTAAGGAGATTGTTTGTAAAGGAGGATTATTATTACTTCAACTCCAAAGAAAAAGAGCATCATAGAGATTTAGTTATAATAATCTTCCTCTACAACACTATTGAGAAAAATGCGCCACCTGTTGGTTATTGAAGGAAGTTAGTATACATTGAAGAAAGTTTCTATAGAAGTTTAGGAAAAGCTAACTTCTGTTAATAACCAACAGGTGGCGCATTTTTCTCAAAAGTGTTGCGGAAGAAGATCATTATAAGTACAACTCTATGATGGTCTTCTTTTTTAATTGAGATTTAACGAGAAAAATTAACGGGTAAATGAGATGACAAAGTATATTCTACATTAAGAAGAAAAAAATAGGGCACTTTAAGTGGGGGAGGAAGGAGATCGTCACATGCTGGGAGCTGCTAAGCCCTTAGTTTGAAATGGTGGCATTATCTTATGTACTACTTTGTTGTCTACTATTTTTCGTCATACTCGTGCGAAATACTCTAAGTTTCCAAAGAAAAAGATAACTTTCCGCACTAGTATGATAATTGTACATTTCACGCAGAAAAAAAAGTAGTTTAGTTCTAACGATGTGTCAAATTCTACTTGAAAATGTAATTATCCTTTCTGTAGTTCAATATGATTTCTCTCCGTATCTGCGTAGAAAGTTCGACCTCTCTCAAATGGAAAAGTGAATTTTCCGTACTAGTGTAGTAAAATTTTTTTTAACTTTTTAAACATGTTTCACACTATAAATATTTTATATTCAGCTAGTTTTCTACAAACGTTAATGGACTAATAATTGCTCCACAATAAATTCAATAATTTCTTAAGATTCATTTCATCATTAAAAAATATTTCTTTTCCAATAGGAGAAAAATAAAGAGACGTATCGAATGTATACAGCTAAATATTTATGATATAAAATTACGGGTAATTACCAAGAAAATTTAGGATTTTTCTAATCAACCAAATAGTCACAACAATGGACTTGTGCCAATTATTTAGAATTTATGACTTAAGGTAATTGAATTAACGCAAAAGTAATGAAAACAAGAGTTGGTCGAGTATCACTAATTGAAGGTAATGTTTGAGTTTATTTCATTATACTTAACAAAGTTTGGAAAGAAAAAAAACGAAATCGTAACAAGCAAACGAGTATATCTATATCTGAGCAAAACAAAGGGAAAAAATTGAAAAATAAATGAGTGAGAGTATAATGAATACAAGTGTATAACGAGTAACGTTCAATAGATATTTGATCGTATGAATAAGAGAGAAAAAAAAGAAATATCAATTTCAGCACACACTCACACACATAAATCGCAGGCAGTCGAGAAATTTTTTTTAAAAATATTATTATTTATTATCTAATAACAAGTAACAAGCAAATATGAATAAGAAAAAATGAAACAAGTTTTTATTTTATAAAAATTAATAACATCAAAGAATAAAAAGCCAAATAAATTGAATATTGAACCCAGTGCCTCTCAGGAATTCATTTAGATTAATCTTACATCCTTTTCATCAACTATTTCATAGAGTGAAAGTGAAATCATTATACATAATAATGAAAAATTTCATCACAAAATATAAATGGAAATATGAAAATTGTGTCATGTTTTTGAAGTGATTTAGCTGAAAATGCCGAGTATATGTGTTCGTTAGTTTTGACAAAAAAAAATGTATGTGATAAAAAAAAACTTAAAAAAATAAATTCTTTCTATGTTATTTGCTTATGAGTTGGTTGGATATATAAAGCGCTACTTAAATCTAATTTATCGTTGTCGTGTAAGTGAAAAGTCTTTATTCCATGAATTCACTTTTTACATTAAAAATAAAAAAACGATTTATTAATCAAACAAAAAATTCATTTCATTTTATATGAAATTTTTATTTGAAAAGTAAAGATAAATTATTTAATGCAATAAACTTAAATTGCATTACAAATAAAATTAGTGTTTTATACAATTTATCAACCATTAATAAATCGTTTTTTCTTGTATAACAAGAGTTTATGTTATATTATAAAATAATAAGTAGTTATTTAACAAGAAATTTATTGGTAATAATTTCAGAAAGTCTTTAAAGATAAAAAGAAAGGAAAAAATGTCATTAAATTATTACCACTGAATTTTAAATATTTAATTATCAGTTTGAAATATGGATTGGAGTGAATAATTATTATTGTTTGTTATAAATTGTGAGTACGAGAAATTTAGTATACTCAATTGATTCACGCTCGTTATAGATAAACACTTTTTCCTTCATTCCTTGCTATAATGATACAAAAAAAAATGTCCCTTACCAATTCGTTGACTCTTGTATACTCGTTGACTCTATGAGCTAAGTATAATATAATTATCGTCATTTATAACTAAAAAAGAATTATAATTGAATAAAATTTAATTAAAACGAAAAAATTGTTATCGATCAAACCAATTGGTTATCGATTCATTAATTATACATATTGTAAATATCGGATTGCTAAATGATTGCGAGTTGAATTATTTAAGATTTTGAAACTTCCACTGGAAAATAATATATTTTTTTTAATTACACCGTCATTAACAAACTTTCTTTTAATTTATACGTGGTAAGAAATGTCAGCTAAAAATTACTGTCCTAGAACTGAAACATTCCAAATGACAATGTTGTCTTATAAATTAATGTAATTACTGCAAATCTCAAAATTTGGAAGTGTTTTAAAATGACGTTACCTATTTGATTAACATTGTAGTCACTTTTTAAACACTTCCAACCATCTAAACAGTGACTACAATGTTAATCAAATGGGTGGCGTCATTTTAAAACACTTTAAGTGTTTTAAATTGAAACACTACGATTTGCATGCATTATTTTAATGCGGATACGTGTGTTAAATATGACGTCACCCATTTGATTAACATTGTAATCACTTTTTACACACTTAGATCTGCGTTAAAAGTGACTACAATGTTAATTTAACACACTTATCTGCTGGCTGAAATTTACAGTGACGAAAATTATTTATTGGCATCTTATGTTTATCTTTAAAAATTAATATCACTTTAACTAATCATCGTGGAGGCTATTGGATAGGCTAATTCTATTCATGCCACAATTCTCTAACAATCACTGCAATTCGTAGTGTTTTATTTTGATGCACTTGGAAGTGTCTACAAAATTACTGTAATGTTAATCAAATGGGCGACGTCATTTTAAAACACTTTGAGTGCATTAAAATAAAACCCTACGATTCACAGTGATTAGTTGCCCTACAGTTTGATCTCTGAAGCAAAATTTTAAAAATAATTAATTGCTTATCGAGACTGAATGTAGCATTTTTTATTTTTTATTCATCGAAATAATAATTTTTATGAAAAGTTCATTGATTGTGCTATTTAATAGCTGGCATGCCAAATTATTTTTAGACTTCAAGTGATTTTATTAATTGTTATTAATAAATATATTTTGGAATTTTAATCAAAATGACACCACTTGTCAACCAATCCAACAGAACAGCTTTCCAATTTTAGCTCAGTAATTTCTGCTACCTATTTCTCTCTATGTATCAATCAACAATATTACCACATCCTTCACATCTCCACTTCATTTCCGCCATTATTTTATAAAAGATATTTTTTAAATAAACAAACAAAAATGAACAAAAAAAAATTGCTTAAAATAATAAATAAATACTGTTATTACTAAAATATATTTTTTTTCGTGGAAGATTATTGCTTTAAGTCTATCTCTAAGTAAATCAATTATCATACTTGCCGTTGGGTATTACCTATGATTATGATTCCATGTAAATTTCATTATTATTATTATCATTGCCGTCATGATGATTGAATTTGTTAAATTATATGATGCGTGTGATTGATGTTAAATGATATATTGTAATGAAAATGAATGATTGATACTTCAATTATGTTTTTTTTTACAAAACAACGAAATAAAATTCGCAAAGCATTATGAAAATAATAATAATATAATAATAAATGTAATAGTAATAATAATAATACCATAGAAATAATTAAAAATAAGGTATAATTGATAAAATCATTATAATAATAATATTGATCTGTATATGACTCAACTCTCTCAGTCCATTTGTTCTATGTCTGTATCTAATTGTTCAAACTACTTTCTGAACCAATTGGCTGTTTGCTGTGCGAGTGTGTGTCCATTGTCCGCTGTTGAGTTTAGAAAAATTAAAAATAAAAAAAAGAATGAGGGAAGGTTGAACAAATGATGTCAGTCATCAATGAATTTAAATAATTTATTAATATCAATTGTTAATTTATAATAATAATTATTTATAAAAAAAAAAGTAATAATTATTCTAGATAATTAAATAAATCTATCTAGAATAATTTATAAAATTGTTTAAAAAACATTGAAATAATTTATCACCCTTATCAATAACTTTATTGATTTGGTACCGAAAGAAATAATTGTTTATATTGATGATAGATATCACTGAAATTTCTCATACGTGATTCCGCTCCCAAAATAAAGATATCTGACATAAGAGAGAAAAGAAAAAGGGAAATAATGAATAATAATAAAAACTAAATAATAATAACAATAATAATGAATAACAATGATAAATTGGAGTAACGTTTGAGGGTAAAACAGATGCAATTAATCAGAGAATTAGCCAGTGAGGCAAGAGAAATAATTGTAGCACACGAGGGTGCCATTTGTAAAGTATTAATTACTTAATTAAATGCCAATACGCTATAACGAAAGATAAATAATAATATTAATGATAAAATAAATGAATACAACAATTATTGTATGAATACAACAAAACTAAACATATTTATAAGCTAACGTCTACATTCTACACGCAACTATCCATCGTATGTAAAACGATTTAAAATAAACGAGTGGTTAAAATTATTGTTTAAAAAAATAACAAATATCATTTGAGTATGTCAACTTCAATCTGAGAAATAATGATAAAACCTTTGCAGCAAAGTTAGTTTAAAAGAAAAAAGAAGAAGAAGAAGCAGTATTTAGAAAAAAATTATTGAAAAATAACAAAAAACACATGAAAATATTTTACTTTAAAAAGAAGAGATGAAAACGATACTGGGATCGATGCTATCGGCTTTTAATATATTCCACCCTCTTTTTTTTCAACTACCTTTTTTTAAGACTCCACCGTTCATGTTTTCGTATTCAGAACAATAAAAAAGCTTTCTCCTATCGACAGCCTTTTGCAACCTTTTGATTTGGCTTCTGATCATCCTAGATACGAGGGCGATGATACAGGGAAGTGAGGCGAGAAAGAAAAGAAAAAAATTATTGCATCGTCTTAATTTCTATGGCATCATTTTTTATTCTTCTTTAAATATCTTTTAATTAATTTATTTGTTTTCAAACAAAGATGTTTTTTTTGTAGTGACGATTAGAACCTTTTTCTTTAGTTCGTTCCAAGTATGTTCCACTTGCTGTGAAAGAATGAGGAAGAATTGGAAAAGGAATCAAGCTCTCCCTAAGACCAGCTTGGAATTCCGGAGTCCATTGTCGTGCTACAACAATGCGTAAGTATGAAGTCTTAAAATTAAAAAAGATTGGATTTTGCAGATGATTTCATCTAGAGGGTGAAATTGACATGCTTTCAACCTGTCGTTGCTTATAAAGATTTTTAATTATGTACTTAAATTTTAATTGATTTTTTTCATTAAGTTAGAATGGAAAATTTAATTACTTATCAAAAGTTCAAAAAAACGTACACAGTGCAAGCTTTGATCATTCAAAACAGAATCATTCATTAATTACCAACTAGTATTACTATAAAAGGTGTGAACAATCTTTTAACATTTTTATTTTAATTTGAAAGCGTTACCTTCGTTTTTGTAAAACAATTGATAATGAATTGAAATAAATGTAACTAAATGTTATTACTGGAAACAAAAACATAAACAGAGATAATTTTACTCATCAGATGATATGAATGGAGTTTATTTTGGTACTGATGCTTATCAAATTCATGATTATATGATTGTTTCCATCCATTTCATCCATTCAATATTTTAATTCCAATCAAAAGCATTCACTGATTTTCATCAAAATCGATAGAAAAGTTTTTTATTTCAACGCATTTTGTTTATTGAAATTCGCAATTTTGCCATCTTTTGAACTTTTTTATTTATAACAAATCATAATCATAAACAAAATAGAATTATTGACTACCGTATTGTATTAATATTTATCTAATTGGTTAAAAATATTAATTATCAAATTAGTAGAATCTATTTCAAGTATCTTTTTACTTATTCTAGAGTCTTTTTGTAAAACAATGGCTCAACCAGAACCAGATTTGTTTGAACTTATTTATTGTATGATTTAAATAACTTTCAAATAGGAAGTTGAGAACATAAATATTTAATTAGACTTTAAAAGGGTTTAAAACAAATAAATTCAATATTTTTTAATGATTGAAATTTTTCAATTTATTTTGATCACAAATCAAATAAAAGTGACTTTTTTAAATGCAAAAGCAATTTTGGCATAACCACAAACATTCTCTTTATCGAGATTCGTTAAAATCTCGGATTGTTTGATCAACTAAATTTCGATTGTCCATCCCAACTCTCACTTGATTAAAGTCGTTTGGTCAAACTGAGCCCACGAGTGTTGTGACCTGCAAACAAATTCACTGAAATTTATCAAACATCCACAAGAAGGTTCACTAGACTAAACAGAGTAAGAGAATGTGGGAGAGAAAGAGTGAGAGAATGCAAAAGGTTGTAAGGGTAACATTCAACAAGGGACACATGGTGCGAGGGAAAGTTGAAAAAAATGTTATAAAAAAGGTAGGCGAGAGAGTTCACAGTTTTGAATGTGTTTGCATCGGTTGCAGCAGTCGCAAGAGAATTTATTTGAATATTTCTTTCAACTGTGTATACCGTAAAAACGACCTGAAATTTTAATAAAAACTCAACATTTACAATGAAACTGTAGAAGTAGAGATGTACCTTTGAAGTAAATAATAAGAAAGATTTTGCTAAGAATTTCAATCTCAAGTACCTAATCAAATCAAACTACAGAAAATTTGCCATCTCCAATTATTTTATGTACTTACATCAGTTTAAATCTCTCAGACAAACTTTTAATATACATTCGATCGCTGAAAACTTTTAATACGATTCCCTGGAATTTTCTAGAAAGACTCTACACTATATTGATCGTAAGTATTATAGTTTTTTTCTCTTCAAATATTTTTATTTTAATTATCAAGAAATTGATTGGGGCATTTCAAAATCAACTTAGGTTTCTTTTCAGGTGTAATTAAAGAAAATAGTGGCAAAAAAAGTCTAACAATTAGGGCCCAGATGGGACCTAATTCGAAGAACTTTATTAGAACTTCTTTACTTTCTGCAGCTTTGAAAAATTTAATTTTATAATTGTTTGTACAAAAATTTTAAACCTGACAATAACACCTAAATTCTCGAGAAGATTTAACTCTTTCAGTCTTGGTAGTTAGTGTCATCAACCACTTTTTTTAAATTAAAATACACGATGTCTAGCGAAGTCTTAAGTCCTAGATTTTTTTTCTGCTCTTTATGATACTTGAATCATTAGTAAAGCTTGAACGAAGATGAAAATTTTAAAATTATTGCTAATGTAAGAGCGTGTCTGAAAGAGTTAATAAAAGCATGATAATTTTTTAAAACATTTATGTCAATTAAATGCCCGAGTCAAAATATAACACTTATTTTCATCCTATTTTTATCCTACGACTATCCTTTCTTAAGGTTTAACTTAAGATGAACAAATCCTAGTTAAAGTCGGAATACGCAAAAAATCAGTGTTTTCGTAGGACGAAAATTTTTCAATTTTATTCTAAACTCATACTAATTTTATCCTAATTTTCTTTTTCTTTTGCCTTAGCTTCATCTTACTTTTATTTCATACTTTACCTGGTTTCAATCTAATTTCATTTGAGATTCGGATAATTTTTATTCTAATAAAAACATTATTATTCATAATTATTTATTTTATTTCAATTCTAATTGGGCTGTCCATCAGCATTGACATCATATGTATTATTAAAACAAGTATGACTGTAATGGGAGTTATTATAATATTGACCATGTTCATATTTGAAAGAGCAGTTTCATTTAATTCATTACTAGATTGTAACAAATAATTTATAACAATTCAATTTGTAATAAATATAATTTTTGGAGAATTAATTCATTATATGAATCGTGACTTTATTCCAACTATGTCCATAAGTACTTCTAGATAGAAGCAGATCAATTTATGAGGTTAAAATCAGGCTATTTTGTCTGCATCCTAATTTTTACCTACTTCAGAAGGATAAAAACAATATTAGGAATAGAAGGTTTAAAGTAGGCTTTATCATCCTAATTTTTATCTACTCAAAAAATAAAAAAGAATAAATTTAGGATAAAAAGGTTGAATCTAAGATACAAAGGATAGGAATCGTATGAGAAGAATAAATTTAGGTGTTACATTTTGACTCGGGTGATGACAAAAATGTAAAGTAAGTGATGCTACGCTGAAAAATGGATTTCCTTATAGTTAACATGTTATGTTTATAGTTAAAATTATATATTAACTATTAGTAAATTTTATTTCAATTAAACATAATTTTTTTTAGTGTGCGCTTATTAGAATAAAGACGATCATCCTTTAAAGGATTAATATGGCATCACGGAACATATTAAATTTAAGTTTCTCTAGATTGGATCATGAAATTAGGGAGCGTAAGTAAATCAAAAATTTCCAAAGCCTAAGATAAGTCTTTCCAGTTTCCTGAGACTCAATGGTTAAAAGAGGAGAGTAATTCTATGATCAAAAGCACATTGCCCACATTATTTTCCTGTAACTGTGTTGTAATTTACAATTGTTTAAAATAAACTTCAAAGTTTATTTTAAAGGAAGAAACAATCGTTTCCCAGTTTTAATAACTAGCTGCTCTTCTAATACCCCTTAAACCTTATTCTACATTTATACTTAATAAGTTATTCCACTTTAGAATTGGTTTTATTATTCATAATCCAAAAAGTTTGATTAAATTGTCCATACTTCTAATTTAGTTTCTATAATTTATTATTAATAGTAACGTTTTGGTGGCAATAACGATTATTATCAAGCAATCTGATTATCATAGAAATGTCATCTGAAATATAAAAGAAAGGGCAATTAATGAGTTAATGAAAACTTATTTTCAATGTGAAGAAAAACCTGAGACTTGTTTTCATGTTTGAATTTTTGAATTATCAACAATTAATTATAAAATATTAATTATTTTTTATGAGTTATAAATAAAAGTGAACTTACAATCAAAGTATAATATATTTAAATAAACTTATTTATCAGTTTCTATTTTTCCTTTTATGATAAAAAAAAATAGGAATTAATCGTTTGTGTAGAGCTGTTGTTTTTAACAGTCGTCAAGTTTTATCTCGATGACTGATAATTGAGTTGATAAGAAAAGGGGTGAAATAGAATAAAATCAAGAAAACATGTGAATAGTCGTTGCTATTGAGGATCAAAGCGTCGAATTGCTTGTTTCAACATCTTACAAGAAAGTCTTAGACATTTGAGTTGGGTCAAAAGGATCTTCCGAGCCTTTACGTATCGATACGATCACTGAAAATATATCCTGACCAATCAAGAGACTTCCGGCGTTGTCGAAGAAGCGAATTTTCTTCTTACTCTGTGCTTTTTATTGCTTTTTTTTTCTTTCTCCTTTTTTTTTTCATTCTTTTTTGCTTTCTTCAGGCTCCTCACACTCAAGTTTTCGGTTCTGAAAGCTACATCGAGCAAAGCTCCTAAAACGAAGCTGATTTGGAGCATCCTCTCATTCACGAAAAAGCTATCGAAGCGAAATGGTCGGACGAGGAAGCGAGAACCAAGGAAAGGAAATAGATAAAATAAAAAAAATAGATATATATGTGAGGGAAAAATTTTAGTTATAGTCTGCTATATATCTCAATTCAATTAGAGTGGTAGAGATAAAGGGTCAATAGACTGATTGGCAATTAAATCTGAAACAAGATTCAGAATTTACTTTGCGTTTTATTAAAACTCACAACTCATCAGGCTGGAAAAAGATGAAATGATGATCAAAAATACACAAAGATTCATGATCTTTTATTGATTTTTCATTTTCATCCAATAAAATCCAAAAAAATCAACTATTCATTGCGATTTTATTTTTAATATTAATTATGAATTATCTGCCATGTCAATGTAGTCCAGTAACAGTCGTTCAAATAAGTTGAATAATTACTTAGTACATAAAAAATGTGTGCTAAGCAAACTAGCAATTTACTTTTATCATAAGTGTCATTGTGGCTCATATTTTTGTATTGAAAGATAAATCAAGTATTTTATCTGGAATATAATTTGAAACGACAATAGATCATTTTAAATGTTTTTTTTTTTAATGTCAATTGGTAGCAGGAAGTGATGTTTATTAGTATTGAGATTAATTGAAAGTTGTTAAAAAAAAGTTTAATATAATTAACTACTGTTTTTAATTCCAACTTTAACTAAATAAAAATTAAATTTAACCATGAGAGGTAATTGTTCTACATTTAATTCAATCGTTATTCTACTATCTCCATCAACACTAGAATCCAAATCTAACTCTATTGTTTGTAGTTTAATTATTTCATTTATGCTCTAAAAAATCTTCATGTTAAACTATTGACAATCAATAGCAATTATTTTTAACGAATAATTAGTATCAATTTTCAATACAATTTAACTATTCTTTATTTAGTCCCTATTTACTTTAACTACACATACATTATTTTTTATCTTGTCACTCTAACTCATAACGAAATCTTTACTTTAAACAGAAAACGTTGAAATTTAATTTTTAAATAAATATATTTATGTTAAAGTACATAAACAATTGATGATTTACAGCATTTTGAAATTACAACTTGTCTATTTATGCATGTAAAACAGAGAAGAAATAATATTTTTATTGTCAAAATTGGTTTATTATCCATAATTTTACACTTTTTTTAATAGCAGATAATCCATGATCGTCGATAAAAGGTAATTGAAATTCATTTAAACGTAAGCTTAAGCAAAGAGTAATAATCCCATTACTTACCTTATAGATTTTAACGAGTGAAAACATTTTTCAACATCACTTAGACACTATTAACCACACGGTTAGGATGTAAGCATGCAAGTATTAAGTGTAATTACATAATACCGTTGAGTTTATATAATGGCATATTATCAGTATTGTAAAACATACATTTTATTTTATGGTTCTGCTATATTTTTATGTATTGAATTTATAATAATAAACGATTTTTTTTAATCATTTAATCTGGATTATTAAAATTATTTTGATTTCTCTTTTTCAGTGATAATTGTTATGTATAATTCGGTTTATTTATTTCATTTGAGATTCATATGAAAGAAAAGTATTGGTTAGCTAATAATAATGTTGAAGAATTGATGCATATTCTGGTGATAACTTGTTCATTTTTATGCATGCTATGCACACGCTTTTCTGTTTTAATTTGAATTTTTTTTAAAGCTTTATTCGTGTCATCTACTCGAGAAAGAAGGATTCAGCACTTGATTTAATCATCACTATTGAGAATTATAAGGAATGGAAGTGGATTTAATAGTTAATTAAACAAGAAAAAATATCATTACTAATCTGTTTAAATCAAAAGATTTAGAAGTATATTCTCACAGACTGAAAAGATTGGACGAGCTGACAGATTTTTTACTAAGACGATAGAATAATCTTCAAGTTCAAATTAATTATAAATATTTTTCAATAAATGATATAAATATTTGTAAAACAGTCATGCCAACTTGGCCTAAAACATAGTCTCATCATAAGCTGGGACAAGTGTGAACTATTTATACATGAAGAAGTAAAAAAACGTTTGGGTAAGAAATGGATTGCTCACACTATCAATTTTTCCGGTGATGCCTAATCAGGTCTTCATTACGTAACTGTTCGTCGAGTAAAATTGGTCTGGAGTCAATACGACTTTTTGTTTTTGTTTTGTTAAGATATTTTAGATAAATGACATTTAAAGTCTGTTTCGATAAGGATGTATAAAAATGAAACTTATGATCAAATATTACCTTGAAATTTGTCACACATCTGAAACAATTTGACTTACGTTCATTATTTAATTTTTGAAGTAGTAAACCGATTACTTTTTTACAAAAAAAAGCTTTTGAAAATCAATCGTAAATACATTGGTATTATAGGAATACGAGTATTCCCTTCATTGAATTGATATTTATTTTAATAAATTTATTGGTTGGTAATGAAAAAATCACTAACAATATACATGAACGACGAAAACACAATTCGAATTTCCTAAATTCAAGTAAGGCTTCTTTTTTATTTTTTGAGTAGATAAAAATTAGGATGATAAAGCCTACTTTAAACCTTCTAATCCGAATACTATTTTTATTCTTCTGAAGTAGCTAAAAATTAGGATATAGACAAAGTAGCCTGATTTCAACCTAATAAATTGGTCTGCTTATATCCAAAAGTATTTATGGACATAGTTGAAATAAGGTCACGATTCACATAATGGATTAATTTTCCAAAAATTATATTTATTACAAATTGAATTGTTTTAAATTATTTGTTACAACCTAGTAATGAATTAAATGAAACTGCTCTTTCAAATATGAACATGGTCAATATTATAATAACTCCCATTACAGTCATACTTGTTTTAATAATACATATGATGTCAATGCTGATGGACAGCTCAATTGGAATTGAAATGAAATAAATAATTATGAATAATAATGTTTTTATTAGAATAAAATTATTCGAATCTCAAATGAAATTAGATTGAAACCAGGTAAAGTATGAAATAAAAGTAAGATGAAGCTAAGGCAAAAGAAAAAGAAAATCAGGATAAAATTAGTATGAGTTTAGAATAAAATTGAAAAATTTTCGTCCTACAGAAACGCTGATTTGTTGCGTATTCCGACTTTAACTAGGATTTGTTCATCTTAAGTTAAACCTTGAGAAAGGGTAGTCTTAGCATAAAAATAGGCGTTATATTTTGACTCGGGATGGGATACCACATTAAGCCTACATTGGTAATATGACGCTTATTATATCCCTGTTGGGACCAAGTGAGGAAAGCCTAATTAAGGCAAGTTTAGTAAATGCAAATAGGATTTAAATAAAAAAACTATGTTATGTGGTTATCTCATTTCCTAAAACTAATATACGAATCTGCATTTATTAGAAACATTTAGCAATTATTTATGTTACTGACTTTGAAAAGACAAAATTTTCAAATGAGAAAAACGAATGTCCTGTAAAAATTGTCCTGTCATTTAATCGTAGTACACTTCACAAAAATAGTAGAATTTATCTTGCAGAATGGTAAAATTATTCTTACAAGATAGGAATTTGTTAGGAAAATGATAAATTCGATCAATTATGAATATTCAATAAAATAAAAAATGTATTGTAAACCAGAAAATAAATATTTTGAAATAAATCAATTTTTAAAGCATCTTTCATTTGCTTATTTATCCCTCTCTATGTCCTCTGTAACTTGAAGCTTTTCAATAGAACAATACGAATAGTCTCCACGTGTCTTGTTTCCCAAGCGATATTGCAATGCATTCCGACTCTTCCACGCTTCAGGATCCAGAACTAGAAGCTTGTATTTCATCGACACGGGTATTTAAATTCTTTCTTTCACTTTCCTCACAATTTCTTCACACATATAAACTTTTTTTCTAAAGGTATAGGTACAAAAGTCTTTGGCAATTCTACGCTCAGCATCAAGTCATATTACATTTTGAAATTCCTTTTTGGCTTTGAATGATAAATTCTCGTATATCACGCCAGGATATATTCGTTTTCGTCAACAGCATGGTATGTAGAGAGGAATAAAGAGAAAAGAGTGAAGTAGTTTGTGACATGAAGCGTGTTCGATGCTAGAGTGAGAGACAGATAGTCTGCTACCCCACACAGAATTAACATGAAAGTCAAGCTGCAGGGGAGACTCCCTTAAATCTTAACCTATCGCCTCGTAAACCGTCCAGATACTACTAGCGTGTACGTCGTGACTGCACAGGGTTACATCTCCGCTTCCCTTCCAATCGAAATCGATACACTGAGTCCATTCACCGCGTTCACGAGCCACTCTGACAGGCACATAAATTTCGTGGCTACCAAGATCGATGATCGTACCAATTTCTATTCTAAAGAGACAGACTGATAATTGCATACCAGAGAAATTGAGCTTAAATGGTGTGCAGTAATTATACTAGAAAATACCTTCAACAAATCCATCAATATTGTGGTGGTATTTATTGAGTAATTCGGTCCTTAAAAAAAGAATGAAAATCACAACTACATTTGTTGGAAATCTGTGTTTAATGCTGAAGGTAAGGTTTTGTTCAAGTGTATTTTAGCAGCTTTCAAGTAGAATGATCTAGAGTTAGAACGAAGATGTTCCAAGCATAGATGATCATCAAGGCTGAATTGAGAGCCATGTCAGGAATGTCTGTGATTTTGGAGAGGCTTCATCAGAAATGTAATGCCTCAAGACATAGGATCTTGATTCAATTAACCTATGAGGCTCTACTGAAATTGCCCAATCGTTGACTATCAAAGAGAATTTTATCCTATTTTTAAGTCAAACGTTCCACCAATGTCCACCATATGACATACCTCAATGAATTTTAAGTTAGTCTTGATAATTATTACTTATACCTTAATATTTTCTAGCTCGCTTTGTTACTTTCTCAGTAACATGGTTTTAGTTTTAATGATGAGAATTAGACTCACTTTGAACTTGAATCTTAATAAAACATACTCAAATGTATAACCAAATTAACCGGATCTTTGAACACTTTTTATTTATAATCAATTACATATTTTTAATGTCAAACACACGTGATTAAACGATTTTTTAATTATTTATTTGACTTTATTCAAATATACTTCACCATACAGTACTTGTTGCATATTAAGACAAAGTAATATTGTCTCCACATCCAAAGCATCTGGTCCCAATTCTGCGCCCTCAAGTCTGAATTCATCAGGTACTTTATAGTCTCCCTAGAATTCATAAATCCATCAATAAGAACACTTGGTGATTAAATATGTTCCAATTTTATCTAATGAAAAAAGTCTTACAGGCATCAGTGGACATGATGCATCTTTACTTGCTAGAATTCTTAGTGCAACATTCATAGCAGCACCACTTGGAGTTGAAGGATTGGCATCACATGATGTAATTTTTCCTTTAGTTAAACAATTACCTCCTTCATCTTGGTATTCATATTCAACCTACCAAAAGAAGCATTGATTTATTAGTTGTACAAAGCAAGACTGGTTCATTCTTAACTTCACATTAGACCATGGTCAACTAGGCTGATCTAGGGTTGGACCAGTTTTGTTTTCAACTAAAGAAAGCTAGCAATAATAGAATTCTTATCATTTTATACCTCAAATGGCTCCACGAAAAGAGGTTGCATTACTGTAATACTGTAGATGGATGATGCATCATTAGCAGTGTAACCACTTGAAGCATCAACTAACAATGATGATTGATTTTTAGACTCAAGACTATATATATCTCCGTCGTACGTTGTACACTAAATAAGTAATTGCTTTGTTATTAAATCGTATAAAACAAATATCAAATCAGTATGAGATATTAAAGCTTACTTGAGCAACAACAAAAATAGAAAAAAGGAGTAAAATGACTTTCATGATAAAAATATTAGAACAAACGATGGAAGTAATTTCAAAATTCTAACATGCAAATTTGGTGTTAGCTATACTTATAGCTGTTCCATGTGATAGCATTTGGACAGTAACTGTTATCGTTACCTCATATCGTTATAAATAATTATTTTAATAAGTTTAAACGACTAGGCAATTTTCTCATATAAAATTGATAACATTGATAAACCTTGAAATTTTAATTACTTTTGAGGTCATTTATTACCTTATTTTGTTTGTTTTTATTTTTTTTTTGCATTTAAAAGTATATAATAATATGCAATATTTAAAAAAAAGCATATTAGATTTAATTGGACTTTTCTAAATACAATAAAAATTTAAACTTTGCACATTCGGTGTTGACGATAATGAAATTAATTATGATTAATTACATAATTATATAAAAAACAATGTAAAAAGTAATAATTACTTTTTTTCTAATGAAGAGATTTGAAGGTCAAATATGACATGAATTGATGATTCTACTGACTCGTAAATCGCAACAATTAGAGCTAACGGAAGTTTGAGGCTCTGTAGAGTGTTAACTGTAATAAATAATTATTTTGATACAGTAAAATTTAATTAACGTCATGTCATATAAAAAACATTAGAAATTGTTTTATCAATATCTCTTACATGGTTTTGATGAATTTTTTCTTCCGGGTACGTGATTTCTGGGATTTTTTTTTATAAATGCGAGATTTAAATCGGTTATTTTTTTCAACTATAAATATGAGTTTACTTCCGTAAATTCAACTTTTTACTCAAATCTATTCGACTTGTTGGAGAGTAAGAGTATTTGTAAAAATGTACAAATTTTTGTCATTCTGTTTGCTCGGAATAGTTCTTGCTTTTGCTGTCGTTGTAAGTATTAAGTTGACGTATAGAATTTTAAATATTTATTTATCAATAGATAATTATTGTATATTATGTTATGTTAAGTTATGATTTGAGAGGCTTTAAAGAGACAATTCTCAAGTGATTGCGTGTGTGTTTGATGATGTATTACGCTTAACATTCTAATCACTTCGAGTGTTTGACGAAATATGATGTTGTATAAGAAGTCAAACTTCAAAATGGTTGTCCCTTGTAATTATTGAGGGAGTACAACAACAAATTGTTTAATGTTATGATTAGAATATGGTAGCATGAATTTTAGATTTTTATGATATTTATTGTGTCTAAAAATATTTTCGCAATAGAAAAATTTAAACACATTTACATTGCTTCAGAAGAAGAATAGTATATTACGACCCAAGGCTAGAAAGCTGAATTTTCCGACGTTAAAATAAACATAATATTCATGTGGATAACATCCTCAAGCCATTCGTCATCTCCTCAATAGATTAGTTTATGTTTCCGAGCCACGAAAATCTTTCAGTTAATCGAAGTACGCATTGAGTCAAGCAGGCCACAAAAGTCGTTGTTTCGGGATCGAAATGCGGCCAGGAAAGCTATACTTTCGGCCAAGGGATCAAGAAAAATAATTTTTTCCATTTTACTAATAGTTGTAGAGTCATTCATTGCAAATCCGGGAAAATTCAAATGTTTAGTAATAAAACGCTTAAAATGTTTAATAATTAAACACCTAAATGTTTACAATGTTAAACGCCATAATAAAACTATAGCATTTTTGTCAACAGCGAGAAGTGATTAAAATTCGCGTACAAAATTACAGTAGTTTATATATGGGGTTTAAGATTGTAATCACTTTAAATGTTTAGTTTCTAAACACTTAGATTTACAGTGATTGAATGTACATTGAAAGAAGAGATTTGTGATGGTGAAAAAGATTTAACTTTGATTAGGTTTTATCAGGTCGTAAAAGAAACGACAGAGGTTTTAAACAAGTTTATAAATGGTTTAATAAGGTTTCAAGCAGGTTCGTTCAAAAATTGAGTTGTTTTTTTCACTTTAATTCATTGTTTTCTAACGTTTGAATAATATTTGTTTATAATGAAATGAGTTTATAATCAATTATCTATTTAAATGCGATTAAATTATACAATTTCTGTGGATAAAAGCCTTCATGTAATTGAGTGGAATAAGAATAAAAATAGGGCTAAGAATGAGAAATACGCATGCGCACAGCCATAACAACAGAACAAAATTGATGCGCATGCGTATCCCTCATTTTTAGCCTTATTCTTATTTCGTTTAAGATTATGAATTCTTTCGTGACCTTAAATTTGTTTTTACTTCACTTTTAACACTGTAAGCTTTAATAAATTGACACGTTCAACCTGGTAAAGAAGGGCAAAATGCGTGTGAGCATGCGTACAAGCAAATTTTGTCATTCAGATAGTGCATGAGACCTTATTGCCTCTAAGCGGGTAATAAAATCTAACTTCACGTGGGAGTATGACAAAAATAAATTTTGTTTTGTATATTTATAAGTTATTTTTTTTAATGGAAACGAATCTCTTTCATGTGTATAATTCAATGATTTCCTTCATTTGTTATATAGTATCATGATAATACTAATTTTATTTGGCTAGGATGAAATGAATTGTTGGTATGGTTGGACGCAACATAACTACCTTTACTATTAAACTGACATAATTAACTAAAAATGATCCCTTACGTATTTTCAAGACCTCAGCTGAAAAGCGTACATTGTCTCTTCAAACACTGCTAATTACAGCTCACAAAATTTGTTTACAAAAAGAAGAATCCGGTAAGATAAATAAAAATTGATAAAAAAATATCGAAGCTCAGTGATATGTTCGAGTACGAATTAATTATAAAAAAACCATTTCAGCTAAACAGGAATTGTTAGGACGAAATGAAATGGATGATATGACTGAAAGTGATATCCATCGATGCCATCATGCTTGTGTCTGGGAAAACTCTGGATTGGTACAAAATATCTTATTCAATCACAATTTTTTTATCAATAATTTTCAGTAAAACAATAACATCAAATTTATCCATATTTTAGTTTTCAAACAATACCTTTGATTTAGAAAACATGATTCCTACACCACATGAATTGCCACATCGTATCAAAAGGATATTTTTTCGTACCATTCTCTACACATGTGTTGGCCACAGTAAGATTTTTCACAAATATTAACTCAGTCGATAATCATAATATTTTATCAATATTACAAGAAACTGATTTACATTAATTTATTTTGACATATCATTACTACTACTTTGATAACTCAACTGATATAAGATGCATTTAATTTAAATACTCATCACGAAAATTATTTTTATCATTAGTTAAATGAGATTTTTAATATTGATATTTAGTCATTAAGTAATCTTACTCTTTATAAATTAAAGCTTTAGAGTTTATTTATAATTATAACGTACAAATTGAATGCCCTCAACATCAATCAACTCAAAAATTCATTTTATCTACTGCAAATCTAAAAAAAATCATGACGTTTAATAATAACATACTTAAAGTGTTTAATAATAACACACTTAAGTGTTTATAATGTTGAGCACCATAAACAAACTATAGCATTCTGGTAAACGCCTAGAAACGTTTAAAATTAGTCTCCAATATACTATAGTTCGTTTATGACGTTTAACATTGTAAACACTTAAAATGTTTAGATTTTAAACACTTGAATTTGCAGTGATTGTGATGATTTTTTTTGCAGGTTATGAAATTGAGGACGAATGTGAGAAAGCTTCCACCTTTATGAGGTGCATTATTACTCTTGCTCAACATAAACCATTGCAAATACAGAAGAAGTAGATGTTAGGACAATGGAAATTTATGCTCGAAACATTTGTTGACAATATAAAACATTTTTGAATAATTTGCAGGAATATTTTACCTTTAAAGAGAAACAATTTGTAACTTTAACTAAATTCAGAATTCATAAATAAAAGAAAATTTTTATAATCAATTCAAAACATAAGATTCATCTTTCCTTAAGTCTCTAGAACCAATTTTCCCATCATTATGTAAAAGTATAAATATACCAATTTTCTTATGATTATGTGAAAGTATAAATTTAAATGAAAAAAACGTAAGACTTTTGTTAATAGCATAGTCATTATAATGAAAAGAAATTCTAAAAGAATAAAAATATGACAAACGAAATTCATTTTAATTTTTTTTCATTTTATTATTTTACCTTACATTATTCCATTCATCATACTTTTTTCCATTATCATTTCACAGAACTACGAGTCTCATTATCGATACTCTTATTAGAGTCTCTTGATAAATGAAACTACTTCCCATAAACGGGCGTTTCTTTGATCATCTTCTGATGTTCTATTTTTTCCCCTTGCGACAACCATTCAACCTTCTGGTCTGTATAGACTCTTTGGTCAGGGATAAATCTAATGCGTCCGGACGGGAATAAATTTTCAATTAATTATTTATCGACAAGACAAACGATCAATGTATTGATTTAGAAAAACAAAAAGTAAATGTATTCAAGAGATATGAAGTTGGAAAGTTTTCAGGAAGCCAGATTTTCAATTATGTTCAGTGAAATATTCTACGAATAGTCAGCCAGATTTTTTTGTTCAGGAAAAATAAAATGGTAGATTTATTTACAACTTTTTTTTTTATTGGACCTTCATCAAATATGAAATAAAAAAATAAATTAAACGATTAAGTTAATTAATCGTGATCGTAATGAGTCAATTGAATAATTATTCAAATTTTAAAACCCAAGAGTCAAGTATTTATTGGGTAATTGAAATAAATGCCGAATAAAATATTCAGTACATAATCAACTCGAGATTATTTATTAATCCTTGAAATCGTAAATTTTTGAGTGGAAGTTAATGAGAGTTTGAATTGTATTGATTTCGCTCATCCATAAGAATATTCACTAGATCAAAATCAAGTCTCCATCAAAGTTCTATTGAAAATTCCAGTGACATTCACAAGCAAGGATGATCTAGCGAAGAACCTAGCTCTAATGGCCATTAAAAGTTGTTATGTCTTTAGCTATGTTTGGTAAAAATCTGAAATACAGGAAAGTTAAAGAAAAATTTTAAAAAAACAGTATAATTATTGACTGACACAGTGGTCAACACCCTATCAGGCATAGCCAAGTTTTTCTTTCAAAGTATACCTTCGATCTTGAACAACATGTTCAACTTGAGAACTTACGCAGAAGAATTTGCTTAAGAGTCTTGCTCAACGAGATAAAGAGACCCGAAGGGTAAGAGACTTAAAATCAATACTCCCAAAGCCCCTGAACTCATAAGTTTAAAAATTTCTTTCTCTGCATTGTTACTTATTTCTATTTTATTTTTGTTCTTTCAAAATGAAGCAAAATTTTTTATTCAACTTTAAAGACATGGAAATATATATGTAAATTCACCAGTGAAATATCTATCCTATGTTTTTATTTTTCATTTACATTAAAAACTTGAAAAAAACTTTTATTATTCGTTTAAATTGCTTGCAAATTTTTTCTTTGAAAGATAAACTGAACTTTAATTTTATGAAATATATATATTTTTTTTTCTTCCTTTACAAATGAAATAGTTTTATTATGTTATTTTATCATAGCCATCAGCAACTTAACTTTAAAATTAAAAAGAAATTCAATAAATATAACAGTGATTTCCATTGAAACTGAGTTGAATTCATTGACATCCTGTAGATATTTTCATTCATGCAAGGTGACATGGTGGAACTATCAACGATGTGTCAAATTGCCAACCTGGTGGTCATTAATCGAAACCAATTCCAATGAGAGGTACTAATTTGGCGGAAAGTCGTACGAAAGAAAAATGAAATACCGAGGACAGATAAAGTGTGGTAAGTTCATGGCACTCTGGTAGCGTTTTTTTCTATGGAATACAGTTGACCACATCAGTTTAGTTTGATAATATTGGAAGCATGCGTGTTCAAATATTTCTACCATCAATATATTGATGAATACATCAATCAAACTAATGATAAATAGAAATAAAACTTATTGCAAGGAATAAAATATCAATTACTTGGTGGATTTATTTAATGAAAGATTCAACATCTTCTTCCAAGATCATTTGAAATGATTTATTCATGTGGTAGTCAAATGAATTTACAATTGTCCCAATGTTATTTCATGTTAAAATGCATTATTGACATATCAGCAGAATTATTTAAATCATCAGGGTTACTACTCTGGTCTTCATCACGTCCAGACTTCATATTATACTTTCCCAGTGCCATGTCTATCAACGAAAACGAACATCCGGAAAACATTGCATCACACCTGACGCTATCATAACCAGCACGATGGGCATTGGTGTATATTTCATGTTCTTCTGGTTCATGAGGCAATAATATTCGTTTGAGAGGCAATCTGTAACATTCAAGATTAATGCTAAAATAACATTTTAATTTTATATCTCTTGGAATTGAATTTTCAATGATCCTTTTCAAACTAAAGAATCACTGGCTATGACCCCAGAAAAATGATCAGATCTACGTTGATTAAATGATGAGATTATAGAATCATATATGATCTTCACATTGAGCAAAAGAACTACCAACGTTAATAAAATATTTTACCAAATGGTTGAAATTAATTATTCTTTTTGATTCGAAAAATATTTTATCAATTTAATTATTCATTTAATTATTTAATAACCTGAACAACTTTTAATAATTTGTTGAAAATCTTACGTGGTGATCTTAAGTAGAATGCCCAACATTACACCAAAGCCATCAGTATTTGTTTTCGCATTTATTTACAAATTTACAGTCTGAATATCATAACAGAGTTTGACTCTAAATTTTTTATCAGATGAATTCAAGAAACTGACATAAAAATACTAATAAATTGTCAGCAAAAATATAAAAGACATTATTCTTGCAGCCAGTAATTCTCATTAAGCCACGAAAACATGTGATATAAAACTTGGAAAAAAGATAGATCAACATAGATATTATCATTTTTTCCTGAGTGATTGACCCTAGATTGGTCACCTCATGAATGAAACATTGGTTCAGACTTCTTGTTATGTATAATTACTAAATAACTAGTGAGACAAATGCCAAACAACTAGACATTGTTCTTGAACATAACGAAAGAGTTCTAGACTCGTTTTTTATCTTATATTACCAAGAAATTTGAATTTAAAAAGAATCAACTTTAGTGATGACAAAATCCTGGTCTAGGCTTTACAAGGTAACTAGCAACGTTTATAGTTTTTTAACAACGTTATGAGTTATCCTTACTCTTTAATCTTTATCATTGGATCATTAAAGTATATAGCAACATCGAAGGCAAGAAACCTCATGAAGTAACCAAAGATGTTTAGGTCACAGATGATGACCAATCTAGGATTAAGCAGGAAAATGTTAGGATATTCCTGACTACGATCAAGATTGTGCTGGGCTCTACCAGGTTATATTATATTACTGTGCTTAGTTAGACTAGAATCAGATCGGTATCAGCTAAATTTCAAGAAAGCTTTATCAGGTAATCAAGAACTGTTGATTTAATTGGTTATATTTTAAAATGATCCCTAGACCTTGATGACATTCTACAGAAAAAAGTCTCATTAAATTACATAATATTGATAATGAATTGTCCCGTCTTTATTATTTTTCTCCAAGGTATTTGAGGGATCAAAAAAAAAGACTAAAGAATGATTAAAGAAAAGCTTCCCGAAAGATTCTGAAAATCGATTTTCAATGGCATCAGCTTCCAATCGTAAATAAGCAAGCTCCCAGAATTGCAGCAATTTTTAACTCTTCGACACAGAACTTAAGTTAGCCATTCCCTGGAGTCTCTCTCCTTATTGCTTTTACGAAGTGGAATAAAGAGAGAGAGTCTTTCTACCTTGTAAATCCCTTTAAACCCCTTTTTCACCCTCTCAACCTCTGTCGTTTGTCTTTGCAAGTCTTACGAGAAAGCTATCCTCATCATTTCTTCTACTAGGGTATTCCCCTTTGGCATCAATCGCTGAGACGCTTCGCAGAGCGCTCGAAGAATGCAGCTTCGACCATCGAATCCCATCCTGAAAAGAAGTAGAACATCATGTCGTTTTAGAATGTTTAAAAAATAATTTACATTAATCAAGAAGTAGAGTTTAGTATAAATTCTAAAATATTTGTTTTTAATTTATACCTCGGCTGTTTTTTATCACTCTTTCGTTTTTGTTTATCATCAAAAGAACTGGAGTTCTTAGGAAAATTACCTGCTGAACTGTAAGTTTGGAAAACTCAGTTCTAACTGAGTAAGTTAGGAAACAGATGAGGAAAAGATAGAAAGAGATGTAGTTCATTTCTCCTTGTATACCCTTCACTCTCTTTTCATCTGTTTGATTTGCTCCATCAATCAAATATAATTTTAGTTTGAGTATCTGACTCTGCCACTTTGATGTGAATTTAACTCCACAGATTGAATTTAACATTAAATCAGTGAGACTACCCTCGCAAAGTTTTCGTTAAAATTTTTTTCAATATTTCAAAATTATTTTTAATATCAAATCACATTCATAGAACTTTTCTCTCATTCCCTTGTAATTTTATTAAAAAAACATGTCGACATTGGAAAGAAACGAAAGGAAAAATCGTGCATTGAAGAAGAAATATTTTTTGAAATTTGAAGAAAAATATGCTTGAAACGATCAAGAACCTTTTGAGGGAATTTTGAAAAAAAAAGAACGAAGTAATATAAAAAAATATTTAATTTCGATTATCCTTTTTACGAACTAATCTCAATAGAATGTTAGAGATCGAAATTTTTTTTATCGATTTATGAGACCACAATAGAACATGGCATTATTCGAATGTCATTCCGTTGTCCAGATACTTGAAAACGCTCATGAAAATAGAATGAAAATTCGATAAATGCTTGTCGTCTCGGTTTCTTCGTGTTTGAAAGGTAAAAATAATCTCTGTCTAAAGTATGTATAAGAAAAATGTTAGCAATAAAAAATATTTAAATAAACGAGAATCCTTGATGGATTCATGTCAACTATTTAATGAGATTTGCAATTACGTTAATAGTGAACTCAGCGTTAACTTCGAGTTTTTTAGCGTAACTTTACCTTAAAATAACTATAAATCAACTGTAAATTAACCGTTAGAATATGCGATTTATTAACTATGAGTTTACCATTTATAAACGGTTGCTTGAGAGTTGATTATTTAATTATTATTTATTTATATCATTTATATTTATTTATATTATGTATTTTTATCGAATATCTCAAAAAATAGGGGGAAAAAAAGTGAGGTAACAGAAATCTTCGTTAGACAGTAGAGAACAAAAAATGTCTTATGAAGTATCATCGATTTTTGCATAACTGGAAAGTTATTTATGAAAATGTGTAGGTTCTAGTAGGAAAAAATTGTTTACAACAAAAAACTCGATGATGCGGACATTTTTTTGCCTGCGAATAGTTTTTTTGGAATTCTCATGTAATTTTACATAAAATAAATCTTGGTTCAAAGTGGGAGGTTAGATTTTCTATTATCCCTATTTTTAATTGCATCATTACTCGACTATTGAAATTGGTCAATTGAACATCATATCAACTTATAATGAATGTGTTAGGTTGAGAGTTGTGATTTTTTGCAACTGTTGCTTTATATTTTTAAAAAAAAAGAAAGGTTGTATTAGGGTTAAGAGTTGATTGAACGTTGCATGTCAGTTAAATAACCGTTTTTTTTTATCGCGCATTGTGACTGTTGTTTTAAAGTTAACAATTAGTTGCTTTAAATCCATCAGGTATGGGATGTGCAATTTATTTATTTAAACTGTCATCGCTGTATTTATTATTAATAAGGCAACTTTATGGATAAATATTCTACTGATGGGAAATTATTTAAAATATCACAGAATCGAATGAAGTAGTTAGGAGTTGCGCGCGCAGCATAAAGCAGTAATGCGGGTCTATGAAGTTAATTGTGGAAGTGAATCGGCTAACTTCAAGGTGTGAATTGTTATAAATAATATCAAGCAGAACAAACGTGTATACACTGCAAAGCCAATATTTTACAAGCGTGTTGAAATAATACGCATAAAGTGTGTTCAATATAAAATGATCGTAAACAAACTATACATGTTTTGTAGATATTTTTTACACGTTTTATAGTGTATGAAAAATCTATAGTTTGTTTATGGCATTCAATATCGAAGACGCTTAGTATGTGAAAAGTGTTTACAGAAATAACACACTTGGATTTACGGTGTAGAAGGTCAATACTGTGTTCGGTTTAAGGATCATCCTAGATCACCCTTACCGAGCTAAACTCCTACCTGGCTACATAAGAATACATACTAAATTTTCCGGCTACATTAGCCTATTTGAAAGAAACTTCTGTTTACGTCTCTCTTCTCTGATAGTAATTTTCTATGCATAAAATATATCATAATAAAATCTGTAATAACAATGCACTGGTAATTTGAAATACTTATATTTATTTATTAAACTTTGTAATAAATGGAAAAAAATTGCTTTAGAAACAAAAATCACTGTGAAGCGTGAGATGTTAGCTGACTGAGGACTAAAAAATTCAAAATTCGTAAAGTGACTGTATAGAAAAAAGACAATCAATGTCAGCCATATTTATATCACGATTAGTTTTAGGGCATCACCAAATTTTTGAGGTTAATTGAGCATGGAGATGTGCCAGGCGCACTTGGAATAATGTAATAATATTATTAGCACTACTATTATAATAATATGATAATATTATCTTCCTGTACATTCTATTATTCTATTAGTATTCATTTTCAACAAGCCTGTAAATTTAATTATTACAATCGCGACAAAGAAGTGTGACTTCTACCGCGCTTCTTCTATTTATGAGTACACACATCATTTATTTTTTATTTTTCATGAATTAATGATGAAATATGACGTATTAGATCAGACGAATATGCTCTATGAAGTGAATGTTATCTACAAAAAAATGTAGAAAAATTGAAATGATTATAAATTATTTTAATGGTTAAAAGAGAAGAAAATAAAACAAATTGGATTGTCTGACTTCTAAAGATCACATACATTACAAAAGAATGGAAAGATTTTCTAGTTCATATTATATCCAAATAAAAACTCTGTAGATGTTAAAAAAGAGTAAAAGTTGATTGAATTCTATTCCATTCGGAATCATTTTGGTTTAATATCAAGTTGAATAATATCTGCCATTTTTTTGACTTATCTTTAGTTTGTTTACATTACGAGAGTAATTTTTCTCGAAAAATTTATCTAGTCTTAGACTCTGTAGTTCATTGTCAATATCCGCCAAACAAACATTCATTCAATGGTCTCAATTTCTATTTATCGTTCAATCTTGGTGCAATTATAAAGAAGACGAATAAAAACGAAGTACATCATTTGAAACAAGGCATTTTCTATGTACAAAAATGCGTCGAGTTCAAAAACATCATTTTGAGACAAAAATAGTGTCTGCGTCGTAAATTTTTATCTATACACTGCAAATCCAAGTGCGTTATTCTTGTAGACATTTTTAACACGCTAAGTCGTATACACACCATGAAGTGTGTAAAAAGTGTATACAAGTTATGTATAGTTTATTGACGGACATTTTACATGAAACACAATTTATAGGTGTTATTTTAACACTTTCATGAAATCTTGGGATTTGCACTGTACAAATCAACTTTTGCTAGCCTGAAGCTACGCATTTCATTTTATATCTTTTTAGGGACACAAAATTTCAATATAGTTTACGAGTACTAATTCATTCTTTGAAGTATAAGGAATATTTTAGTCATTTTCCTTTTTTAAATTTCGATCTAGTCTTCGACAAATTAAACTGCAAATCCCAAGATTTTACAAACGTGTTAAAATAACATGCATAAAGTGTGTTCGATGTAAAAAAATGTCCATCAACAAACTATAGACGATTTGTAGACATTTTTTACTCGTTTGTGAAACAATTGGTTTATGTTTTGTTGAATCTGTTATTATTTTTTCGTCTTTGATAAACATTCATTTTTTATGGCGCTATATTTTACAATATCCACACGGTGAGAGGAATAAAATTAAAATTATCCTACTATGCAGAAAAGTCGTAGTACACTGCACAGAAAAGTAAAATTTTACATGCGAAATAGTTGATCCTGTAAGATAGTATAATTTGGCCATCCACTTCATAAAAATCCTTATCTTGCAAAGTGAATTGCGCTATTTTTGCAAAGTGTACCACGATTACATTTCACGGCCGGGTAATTTTGACTCGATTCTTCTTTTCATGTAAGATATACAGTATGAAGTTCAAAAATCCTAATTGACTAGTAACATAACTGTACATGAAACTGATTCGTTATCTAAGAAAAACTTCCACTTTTGAGGTTTATTTTTTCCTCATTACAACAAGAAGTAGAGAAGATATACTCACGCGTTCATGATAACCTCGAGCTTGTTATAAAGTTCTCGACGATGTCGACGTTTAAAGTAGTCAAGATCCGATTTCCGATAATAGTACTTCTTTCGATTGTCAAGTGTATTGTAGTATCCTTTCTTATTCCAATACTTGAATGAATTTTCATTCTTAGCCCATTGGCCTGTGTTCTTCTTGTTGTACCAATCTTTCTTAGAGGTTATGTGGTCTTTTCGGAGTTGAAGAAGCGGCTCAAGTGCTGGTTTACTCTCATTCGGAAGATCATAAGAAATTCCCCAATTTACTCCTTCAGTAAAAATATTATCTGGAGTAAGTGTGTGGACTGTCATACACAATGCGATCTGAAAGAATAGATTTGCTAGAATACAAGTGCACTAAATCGGCTCAAGAGGGTGCTTTAGATCTATAATGGCGTCCATTGAACGTATTAACGATTTCTGATATTCTAAAGTATGGAAGCTAAACATCGAAAAGTTTCAACTTAAATTACTACATTTTCAACTTTCTGTTAGAAAGTTATTGTAATAAAATCAATATCAGAAATTCAGAATCTAGTCACATCTTCATGTTTCGGAACACTTGAAATGCATCTAGAGATATCAGTAGGATTTGATCCTACCTATGTTAAAATATGTAGCTTTAAGTCAATATTTTTGTCATAATCATGACTTTATATATTGTAAAATATAAGTGGAGGACAACAAATATTAAAAGGAAAGTTTATTAAAATAACAGATTCGAATACAGAATCAAAGATATGACGTCTAGTCAAAAGGTGAAGGCTGTTATTATCCCTTTTTATAATATCCGCGGTCAAAATATCCTAGGAAAATATCCTTTTATATAATATTCCCTAATAATACATTTTTGTTTGAAAAAAAACTATTTCTAAGAATCTTTAGAAATTTTAAATATGTTAGAATAATTAAATTCTTTTATAGAATTGATAATAAAATAAATTGTAATTCAAAATTAATAATTTTTACTCCTGTAGTAAATAAATAAGTGGCAAATTAGAACTGTGGTGGTGCTTGTGGGGAGGGGAGGGGGTTTAAGTTTAAAACTGAATGTTTTCATCTAATAAGAGTGTATTTCAAAAGGATATTTTTCTAGGATGTTTTGACTGCAGATATTACAAAAAAGGATATAAACAGAGGTAATCTAATCAAAGCTAGTCTCAGTCCTAAACATAAATAAACAAATTCTCCCATCGTTGCTATAAACAATCTAATTGTCAAGCAATCGTCGTCAATTAACAAACTGTCGCTAGTCAATCAATTCATAGATAGAAACATGCATATATTTTACAATATTATACGACTAGTATACGAGATTTCCTTTTCAGGTTATGGACTAAACACACTTTAATAAGATTAAAAATAAGAAATTCAATCAATATAAATTTTCTACAAGAGTATTAAACTTTTTCAATGAAATTAATTGATTGTAATAAAAAAAAGTTGACAGATCTAGAACTAATGTCAATTGGTTGAGTGTAGAAAAAGAAAATTACTCACAGAAAAGCTCGAGCCTTCAGGAAAAACGACATAACGTTTTCTTCTAGACAATGATCTTTCTTCTGTCTGAACAAGATTTGTCGCACACAATACGTAGACGAAAATACATAATGTAAGTTTGTTGAGACTTATCCACATCTTTTTTATGCTTCTATTCGAATAACCAATGCTTAAAATTCCTGGAATTAATTTCGTATGACCCAATTATTGATTTATTCTACTAGAAAAATAAATGATTTAACTTTTATTTGTGACAGTTTACAATTTTTTTTAACTAATGCATACTTGACTTAGTTTTTTAGCACAGTTGTTGACCTCATCAACTGATATTTCGATGTTGTATATTCCGTATTTCAACACACTGGTGACGGAATAAATGACACTGTAGCAAACTATTAAAAAGCAATATTGCAAAGTTTACGGAATGATTTTTGTTATTCTCGTTTCATTTTATTATAAATTGAAACTGTTGAGTTACGTATAATTCATTATAATTAAAAATATGCATCTCTAACTTTTAGAACTTTTGATAGTCTATTTAACTTCATCATGAAAAAATAACAAGTGGAATATACCACTTGTATACATTTTTAGTTACAATTCCAAAAAACAATGTGGTCCAATACGACCTGAAAGGTTCACATGATTGAATGTTCTGTAATATTCAACTACTCCAACAATATTCAATTGCTGTTAATAATGTTCGATTGTTTTTATCAAGTTGTACTTCTGTTGAAAGTATATGCGATACTATTTTGCATTAAAAAATTCAGGTATATTACAATATAGATAATAAATTATCAAATTTACTTGAAATTATGAATTGTTAAGATGTAGCTACTCTATACCATTGACATATCAAAATTACGCTGACATAAATATTCGTACATTTCTGCTTCAAGACTGAGTGCAACTCCCCTACTTATTTTTCTCAAGCGTAGTAATATTTTTGCGAGGAACTACTTTTATATTTTAATAATGTTCAGTTAGTCGATAAAAAACCTTCACCGGAGTAGAATTAGAAATTTAGAGTTTTCTCGATTCATTATGAAAGATTAGAATTTTAATATCGTTAAGAAGTTAAGAATATTCGATTACAAATAGAAGTGATTGAAATAATATATCACTGTGAACTATAATAATCTCTAGTGTTAAACACTAAGTGTAATAAAGTTTTGAGAGTGACAATAAATTCATGAATATTCAAACAAACTCGTCTGTGCAAAAATTGACTGAAATCCTGAATCCTATCCATGGTATGACAGAAAGTATTAAGACTTTTCAATGTGGAGTGTAAAACAGTTTTTATGGTACTTTATATATACTTTTCAATGTTACGCACTTTCGAGAAAGATGCGCCACCTGTTGACGCTCGGCTGAAGCTTGATGTCTGCAGATAGCCACGTCTTAACAATCACACATTTTTACCATAATAAATTCTTTTGTTTGATAAATCTAGTGAACATATGTGTGGGTGATTACAAGGACATCTCTAGATAAATTATAATTTGTCACTCTATTTATAATACTCTTCCTATTCGATTAAAACTTTTTATAATTCTATTTTATTAACTATTCAAATCTGACTTGTTTTCTTTACACATGACTTTTTTTTCTTTTTCTTTTTCTTTACCTTTGCCAACACTATTTATTCACTATAAGAGTAATAAAAACAATTCAACATGTAATTAAAATAAACAAAAAATGGATTAAGATGGCTTACTTTAAAAATTTTATAAATAATAAAAAATATAATTTTTATCCTGTTAATAAAACTCAACTTCTTTTATTTTTATAGATTAGTAAAATCCTTGAAAAAATTTTCATGTCCTAGTTACCTTTATATTTTAATAAACTATTATTTTTTATTATTATTGATATAAAATATGAAAATGTTGTTTTATGATTTTTTTACGCTATCATACTTAATATTACTTGTTAATTGGAAAGAATAATTATTTAGCTATACATAGATGTAAATGATATATAAATTTTATGATTGAATATGAAAAGAAATGATAAAATAACTTATTCGATTATTGATTTAATTCATTTGGGTGATTGGTTTCCTGCTTAGTGAACAGTACGTGATAAAATGATATTTATACATTTTAAATGGAAAGAGAATTGATATTTTCAGTCGAGGGAAGTAATGATTTTTTTTATATCAATTCATATCTTAAGAATTTGATGCGAATCATTTGAAAGTAATAGACGTGACTAAATGGCGGTGTTTATAAATTTTTTTATGAGGGAAGATGAGATAGAAATTTATGATAGCCATTGTGTTACCCCTGAAGGCACAACAGAAGAGTAGAAAATGAATGAGGAAAGTATTTCAGTGGCGTACGGTCGCGTCACAGTAGATGGAACTTCCTGCGGCAGACGGAAGATCGATTCCTAGCTGGGTGGAAATATCTCGTAACTCACTTCGGTAAGCTCTTTAGGAAACAGGAAATTGTTAGTTCTAGAGTGAAACTGGCGAGAAAATGATCGATTGACATGATTACACGATACTTTAATGTTCAGAGGTCAAAAGTATCAAACAATCTCTAAGTTCATTTGATATGTTTTACTCTCAGTAATTAACTGAATTATGTTTCCCGGATGTTCTTGCAATGATTTCTTTAACCATCTCTTATCTCACAGGAATATTCGAATATTAAATGTTCATCTAAATGAAAGACGTGTGACACGTTACTAAAAATTACAGAAGACAGAAAAAGAGTTTAATCGTAATTCTTATGCAAATGAAGATAAAAAAGATGCAATCAGAATCTTTTCCTAGCCATTTTCATTGGTTTTCTTTTTTTCTAGAAAAGAAGAGCTTTTTTCTCTCCAATTCATCTTCTTCCCGAAAGATGTACTAAATTTTTTTATTACCTTGTTCTATTTATATAAATACACTTTTTCAGTCTACTTTCTATGACTGTTGGAATAACTTTTTTGTCTCAGAATAAATTTAACGGAGAATAAAAATGATTTGATTCCATGGAATATGTTAAGAAGAGTTAAATAATCTTTTTAAGTATGAAGTACTTTTTCAAACCAAAAAAAGAATCTCTTTAATAATCTGCATTACTTTAACAAAATTTAATATCCGTATTTAACAAAAGTTATTTATCATTTTTAAAAAATTTTTATGATAAATTTTCAATTTTGATTATAAATAATCCCAATGTAAGGAATTTCAAGTAATATTCAAGCAATACATAGCAGTAAATAGCGATAAGAATATTTATTTTATGAAAAATGATTTTTCTGATAAACCATCAAGTATCGACATTCAATATAAAACTTATACGGATATGACATTCAACAAAAATGTATAGAAGAAAATGGATTTATGAGTTAAAGTACCATCGAAAATGGTTGAGTATGCATTTAATTTAAAATTTTAAAAAATCGCTGAAGGAATAAAAATTATTAAGACATATAAAAAAATTTTTAAGTCCATACATAATCATAATTATATTAATGCATATTTTTTGTTCCTCATAAAAAAGAATTATATAACAAGCTGTGAAAAGTTACTCAAATGAATATGCATGGGGAATAAAATACTAAAGTTTGCTAAAAAATTAACTGAGAGATAAATAATATAATAGAGGTGTCAAGAACTTACCTGAAATTTGAATATAATATTTAATAATTTTTCTACTGTTTTTTATGATTGTTTTAAACTTTTATTTTTTATGTTGTAATAACGAATTTGAATGTTGAATGCATCAACACAAGAGACGAAGAAGAGGAATATGAGTAGGTATACGACGCTTAATCTCTCCAACGTACGATATTATCAGACACATTAACATCCAACCGTGGTATGCAGCACCTTTCCTCTACTCTTCATCCCTACACATTCAAGCTATTTACTTAACAATTAGCAGGTTTCATAGGTTCGTTGGAACACCAGAGTAAATACCAATCTTGAATCCAAATGTGATGACTCATTGTATACACCTATCAGTAGTTTTGATGAAAATTAAGATGAGAATTTATTTCTATTAATTGCCAATTAATTAGGACATTTTTAAAATTATTAATGGCTCAAAAAAATACTAATGTTAATGCGAAAGATATTTAGAGACTAATAAAGATTGAATTTTATAAACTACTGCAAAGAAAAAGACGTGCAGATACACGAAAAATATTTACTTATATTTTATTATGCTCATAGTATGTTTTGATGTTTCTTATTTTAATGAATCAGCAATATACATTACAAGACATCATCATCATTTGTCTTACCTTGGGGCATAACAATGACAAGAAAGAAAGACAAAACATTCACGTATGAAAAGCTGACGGTCTGTTTTGAACCGTGGAATAAATTATTTGCTTATTGTTGAGTTGGATATGAACAAGAACAGTTTGAATAAATATTAATTATGGTGAATTTGTTATTGTTATTGTTTGTGGAACCTTACAAGCAACGTGACATGACAAAATATAATGCAGGATAATAATTTTTCGATTTAAAAATCATTTACTGTTGCTGTTTTTGACAGTAATCAATACAGTCGATCTTCTTTAAATTTTACTTATTATAATTGCTCCGCTGTTTTTGTACAGACACGCTTTCGAAAAAAGCAACCAAGATTCAATTAAAACTGCAAACCCCAAGATTTTACAAACGTGTTGAAAAAATATGCATAAAGTGTGTTCAATGTAAAATGTCCACAAACAAACTATATATCATTTTTAGACATTTTTCAAAATCGTTTTTTCTGGCATTTAGAGACATGAAACTCTGCGAAGTATTAATTAAAAAAAAAACAATTAAAGGAAAATAAATCTAAAAAGGTTGATTTTTCGATTTTTTATGCTCAAAAGTCCAAGTGACTGTGAAAGTGTATAATTACCACACTTTCTACAAACTTCATAGTGTGTAGAAGACTTAGCGTGTTAAAAGTGTTTACAAGAATGACACACTTGAATTTACAGTATAAAGAAATCGGTGACGGCTGTTATTATCCCTTTTTATAATGTCCGCGGTCAAAATATCCTTCCTTGAAAATATCCTTTTATATAATATTCCCTAATAATACATTTTTGTTTAATAAAAAACTATTTCTGAGAATCTTCAGAAATTTTAAATATGTTAGAATAATTAAATTCTTTTATAGAATTGATAATAAAATAAATTGTGATTCAAAATTAATTATTTTTACGAAATCTTCAATTACAACTTCCGATGTTAAAATTCGAATTATAACACTATAAACTAAAGTGTGTTGAAAATGAACACTTATAAATGTGTTCAATGTTATATTAACTACCATAAACAAAGGATAGAAACCTTGTAATCGTTTTGTATATACTTCAAGGCGTGCTTAAATCTATAGTTTGTTTATAGCATTTAACATTCAACACGTTTATGTGTGTTTATTGTAACACACTTCGATTTACAGTGAAGCACATCACTCTACATAATATTTAATATAATATGTAAGCCAATTTTTAACTTCAACTTTATTGCTACGTCCACTTCAATAAAGTTGAAATTAAAAATGGATCTTTGAAAATTTAGTCTGCAGCTCAGAAATGCATTAATACCATACGAAGTCCTATTTATTGAAACTCATGACTTATGAATATAATTAAATATTTATAATATTTTTTTTATAAAATTATAGAGATTAGAATTCAATATCGATAATAACAAAAAAAAATTAAATTACCGTAACAGATACCAAAAAACAATAATTAAAGAATACAAAATTAAATCGACCAATCAGAAAAGCGTAACTATTTTATTCGTGCGTTGATTGGTCAATTTTATTTTTAAATTTTCGAAATAAATAAAAATTAAATAATGTTTTACGTTGTTGACTTGAGACAGCTCGCAGTGTATTTCTAGTGAAATTAAATTATAAAAAGCAATTGGAACATTAAAGAAATTAAAGATATTGAAGTTAAAACTGAAAACCGCTAACGTTTAGTGGAATTCAACTGCAGTCTATAGTACATATATTCTGATCACAAAAGTCATTAATTTTTAGATCCATTTTATTATAGTCTAGCACAGTTTTTTTCGAGTCAAATTTTTTTTCGTGTTAAGGAAAATACTTCTTATGAAACCAAAACAATCTTTACCAATCGATATCCTGCATAACAATTGAAACTAACTTGAATTATATTTACAGTCATCAATATTAAATTAATAATTCAAATATTATAACTGTTGACAATTCATTGTTGATAAACTCTAAAGAAATATTGGTATCGTATGACATTTAGTGTTATTAAAAGTCATAAAGCTGACGAAAAATAAGTTTATTCACATCCATTTTTGAGCAGTGAATCGGATATTGTAGAAAGATAGTTACGAAAGTGCTATCGAAATGCCTTTGCATTATTTCTTCCAAGAACTAAATCCATGAGGGAGCATAACCACGAGATGTAGTCATTTCTCTATTGTCTCGAGTGGTGGTTAACCGTAAATCCCTTGTGACTCAAACCTCGACCTAATTTTTCTCTTTATATTTCTCTCTACTGGGAGCACCTTTCAACAATTTTTCTTCCTCACTCATTGGATAAAATATTTGCCATCATATTATCATATAAAAAAGATCAAAGTGGAGATGATTAAAAAAGTTGAGAAAATACTCTAGTGTCATTAAACTTTTATTTTTCGGCTTAAAATCGATGAAAATATTACATCTTTTATTTTTAATTTATATTTAAACGTTGATTAAAAAATATTTTTGTCTATTTTCAATCTTAATTATTAAAAATATTGTAAGGTTTATTAAAAATAAATAATTTACACTAAAGTTATGTTAATGAGAATTTAATAATAAATGTAGGAGTGATACAGGACATTTGTAAATATTACCACAATTTCCACGAGTTTTATATGCAAAATCATAAGAATCCAGGTGTTTCATATTTTCTTCATGGCTGTGTAAAAAAAACTTGGATACAAAGAAGATGAAAAATTTCCGAATTAAATTGATCTTCATTCTTCAATCTCAAAGATTCGAAGCTAAAGAAATATAAATTTTACCTTAATATTACACGCAATAAATCATCGATGAAAGAAATTCCTGGTGGATGTAAGAAGGTTTTCGCTTCACAAATCGTCCTCAGTACGCAATTTTTTCCCGGCAAACCAAGTCTATAAAAACGAATTGAATTTATTATTATTTCTACAATCTTGCTTTTTTACATCAATTAAAGTCTCAAATCCAATTGATAGTTTCCATTATCATTAGTTATAATTATGTAAAATTACATGACAATAAAATAATGCAAAAGTGAATTTAATTGGTAACTGTTGTTAAGTAAATAGCATACATTTCAATCAATAGTAGTTTCGCTTTGAAGTAATACAGATAGAATAATACCGTGAATACTTGTGTTAACTTGCTTTGTTCAACAATAAAGCTTAACAGATTTATCAAATGGAATGATTCGTTAACATAATTCTTAATTATAATGTTGATTTTAAATCAACAAAGTACCCTGATAATTAGCATAAATAATCATTTTAATATAAAAAAGAAAAATGACCGTTATTTTACCTGCTAAGAGCTGCTTCAAACGTATCATAAAAATCTCTCTTGTGTCTACGTAACTTGTAATAATTTTTTTTTATCATTTTTTTATTATTCTTTTTTCTTTCCTTGTTTTTATTCTTTTCGTCCTGTGGGATTGGCCAGATCATATCGAATTCCAGATCTAAGTTCCAGTTTGTTGGTTCTTTCACTTGAATCGCTTTCAGTCCAGTTAGAGTTAGCTTTAAAGACATTATGAAGGGTCATAAGGCACGTAAAATATCTTTCCTTTTATTTATTGTTTCTGCTCTTATTTAATGGCTTGTGAGAAGTCAATTTACAGAAAATCCTTTGGCTCGAAAGAATTTATTTAATTTTTCTATCATCAAAATAACTATTAATGTATCATCTAATTACACTTGATTCCAAAGTTTAGAAGTTGATAGAAATAAAAATAAAATAATCATTAAGTGATTGAGGAATTGATCAGTTCTACTTTTTAATAAGTTAACTGATTGAAATAACTTTAAATAAAGTAATGAAATAGATTGAATTGGTTCAAGCAATTTAATTTAGCCAATATGTTTCCAACCCGAAATGAAGTCATGTAAGATAACATAAATATCATGATGAAATCAAAAACATCTTATAGTTGAGTTACCACAAAACTGGTGCTCTTGGGAAGAACCAGGTGTCGTTTTTTTCTGTCTAAGACTTTCGTAAAGTTGTCTTGAGGTGTCATAGTATCTAGAGGACACTCAGAGTTGCTAAGAGTCAACTGCAGAATCCCAAGAAAACTTGCTGCAATAAGTAACGAACGTTCGAGACTCATGACGAGCAATTGGAACGAGGAAAAAGTTAAAAAGTCTGGTTCAATAGTAACACTGGTGGAGGTAGGGCTGAGAACCTGCTCAACAGCCGTTACTTCAAGTGCTAGTAGCTTGTTTGACGTGCGAGTTATCGAACTTGAGACACGTGATGAGAACTAACGTAAATCGAGTATGGGCTTTTATGCTCTTGAAGCGAACTGCTGAATATCATTGACTTTTACTCTGGCTTTTCATCAGAATTACACTTTGATTTATTAGCACTTAAAATTACCGTTTATTATTTCATTAATTTGTTAATGCTTCCATTATAATATTCAATCAATCAATATTTGACTTTTTATATTCCAACCAAAATTGCATCATTTCGGATTAAATATTCATCCAGAATTCAATGATGAGTAATGTGAGTAATTAAAAATTTAAATTTGAATATGAATTAGTGACCTATATGAAAACCTACCTGACTATCTTTTGATGTACTCAGGTCTTGGGCAGGAGTAAATGAAATTCAATTTAAAGGAGTTTATCAACAAGAGTTTAGGTAACACTTAGTTGAAAAGATTTTGTTGAAACTTTTCTCATTCTTTTTTTCATTAGTCACCTAGCCATAAACTTCTATAAAGTAATTCGTGCAATTTAAGGACCATTTTGATCTCAGATAATATTTTATTCAATGGTTCTTAATCAAATCTTATAAGGGTCCTAGTAAGATTGGTGATATATGCAGAGTGCATAGCAAGTATTCTGTTTCTAAAGGTTCATAAACCATACAATAGTAATTAAATAAATTTTCAGATTAATCTGCTTCATCTTTAAAGGTCCACTTCCAAAAACCTTAGTGGTTACTTTCACTGCTTTGAGTGCTCTTCAGGCATATCTATAGCTATTGTAAGAGTAAATAAAAGAGACACTGAGCCTATGTTAGATCTTCTATAAATGTCTCTTTCTTTTCTAAGAAAAGTCCAAGTTTGCCCCTGAACTGGACGTCGTGAATAAACTCAAGGCTAACAAAACCCCAGACCTCAATTTTTGAAGGTGACAGTTCTTTTTAGAACTCATTAAGGTGCCTAACACCTAGATCTAGTTTCACTACCAGCTTTTTTATCACAAAATGTTACATTAAGCAGCATAAAAGAGAATCATTTTTGAATGCAATTAAAAATCAATTACTTAAATAAAATACAAGAAGTGAGAATTTTTTATTTTCTATAAAAAAAGTTAACTGTTATCTTTTTTTTTAATCAGATAAATACTACACAAAGTTCTAACGATAACTGCAGTATTATAGATGTTATTTTTTACTTTAAAACAAACTTTCGCTTTTTCTTCATTCTGACAAACGATTGGAATAAAAGCATAGCAGAAATGGCGGCTTTTTTTTATGGTAAACGCATTTTACTCTGGACGTTGAATAGCACATGTTGATGTTGACGACAAGTTCCCTAGACTTTAGAAAATTGTACGAATGCATACAAGTCGTAGATACAACTTTAATGCTAGATGACATCTCTTGGATGGTATATATTATGGATCACGTAACGTACTACTTCGGTGTGTAGATATAATGCGCTCGGTTACAGGAGGAATTCATTTACTGTAGAAAGAAAAAGGGCGAGAGAAACAGAAGAACGGAGTGAAAAATATAGTTATAGTTATGTATGTATATATAATAAAAGAATAAAAATGTGAAGACGAGAATGATAAAGTAGGCATGCGCTTATTAATAAATTCCATAAGGTTACTCTCTCGAGTAGTGTAGGTGTCTCATAAATTTATCATCTCACGAGGTTGAATCCTTGGTGAATTTAACTGTGAGCATATCGATGTTGAATTATCGTTTATCCCACGAGGAAAAAAACTTTTCCCATCATCTCGTATTTTGTACTTTTTGACCATTATTCTCAAATTCAGATAATCAAATACTAATTAGTTAGAAAATAAGGTTAATTGAGTTTATTTTATAATGTATTTCATTCTATTCAACTGATTGAATAATATTTTTTTTTTATACCCTGGTCGAAAGTACGTGCTTTCGGCTTTAATTTTGAAGCAGAAAGCCTAACATTTATGCTTCGCTAGAAATACTTGCGCGCCATCTACAACAGTGAGCCGGAAGAAGCTAACAGCGGAACGAACGAGTTTTCTCGTGCACACTGATACGTGAAACTGCCGCCAGTCAGTAGTAGCTAACAACTGTGATTGCATATAACCTCAAAAGTTATCAGTCTTTTTTTTAATGAAGTTGTAGTTGTTATTTAATGATACAAAAGAGGAATGACAAATTATTATCAACTGATGAATCTATGAACGAAGATGAGATTTTAATGCAGAGGCTCAATCAATTATTGAGTCAGACATGTTACCAAAGAAATCGGGAGATCGGTACACATTAAACTACGAAGCCTATAAAAAATGGCAAGAGAATCATAAAAATTCTTTGTCCAAATCGGAAGAAAGCAATTTAGTCGTTTATTTTAAATAATTGAGTGCAAGATTACAACCGACAATTTTGTGGAATATTTGGTCAATGTTGAAGAAAACATTATATGTAAAAGAAAGTATTGATATTAGTAAATTCCAAAGTTTAAAGTGTCTCATTAAAAATAATTCCAAAGGTTACAAACCAAAAAATCTTTAATTTTAAAATGGGATGAAATTATGAATTTCATTAGCGATGCACCAGACAAAATACATTTAATTACGAAGGTTTGTATTAACATTCATTTATATCAATCACTCAATTGATTGATATGTACAATTAAAAAAGTCATTCTATTCGTTTTTTTAATGAATTGATAAGGCATAAATTTTTTTAAATGCTATACATATAATTTTTTTCCGTACTTTCGACCGGCTATGAAGAAAAATAGTATACGCCACACGGGCAGAAGTTTGGAAGCTCTAAACTGCGCGACATGATGCCCTCGGCTTCGCCCGGCACGCAGTGCAGGAACTTCAACTTTCTGCCCTTGTAGTGTAATATACTATATTTATCAAAAAGCTACAAAATAGTGTCTAAAAATAACAACATTAACTTATATTGTATGTTTTTGAAAATGAGAATAGGACGAGTTATTGATGGTTGCTGTCAACAAATTATTATAATAATAATCATGATTCAACAGATGTGAATAATAAGTATTTAAGACATAGTTGAGGTTAACATTATATGTTCCTTAATAGAAGAATTATTCATCGACTGACAATGTAACATAAAATTGGAACTACCTTGTTTCTCAGAGTGACCGGTCTACATCTTTGATGATTAATTCAATAGTTTCTATACAGGAAGATAGAACGTGATTGAACAAAAATGGATTTCTTTATTAACGCATATATCTTAAAAGTATACAGTCGAATCTCGTTATAATTGACCACGCGGGCAGATCAACATTCATTATAATGGACTTCTCCTCCATCCTCACTCCTGCTTAAACACACTAGTGTCATCATAAACGTTATTGGCCAAATAAAGAATTAGGTGGGGATAGAGGAAGTCTATTATAACGAGAGAGTCCAGTCAATTATTAGTAGAATCTTTTTGTGAATAAAAAAAAAACTTCAAAAAAAATTCCAAATTCAGCGCGTTCAAAAATAAAAAATAGGTCCGGGCACACTTTGTCTGTGCTAACACGACGAACTTTCCATTAGTAATTGTTTATAACAAATTTAAATAGTTGTAATCAATGTTCGTTGAAAACATCCAAATACATGTGATATACACGTTACTTATTCAATAAATACAATTTTTAATTGTTCATAACAAATTCATATTGTTATTGTTTGGCTTAAAAGTATTTTAAATAGCTAATCTTTTCATTTTTTTTCTTAGTTATTTTGTTATAAAAAAAAACGGCTTGATCGAATTCGTTCAAATTTCTTTCAGGTCTTCTTTATAATAATATTTTTCGAATTAATTTTGGTTCAAGTTGATATCTTGATCCGTTCTTACGATATCTAAAACGAAAAAAATGCTGACGTCCGTACATACATACATACATACATACGTACATACATAATACATTTCTAATTATGGGAACTAATAGATTCATCATTTCTATCCGAACTTTCGGAAATAATTGGATGTTGAGGCACTTTCTGTTTTACGTCATTTCAACCTTTAAGCATCACTTTTCTGTCTTTTCTCTTATTCGATGCAGTTCTGAATAGAGTCGGCCGCTCTTTTCCAGAAATTCTGCACAACATTGGATTTCGCCTTCCACAGCAAGTAACTGACATTTTATCACCTGATATTTTTCCCGGTAATATGTTCTCTATAATGTAATTTTGTATAGAATTTGAAGCTTCTGATAAATTGAGTTCAGGTGATGATGATCTACTCAGAGGTAATGGAGCTATTTTATTATTTATAAAAAACGACATAGAACGTGCGAAACACTTGTAAAAATAATGATTGTGTGTTGAATATAAACTATCAGCGTATTCCATTAGTTGATAAAATATAATTTGTGTTTTGTAATTTATCCAATGTAGCATTTACTTGAAGTTATGGGTATGCGTCGTTGTATGTAACTTTATTAACTGAGAGACCAGGTAGGCTCGCAAGAGCCGATCGGGAGATAGCTAAGCGGATGGTGACATACGATCGGCTTAAATGGGCACCTTCGATCCCTACATAAGTCCGGACACAGATGAAGTTTATCTTGTCCGGTTGCAAATAGGCAGTGAGCGTTTACGACGCAGCCTGATACTAATTAACCGGTTCTGTCGAGCTAAAGGCTATATGCCCATCTCTTTTATTTACAAAACACTGGAGCGGCTGGGGGACTTCTACCTTGAAGAGAATTGTGCATCAATCCCTTGTAAGCAGTCCAACACCCCTATCAAAGTTGCAAGTCTGTAGAGATTGCCGTCCACGACCTTGTAAGGGAGCTAAAAAGAGCCTTGAAGATGGGCAGATTGGAACTCAGCGTCTTTTTAGATATAGAGGAAACGTTCGACAATACACCCTTCGAAACCATGGGTGAGGCAGTTCGGGACACTGGAACAGATGCTAGCACAATGGATCAAGAATTAACTCCCTAATAGAATGGCGATTGCCTAATTCGGGGGTACATAGGTTCGAGCTGCAGTAGCCAGACACTGTCCACAGGGTGGTGTCATATCACTCTTGTTGAGGATCGTTCTTATAGACGAACTCCACACATTAAAAAAAAAAACTTTTTAATCTGAACAAAAATGGCAATGGAAAAAGTACAATGTGGCCACAAAAAAGTTACGCTGGGGCCTCGTTAAATCTACGTCCACCATAAATTTTCTCAAGGCGAAACCTCAAGAAAATTCCCGCCCCAATTCAAAACTTATCTAAATTTTATGGCCCAGGATTCTATGGCGGATACGTTACAAAGTAATTTCTCTAGACACAAATTAAAATCCAATTCCAACTTCATTATATAAACAATTTACAACATATATTTATTCTATTCGAGATTTCCAATTGCTAATAACTCTTCGAGGGAAGCCTTCAACCTTGCCTCAATAGCAGACGAGCTACAACTCGTCAGCGAGGAGCTACAACTCTTACATGGTCCAAGATCGTGAGCTACAACTCTCGATCGCTAGCTAAGACCAAGAGCACCAACTCTTGGCCGAAAGGCTACAACCCTCCAAATCCTACTTTCGGAAAGCTACAACTCTCCAAGGAAACCAAAAGGCTACAACCTTTTAGCCAGAGCTACAACTCTGTATTGTATAACGTAAGCTACAACTCTCGTTGGTCTCGTCAGTCTAGTACCTCAGAGACAAGTGAAGTGCCGATCTTCGCAAAATCCAGCTCTTTTATACCCTTTGACTCCGCCCACTTTGCTATCCCCCACCACTATTGTGGTGAGTTGCGTGGGGAAGTCGTCATGGCAACAAAATCATCACAGTATCTCTCTCTCTCTCTCTCTCTTAGATCTATTACATTTCTTATGACCCTCTCTCTCTAATACATGGTTTTAATAGGCTTTGCCGATAATTTGAATTTCGCGCTACTTCTCATGGGTCGATAAAATGATTTTACTGATTATCGATTCATCAGACCAATTAATTTTCTATAATATCGGCCTTGAAAATGTAACTACAGTACAAACTTCTAATACGCAAAGTAACAATTCTTAGATAAATAATGAAAAATACTATGTGAAACGTATTTTTTGTATCTTCAATTTGTAAAATCTATAGCAACTTGTCACTTACGTCTAGTTGAACACGGACAAATCTGTTATTTTTTTTTTAAATTTTTCTCAGTGCCATAGTAAAACGTTATCTAGTGTGCTTTGACTCGACTGTAATTTATGGATCTGTTTAGGCTAAAAATTTCAACTTTATATCATAAAACTTAATTCTTCAAGAAAAGTAAATAAAAATAACTTGAAATAAAAAAAGTGATTTACGTGCGATCGGGAAGATCGACACGACGAACTTTCCAGTGGAAAAAATTTAAAAAAACCACATATATTCGTACCCAACGAATTTAAAGTGTATATTAATGTGAAAATTTAGAATTTCAAAGAACCTTATTTTCATAACTAATCCAAAATAGTATTATTCACCCTCTCCCCCTAAATAAGAGCTCTCCCTCTCCCCTTTCGCTTTGTTCTCGGCAATACCAAAAGAGACTTCGCTTCCTGCATCCCCGATGAGGTTAAAACTATATGATTAACAAAATAAGCAATAAAAAATAACACTATTCATGGCATGTAAATATAGAATAGTTTTCTTCTCCGCAGTTTTTTGATACAGCTCAATAACCGGCTCGACCAATTTGGCTTGAAATCTAATCAGGTTTAATTATACATCTAGATCGTCTCTACAGTTATCTAATAAGATGATTCATTTAAAGAGTGTGGTAATGTAGCTGCAGCTATAAATTTCAATTCAATGTGATAAAAAATTTATTTTTGTAATTTCAACTTTAACATTTCAATAGAAATAACTCAAATAAATTGATCTGAACTTTATTCAAAAGATATCAGGGCAGAAGTATCTTTCCTCACAATTAGCTGCTGATTGATGTGCTACGTCATACTCAGTTGGAGGATCATCATCATAGGACCCTCTAGGTAATCTAAAAAAAGCATAATTTATGACTATTTAATCAGTTAACAGTTCAGCAGAATCAAGACTCCATCAAGCTGAAGTCAGTTATAAAGGAATATATTACTATGTAAAATGATTTTAATAACTCTATGATTCATAGCAGCACTCACGTGAATATAGAGTGGAGAATTTCTTGCATAAAGCTTCCTTTCCCAACTTCGGAGTCATTTCTTCTTCCTGCTTGGCAAAGAGCCTTGAGGACACAAGACTTTCCATCTCTGCCTCTCCTTGAAACAAAGGACATCTTCATTGAATACTTAATATTAATTTTATGCCTTCCGCAAAAAAATTCCGCAACATATTACGAAATATTCCATCTCTAGATTCCAGTGAAGTTCAAACTGAGATTCATGTCACGTTATTTGATGAGACTACGACTGTAGACAAGTACTCAGGAAGTTGTACCAACATTTCTGACGTTACGACGTAATTAAGAAGCATTTTGTGCGTAAGATTAGCTACTTAGAGGAACTGACATCTTTGTAACTATAACGTCATTCAAATATTCTCCATGCATAACATTTATGTTTAAATTGCCTTTAATTTTGAATAATTATCCTAAAGAATTACTTCACCTCAGAATATGATATTACACTTTTTATTCATATAACAGTCTCGATGTGATGCTAGACTATTTGAAGCACAGGCAAGTACTTTACTAAATTACCTTATTATGAATCATATTACAACCAATATATTCTACATATTGTTTCAGAATATTAAGGTTTAGTCAAGAATAATATTTCCATAATAAATCTAATGGTATTATAGGTTTTGATAAATTAGCTATTAAATTTATGTTGACTGAACATGTTGTTGGTATTGAAGTTTAAAAAGTATTATAATAGATTGTTCAATTTTACTGTTATTTAAGTCTTTCACATGCCATCCAATACATTTTGATAGTTTACGGAAAACCACACATAATTGACGAATAAAAAATTTGATGGACAATTTTGTTTTTCATTACACTGAGGTCAGGATGTGACAAGAAATGGTATCAAGGATAACATGGTAGAGACTCATTGGATGTTGGGTTATTGCGAGCCAGGAGAATGTATCCCAAGGGGTAGTAAGTGCAATATCGATATCTTCTTAACTAAAACGAGCCATTCGTATCGTCTAGGGTTTGATATCTTACCACGAAGTCGAGGTTATCTCAGCTTTATCGATGGTCAACGATAAAAAATATATACCTATATATTCTACTCTAAAAACTTTACCCCTTTCTTTTTTTTCTCAGCTCAATTCCACTTATACTTTTCTCTTTCTCCGTTTATATCCATACTTTCTCTTGTTTATCCCTCTTTTTTTATTCAATTTATTTCTTTATTTCTTCTTCGTAGACGATTGCTCCCCTGTTCACTTACGCTTTATTTCTAGAAGATTCGATTCATTGACTTACGTGCTCAACATTAGCTCCACTTTACGATACAGCTCTCTTCTACTTCGTCGATGGTAAACCTCGGCTGGTTTCCTATAAGGAACTGTATCTCTGTGAGGCAATTCCCAAGCTAAACCTGCAGTTACTCCCATTGTAAAGAAGCTTTGAGGTCTTGTGTACGTTCCAATAGTCATACAGTAAACCAACTGAATAAAAAAAAAAAAAAAAACGATTTATTGATTTTCTTTTGATACTGGTGCATTGAGAAAATTTTCTTAGAATTCTTAAGATGAAAATGTCAAGGAAAATTATCATGGTAATTGATGGATTATCAATTGATGAAAGCTTACCTAGCCCCAATAGCTACATTTGATAATCACCTGAGTAGAATTTATTTTAGACATGCCTAAATAGCTATTCAGCCCTTATTGGGAATCAGATGGGCTGGCGTAAATTATTTCTAACCAATTATTATTCAACCATTCTTGACCTATGCTTGATGAATTTATTTTTACGCTAACTTAAGACCTTTTCAATTTTGAATTACTCAAAAACTTCCCAATTACAACCTTCTTTTCTGCATTTCTAAACATGTCCTAATTAAGCTTTCCTCTACTTGGCCTTCGGTAGGACGAGCGTTACATTCCCAATGTGGGCCTAATTCGAACAATGGGTAGAATAATTCAAGTCCTTTTAGAAGTTTTATTTAATTTTATTTGTAAAACAGAAAAGCAACGTTTACAGTAAGACAGTCTACAACAATACTGAATTTGGTAATTACTTAGAATTGGGGCTCCAGGTAAAAATCGCTCCGAAAAATTTTTCACTACCTGGAAACTATTTTCTTAGGTAGAATTAGACAATTGAAGGTGGGGGAGACATAATTCATAAGGGCCCATCGAAAAAACAGGATTTTTAGGTATAGGTATAGCTTGAATTTGAATAATAAAGTGACGAAGAGGATGGAAGGTGCGGGGGGAGGGGGTTAAAGGGCCTAAATACTTTTGTAATTTTTGAAAATATTAAAATAATGGGAAAATATGTCTCTCCCACCACGCAAACTTTTGGTATCATTATGTTTCAAGACAACTACCTTAACGAGAATTTAAGAAACCTGAATGAGATGCGAACTCTTTCTACAAAGAAAATTCGACTCGAAGATAATTGACAAAAATTCTTTAACATAATTTGTACTGTAGAATGATATTGTTAAGAGGATTCATGAATCAAATAATTTGTTCTTCATATAAGAAGTAAATTTGCCCAAAGTAAAATGACAGAAAATATATAATGACATTTGAAAACATAAAATTAATCTAAATAAGATTTTCATGATCTAAAGTCTAAATAAGAATTTGATGACATTAAATTCTGAGCAGAATATATTCAAACAATAATCATCAATGCATGAATTCGAAATTCTTATGAAATAATACACTCAAATAAATGCACCCAAATGATATTATTTCTGGTTATTAGAAAAACTTTGTCAATTATTTTATTATTTCACACAATAAAAAGTGAAAGTGTATTTTATAAATAATGATTTATTGATAAAATAGAATTTTTCAAGAAAAACGTGAAATTTAAGCTCTTTTAAACTTTAAACAACTAACGATTGTAATTGATACGCTCTCTCATAATCGTTCGAGCATGAAACTAGTCGATCATGAAGTAATTATTTCAATGAAATATGGTACAAATTTACTATCTTTCACAGACTCCAAGGCATGAGATAGAAATCATGAAAATTATCCAATTTGTGAAATCAAATAATTTAAAAGATTTATTTTACACTGATAATTATTTTATTGAACATAACATCAATCAATAAATTTTTGTGTAATCAAGGTTCGATACATACACACACAAAGCAAAATTGATTTTTATAAATCAAGTAATAACTGAAAGAATGTTACTTCAATTTGGTGAATAACTAATCGAATGTCTAAGTATGTTCGTTAGGCTTACAAATGCATTATGAAAATCTTCTTGGTCTTCAAAAATACTTAACTGAAATTCCTAGACACATAAATCATCAACAATGATGTAGTAACATTCTAAGAAAATTTTTTTAATGTGTGAAGTAATTTTCAATTAAGGCAGTTATCCAGCGAGAATGATTACTTACAATTTTTTTTGAACGGTATTATTTTTATAGAATGACGAAAACTGAACAATTTTTTTCCTTTGAACAAAAAAGATATGACGTCAAGATATGAAGATATTTACAATGAAAGATTACGATTTTACCATGCAGTATAATGGTAGAAGGTAACTCGTGATAGTTTTTCAATAAATATTCCAAAACGGAATTTACGATTACGTTTAAAAAAAAATCATAAAATCAATGAATATGTAATTAATGCTTCAGTGAAATTTCACACAATTTTGACGTTCAGTTATTGAACAAAAAATTATTAAAATCAATTTTCCGACAACAAATGGAAGAATAGTAATGTGGTGGTACATACATATAAGTAATGTCGATGCATTGGTACAGGTCCATCCAAACAATTATTCCAAATTGTAGAAAAAAATTATTAATAATACTTTCTAGATATTATTGAATATTACTTATATCGTATTATAAATAATTTCTGAATATAATTCCACAGAAGTTTGGATATTTATTAGATTTTTTTTACATATTGTAAAATAAGACCAAATAACAACTTTGGAAAATTAATAAATAAAGAAAAATGTTTATTAAAGATTGACAGCAATTAATTAAAATCAAAGAATCCGTGCGGTCAACTCAAATCTCAGTCGAAAACTGGAGATAAACAAACTCTCCACTCGTTGCTACAAATAATCTAATCGTCAAGCAATCGTCGTTAACTAACAAACTGTCGTTAGTCTAATAGTCATTAGATGGCGACATACAAATATTTTGCACTTCTCCCGATCTTCTAAAAATTGCCACCTGGCAATTCCTATTAGTTGGGTAAAAATATTGGATTAGGCTGAAATAAATAAACATGCAAAATCTAAAATTACATTTCTAATTCGAAATTCTGAAAATCAAAAAAATAATCATTCCAAATTATAAAGATGAATCAAGTTATTACTCAGCCTAAATACCAATATTGCCGCTTCCCAACTCTGTCTGCTTTAAAATAAATAAAACAAATAATTAGGAGGGAAAAATCCTGCGGCGGGTAAAAACCTCCAAACAGACCCAAATGATCTAAATTAAACTAATAACGTGATTCTATACAATAAAAGATTTCTTAAAAACTAATCGTCCGTTAGTCAAATTAAAAATTAAAAATCTTAATTTTCATCTTCGATTCCCTTTCCATCCTTCTTTTTCATCAGGAGGAACCACTGGGAAGAACCAAAAGAGTAGGAAATGCCAAGAACTGGAAGGTCATGGAACTAAACAAAATAAAAGTTCCTCACAGAATCAAAGTTCTTTAAAAATTTCATTATTTAATCATAGATTTAATGTTCAATTAATAATTAGGTTGAATTGTCACATTTCATGAAGTCAATTCTCTAAGTAAATTCCGACTTTGCATCCTTTTTAAATAAAATCCGACTCTTAAATAAATGATTCAATATCATTAAAACAATCAATTCAATTCCACCTTGCGCAAGGAATTTTCAAAAATAAGTTCAATAGCTTCTGCTCACTGTGCAAACTAAATTATTAAAAATTGGTGAATTTGAATCAACAATCAAATGATCAATGCGAGCCAACATTCTTAGACTGGAAGTTAAAAAAACCCTGAATTCAACAGAAATTAGAAATCCAGAAAGAGTCAACAACGATTCATTATCATCATACGGAGCGAGTCTAATCATTCAATCACTTAAAAACGACCATTCAAGATTTTCTGAAATTCGAAACGCAACATCTTTAAGTAGATTTCAGATGCATGAAGGCCTTCCTAAAATAACTAAAATTTTAGGCGATTTCCTTCACTTTAAAGAAAAATTGAATTAAATCTCTGAATTTAATCTAAAAGAATTTCAAACCAAATTTAGTTATTTTCTGTTAAACTTGATTTAACAGCCTGAAAAATTTTACAATTCTTCTTAGAATGACCTTCTATTCCACAAATCCAACATCTAAATCTATGAAGAGAATTTTGATTATTAAAAGATTTTAAATTTCCTTTAGCAGAATCAGAATAATTATTATTATCATTATAAATTTTATCTTTTTTGAAATTATTGTTAAAATTGTTTTTATTCTGACCTCCGAAGGTCAAATCTTCAATCGACTCGAGTTCTAGAGCTCTCTGAGTTGCTAATTGAAGAGATTCAATTCTCTCCGAACGAAGAGAAAATTGTAACTTTAATTTGTTTAATCCAGAAATGAATTGCAAACCAGCAATTCTATCTCTCTCTTCAAAAGAGACCGAAGGGTACGCCAATTTGACAAGCCTATCCAAATCATTTGAAAAGTCTGTTAAGTTTTCATTTTCAGACTGTTTTCTAGCCTGAAAACGACTAAAATAAGCTCCAGAAAATTGAGCTTCACCAAAACGATCTTCCACAATTTTCTTCAATTTTTCAAAATTCCCTGAATCTTCTAAACTCAAATTTTCTAAAATGACTTGAGCTTTGTCCTTCGAACAGGACACTAAAATCGATGCTTTGACTTCATTTGTCCACTTATGCAGACGAGCGATTGTCTCAAATTGACGAGAATAAGATTCCCACGTCTGAGAATTATCAAATTTTCCCGGTTTTGCAAAAGCTAAAGAACTATTATTATTATTAACTGAAGAAGTTGAGACCGATTCAACCAAATTATTAGAATTATTTTCTAAATTATGAATTTCCAAATTATTATTATATTATTATTATATTATTATTATTATTATTATTATTATTAATTAAATTTCTTATCTCTCGAAATAAATCTTGAGTTTCTCTTCGACCTTCCTCGAAACGTTCCTCCAAACGAATCTGATCTCGATTTAGTCTTTCTTCCAACCGATTTAATCTCATCTCTAAAGCTAGAAGTCCTCCATTAGAACCGTCTTCGACACAATTGGCATATTGAGTTCTCCTTTCAGCTCGAGTTTGTCTCCGACTTGGACTCTTCGGCATGATTTTTTTAAAATATTCTTCAAAAGTCACTAACAAAAATATTCACGGCACGCGAAACGAACCACTTTCTGACACCAATGTAAAATAACAACTTCGGAAAATTAATAAATAAAGAAAAATGTTTATTAAAGATTGACAGCAATTGATTAAAATCAAAGAATCCGTGCGGTCAACTCAAATCTCAGTCAAAAACTGGAGATAAACAAACTCTCCCCTCGTTGCTATAAACAATCTAATCGTCAAGCAATCGTCGTTAACTAACAAACTGTCGTTAGTCTAATAGTCATTAGATGGTGACATACAAATCTTTTACAATATAATTAATTCTATTTGGCTTGAGCACAATGAATTTTGATACAAACTCTCGAAGAATAACTACCTTAAGAAAGAAATTTTTTTTAATTAATTTTTTTACGAGTGATAAGTAAAAAAATTGAAGATAATTTGAATTACCTGAACATTACTACCTTGTGGGAATATTAAATATCTTTTTGGTCCTTCTGCTTCTCTTTTAGATCTCAAGAAATGTGTATTGTTACCAAATTCTGATAATCCAAGTGTTGTAGAAACCAAAACTAGTATATGTAAGTGACGTAAAGCAGCTTTAGCAAACATTTTGTATTTAAAATAACTGGATAATACTCTTTGTAAGTATATGCCAAGTACAACGGTACATGGTTGAGTGTTAAACTGCTGGGAATTTAACATTCATTAACTTGCTTGATGTATTTCAAATATTTCAAAAACGAATTAAAGTACTTAAACTTTATCATGGTGTGGAAGAAGTAAAAAAAGAAATAAATAATAAACATTTGAATAATTGTCAAAAGTTAAGTTTATTTTTAATAAAAACGAAAACAAAAGTACAAGAAGATTTTTTAGTTGATGATGGTTAGTTAAAGTCCACTTGAGTTTCACTCATGAGACTTGTAGGAACTTTTAAAAGCATGAATGACTCGTTAAATCTTAATTTCGACCTCAAAATGTCAAAAGTCAAGCTCGTAGATAGAGTGTCGACAAGCTGGATACTCTTCAGCGCAATTTGTCTTCGTATCATTAGCAAAATCATAAATTCTGTGGTCTTGTCTTTCGAAAATATTGCCATCATTTTTTAGCCTGAAATAAATCAGAGTATTTTTAAAGTTTGTCAACAAACAAAAACCATGACTTTTTGGTTACTTGAAAAGCTTAAATGTAACAATTATTGAAGTCAGTAAATATAATTTTTGCCAACATTTCAATTGGAGAAATTTTTAAAAATTTTTATCATCAACACACGATATGATTTTATTTAATTTTTATTGACCTCCAAGTATCTGGGGAAAAGAATGGTAATGAATTAGATCGATAGATAAATTTATTATTAGAAAAAAAACAACTAAAATATCAGTGCTCTGCAGTGGTCTGAGTGCGACCCGAAAGGTCCACACGACCAACTGCCCAGTGGAAAAAATGGAAAAACACCTCAAATAGAATTCGTTTCCATTCTTATTAAAAAATGGAATTGTTATAAACAAAATGAGTGTGTTTTTATCCATTTGATATGGTTAGTTACTTCATTTTAGTAAAAGAAAAAATTATGCGTTAGAAGAATTCAAATATACCTCATAGATCCTTTTTTCATTATTTATAACAAATTTCATTGTTTTAAACGATAAAAGTATATTTTCATTTATGTCATACGGTTGGTAATATTTTTTCAAGTAAAAGAAAAAATTATGCGTTAAAAGTACTCATATATATAGCATGGATCCCTATTTTTATTGTTTATAACAATTTAAAACTTTTTATTTAAATATTACCATGATCAATAATCATTTGTTAGTAATGATGTTCGATTGTTATGGATACAATTCCATATTATTAACAATTATTATTGACTATTATTGCGTCATTGATGCTGCTTTTTTAATCTTGACACGAGTTTAAAATTCTTTCATTGCTGATTTTGTTTTTTAAAATTTTTTTTTCGATGAAATATTGTCATTATATTTCCATACAAGTATTCTAATCATTTAATATTTTTTTAAAGATTTTAAAATTTTGTCTAAAGAATGGTATAATTTATAAATTGCAAAATTCAGGTCGTTTTTCATTTTTGCCCATTTTTTGATTCTGCATAAGAAACTACTAGACCAATTTTGTTGAAAACCTGATCAGTTCTAAGTTGCGCAATTACCTAAAAAAAACTGATCATTTTTACTCGGGTCGTCCTGTCATAATAAGTGCACGATCATATAAGGTATTTCGATCGCGATTAATTTTTTCTCAAGATCTCTTTTTTTCAGTACGTTAGAATTAAAGATTATTAGAGAATGAAACGGTTGTTTTAGAGAAAGAAATCGATTTGCCGTTTAGAACAAAATTTACTCTTATTTCCATTTAAACCAATAATAATTGACTACAAGACGAGGTTTTTTAAAATTCATTCAAACACGGTTCTTTAAATTTTCGTAAAAAATTATGTAGTGCAAATGCGTTTATAATAAATACTTTCTCTGAAAAAAACTAAGTTTTATCCTACCGTTCCTAAAGAAATAAATTATTATTAATAATTTTAGTCTAAATTCCACTATGAATAGGTATTGACCTTCTTTTTTGAATCTTTTCATGTTTTTCGGAGTCCTGGACCTTTTTTTCTTTGATATGGCCCGGAGCAATCTAAATACCTTAAATCTTTTCAATAATTTTTGAGTTTTCTTTTTCATTTTTATTAAAATATTTTCTTAAGAGCATATTCTTTAAAAATAAATCAATGAACATACACTGGTCTGCAATACTTTTCATTGATTTATTTTCAGAAAGTCACATTTTTTTGAGGGCCTCTTTGAATATAAGTTGATGAAGTTAGTCTGAAAAAAGATTCCGTAAAATAAACCGTAAAAAATAGAAGAACTATAATTATAATTCAAGTGTTAGTCAAAGAATTATCAAGTTTTGTGCATGAAGAACTTCATTATTGGAGTATTATACTAAAATTATAACTTTAACGATTTTTTTTACTATCAGATATTAATTCAAGTGAATGAAAAGTGAACTTTGTTTGTGCATCTTTAAAATTCTTACCTGTGGCCTAACAATATACTGTAAAATAATTGTATATCTCTATCTACATGTTGATGACAAACTACTGAATTTATTATCAACAAATCTTTTTTTTTTTTAATTCTAAATTCAAATTACAATCTGTTTATTAACAATAATTAATTTTGCTGGCTTGAGCTTAAAGTGATGGCAGTGAACCTGTTCAATAGGATTAAAGAATCCTATTGATTTTTATTCATTGTTGACAACACTTAACTGATTTGTTTACACTAATTAACAACTCTGATACGCTGATTTAATTTATTATAAAATTAGAATCTGAATTAATCATCTTTTTATCATATTTCAAATGAGTAAATTGGATCTAAAGTTCATTACAATAACATACCCTCTAAAAATGAAACAGTGAAAAAATAAAATACACTGCAGAATCAATAAATATTCACTGATCTTGCAGTGTATTTCATTTTTTCACTGTTTTATTTATAGAGAGTAGATTGTCTGAATGGTTCACAAATATACTGTAAATTTTAGTGTTTTATTTTAAAACATTAAAAGTGTTTTAATATAATGTCATCTATTTGATTAACATTATCTCAATTTGGAAACGTTTTTAAGTATTGGAAAATTGAGACAATGTTAATCAAATAGGTGACGTCATATTAAAACACTTTTAATGTTTTAAAATAAAACACTAAATTTTACAGTGTATAAATAGACCTTATAAAAGAATAAAATAGATGTTTGTACAGCTATGAAATAAAATATCTGTCTACTGTGTTTTTATAACAAATAAACATGAACTTTTCAATTTTTAAGCAAAATGTAATTAATTTTTAATTATCACACTTCCAGAAGAAACAATTATAAACTTAAAAATTTCCAACAATCTAATGATAATGTAAAGTTTAATGAAATTAGTAATAGATAATTAAACAGCAGCTAAATTCAATTCGATTTTATGCCACTTACTTGAAAATTGCGTGGAGAAGTTCCTGAACAAAAGTTCCACTTCCAACATCCCTATCGTCCCTTCGTACTGCTTCGCAGATCGCCCTCATCACGCAGGATTTTCCGTCAAGTCCAGCTCTATTACAGCACAAAGTTTAAGTAAAGCCTTTAATTTAGAAATTTCTCTTAAGATTAGTTTGTAATAGTTTCATACTAAGGGATTTAGACAAGTAGAAATTAATCGAAACCTTACTACATTTTTTATAAACAAATTAATTAAATTCAAAGTCTATCATCTAAGTCAAACAACTTGGTCATTAATTCAAGAAAAAAAATTCCAGCTATATTTAAGTTGAGAAATTATTCAAATGAAATTAAAGATAAATTACATAGATAGTTTAAAATGAATGTTCTAAGAAATTCAAGACATTTGATGGTAGACACGAAAGGAGAGCAAGAAATTACGTAATAGATATTTTAACATTCATTTTTAAACATGTAAGATAGACTGATACAATTGTTTTTTTGTTTTCTATTTTTGTTCTTGATACCTGCAAACCAATATAAATATCTAGTGATATATATCAAGATGCAGGAATACATTATATAGAAAACAATATTACATACTACACCTTTTTCTTTATTGCTTTCTCACCCTTTCATGTATCCCAACTCTCCTCAGTGAATTTTTCAGGTTTCTATTTATTTTATTTTTTTTCACTTTTCTATTTCTATTTGATATTTTCTTTAACATGTGTACGACGCATGTCCAAGATGTATCGAAAATTCAAGTATTTCACAGAGTCAAGATTGGTTTGGGAGACGACCATGTTAAGAAAGGGAAAAAAGAAAAAGAGTAGATTGTGCTATTGAGACTGCAGTGCAGTGGTAAATACAAACTCCTCAAGAGAATATCTTATCTCAATATTCAAAAAATGCTATAAAATATTCAAGAATTTGTTTCCTTCAATTTTTCTACTTCTTTACGATTGTTACTCTTTACTTATTTCTCTCTTTATGTAAAATACCCGAGCTTTTTTCCTCATGCTGGTTGATTTTTTTATTTTCTTTTACTACTTCCACGTATTGGAAACTAATTTCATGTGATTTTTGAGTAGTCACAGAGATCACTCTATGAATATTTAATCAACTGAACTAAATAAAGATCACTGATTTGTAGGTTCTTTTTTCTTAGAACTAGTTCCTTCCTTTTACGTTAAAGGATGTCAAATTTTCGCAATTTGGAGACCATTATTTACGTTAGTACTTTTTTCGTTCCGTTACTTTATCAAGGTTCACAAAGTATGACTTACGACTGTAAGAGAGCTTCTATCTTGGGAAAGATCACGCTTCGACTCTTACGATGTAGCAATTTGGTTGCTTTTGGATCTACTTTAGTTGGTAATTCCCAAGCAAGAGCAGAAGTCATTCCTACAACTAAATCTCCTTTCCTTGCAAGACCACCGATCGTTAGGCAGAAGACTAACTAGAATTATATTAAGTAAATAATGTTATTTAAATTGAATAAATTAAATTCTAAATATCTACATTAAATCCAATGCTATACATCATCACATTATTCTCAATGTTACGAAAAAACATTGCTGGAAATAATCAAAAGTCACTGCTGTATTATAAATAAGCATTAATTATTTTTTCTTTCAATGAGTGATTATTAGGTGCATGAGGAACATGTCAAAACAATAATACACTCACATGTCCATCATTCAGAAATGTTTTTTTTTTATATAAACTATTGTATACAAGTTTTCACTATAGTTTAAATAAAATAAAAATTCAACTCATCAATGATTTTAATCTTACAATTAAAAAATTAACACGGACTGTCGTAAACAAGAATTATAAACAGATATTCAATAGGAAATAAATAATAAATTACTATTTATTGTAATTTCCTGGAGATCATTTCGATCTTAAAGTCATGAAAAATAATTGATTATTTATTTTTTATTGAAAATCAATTAATAAGTATTTTTCACTGCAGTCCTTCCTACTTTTTTAATTCTCAAAAAAATTAGTTCATCTACTACAATGCAATAATCAAAAGACATTTTTATCTAGAGCTACATTTTTCAACTAATTTTTAAAATACAGCTCAGCTTTAATCTTTTTGTCAAAGACTTTATTTTCCAATCTACACTAAATTATTCAAAATTCCCTCAAACAACTTCATACTTTCTCATCAGCTAATTTTCTTTCTTACTATACTAATTAAACTTTAAAAATAACCTATTAATAATTTCATAAATAAATTATACTTCACCTGCACGTTGCTACCATCAGGAAAAATCAAATACCTCTTTTGTCGAGATAAAGTCTGACCTCTTTGGATTTCAGTGATGACATTTTTTGGAAGCACCACAAATACTAGGCTCAGACAAACCAAAAAGAACATCCTATGATTCTGTATAAAAAAAAAGCTCTATAAATATGACTTTTCCAGTATTTTTTTATATTTCGTTGGATACACAAAAGCAAGACCCACATTTGTCATATCGCTGAACATTTTTCTTTCTCTGCTCTTGTCCAGCCTTCGTCTACTTCCTCGTATATAAAGTCTGTCTAAAAGACTATTTGTAATACCTTGTAGTGAATAGCAACGACGCCTTTGTGTTTCCGATCTTCAATGGACGACCTCACCAGAGGGAGGTCTTGACTGAAGCTGCGATAATTCGTTGATACGACACGAACGATCCGCTATGTTTGCTCGGTGACACTCTATTCAATCGATATACTGTTACGACAGGTAATTTACTTTACATGATGAGAATGACATGAAGCCTAGACGTAGAACGATGTGACTAAACATGACTTCATCATAAATTATTTATATAGAGTAAAGGATTATTTAATTAAGTTAATCATTATAAACTTTTCAATATTTTATTTAATCATATTAATATATTTAACATAATTATTGAGACATTAAAATATCCATTCGATTCGAATATAAGTGGATAGGTTTATTAAATTAATTGGAGTTTGTGAATTAAAATTTTAAATGATGATTTTCAATTTCACTTTGAATTTATAAACCACTTGGACTCTTTGGATAATTATCCTTTGAATAAATGCCAGTGAAATAAATAATGAATGTATTTCTGCATGTATAGAATAGATATAATACATACATTCCATGAAATTCTGTTGTGTAATATAGTATAATAAATTATTTCTTTTTTCTGATAGCTAATGAATAATATTTTAATTTAATTATCAGTAATCATATTATTTTATGTTCATTGTTCTCGCCAACATCCAGACATAATAGGATGATGTTATTTAATTAAAAACTAGCAAAAAGAATAAATAAATTTGACAATAGCTTCAATTGACCTTCGTACTGGTTAGTAGAGACTGGATATGCTAAGGTTCAAAGAAGCTATTGACATTAATCAATTGCATAGGACAGGCCATCATGTGTTGCTTGCATTCAAGTGTCAGGTCCTCAACATGAGTCCAATTGGCGTTTGATGTTCTGAAATCACCAACAGTACTTATGTATATGCGATCACAACACAACAGTATATAAACTGGAGCAAAACGCAAAGTGGTATTTAAGCAACACTAGAAGCTGTGGAAATTGGTGGAAAAGAGAATATCTCAAAGAGAGAGATGATGAGAAGTTTAATTAATTGGTTCAAGTTCCATTTCGTGGGATAATTTGTGCACTCCATACCTCGCTAGTAATTTTAATATCTTGCTCATAATTCCGCCTTTGTGTTCAGCATAATTTATTGCTTCGCAAAGGTTGCTGGATAAACAGGTTTGACCATTAAGTCCATAACTATAAACATAAATACATTTATTGATGTTATTCAATGGCTTTTTTCAATCTATGTACTTACTTGTTATATTTTATTAGTGTAACTCTGAGATACAGTTATGTAAGTACATTTTATGATGTTTAAATCATTTATTACCTTTCGTACATGAGATGGATGCTTTCATGTGGATTTTCTATAGCTCTACGTGATCTGGAGCCATCAGGTAGAGGCCAAACTACTTTGAATCCAGAAGCGTGAGCAAATATAGTCGTCCAACTTACTGAATTTATTTTGTAATTTATTCTGTACTGTTTTAAAATTTTATGGTAAGCTTTTTTTTTTAGTAACCTCCTAGAAGTGAGACTTCATCTCACAATTTTAGTTACAAACTATTTTTAACAGTCACAATGAATAAAAGGTGTTGGAATAGAATGATGTTAGCTGTATAGGTATAAATCTTGTAAACTATAAGATAAGGACAACAGATATTAAAAGAGAAAGGTTTATTAAAATGACAGATTCAAATAAAGAATCTAAGATATGACGTCTAAAGTCAGCTAGTCTCAGTCCTAAATTAAAATAAACAAACTAGTCGCGCATTGCTAATAACAAATTCTGTCATTTGTCAATCCATCTATAGATGGACACATATATTTTATAATATAATTACTACCTACACTGGTATTATCACAAGTCATATTCATTACAGCACAGATAGCAGGATATAAAAATCTTCGAATGATCATCATTGATCAATACCTGAACACTAGTCTAAATGGAACTGGTCTAATGCCAACATATTGTTAAATAGTGGCTCTAGGAATGATTTAAAAAAATTACAAGTTTATTAAAATAACAGCAAAGATGTTTATGCTGAAGAAAGACGTCTGATGTGCTCTTGTTTTCATTGTAAACTAACGTACACAAATCAGTCAAGCATTGCTAACAATAAATTCAGTTCTTTGTCTATCAATATATACATTTATGTAAATGGAAAAGTGAATTTATTTTATAATATTAAGATTTTGTAGATATATTTAATAAATATCATATAATAGTATTTAAACATAAACATTGCATCGTTCACTAATTATTTATTTCATCCCGAGTTCAAACATAACACCTAAATTTTTTTTTTTCATGCTATTCCTATCCTTTCTATCCTAGATTCAACCTCTTTTTATCTTAATATTATTCTGTTCCATTTTTTGAGTAAATAACAATTAAGATGATAAAGCCTAATTTTAACCTTCTAATCCTAATACTTTTTTTATCCTTCTGAAGTTGGTAAAAATTAAGATATAGACAAAGTAGCCTGATTTTAACCTAATAAATTGGTCTGCTTATATCCAAAAGTATTTATGGACATAGTTGAAATAAGGTCACGATTCACATAATGGATTAATTTTCCAAAAATTATATTTATTACAAATTGAATTGTTTTAAATCATTTGTTACAACCTAGTAATGAATTAAATGAAACTGCTCTTTCAAACATGAACATAGTCAATATTGTAATGACTCCTATTACAGTCATACTTGTTTTAATAATACATATGATGTCAATGCTGATGGACAGCCCAATTAAAATTGAAATGAAATAAATAATTATGAATAATATTGTTTTTATTAAAATAAAATTACTCGAATCTCAAATAAAATTAGATTGAAACCAGGAAAAGAATGAAATAAAAGTAGGATGGAGCTAAGAGAAAAGAAAAATAAAATTAGTATGAGTTTAGAATAAAATTGAAAAATTTTCGTCCTACGGAAACACTGGTTTGTTGCGTATTCCGACTTTAATTAGGATTTGTTCATCTTTAGTTAAACTTTAAGAAAGGATTGTCTCAGGATGAGAATAGGTGTTATATTTTGACTCGAGTAACTTTTAGTCTTAGACTGAATTCTAACAAAAGGTGTAGCTAAAAGATCATTTGGATTAGTAAGAGCCCAACAAATTTACCAGATGTAGCTTTATACGCAATTCTAAGTGGCCTATCTCTTTTTTAAATTTGTCATCACAGATCTCCTTTAGCAGCCTCGACCCTGTAACCCTTTAAAGCACAGCAGGCTTTCAGAAACATACAAACATCTCGTTGGTTCTTTTATTATTCAAAAGCAATGAGCAAATATTGAAATAATTACTATTAATAGTGAACTTCATAAATCTACCAAATAAATACATTCTCAATAGTTATTCAAAATGTTGTTCTCCATCCTAAATTTACTATCTTTAATTACTAAAAACTGATTTGAATAAAAAAAATGTTTTACTATTGATATTAAAATGCAGCCTGACTCCCAGGTAATTATTTTTTGTATTTAGAAATATGAAATAGAAAAAATAAAAAATGTCTAGAAAAAATAATGATGCTGTAGTGAAGTGGAATAAAATCGGAATAAAATCCTGGATATTTAAGAGAAGGAGTAAGCAATAAGACAAATAGCGTTTGTACTGAACTTGAAGCCAATAATAAGGTCTATCGAGTCTGCATGAACTCCACTTATGAAGTAAGCAAAAGGACAACTAGGAAAGAAGTAGAGGCTTTGAAAGAAGGTCGAAGTGTCGCCTGAACCTGGCAAGCCATTTGTCAGCAGGGTAACTCGACTCTTGTTCAACTACTCAACCCACCAGCTCTGTTTCTTACAACCCAGAAATGTGAAGCGTCAAAATCGATTTGTATTCTCGATACACTTTTTGAATACAAGTATCATATCACTTTAAAGTTTTATCAATTTCACCAAACATTCCATCAAAATGACTTTCTACATTTCTCAGAGTTGATCATTTTTATGAACACTTTATTTACTCGTAGAAACTTTTGATTAAATAACTGATTCAATCATAAAAGTAAGATTTATTTGATTAAATTTCAAAGTTGAATTATCATCAAAAAAATGATCAAGCATATTTAAATAATTGACAAATATTTAACTACTCACAAAGTATGAACTTCCTTTCTGGAAGGCAACAACTCGTTTATATCTCACTGCTTCTGTCCAATCAAAATCAACAGCCAACATAAAGAAACAAGTCCATAAGTTAAGTTTCATCTTCATCTAAGTGATGGTGAGAAAGTGAGATGCTAGTTAACAAGTGTATCATCAAGTTTACCATCAATAAAAGCTAGGAAGATTCTGTAAGAGCAAAAGCATCATGAAGGAAAGTTACCAAAATATATCCAGAGTGAGTTTCAGTTAAGTTTCCAAGTACGATTTATATCTAGAGTTAACTCATACCCCCTGACTCGGTTGGTCTTTTCCAGTCCCTCTACCAGAAGCCAATTAGTAGCTTGGTGGTTAGCGTTGATTCTACAAGATACACTGGCTATTTAATTTAATTGAAAATGTAACTAAACGATTTTACTAACGATACTATGGTCCTACCGGCTATTTAAATGTATTTTTTCTTGGCACTATCACTTTTTATATCAACCTAACAATTTATTTCAGCTTAATCGTGCCAAATTTTTTTAAATTCAACCCTAAACTTATTTCTCTCTGCTACCAGTAACTTTCTGCACGTACAGGAGACCACGAAACCAATGAAAAATACCTACAAGAGAACAATCTACCTATCCTCTTTCTCGTTTGTTAGATATACGACAGAATTAGCATTGCAGACAGGTACCACGCTGTGTATAAAGGTTGTTAGTGCTTTGGTAAACAGTCCAGGTGTTCACCTACGTCAAGTTTTCTCCTCTCTGTACATTCTCTGGACTAGTATTATGAACTTTGTATTTATAACTCAATGAACAAATATTGTTCGAGGTATAATAAGTTCTAAATTAATTTGCGGTCGATTATTTTGTTGAACTATTTTCGAATTAAATTTATGATGAGAATGCTGAAGTCAATGAGAAGGTTGAATTATTATAATTAATTTGATTAAATTCATTACTCTGTGAACACCCTTCTATTGTAACTTGTTCATATCAATAGAATTATGATTATAAAATAAGTAAAAATAAATTGTTTATAAATTTATAAATAAAGATATTTATAATTGAACTTATATTATTTAATTGCATAGGCCAGTAATTAATGTTACATGTAATAATTCTTTAATAAATGAACTTATAAATGAATGATAAAAAACGACACAAAAATTCTTTTTATTAAAATTACACTGAAAAAAATGTTACAGAAAAAATTATCTAAAATGTTGCTACTATAATATAATAAATATCTACATCACTGAATAGTGACCCGTGACGTCACATGTTTATAACCTCATCTTTCAGGACCATAAGAGTTTTAGAGGTTAAGTTATGTTTTTAACTATGTAAAATGATCTATGGTGCGTCTAGAAAACATATTAACAAATCAAAATATAAAAAAGTAAAAATACGTTCAGAAACCAATTTAACAGTAAAATACTTATCGTTTCTAATAAATTTATTAGTTACATTTATTTATTGTTTTGGGACGCCTGTGTCCCCATAGTTGTCAAAGGGTTAAGACTGGGCTTTACTAACCTCAAATCACCTCAAATTTTTCTCGTCAAACTGTGCATTTTTTATTTGTTTTTTTCACGTAAAAAATATTTAGGAATATGTAGAAAAGTGGTCTACACATCGGAAAACAAAGATTAATAGTACTAGTGTAATAATAATCATAAAACCCGTGAAAAACGACTTCAGATCTGTTCAGATGATAAAAATTTTCTAGGTTTAATCAGATGTGAATTTTTTAATCTGCTTACATCAGAATTGATACGTCTTATCTGATCAGATCTTTTTCATAGGAATAAATAGTTTTTCAGTGAATTTCGAGGTGTCATGGCGGATGCACTTATCCTGAGCCCTTCACTGATAATTAATTTAAGAGATCTGATGTTATTACCAGGTCTATCAATTTTTTTCAGTGTTGAGCTGTTCAATCTGAATTTATTTAATGAATGTTCTATTTTTATTACACAATTAGTTATAAAATGTAACAATTTTAATTGTCTAGGAGGGAATAATCAATTTTCAGTACAAAGTAAAGGGAAATAACTGGTTTAAATTATAAAACAAGAAGGGGGACTTGGTTGAAAATTTATGACTGACTTTATTGGCATCTTTAATGATGTAAGGAATTAATCAATATCGAATGAACGAATCTGCGTTATTCTGTCCAGTAATCCTACACCCTTGGGACAACCTGAGTAGATTATTGAGCAATCATCTCCACGTCGTCCTGCCTGAGCCGCTTGTAGATAATCTTCATCGGCAAACGTTGAATTATTGCCATAGTCAGGTCTATAAGGTACAAATAAACTGACGTCATCCAGTGAATATGTGTAAAGCTGATGTAGTTACACATTTATCATATGGAATAAACGTAATTTTTCTGTACAGCAATCCGAGACATTGAGAAAAAAGTCGACAATAAAAACTCACGTCAAGATGACGTAGAACAACTCTTCTATAAGACCCTCTTGGCTCAGTGAAATTTCTGATGCTTCACATATGCTTCTTAACATGCAGGATTTACCATCTCCACTCCATCTGAAAAGTATTTTTCTCTCTATTTTTCTTATATATTTTTTTTTTGTTGAAAGTATTTTAATACAACTTTTTATCTTATATTTTCATAAAATTCTGGATAAACTCCCGATAAAATAAGCTGAAAAAGTTCTATAAATATATTTATGCTTACAATTTATAAAATAGTTATATTTATTTTTCAATAAATATAACTATTTCAAAATAATTATTAAAATATTTATTTGATAACAATTTCTGTCCTTTTTGTATTAATTAGTTAAATATAGCATACAATTGTAAGATTAATGCAATTTATTTTTATGTACATGTCAGATTGTTGACAACATTAAAATAAAATTTATTATTTTAATATTAAGAATGTCTTGTATTTAAATGAATTATCATTTAATTTTTTCCCTAAAATTTTTCTCATAAAGATTTAGAATGAGTCGAATAGGTTTTTCTTGAATGACCTGAATGATTGTATTGTGTGTAAGTACTTAAATGAAAGTCACTGCAAATGGTTTCTAGATTATTCATATGAAAATTACTATTCATTCTTTCATTCACATAAGTACAATCTCAAATTATCAATAATCCTTGTTTTAAATCCTATACACATATGATATGAGTCGTGGATACAAACACGAGAGATTATTGTTAAACCACCGGAAAAATGTATTTAAAAAAAAATGTTCTAAATATAAAAATCAACGAAATTTTTTCCACATTAATTTAACGCAGTTTTATTTTTATCAATTGAATATTATATGATTAATCGTGTATTATGTAAATTTATTATTTAATTTGCAACCAATAGGAAAAATCTACTTTAATGAATTTATTTATTTATTTGTTTATTTCCAGAAAATACATGATGTTTGATTGTGTCCTATAGAGTTGACAAGTCAACTGTACATGGGACTGGAAATTATAATATGTCGTGACACAAAAAAAATCACAAATTAATATACAATAAGTACACTGTACCCATTTTTAACAGATTAAACTTACACACACATGAAATACTGTAATTAATACTGATAAAAAAAATATAAAAATAATTCAATTCACAGAAACAGTAATAATTAAAGATCATAGATCATAAATTAATTGAAATCATCCCTCAACACTGCAAATCCAAGTGTTTAGAAACTAAACACTGAAAGTGTTTGAAATGTTAAACATCATAAACAAACTATGGCAATTTTGCAGACGATTTTTACACGCTTCTTGCCGTTTACCAAAGTGCTATAGTTTGTTTATGGCGTCCAACAATGTAAACACTTAGGTGTTATTTAATTATTAAACACTTTAATTTTCCCGGATTTGTAAATCGTTGCTTTCTTAAAATCTTTTTGCTGCTAGAGAGATTTTTTAACGAAATAGGTAGTTGTAAAATCTGTTACTACAGTTGTGACCATCAAATTTCCGTTCAAGACTATGAGTTTTTAACAAAGATAATATTTTACATGCAATCAAGAAAAATATTATCTTCAGCTAACATAATATGATTTTCATTATATACAAAATCCAGATTATCTTGAATCAACAAAATTCTTCTTGAACTAAAATATTCTTTTTCTATGTGTAGTTCATTTATGGCGTTAGACATTATCTGTGTGAATTTTACACATGTGTAAGGGGATTTTAGATTTGCAGTGTAGGTAAGATGATAGACTTAAATCTAGTATCTGCACAATCTTTACTATACTTTAGTTTAAACATATCATAATAATATAAAACAGAACTAACAATAAAAGATTTTTCAATACTCATGACTAATTAATTCTTGGAAAATTGATAATAGCTTTTTTATTTAAAATTCACTATAGGGATCTTCTATACTATCTATTAAAACTCATGACTGTCAGGCAAAGAAACACAATTACAAAAACCGTTTGTGTGAATATAATTAAATATTTATAATATTTTTTTTTTATAAAATCATAGAGATTACAATTCAATATTGATAATAACAAAAAAAATTTTTAAATTACCGTAACAAATACCAAAAAACAATAATCAGAGAATACAAAATTAAATCGACCAATCAGAAAAACGTAACCATTTTATTCGTGCGCTGATTGGTCATTTTTATTTTTAAATTTTCGAAATGAATAAAAATAAAAATAAAATAATTTTTTATGTTGTTAACTTGAGACAGTGCGCTCGGAGAGCGTGCAGTGTATTTCTAGTATTTGATTAATTTCAGGAATGTACAGTTTCATGAAAAGCAATCGATAAAGAAGATAATCAGTAAGAGTTAAGTGGAAAAATAAAAAATTCAGAAATAAATTAACTTTCCCCAGACATTCCCATAAAGTCTTCGGTCTTATGATGAGAACATGGGAAAGGTTCAGTGAATTTTTGGGGGAAAAAAAAACTTATGAAATATTACATGATATGATTCACTTACTATTGCTGTATTATCTTTAGGAGAATTTAATTTTCAATATTGCCATAATTTGAAAAAATATAAAAATACTTTTCAAGTTTAATTAATTAAATTTAAAGTTCAATTAAAAATTAATATACATATATTGAATATTAAAAATCCATTAGCTAATTATTATAACTCTTGACTTGCCTGTGATAATATTTATTTTACCCTGGGTGTTGATGGTACTATTTTCTTCGTCGATAATAAACTTGATAAAGAGTCGAACTTTTCCCGCAGTTTATCAAGTTTTAAAGTTATCACGATGGTCGTTCATTTAGAAATCTCATAGATTGGCCAAATATTATTCTTTTATCTAATTATTGAATCATCGAATAAAATAAAAATTAATATTTTCTGTTATATTTATTAAAATATTCAAGTAAAAACTTTTCGGAAAGTTTGAAAATTATTATCATAAGAACGTAGTTATATCCTGGTGACAATGACGACGTTTTTGTATCAAGAAATACGAAAAAAAGAAGGGAGTAGAGAAGAAGTTGTTGAAGCAGTACTAGTTTTATTGAAGCGTTAATGAGTATGCAGACTCGGCAAGGAATTGGAGAACAATTAAGATTTTTGACGTTTAATGAAGCTTAATCTTTGCTGAAGTTGCATTTAACGATGATTGCAGCTCAATCGCTTTAGTTAAGTCTAGCAGTTGCAACAAATGTTTTATTCAATTGTTTTCAGTGTTTGTTTTATGTTTAAAAACAATTTAAATGAAAAAAAAATTTACCTTTGTAATTCGGACTCCAATAGTTGATAAAATATTTTCCTTTCGTCGTAAACAGGCAGGGATCGTCGACGTCTGGTCAAAGACGAAAAATAGTTGGTAAAAAATGTTGCATTTTGTGGTAGAGCGTACTGGAATTGAAAGTTTTGGCTATAAACCAAAGTTCTACCTCCTAGTGGTATTGGCGCAGCTATTCCCGCGACAAGCTTTATGATGTTGGCAAAAAAAAAGCAAATTCAATATGAAAAGAATATGACGTGAAAAAAAATATTGTATGTATTTCAATGCACATAATAGAATTAGAACTTTCTTAGTGACTTTTATGAGTCTTAATTTATAGTAAATAGTCGTGTTAGGTTTTGGGCTTTAAAAGGAAAATACCCAAAGCCTTTTTCTGTTGTAGTTTCAATCTCTCATGTGTCTCCGAGAAAAAATTGAAGATGTAATAAATTGAGTCTACAGCTGCAGCCAGGAATGAGATTGTTACATACAGATGTTATAGCTGGTGAACGAAGACTGTAGCAGTAACAGAGAGAATTTGAAATCGTCACTACTGACTTTATGTTTGAATTAATAGAGAAGAAGGCTGGATTGTAGATCACTTTTCAGAGTACTGCTCCGATTAAGGGACACATACAAAATCAATTAATTGTGTGATTGTATGATTTGATATTTTGTTAGGCAATCATTTGAGATGAACATTCAGAACTGATGGGAAAGCTTAACAGGTAGAGCAGCTATAGCGCGTAACTGCATGGTTCGGGTTCGACTTCCGGTCTTGATAGAATATATTTTCTTCATGCCAATAATGATTTTTTTTTTCTATCTTCAAATTCCCTAGTAAGGTATGCCAGTCTTGCCAGTAAATGAAGTTATCATCTAGTCATGGCTGAGTACAGAACCATTGCTGGATGATAACTTCCTGCCAGTCCCAATAATGACTCTGTTGTATGTTCCTTCTAGGATTACAATTTGTTTATAAACAATGAGTCATTTTGCTGGCTTGTGTTTAAAAAGGGATATTGGTGAATCTGTTTGATAGGACGAGAGAGTTCTATTGATTTTTATTCTGAAAATCTTTCTGGGAGATCTAGTGGATTGAATCATTTTTTTGGTCCGCAGGTTTCTTTCCTCCTGTTCAGGATTGCTGATGTCAATAATGATGACCCCACCAATCTTAAATTTTTGATTTAAAAACAAATGTGCCCAGTACACGGAGAAAAATTTCTTAGCAAAATTCCTATGCTTTCACTGCAAATCGTAGTGTTTTAATTTGAAACAAGCAAAGTGTTTTAAATTAAAAATTTGAGATTTACAGTGTTCTGATAATTTGCAGGCAATTTATCGGTTGAGTAAAAAATATCAAACGCAGTAGAAAAATTCCTACGCCAGTAAAGTAAAAATTACTAGGCTTCTGTAAAAAAAAATCATATTTTTATGAAAAATAACTAAGCATTTTAAAATTTTTTCTAATTTATTTTAGAAAAATTTCATTACTTGTCATTTGCACTCGCTTTATAGTAACGAGCATGGGATTGTTTTTAACAAATTTTTCTCTGTGTATGAAATTGTGCGGTAATGTGCTGTCATGTGCAAGTGTGAAAAAAAAACATTTTACAATTTTACAAGTATAAATATAAAATTTTGCCACATTTTTCGTGTCACTGTAAAATTTTACATTGCATAGAATAAACTCACACCATAAGATTATGTATTAATGTGACAGCACGTACGAAAGATTACAAAAATTTTACAAATAGAAAAATTTCGTTCTATAAAAAAGACCAACTTTTTAGAGAATCTTAAAAATTTAAACAATATATAATGAGATCAGATAACATAATTAAAAAATTTTTTAAAAAGAATAGATGTGCTGGAATGTGCCCAATATGTGTAATGAACCACAGCATTAAAAAAAAATTAATTTTTTTATACAAAGGTCTTTTTTGTGTGTCATGCACTGCAAATCTAAGATGATTTACACACGTTTGAAATTCATTCATTAGGTGTGTGTTACATATATAACGCCATCAACCAAACTATACTACGTGTGTAAATTTTTCACACACTATTATGTGTGTAAAAACTGTCTACAAAATTACTATAGCGCATTTATGGCGTTATTGATTATCTATGTGAATTTCAAACATGTGTGAGGGGATTTCGGATTTGTCGGGTGTTAGCATCGCAATGCTTAATAATCAAAATCACGACGATGTGTCATGGTGTGCTCAACATGTTCTATAGTGTGCAAAAACTCATTCTACATCTTCATAAGATAACAGCACAATCTATGGTTTTAGTCTAGAGTCTCAAAGTGAAGGTAACTTCAATTAGAAATTTTTGATTTCATCGTACCTTTTGTAAAACTACAAATTCATTTTTATCAGTTTTTTACTAATAATCATCTTGGACTAGTTCTAGAGTCGTCTATGTGTATTAAAGAACTGGAAATGTTCAAGTGTCTCTTAAATAGGATCTTTTTATTTTTGCTAAATCATATTTCACTCAATTAAATTGTTACCAATCATCACTTCTCGAATGTTCCGTTTATTGCCAAGAAATTCTTTCCTAATATACTAGAAGATTATCTGATAAATGCTGATGAAAGACGCCGTGTGCTCGCAAAATCAACGAATGGACCATATTAGTGACTAGCATAGAATCTTACCTTCTCCTCCAGATGATAATAACTGTATTTCTCCAATTTAAATCGAACATAATATATTACACCGTCTCGTCCTCTAGATCAAATTTGTAGTATCGTATTGTCCGTTCGATTTGAGTACAAAATCCACAGCTTATTAACCAAGATTTGAAGAAAAACTCCCGCTTACGCCCTCTACTCTACTCAACTCTCCTGCTTACCGGCGCCTCACCACCGCTTCCTCATTACGTTTTTCTGTGCGGTTCGAGTGCACATGGAAATTAATTCACAGTATAAAAGTTTTTATATTAACACAATTTTTTAAAGCAAGAATGTCATCATCTGAGGAATCTTACGATCGACTTAGAAAGCGCAAAAGGTCGCATAGTACCGACTCAAGAGATGAGTATTTGTTAAAACAAATCCGAAGTTTGGAGAATGAGGTTAGGAAGCGCTATAGACGTCGTAGGCGACGAGATTCATCCTCGTACTCATCATCGAGAAGTTATAGGAGGAATTATAATCGTCGAAGATCGCCAAGCAAATATAAAAGTCAAAATCGTCATTTAGATCGTAGAAGTTCACAGGAGAGTCGACGCTCAGGTAGGGCATATCGTCGTCGAGTAAGGAGTCGTTCACAAAACAGTTGTGAGGTTATGAGAGGCTGGGACAAAGATGCTCAACCTCAGGCGGGAGATAGTGACAAAGACGCCCATCTCTCAGCGGCTCGAACTGCTGATAAGACAGCACTAGCAGACAAAGATACTCTAGTGTTAGTCAACCCTCAGATACAAGAAGGGAACAAAAACTCTAATAATGAGTGTATTCAAACAGCTCAAGCTAACCAATCAGCAGTTGAGGCCAAAGATTTGCCTATGAATGAAGAAATGTTGAAGCTTTTGGGTGAAATACCGACAGGTAATGACCCTTTAAGGCCAGATATTCACCCGGCTATCGAAAAACGATGGACAGCCATTTTAAAAGAGGGGTTAAATAAGGATACCCGACTGGAATTACTTGAAAAATATCCAACACCAAAAAATTGTTTGCTGTTGAGACCACCAATTCTTAATCCAGAGATAAAATCAGCTATCAAGGCGACGACAACTATTAAAAAAGATACTTACCAAGTACTAGCACAAGCTAAGTTGAATTCAGCGTTAGGTGTAATAGGGCTAGCCATAACGAAGCTTCTCCAGTCACGTGAACCTGGAAAAAAGTCTGTAGCCTACATAGACATGTCACAACTCATCACATGGCTTAGTGACGCGGGTAGAATTCTTCTCAGCGGTTTGAATGCTGTAGCAAAAAGAATTGCTAATTCTAGCAAAATTGATACACTGTTATTTGGTAATAATTTTTCGGAAGCCTTAAAAGCAGCTGAGACAATCGAGAAGTCATCAAAAGTAATCTCAAAATCGAAGCAGTACTCACGTCTGTCGCAGTCTTCATATACATCAACAGATAAATTAGCAAGTCATTATCCTACAAAGAAGCCTAGTACATCTTTAAACTCGAATGGCCAGTCGAGGAAGCAGTATGCTCCGCGACAGGAGGCCTAGAAGCTTCGGAGCAATCGTCATCGCTAGAGGTAAATAATCTGGCAGGGCGTTTACAATATTTTTTACCTTCATGAAAAAGGTTAACATCAAATAAGACTATTTTAGATATAATTCAGGGTTATGCTATTCCTTTCACTTACAAGGTACGACAACTACCATCGCCTATGGAGCCAGTTTTGTCAAAAAGTGACCATAAAGCAATGAAATTACTTCTGTTAGATTTTTTCAGAAGGAAAGTAATATCCATTTCTCACACTGGGAGAGGTCAATTTTTATCTAGTTATTTTTTTGTTGATAAACTAAATGGCGAAAAAAGATTTATACTTAATCTGAAAAAACTCAATAATTTCATAGTATCTCTACACTTCAAATTGGAAGACCTAAAGACGGTAAGGCGGCTGGTGTTTCAGGGATGTTTCATGACCACATTAGACCTTAAAGATTCATATTTTCTCGTCTCTGTTAAAAAATCACATAGAAAATACTTACGCTTTTCCTTCGAGGGTGTCGTATATCAATTCAATTGCTTACCATTTGGTTTATGCACTGCTCCTTATGTCTTTACGAAACTCCTAAAACCAGTAGTTCAATCCCTGAGAGAAAGGGGTATAATATTGGTTGTATATATTGACGACCTTTTAATAATTGGTAGGACTTATCAAGAATGTTTAGAAAATGTCAAAGTGGTAAGAGAGCTATTAGAATCTCTTGGATTCATACTAAACTTGGATAAATGTCAGTTAACTCCATCAAGGACTATCAAGTTTCTTGAGGTTATCATCAATAGTGTTGAGTGTGGTACATTTATATTGGTGTGGTTGGCTACATTGAGAGGCTGGGTCTGCGTGAGTGTACGTTTTGCAAGTCAGTTGGTTGACTCTGTGTGCCCAGACAAAAAGTAATATTAACTAGATGTAATTGTTCCTTATTTAAATAAAACTGATAAATATGAAATAAGACTATTTAATCTTTCAAATAGTAATAACTTAACTTACAATATTCGGATGCCTCCTTATCAGGATGGGGGGTTTTTTGTGATGGCCAAAGGGCTAACGGCTGGTGGAGTTCCATAGATCAGCGTCTACATATAAATCAATTGGAATTAAAAACTGTTTTTTTGGGTCTAAAATGCTTTGCAAGGGACTTAGAGCATTGTGACATCCTGTTACATATCGACAATACAACTGCAATTGCTTGCATCAACAAGATGGGAAGTATTCAACATCCAGATCTTCATGAAGAGAGTAAAATGATTTGGCAGTGGTGTGAAGATAGAAACATTCGCATTTTTGCATCCTACATTAGATCTAAAGATAACACGGAAGCTGATAGAGAATCACGTAGACTACCGAGTGAAACAGAGTGGGAGCTCGCTAACTGGGCCTTTAGGGAAATAAAATCAATCTTAGGGCCATTAAAAGTTGATTTATTTGCATCACACTTGAATAAAAAATGTCAGAAGTTTGTATCATGTTTGGATAATGCAGAAGGTGTAGTTGTCGTACCTTTATGGAAACGCCAAGCTTGGTTCCCTTTGTTTAAAAAATTACTAATAAGTAAATTATTAAAATTTGAGCCTAACAATAATTTATTAATTTCTAACCTTAGAAAAGTGCATCCGCTGGCGCATCAACTTACCCTGGTGGCCGGACGATTGTCAGCGAAGTATATACACAAAGAGAAGTTCCAAATGATGCTATAGATATAGTCATTTCTTCGATATCTACAAAAACCTTTGAACAATACAACTCGGTTTGGAAAAACTGGTGGGCTTATTGTATGCAACATGATGTTCCAGTCTACGCAGCTGAAGGTAGTCAAGTTCTAGGTTTCTTCACTCACTCCTTCAATATGACGAGATCCTTTTCTACTCTCAATACACACAGGGCAGCTCTATCCTTCACTTCAAAAATAGATATCACGGGGGACGAACATATAAAGAAGTTTTTCAAGGGAGCCAGCAATTTAAAACCACAAACTCCAAAATATTCTAATGTATGGGATCTACAAGTTGTGTTGGATTATTTATCACGATTTTATCCAAATAATAAGTTAAGTCTGGAAGAGATCACCCACAAGATAGTTATGTTGCTAGCCTTATGTACAGCACAAAGAGTACAGACATTATCCAAGATAAGGTTGAACAATATCAAGGTCACAAATGACAGAATTCTCATTAACATCTCAGATCGTTTAAAAACCTCTCGAAGAAATAAGGAACAACCTACGTTGATTATCCCATACTGTCCGGAGCTCCCAAGAATGTGTGCTGCATCAGTAGTACAGGAGTATATAGAAAAGACTCGGAGGATTCGGCCTCAGGACTGTGAGACGCTAATTCTGAAAACTAAAAGTCCGCATTTGGCTGCAACATCGCAAACAATTAGCCGCTGGATAAAAAATACATTGCATGCAAGTGGGATAGATACATCTGTTTTCTTAGCACATAGTACAAGGCACGCTTCTACCTCAGCAGCATTCAGGAAGGGTACTAACGAAGAAGTAATTCGCAAGGCAGCAGGATGGACAGAAAGGTCCAATATGTTCGCAAAAGTCTATAACAGACCTCTTATCTTAGAAGAAAATCTAGCGAACACTATCATCTCAAATCCTGAATAATGAATATTTAAACGTTTATTTTCTCTATATATCTATAAAAATTGTGCAACTATGTTAAAATACTCAGTTTTTCTGTACCGTTAATAATCAATAAAGAAAATAAGCTATTGGGAAATCCTAGTGTTATAATGTAGTAGCTAGCAAAAAATTGATTAATAATTAACAACTATGTAAGTTAATACACACGAACCTATTAGTGTATTTGCAACGTCCTTTAAACATCTACAAATTTGATCTAGAGGACGAGACGGTGTAATATAATTAAACGATCGATCGAACTTACCTGTAAGTGATGATCGATCCTAATTATATGAACCGTTTCGTCCGAATAGATCAAATCCCAACCCATGTCATATCATTTCCCTCTCCTCTGAGGGTTACAAATACAGTTCAAAAAACGTGATGAGGAAGCGGTGGTGAGGCGCCGGTAAGCAGGAGAATTGAGTAGAGGGCGTAAGCGGGAGTTTTTCTTCAAATTTTGGTTAATAAGCTGTGGATTTTGTACTCAAATCGAACGGACAAAACGATACTACAAATTTGATCTAGAGGACGAGACGGTTCATATAATTAGGATCGATCATCACTTACAGGTAAGTTCGATCGATCGTTTAATTAGGCCTATGAATGGATAACGAATGAGTCATGACATCATTTAATAATTAATGCTAAGCTAATTGTGACCTAATTATAGCCCCTTTTGTTATTTTAATACAACAAGTCAAAGAATAACTTCATCTATACGGCCATCTTTAACTTCCCACCAGGAAGTTATTTGGTTATTACATGTTGGTTTACATCGAATCAAATATATCTATTTCTTATAATTGATGTAGATTACAGTTTTGTAAAAATATTACAGACTTGTTCTAATTATCGTTACGTTATCGAATAATTCTATGCCCACTTCCTCTGTTATTATTTAATTATTACAAAAAAAATGAATATTTCGATAACAGCCTTATTGAGTAATTAACTAATTTCAACATTGTTATAAAGAGCAATTAAAGTTATATCTATAAATATAGATACTCATTACTATGCTGATAGTTTTGCCATCATTGACTGTTACAAACCTTGTGAAAAATGTTCCAGTTTTTATTATTTTCGTTATTAATATTTTCCAATGGAGTTCATGTGTATTCATTTTCAATTCCAGTCGTTTCAGATATCCAAGAAATGATTACAATGGCCAATGATATCCAGAGTGTTTGGGCTGGAAATATTCCATTTAAAAATCTTGTTACCGAAGTAGAGAATCCAGCAACATTAGCTTTAGAGAAGCTTGATTCTCTATCAGAGCAAGTATCTAACTTGGCCCTGGAACTCAGTGATAAAATGGATAACATTGTAGAAGAACTGGTAACAAAGATTCCCTTGGCCCAAGAACTTTCAGCAGCTATGAGAGACTTCCACAATGTAATCACTCGTGTTGATTTGCTTTATGATGATTTTCAAGATTTTGTTGGTGAAGATGGATTCAACTCTCTCACACTAAATTCCCTTATTAAATCTGTAACATCTAGAGATGCTGGTGACATACCAGATGTTGTGAATCAAATGCATGCGCTTTTTGTACCTGGAAGATCTGCATCGATTCGAGAAAGTATCCTAACTCTCATGGTTAAAGCAAAATCTGTAAGTCAGTTCTACTTGAAAAATTTTGTGTCTGATAGTAAAATTATTATTTTTATTTATCTATTTTTTCATATTTAGACATCAGATGATGTATGTAATCCAGCTTTCTCATTTCAAGAACGTTTGTATGAGATTTTTAACATCGTTTCTCTAACTGAAATCAGAGCTTTCATGATGACACTGTTTGCTTATGATTACCTTGCTTCTACAACGAATGGTGAATTTGGTAAAAGTTTCTTGACGTCATGCTGCTATTAATTTTTTAAATTTATTTATAGAGTCGTATGCTAAAGAAGTAAAAAAAGCTCAGGCGAAATTTGTATTGAGAATGGAAGAATACATATTAACTGTGAGGAATAAAATGACAACTGTGTCACGGGTAATATTTCCGTGTGATCCACCAGCTTGGATTCGAGGTATCAGAAAATATAATATTCAGCAACTAATTTTAATAATTCTAATTCATTAACTCATTATCAGGTGAAACATTCGTTGAATTGGAAGGCTTAATGACGGGCTACTTGATGAATGAAGCACAAGCATATTCTGATGGAACATGTAGTAATTCTTGCAGTGATATAGATGCTACGCAGACTTATGGATGTTTCACATGGGCGGTTAGTACTGGCGGTGTTGGTGTTTACAGTACTAGTCAGAAATTCAAGTATTGTCCAAGAAGAGAATGTCTAGGAAGAGCTTATTATTGTGGTTCGATAGGTGATAGTGTTGAAGTTTGTGAATATGTAAGTGTTTTTTTTATTCATACTTATAGATATGATTTAATGTTATACGAAAAATCATCATATTACAGTAATTAATCATTAAAAAGTATAAACTAAATGTATTTACAGCCAGGAAACTCACTAAGACGTTACAAATATATATCAGGTAAAAGTGGTAGTCCTACATATGGCTCAAAAGATGGAGGTTGTAGTGGAGAAGGACTTAATAAAACTGAATTAGCCACTATAACCCCTGGTTTTTATAAATGCGATACTTGTTTCTGTAGATGTGTAGAAAAATCTAAAGAATCAACAGCTACGCGAGCTGTCTCTTTCCTGTCTCAGATCTCTGACGTTACAAAGAATAAGTAAGCTCTTTAAGTGATTTGGTTAATCATCATTATTATTATCACTTAGTTCTATTTTTGAGTCGTAAAGATGGAAGTTGACGACAAAGTTTCTGTCAATTACAAAAAATAGTTGATAATAAAAAAATTGACTATCAAGTGTTCTTACTGGCTCATTGAAACATTTTTTCAGGGTCGTCACAAACTTTAGGTTTACTGAAAAAAATAAAATGATATACGTTCAAGTTGAAGAATCGGAACTTTTACCTCAACTTCGTGTTAATCATAATGAATCTTCTTGGGTTCCATTGGAAGATTACACTTACAGAAAAGGCAATTTTTATCGTGTTAGTGACAATAAACCACTCAGAGAAAATGTAGAGTTTGCATTTATTGATGACCAACGGAGAACATTCAATTTAGATGATATAATATTACCAGCAAATCATGTTTTAACTGGAGTCCGATTGAATAATGTCAATCCTAAGGATGAATCCAGTCCAATACAACTAGAAGTACAAGCAACACCTGTCGATGACTTCAATGAAGGTAAAATTGGCAAAAAAGAATCCATTTGGATAACACCAAAAAGTCAGCCAACTCCTCACAAACGTTATACAGAGAAAAGGTAAGATGAAGGAACATATGCTTACGAATTGGTGTTTTAATACAAAATAAGTTCATTTAATAATCAAATGTTTAGTCATTAGAATCATAGATGAAATATTTTTAGAACTGAAGTGGACTATGGTAAAAAAGTAGATCCAAGAAAGTCAAAGAAGAATGGTGTGTTTTCGAAAATAAATGAGTTCATCATGGTTGGTCCTTCGAATGTGAATGATGACGCAGGACAAACTACTATACCTCTTTTTGATGCACAACCTGTCGCAGTCAACCGAACTCAGGCATTAGGTGGTGCCGGATTGTTCGTTAGAGGTGCTAAAGATTATGGAGGATTTCTAGCTTTCCGAGCTTATACCGCTAATCTTGGAGATTATATGAATGCAAATATGAAGAAAAAGCAATTAAAGAACTTCAAAAAATTGTATCGTGAAGTATTGGCCTTTGATCCCCCAACTATAAAATAAAACCATCATATCAAATGATAAATCATATGCTAGAGAATGTACTGGTAATGTTTTAAAATAAAGAGTACTATAAAACAGGCAATTGTATCTTATATGTTCCTTTTCAGATCACTATGTAGTATTCCTTCCCAATACTTTTCCAAGCCATGATTTTCGAAGTAAATTAAAAACTTTGGGTAGACTTCTGACTTGGTGTCACCCCTGAATAGAATGAAACTTTGGGTATTTGTTGATCTTGATGGGACGTGAAAAACCCTCAAGGGATTTTTGGTGCAAATACCCCATATCATTTTTATGGGGGTTTAAAGATTTTACCATTTTAACCATTTATTCATAGAGATCACACCTAAAAGGGGTAAAATTTTGATAATATATTAACCTTGACAACATAAAAATAATCCCCCAAGGAAGTTTAGTTATGGGCCACCATAACGTGTTTATAGGGGTCTTATAGTTCAATTGATAATTTTTTAAAATTGCAAGTGATGGATGGAAAAGGCGCAAGATGAAGGGTGGGGTTCTTGGGCAGAGTAAAAAACGTAGAATGATCTTTACCAACGTTGTAGTACCCATCGCCGTGGTAAGTCTCTAAGGGCAGAGCCAGTACTGCTCTTATTATATATTTTTATTATGATCAGCTAAAAACATCTAGTCGATCGAGTGTACACTATAATAAAAAAAAAAATTTTTTTAAACATCAATAATAAATTCAGAAATCCACTTTTAGATTAGATACTAATACCTAATCTAGAGATTAAGTGCGAGTCTCTAGTCTCTACTACTGGCAGTACTGACCGTAAGCAATCCAAGTTTGCTATCCAGGGTGGTCTCGATGAAAACCCCTATAAAAATGTTATGGTGATTCAACATATCTTTAACATTTCACTCTTTTTTGGGGTGATCACCAGTAAAAAATTTAATCGTAGAGTTACAAAACGCTATAGAACTGTGTCTTAATATAAAAACAAAGTGTAGTACTCTTATACATCAAGATATTTTAGACTGTTAGAATTCAATCCTCTGATTTAGTTTTCTTAAAAAAGAATGGAAAAATTAACTCGTTAATCTATTGAAATTCTAATCATTAGAAGAAGCTTAACGATTGCTGAAGAACAACAAAAGGTGACTAAAATTTTCTGCTAAAAACTGTGTTGCCCCGACCGCGACATTGATACCTTTGGATAAATCAGTTAAGGATTACACTTCCGTGGTGAACAAGATCTTATTCAGTCACATTTACCGTCTTTTAGATGAAGCTGAGTAAAAAGCTACCGGATTGAAATATGTATAGGTACAGAGTAATGCTTTTTTCACTAAATTTAAGAATAATGATGCTCATCTAATCCGCAGTGCTTCGACATTTACATCAAAATAATATGGGATTAATATTAATCTCATCAGAAATGCAGCAAGTTAGATAAAATCATCTCAGAAATTGCTACATTCTATGATCGAGCAATAATTTATAATAATGATCAATTAGTTGAAGCTGTCTTGAAGACAAATTTGTTGTATGTAGAAATTATCATGTCCTGACTAAGGGTAATAATTTAACAAAGGAAGTTGGTTTCAGTTTTCTGCGAGTCCTAATTCTTTAAACATTTATATAGTAATGTCAAAGAAGTGTTACGGATCATGATTAAATGGTTGATAAATGAATTCATCAATAAGTTGAATTCTATTTTAATTGTTAATTAAGAGAAATATATAGTTGCAACCATAGGCCGCTGTTATCGGGACAAACAAGATAGCAAATATTTAACTCATTTTTAATCTATAAGTAAGCTTTATAATCATTCAATTATTCATAGTACTTTTTGTTGCTTACCTGTATAGAATTAATAACTCGTTAATAACATTTAAAAAAAAAATGTTCAAAAGTTTTATGTAATACTTAACGCTCTGTAATAATAGTAATTAGATTATCATTAGTCGTGTATTTGACGTGAATAGTCGAAATTATTTCATTATAAAAATAGTAATTTCAAAGATAAGCAAATAGTATATAAATGTGACCCTAGAATATATCAGCAATTCCTAATAGTTATTGTCCACAATTTTTTACTCTCATTACATAAGCAAAATTATCAAAGATCGTCCGAAAAAAATCTGACTGTCGTCTTATGAAATTTGCACAAAGTGAGCACATTAGCGTGTTGCGAAGATAAAACAACACAAAAAGTTCTTTTGCAAAAACTTCGTTTAATAAATATTTTTCAAGTTATAAAAAGCTGTGATTGATCTGTCATCTTCTCAAAATACCTTCTCAAAATCGATCAGTGGATATTCACTGATTTATTTTTAAAAAATATACACAGGGGAGAGTGAGGTAATTGCGAATACCTAAGGGGGAACTGAAATAAAACAAAAGTAGTTAAAATTATGAATGCTTTTTATTATTAAAAGTTTATTTGAATTAATGAAGCTTAAGATCTCACAGTCAACATGGATGAATTTTTAATAAAAAATTGAATATTTATAAATGAACAAAACCTTGGTGTCACTAATCGTAAAGTTTTTGTGGGCCCCATAGATTCAATTTGTTAAATTTTATCCAATCGTCATTGGGAGGATTTCCATGCTTTTCGTCATAATGTGAGACACCTATTCCATTTTACTCAAAAATTACGTAAAATTGTTGAAAAATAATGAAGTCAACATATTTTGTACATCGAGCGTGTTGTCATTTCACTACTGTTTATCAGGCTTTGCATTCAGGATCGACTACCGATTGTATCACTGCACTGTAAATCCCGGTTTTCCAAACTGCATTATTTTAATGTGGATAAGTGTGTTAAACATGACGTCACCCATTTGATTAACATTGTAGTTATTTTTTACACACTTAGAAATGCGTTAAAAGTGACTACAATGTTAATCAAATGGGAGACGTCATATTTCCCACACTTATCCGCATTAAAATAATGTATTTTGGAAAACTGAGATTTACAGTGTGGGAATATGTTTCTACACCTTCTAACGTAGCCAAATATGGATCTGTTGTCGAATTATAGATCATAATAATAATAGCTTTTACGATATTACAATCCTTTTGTAAATAGTATAAACCATGTTATGATCCACCTTCAAAAAAATAGGATATTACACTACAAGGGCAGGAATTTCAACTTTCTGCCTTTGTTGTGTAATATACTATTCCATCAATCAGTCCAATTTCTATTACTAGACAGTCTTGTCGGAGACACAATTATTTTACTATGACTCGATATTTTTAACTTTAACTCTCGTTTGTATTAATTATATAGACTACAAGAAATACATAATTACACAATTACATCGTTAAATGCATTATCTTCAATAAAAAATTTTTTGTTCTGATTCCACAGAGTGACAAATGGGAAGTTGCTTAAAGTATGTGCATCTTTTTCCTCTTTTACCGTATCGTAAAAGCTGGGCCCAATAGCAGGTACATTTTAGAATGTTGTCAGTTGCTATTGAGACACCATAAACAGCAATAAAAAGAAAAGAAAAGTGTATCTCATCGATTGCTTTTATTCTAAAGGTAAAAACTAAACTTAAACGTATAGAAGTTTTCGTACTAAGTTTGGAAGTAAAAGAGGAGCCAGTCAAAATACTTTTACAAAGTAAGAATGAAAAAAAAAAAGTTGTTGAATGTTCGATTAAACTGAAACCTATTTCAAATAAAAATGACTACTTCACTAATTTAATATGTATTTTTATTTTTTCTCTCCTCACACTCATCTCAAAATGATAAGTCATTACTTTAGACAACTTCCCATTAGTCACCCTGTACTAAAAACATGAAATTGTTTTTTTTCCAAAAATTCTGTCTGTTACTACAGCATTTTCTTTTGTTTGATTCACAGCACCCGTTTGTCACTGAAATTAGTTCTTTTCTTTATACAGCCACAAATTTAATTTTTTGCATCTCCACATTTATCGTATCAATGCATTAAAAGTCAAGACTTTAAGAAATAATCTTCTGGTATGTCACAACATCAGGAAATGTTTGGTATCTAGCAACATAGAAAAGATAACGAAATGAATGTTTTCAAAAATGATTAAAATTATAATTACAATCGTCTTTATATTTTTTTTGTTCATTTGCTATAAAAGCTGATTAAAGATATCTCCTGAAAGTGGAATACATCAAACATGAATAGCTAAAAAGCATGAAGAGCAAATGAATGAAAAGAGCAATGACATAACGAATAAAGTCTAACTGAGGGAAGAGTAAAATTACACTGGGCCAAAAGGTATACCGATGCTTTTTGCTTATGTTGAAGGTTTCACCAGTCCATCCGGTCGACTTCCTACGTTCATATTTCAAGCTTTGGAATGCTGGGGTAGCCATTCATTCTCATGACGATCCACGATATTATTACTTTGAGCCATGAAGAGACTTTCTTGTGGAGTCATTTTTTATATTTTCAACAACTCAATCATCTTTTTCAATTTATTACTTTTTTTTCATCAGTCCTTGTGTAGCTGTTAAATTGATTGTGAAGTTTTCTATTATGATCACAATAACTATTGAAACATTTTATAAAATTGAACAGATAAAATGGAATAGACTAATGAACAAAAGTGGATAGGATTTCATTATGAAAGTAGTAGTATGTTCATATAGATAACTATGTATACGTAGAGGAAATCAGTGAAATGAGGACGAATCGCGGTTAATTATCGATTAAACCAATGAGGTGTGAGGACTCGGAAGATCGTTACCGGTCTACCGTTTCACCCAGGAGACATCAGATAATGAAAGCTATTAGAAATAAAGTGCTACTCTTCGGCAATAAAACCTAGAAAATTTTGTAAATAAAATTGATCTTTCACCGTCTGCTGTTTTCAGCATCGTTATTACCTAGGTAGATTCGATAAATAAGGTGGTGAATAATATAAAAAAAAAAATGGGTTGGAAAATAACTTTGAGTTGGAAAAAAAACTTCTTGTTCAAGTTGAAAAATTATCGAGTGTTTTATCAGGTAATAATAATTCAATTAGTACTCTTTGCCTTATTTTAATAAACGAGCTGTGAAGCTTATAGATCCTAAGTGTATTATTTATGAGAAAGTAATTGATAGAGTCTAAAAAAATTCCTAGAAGATAATCAAGTAATTAAACAGAAAATATTTTTATTTATTTAAATGTGATTTACTTATTATTGTTTAAGAAAGAGTTATTAAATTTGACAAAAAAAGTAGTAAAACACTTAAAATAACTTTGAATTTTGTTTTTCTATTTGATAGTCTACTAACTTCAATCTAGATAAAGTCACTATGTGGCCAATGACTTGTGTTCATTTTGAAGGCAGAGACATTATGGTAATATCTTAATACTACACGTTTTAGGGTGTATGAACTTAATTTCACTATTTTCTTGTTAGTTAGCAGAATATTTCTTCCTATTAAACAACTCGAGGAATACATATGCCTCTTTAACCACCGATCTATGTCAATGAGAGTACTCTAATTAATTTATAGCCATAGACAACTCTTCTCAAGGACCTAGTCGCACTAGTGGCAAGCGGGTTTCTGCATGTTACAGCATTAGTTGTTATGCAAATAAGTGTACGAATAATTTAGTAATTGATGGTTCCACATATTTTCTGGAATATCTCGTAAATAAAGCAAAGATCAAGCGTACTTGACGGGAAAAAATTTCTTCCTTGTAATTGAAGGAATATTTTAGTCATCGATTGTAAAAGAAATATAGAACAATAATATTTTCTTTCTTATACCTTAAGAGTTCCACCATAAGGGTAGACAATTGGTGGAGGATACAGAATTTCATCTGTTATGGTCTGCAGGCTGTTTATTCCACCACAATGTAGACCAATGAGTAAAAAAATAATGAATCTCATACCAATTAGTTTATGATGGAGAATTAGAGCTTCTTTCACTAGTTGATAATGCTTCATTGTGCTTCGCTGGTAGAACCTATGTTTGATTAGAATATGTTTTATAAAAATACTTGTGTATTGAAAAAATACTTTTAGTAGGACCAGAAAAATTTTTTCTGTTATCAATATGTTACATGTTCTGTTATGAATATTCACTGATTGCCAGTGTCAATCATATCACTAAAAGAATCAGTCATTGGATTGGTACTGGATATCAGTGAATATTCACTGATTCGCAGTAGTTTTTACTGATTCAGTTTAAGAGAGTAAGAAAATCAAATTCTTTTAGAGGAGATAAAAAAAATAATTTAACTCCCGTTGTATCATCTCAAATTTTTAATAATATCAGAGAAGAGAAATAATATAGAAGAACCATTGCATGGAGATCTATTGAACGAATTCTTTGGGATACATATGGCATTTTAGAATTTGTTTCGTATCCCGAGCCATATAACAGCAGGTAATAATTGCCGTCCAACAGCTCTCATTGAGATGGTTCTTCTATATATTATCGCTTTTCTTGGATAATATAGATCCGAGATTTTACGACAGTATGGAATAAAAATATCCTTTTACGACAATTTTCAGAAGTGCACAACTATTTTCTACATAAAAAATAATTGAAAAATCGTAAAATATATTGAATTAAAAAAAAAAAAATATTAACCTAAAAATGACTTCTTTTCAAAGACACTAGCATATCAGCACGCGTCCACAATCGGCAAACGGATTTTTTACTATAGTACTTGTCACGCTACTATAGTATCGTGTGTAAGTTTTAGTCGTACCACAAAACTGGTTTTCTAGCGGTACAGAGAATCGTTTACTGCTGATAGGGATACGTAGTTCTCTTATCAGAATACCGATTAAAATAAAATAAAGTTTTCCGATCCTAAAAAAAGTGTTTCTCCAGTTTGAGAAGTAAGAGGTATTTTACATTGAGCGATCAACACTGCAAATCCAAGTGCATTCTTGTTACACATTTAAACATGTTAAATATGACGTCACCTATTTGATAAACATTGTAGTCACTTTTTACACACTTAGAAACGCATTAAAAGTGACTACAATGTTAATGGAATAGATGACGTTGTATTTAACACGTTTAGATGTGTAATAAGAATGCACTTGAATTGACAGTGAATTTAATGAGAAAATTTCGTTTAAGACTTCTAATATTTTTGTATGGGTGGGCATTGTTAAGAGCCTTAGTAATTTTTAATGTTATTTGTAAAATTGTAAATTATTATGTTCAAGTAAATTAATGATGTATATGTCTTGAATTACTATAGAAAATATGTATTAATTTTGTAAGACCAAAATAAACTAATTTCTGGTTTAAAACATATTTCTTATAAAATGACTTATGATACTTACTATTATTTGCGAAATATAAATTGATGCTCAATAACTGTTTAGTCCATGATCATTCTAGTGAACGATTCTAAAGGTGATTCAATGCAGTTTGGATAAGTCGAGCTGCAGTCACTTCCAGATCTACCCAACTGTTCAGCGTCTTGATACAATTTTTCACTCTGTGAGTAATTCGAATTAATCGATTCGTGCAAAACTTCCGTTGGTCTGTGAAAAATATAATCAATTTTTAATATTAACTGGGGTTGAACTTGTTAGCAGAAATTAATACCAATAAAAAAGTTAATTTGCATTTCAAAATAAGGTAAATTTTTCTTTAATCTTTTATTGAGTGAATAATTGTCGTATGGTAGATTCAATTCATGTAACACGGTTGGTAAAATTTTTTCAGCAAAAGAAAATATTACGCGTTGGAAGAACTTCAATATCCTGGATAGATTTCTTTCTGCATTGTTTATAATAATTATTTCAACTGTTATAAACAATTTAAATAAACAAAAAGTAGTCTATAACCTTCCTGACAACACTCTCTACATGTTTCCAAACTTTGGTCGCAATCAGATAAGCCATTTCGAAGATTAGCGCGAACAGACAGACAGACACCAGAAATTTATATAGTAGTATAGATATACACTATGCGACATGAATGCTGTCCAATTTTTTGAAGGTTATACATCCGATTTCCTATACTCTCTTATACCAAATTCAGACAGCATTTATGTCGCGCAGTGTATAAAAATAATAGTAGTGTGAAAAAAAATTAATTACAATACTGTTTGTTATGACAATCTCTTGCAACATGTTACTATTTTTAATATTTTTGTTATCTATATTTTCCAATGGAGTTAATGTATATTTATTTCAATTCAAGTCATTTTAAATATCCTAGGAATGATTGTGTTGGTGAATGATATCCAAAGTGTTTAAACTGGAAATATTCGATTTAAGAATATTATTACCGAAATGATGAATCTAACATCAAAGAAACTTGATTCATAATCAGGTCAGGTGTTTGATTTGGATATATTGTAATAAGATTTGAAAAGAGTTCATGTATGGTCAACACAACGATGATCGACTTATGATTGAGCTAGCATTGACCATCAAATGGTGTTATCATGCAGCCATAATCCAGTTGTGACCTAGTTGTGTCTTGCTCAGGAACTTCGAAAACAAGTTTGTATTCATAACTGACGAACGCAAAGACTTCATTTGGATGATATAATATTTCTACTAAATCACATTTTAATTGGACATTAATTAAATAATGTTAATCCAAATGAACAGTCATGTTCAATATCAATAGAAGCACATGACACATGTTGATGATCTTGAAAAAGGTAATGAAATACAGTGTCATGGATATCTCTCTATACTTTATCTGCTCGGGTATAAAGACACATAACATTAAAGTAACCCGTGAAAATCGAGTTCAGATCTGATCAGATTTGAATTTTTTTTTTTAATTTTCAGATATGGATAGTCTCATAGTGCTAATCTGATCACTGTAAATTTTAGTGTTCTAATATGACGTCACCCATTTGATTAACATTATCTCAAATTCGAAACACTTAAAAACGTTAATGTTTCAAAATAAAACACTAACTTTTACAGTGATCAGACCTGAACTCTGAATTCATTTTTCCGATTACTTCAGACCATTTCAGATCTTCTCAGATATAAATTTAGAAGACAATGTTATCATATTCATCTGAATATCAGTGAATATTCATTGATTCGCAGTAGTTTTCACTGACTCAGTTTAAGAGAGTAGTTTCTTTTGGAATGACAAACTCGTCAGAGTAAATGAGCAGATTTGGGGCTCCAGATCAAGTGTTTTGGGAAAAAGAATAAAAGTATTTTGGGAAAAAGAATAAAAGTATTCTGTAACTCAATTTAGGACGTAAGAGGGACGGTGGAGTGGGAGAAGCCACGATAAAGACGAGTACAGGCACGAATGGTAGGAGAATTTACACAAGTTTGGAATAGCTTAATCGGTAGAGCATCCAGTGCGTAACTGGAAGGTCGGGGTTCGATTCCCGGGCCAGCAGGGTATTTTTTCTGAAGCAATCACCCTGTACAAGTCGTGGAGTCGTCGAATTATGTGTTTGATCTGGAGCTCCAATTCTAAATAATTACCCTTTTCAACATACTGAAATTGGAAGGTCATTAAAGATGCGTAGCTTAATCTGTATAATGACCAAATGATATAGATGATTTTCAACAATAAGTGAAGAAGAAAAATTCCTCTTCTCAAGAGCTTCTATCGATGTCTGATGAAAAAAATATATATAGAGTTCATTGCATTCTATGTTCAGCATATTGCAGACTCAATTTTGTTTATATTTGAAATGTAATATTAGTCAATAATAATTATTCCCTCGATAAATTTTTAACAAGATATGATGTTTAATTCATCAAGGATTTTGATTAGTCATTTGAAACTTTGATTACTGATGAATCATCACTCAAATGAACTTCTAAAGGAATATTAGTGTTTAGGTAGCAAGTTTTGCACCACCTTTCTTGACATATATATTCGTACATCGTAAATTTATATAGCCTAGTTTTGAAGGCCAACTTACAGCCAACTGTGCTTTTAAAGCTCAACCAGAATGCAGGCACCTGAAGAAATAATACTCTCTCGCGATAAACTAACGAAGCTTAGTGTATAACTTTGACTAACGTCATTTATATCCTCGCTAACTACACTCTCTACCTTATTTCTTGGAAATTACTGCAACGGCTGCAACCCACTCCAATGGTCCCAGTTGCTATTTGATATCAAACCGCAATTATATTTAAATTCGTGGAAAAAATTACTTTGCAAAACAACCTCTTCACCAGACAATAAATTTGTATTCTTTTACTTTTATGTATATTTATATCGTTTTATGTGTTGAATTAAGATTGCATTAAAATTAGTCGATTCTTCATTGTAATATATTTATATTTTCTTCTTCGCAAAATGGAAAATTAAGATTAAAGAATCAACAACTCTGAAACGAGCTCTGAGTAACGTTTACTAATGAAAGATACTTGGAATTATTCTTATGATAATTGTATTATTTGATAGCTTGCTGGGCTATATTTTAAAAAATGATTCATTCTTCTGTTTTATAAATGAATATAAATAAGAGGAACAATTTCGAGCTAAATTTATTCCTAGGCAGCGAAAAAATTGTTCTGAGTAGACTGATGAAGGTGCTTTAATGTGATAATCATCAAGGTAAGTAAAGATACTTTTTGCTAAAATTTTATTTAAAAACTAGCAACTTTCTTGTTTTCATGATTAATATACAATTTGTTTTACTTTAATTTCTAGGAATTAAAGTTTTTAATTTCGTAGGGAAAGTGAAGGAGTGAAATGACAATTTCATTCAGCTTTTTGAACTTTATGCATGACATGCATGCATGCAATCTATGTCAGAAAACAAAGACCAAGATGGTAAATGTCGAGACTACTGAACCCTCATTGTTTATGATTACAAGTATTTTTTTTCAGAAAGAAGACTACTGATAAGGACCAAGAGCTAAATCCAGATCCTTCTAGTTATGCGCAAGTCTACTTTACCACTTGAGCTATTCAGTTGTCGTACTTTTTTTCTTACTTTTGTACTAACTTCCCTAGTCAAAAAATTAGGATTCGTTCTATCTTGAAGTAGACTTAGACTGAATTTGGTCTGATTTAAACATTCTTTTATTCTAAATGTCTCAATTAGTCTTCATAATCCTATTTACATTGAATCTTCAATAGTCTCATTTTATCTTAAATATTTTGAATCATATTAAATTGATTTTATCCTCAATGTTTTCGATCGTGCTCTCTTCATTTTGTATTAATTTTAACATGTCTTTACCTCAAATGTTTTATTTAGTTCTCATAAGCCTTTATTAACCAAATTCCGGTTAGTCTCAGATAGGTCTCAATGTTTCTTGTCACACCAGCCTTTTTTTAAACTCATTTCGCTTACTTTTAGAATTCAAAAACCTCAATTTACTCTTATTAACTTTTACTTACTAAACCTGAATCAGTCGCATTTTATCCTTAACTTCTTTAATTAAGTTATATTCTTTTTACATAATTCGTACGAATATTATGCTTTGCAATTTTTATTATAATTAACTGATAATAAATCGTTACTCTAAGTAGAGTGTGAGGCAAAAATGAGAACAAATTGAAAAATAATATTAAGCCTCAAAGTCTCAATAATGTTTTATAAATCTCATTCTGTCCTCATTTAATGAACCAAACAATTTTCAAATAGAACTCATTTTCTCCTCAATAATAACAAAATGAGACTTTTTTGAGGATAAAGTGAGATTTTAAAAAAATCTAAACGTCTCAAAAGTCTCAAATTGTCTTAAAAATGGAAAACCGCGGATAAAATGAGACTTTTTAGTCCTTTAGTCTCGAATATATATCGAAATTCGATTAAAGACCAATTGAAGACAAAATAAGTCCCAATGTTTTGACTCGGGTTAAAAGGGGAATACGGGGCAAGACAGCTTTTTGAATTTTAAAATGACTTATACACATAGTAATGTCATTTGAGTGATAAGTATATTTTCAAATTAATGTTAACTTTTGTATTAATAGCTTCGGAGGATCTGTTTTGCCTTACTAAGTTACCCAAAATCGAAAAAACCGTCTTGCCCTGTATTTCCTTATCACTTTGACTTTTCTTTGTTCGATTACCATATTTCCTTAAATTAGGCTTTAATAAGTTACTCAATGGGTAATTAATGACTGTGTCATTCAGAAAAACTGTCTTCTTATCTCAACATTTACCAAATTTGTTTTTTGATCTTAGTAACATACCACATGAGCACCGATGATTGTGCTAGTATTAGATTCTGATTTATTAAGAGCTTCAGCCGTATAGCATTTGAAACGATAAATAATTAAAAACTAACTTACGTTAACACCAAATGAATAATTTCTTCGGCAGCGTCCCCGCTATTTCGGCTGAGAGGTGTTTTAGCAAGTTCGCAAATACTTCTTAGTAGACAATGTCTGCTATTCTTCCAACCATACCTTAAAAAAATAAATATTGGGCTTCATCATCAAGTCCAAATCTTTTTCAAACTCAATCATGTTATACCATAAATTGTTAGGACGCAACCGCCCTGCACTGTTTATATACAGTGTGACAAATGGGAAGTTGCCTAAAGTAATGGCTTTGTAGTTTTGAGATGAATGTAAGGGAAGAAAAAATAAAAATACATATTAAATTAGTAAAGTAGTCATTTTTATTTGAAATAGGTTTCAGTTTAATCGAACATTCAACAACTTTTTTTTTTCATTCTTACTTTGTAGAAGTATTTTGACTGGCTCCTATTTTACTTCCAAACTTTACCTCTAGAATAAAAGCAGTCGATAAAATACATTTTTTCTTCGTTCGTAAGGTAACTCATTTTAAAGCATACATATTGCTGTTTACGGCGTCTCAATAGCAACTGACAACATTCTAAAATGTACCTGCTTGGGCCCAGTCTTTTATGATAGACACAGAGAAATGTATAGTAAAAATTACCCTAAATTTTATGGTAATTTGGAGACACTGCAGTTTAGTAAATTCAACAATGTGCACAGTAATTTTCACAATGTGTATAGTAATTTTTACCCTTACCCTGCAGTGTCTCCAAATTACCATCAAGAGTGATCTGCTCGTCACTCGCGCCAAGTCCACATCCCACTTTCTGTTTCTCACTCTTTTTCACATTATCTCTCTCTCTCTCTCTCTCGCACTCCCTCATGACAGCGCCCTTTCCTCTCAATTCTATTTTTTCTATTAACTTTTAAAGTACAGCACATACGCATAATTCACTAATAGATTTGCCATACAAATCATCTATGAGCTTTTATTTGCAGCATTAATCATAATTTTTAATCTATTTTGTAACGCCTAAATTTTCTCAAGGCGCAACCTCAAGAAAATTCCCGCCCCAATTTAAAAATTATCTAAATTTTATGGCCCAGGATTCGATGGCGGATACGTTACAAAGTGAATTCTCTAGACACAAATTAAAATCCAATTCCAACTTTATTATATGAACCAACTCCAACATACTCCAACTCGTCGACGAAGAGCTACAACTCTTCTCGGGACACTGGTGCGAGCCACAACTCTTCACCTTCTAAACTAAACAGGGCCTAACTACGTGTGGGCGAGCTACGACTCATCCCGGGATACTCGAAGAGCTAACAACTCTTCGAAGGAAGGCTTCAACCTTGCCTCAATAGCTGACGAGCTACAACTCGTCAGCGAGGAGCCACAACTCCTATACGGTCCAAGATCGTGAGCTACAACTCTCGATCACTAGCTAAGACCAAGAGCACCAACTCTTGGCCGGAAGGCTACCACCCTCCAAATCCTACTTTCGGAAAGCTACTACTCTCCGGGGAAACTAAAAGGCTACAACCTTTTAGCCAGAGCTACAACTCTCGTTGGTCTCGTCAGTCTAGTACCTCGGAGACAAGTGAAGTGACGATCTCCGCAAAATCCAGCTCTCTTATACTGTTTGGCTCCGCCCACTTTGCTATCCCCCACTACTATTGTTGTAAGTTGCGTGGGGAAGTCGTCATGGCAACAAGATCATCACAATATCTCTCTCTCTCTCTCAGATCTATTACGTTTCTTAGGACCCTCTCTCTCTAATACATGGTTTTAATAGGCTTTGCCGATAATTTAAATTTCGCGCTATTTCTCATGGGTCGATAAAATGATTTTAGTGATTATCGATTCATCAGACCAATTAATTTTCTATAATATCGGCCTTAAAAATGTAACTTCGTTACAATTTATTGAAAAGATATTTATCCGTAAAGATTGAAAGTCTGAACTTTTCTGAAAAATATTCGACAAAAGTCAAGATTCTCAGATTTTTTGAGTTGGCAACTCTACATCAATAGACTACATAGCCATGCTTCCCTCCGTCCGAAGGACGGTAATGAGTACCTCGCCCCTTTGGGCATAACTCTGGGAAATTATACTACACTACTATCTTAGCGATGGCATTTCCCGGGACGCATATACCTGCACCTAGAACAGGCACAGGGATACACGTAACAAGCCCGAGGCCTTACGACATACCACTACGAGTCCGACCTCAATTGGCCAGTTGTACCTGGGCCTACATGTCATATTTTGACTTTGCAGCCCCAGGCACAGGGCTTGGAATTTGGCCTCCCGTAGTACCAACTTTCTCCGCTTTGGTCGGCAGTCGCTAACGCGTCTCGCGCTCGGCGTGTTCGACGTATCCCCATTCAGACTGCCATATAGGGCAGTACGAAAGTGGGGTACGACGGATTATAGTAGTCTAATCTGCCCCCGTTGTTGCGCGACATATCTTAAGAGCAGAGACATCTATGCAACCCCGGGGGCCCCTCAATAGACTACATATGAGAAAAATATTCTGTTTGCCATATTATATTTTGTCCACATCCAGAAATGTACATTTTTAAATTGTTCAAGTTGGTAATCGGCGCCAAGTGCACATTCACCTTCTTTCTCTCTCTCTCTCTCTGTTTCTCACTAGTGCGCTCTTTCCCCCATGAGCGCCGAGGCAACCGATTACTCTATACACGGAAGATTTTGTGTGACGTAATCAACGCATCTTTATATGCAAATATCTTTATAATTACTACATATAATGCTTTCATATTTAATAAGTAGTTATCTTATATCATAAGCTTCCGATCAAATGTTAAATGAGCATTTTTCGTTAATTATTGACGAAGTTATAAATAAGCCACGCCCCTAACAGCGATATTTCTGCTATTCAAGATTTTTTCGCTTACTTTTTCACTCTACTTCATCGAGCGTTCTATGATGTGTTATCTCTTACTGAATGTGTCTTTTGTCACTCACTTTCACGTTAGAGTTCCTACAGTGCCCTCTTTCTTGCCTTATGTATTGTTATCACTCTCTTTTACCTTAACTTTGTGATGTTTTCTTCTCTCTTGCCTAACAAAGAGACATCTATGTTCTAGAAAATGAAGAATGTTTCCCGCGTGTTGCATATCGATTTAAATGAATTTTTTTAGGAATAATTGATAAAAAAATGTTTTCAACAATTAAATGAAGAAATAATTGTTTGTTGAATAATTATAACGAAATAATACTCGTATAATTAACTTTTTTATGTTGAACTTTTTTCTGTCGCGAAGAAATAAAAAAAAAGGCTCCGCACAATAACAGAAAAGCAAAAAATACACCTATGTAGCAAAGGAAATAGCTGAAATAGTTATAAATTATGTTTTTATAAAAACATATTTTTTGCCGAAAAATTCTATGAATGCATGTAAAATTCCAATTTATCCATAGAATAATTTGTACATTCCTATCTTCTATCAATGTTACTAGTCTTTTTAACTTCCCATTAGGAAGTTATTGTAATTGGGTCGATTGGTGAAATTTGAATTTTCATTAAATCTTCACGTTTCAAGATATTTGCAAGCATACTAAAATCAATTGAAAGGAAAAAGAGTCTATTCCATGTAATAAATAACTTGGCATTCCATGTGATTTTAATTATTTTTGGTATCCAAACATTCCAATAGTCTATTACATATGAATGTTGTTATATCAGAGTCACTTAGGACGTGGACTTGGCGCAAATTTTACCGACATCTGGTGAAGTCGGTTTTGGTAGGACAAAATTTAGGGTAATTTTTACTATACATTTCTCTGCGTGTACGGTAAAGAGGGAAAGAGATGCACATACTTTAAGCAATTTTCCATTTGTCACTCTGTACTGTAATTACATTGGCATTTAAGTTCTTATGCTTTCATCTCAAGACTTACGACTGTTATTGTCCTTTTTTTTCCAGTGCAGTAATATCTTCATCCTAAGTAAACATAAATAGGCCTAAAAGAAGCCCAAAATATGTCCGAAATGAAAAATAAGCCCACAATGAGCCCATTACAGGCCTAAATTTCGAAGAAACCTAATTTAAGCCAAAAAAATTATTTTCCAGGCCCACAACGCGCCCAATTCAAGCTTAAAAATATTTTCTGTGAGCCTAAAACATGATTTGGGCTTAAATCAGGCCTCTTTTGAGCGCGTCCAAAAACTGATCATTTTTACCCGAGATAATATTATTAATAAGCATAGCAAAATGTTTAGCAGTAAATTAATGAAATTCAAGTTAAATAAATATTTGTACAAATTTACCATAATTTTTTACATCATTTTTTTTCGTTACAAACAATTGGTTTAAAGGTACTTAAATAATGCAGTAATTTTCTAGAATATTCTCATTAATCGATTTTACGATGACTAAGAACTGTCTGTTAATACTTGCTTGCTCCTTGAATTAATTGCCTTATGTCCTAATTAATTTATGCCTCAGTGAATCCTTTTACCTTTCGCAACCCTCTGGAAGTGCAACAACTCCTCGAGGCTTTGACTCAATGAGCACGTCAGATGCACATTTATTTAAGTTATCGCTCACCTGTTTATTTTTTGCACTCATTCTCTAACATTAATTACTGTTTTATTTTATATTTTTTTCCAAAGTTCGTCTATTTTTTGCAGTCTAGCCTCGTTTAAAATGAAATTCTATCCACGTTTCGCAATTAATATAGACCATCAGCGATAAAATCAAGAGTAATTTTTCATCAATTTTTATAACGATTTTTTTCCTCGCCCCAGGATAAACTGAAGACTACTTGAGAGAATCGATTTTCAGCAAAAAACACATTGAAAGTTAAGTGCATCTTTCGTTGCTCATCGTCTCGTCAAGCTATTAATTATTAATTAACAAAATATCGGTTTGTACCTACTAGATATTTATGCCAAGTTTTTCGTGTCTAATTTATCGAGCTTTCCAAAGTGAAAATATTCATAAAAAATAAATTATTTAACCATCCAATAATTTTTGAAAAATAATCTGAATATAGAATATTCGCATCAAAGAATTACTAAACCAACGAAAACATTATGTTTTGTAGCATATTGTTTGAATTCTAATAAAAGTGATAACAGCGAATGAGATTTTTTCGTTTTCAATTGAATATAAAGTCTATTGGAACATGTGTTGAATTAATTGGTACAATTTTTATGATTTCAATAAAATAGGTTTTTGTTTCATTTCAATATTTATTGTCTTGTAGTTGTAAATGGCTGGTTTACAACATAGTAATATCAATTTCACAATATAGTGCCAAAGAAATTTTCAGTGTATAAAAGTATAAATCTATAGACATAATATTTGAATGTGCATTTAAAAGTAAAATCATTTATCTACATGATTATTTTATCTATCGCTTTTTTGTGAATATGAAAAGTTGTTTGATTAATTTAAAAAAATAATATCATTTCACAACTCTGTTTTGTTCTCTTTCCTTTATTTTGATTTATTTCAATATTTTTGTTTTTGTTATTATAAATTTGTAGCAGAAATTCTGAAATTAATAATTTACCATTTGTGAAAACTTGATGGTATTTTATTACGATATTATTATTGTAACTTTAATTATGAATTCATGATACTTGAAACCGTTAATATGAAGTTATTGTAGACACCTTAGTAAATTTGATTCATTAATTATTGGTTCAATCATGAAACTTTAGAATCCAACATTTTAGAATACAATAGAACCTTCTGGTAACTTGTTGTTGAACCTTACTGTGTCTGTTAATATTATCTATACGTCAGTGGTGTGAAAAAATTTCAAACGGTCTCAACTGTCCAGTGAAAAGAATGATGAAATTTCGCTAGTTCACCATTGCTCTCAGTTTTTTAATTCTGCATAAAAAATGGCTGGACTGATTTGGCTAAAAATCCAATCGGTTTTAAGTTGCGTAATTGTGTCTAATATAATTAGTCCTACGTCGATATCATTTTTTGTTCTCGAAATAATTGAGGCGAAAAATAATTCCGAACGCACGTACGAATATACGCACGTGCGTACGTATACATCAGTTGTTGGGTGAACCTCTGTGTGTATGTACGTATAGCAGTCATTAATTCAAGCGCAAGTACTTCATAGTATAATAAAAAAAAACACTCTAGATAATAGAAACAACTCTTTAACTTTCTAGTCAAATAGTAAAAAATCTTAATCACTAAACTCTACGATTATAAAAATATTTCAATTTCTCTTAGTACTATGGAATGCCAGTAAAAAAATTACTATTAGCACTTGAAGGCTGCGTTTAATTAAAAATTATTAAGCATCATTTTTTATTATAATTTTTATTAACTTTTACTCTTACTTTCCATTTCAAAAAATTTCCCTCGAATTGAACAATATGGCCGCTTCTATCGCTCAGTTAACTTCATTTTTATTCCTTTTTTTAACAGTTGTAGATGTCGTGACAATCACTAATAACGCAAAATCTCATTAACATTGAACCATTTTTTTGTATTTTTTTTCGCCATTTATGCTTGATCGCGAATTTTATTCACACATGTTCCTGTATCTAAAATACATAGAATTCGTTTTTACACCTTAAATATATAATTTTATAACTGTTACAAAATATTTTTTAACAGTTAAGAAGCCTCCCTTATTATTACAAATCTCTTCTATCAGTGTAATAGAGTCGATTTCTGAAATTCGGAATTTTGTCATGTCAAAATTTGGGAACCATTGAAAATCTACTTCGTCAGTATATGAGTTAAAAAAAATTTATTCAGCATATATATATATATATATATATATATATATATATACAAAAAAGTAAAATAAAATGCGCAACTAATACTCACATATCCAGGAAGTTTTCAACAAATAAATAAAAACTTGTCAAATTAAAATCTTGAATATCTCTCGCCGGAATAATAGAAGGTTTAAATTGCGTCGAATTCCAGGGTAGTGCGTAATTAAATTGAAATCCTGCTGAGAACACAACGCTGCCCTTTTTACTTGTAATCAAAGGTACGGACACTCCAATAGTGAACTGAAAGATAAAGAACTTATTGTATAAATCAAACATGTAGAGGAATAGATTGAATAGGATCGTCAGTCAGTAAAAACAACGCTTGTTTGACAGGTTAAATAGTGGTACCTCTTGTCAATGTTTGACCGCACATACCGCTTACTCTTCTTTATCCCGTTCATCCCCGACAGGAAAATTCATTGGCATTACGTGACTAACCACAAATTCATATTTCTGTTGAATGTATACCAATCACCAAGCCTACATGACAGCTCTTCGTTTTCTCTATTTGTAGAAACAGAAATTTAGTTCCCATTTCCGATCTCGAATTATGATTTTCGATAATGGATAAAAGCACTCGCAGTTGTATACAGTCACGATTTATCGGTCAGTGAATTACAAATCCTATTGGAATGTTTGTTTATAAAATCAACATACGTCGGAATTATCTGAATCACTTGTCATCATCATTATTATGATGTTTAAATGCCTAATTATGATTTATTTGCAATGTCGAATATTTACAAAGAACAGTTATTATTTTCAGAGGTAATATTTAATATTCATTAGAATGGAAATTATTATTTGCACTGCTGTGGTAACGCACATTATTTCAATTATATTGATAATATAAATATCGCTACTAAATAACGAAAGAATGCTCAATTATGATTTATCATCATTGACATTTATTTCAAAATATTAATACTAATTAAACCGTTTATCCATGAATTTTCTAATTACTTCTGATTAAATCAATTTATCAAGAAGCATTAATTCGATTTTGAAATAAACATTAATTTACATAACGATTGACCAAGAGAATAATTCTTTTACTCTAAAAATAAGTCAGTGAAATAGACTATCCTAATGGAAGTTTTATTGCCGAAAATTTATCAAACAATAGCTGATCATTAAATAAATTCATTCAAATTCAGACTATTATTAAATCAAAATTTGTCTATAACACTCGAAAGTATATGCCGAGATTGGTTAAACTAAATAATGAAGACCGGAAATTAAGAAGTACCGAAATTCACAAATTTGACGATTTCGGCGCTGTTTGAACTGAAGGGTTACAACAAATTTAAATAGTACGAAAAATTTATTTATTTATTGTCATATTTTTTAACTCATAAAAAACCATAATTAACAATAACTGATAATTCTTACACATTATTAGCCGAATTCGATTGTTATAAACAGTAAGAAGTTGTTGAAAACGAGGTATTGCGAGAGAACTATGAAAAATAATAATTAACTATATTTTCGGAAAAAACAATAATGAGGAAAAGAAGTTATCAATTTTATTGCTCGTCTTATTATTATTATTATTATTATTATTATTATTATTATTATTATTATTATTATTGTGTGTGTGTGTGTGTGCCATAGAGTTTTCACGTCGAATGGGTTATACGTGCAAGTGTGTTATGCATCAAATTAATACACTAACACACTCGAAACGGATTAAGAAAACTTTGTATGCTAAATTTTCAATTAGTCTTTGAAATTTATTTTTGAAAGCATAATTATTGTAAAGATTTCTACTAGTATTTGGAAACTTCGGTAAGCTTGACCGGATGTCGAATTACTATAATCACTTATGTCGAGCCCAGAGAAAATAGACCTGCATAGAAGTTCAATGCTGTGTTCTGTTTAGGGATTAACCCAGGCCACCTCAACCGTGTTAAACTCCTACCTAGCTCCATAAGAACCCATACTAAATTTTTGGAACACATCGGCCCATTTGAAATAAACTTCTATTCATGTCTCTCTTCTCTGGTCGAGCCTATTAGTTATTGTACCCATGCTCTGAGAGTCTCAATATAATTTGTTTATTTAATAAAGCCAAAGCACGTCTCAGTATAGAATTGATTGTACATTCATTTGTGAATTGTTGGCAGATTGATATTGCCTGGCACCTGATTATTGTCTCCTTAGTATCTATTTATGAGAAAATAAATAATTCATCAATTAAAATTTACAAAAAACCACAAATAATAATTGTCATCTCCAAATCCTGTCACCGTGTGGTACAACAGATAGACTAGCACGGTTTTGTAGTTACAATTGATACTTAAAAGACTTAAGGGAGGAAAGAATATATCGAATCCTCTTTTAACGCTGAAATTGAACTTCTTTTTTAGGCCTGAAAGTGTTCGATATTGTCGCATTCACCACATTCAAAACTAATAAATTGTTCTAAAAGAACCTCGAATTGTCCTCAACATCATCAACTCTCTGCATAAGAAGTATTAAGGAATTAGTACGAAAAATTGAATATTAACTAGTTTTTACTTATAAATCCAAATAATGACTTCAGAAAATGAATGAGTAATGAAAATATTTATTTAAGATTGACAGCTATTAATTAATTAAAGAGATGACGTTCGGTCAATTCAAGTCTCATTCAAAAACTGGAAATAAACAATCTCTCCCCTCGTTGCTATAAACATTCAAATCGTCCAGCAACGTCAACAACTTACAAAACTGTCGTTAGTCTATTAGTTATTAGATGGCGACATACAAATATTTTACAATATTATAAGAATAACCAAGTAAATATCGATTTTTCCACACTAATTTTTTATTAATTTTAAACGTTGATTAACGTTAGAATTATTTCAATGAAAGTAAGAGAACATTCAGATTTAAATCCGTATGTTCATTTAATATGTACTATTTGAATATTTTTGAACGAAAATAAAAAAGATTCAGAAATCGTGAAATAGAAGGAAAAAAAGATCCTCAAGGTCTAAAGAAGAATACGTATAACGTCGCAAAATGATTGTATATTTTTTGGAGAAGTTACCGAGTAGAAGTAAAATTGAAAGAAAATTGAAAAAATATAAATTAAATTTAAAGAATTTTAAGAATAAAATTAGGACCAATATTCTGACTCAGGTTGTACTTTTTTCATAGTTTTTCAAAAGCATGTAGTAATTTATAAAAACTTAATAAAGTATACTCTCAATTGAAAGATTTATTATTAATTATTTTAATAATCCTGTAAATTAATCGAAATACATAAAAAGCTTATTTAAGCTCCTTTAAAGCTTTGAGTGAATTTTCAAAGAATTATTATTAATTAGCGTTATTAATTAGCCAACGATTATTGAATACTTGTAGAAAATGTTATACTCAAGCTCAGTATTATATAATTTTATAGAAAAGTTTTAATTATATTGAAATAGCAATTACAATAATAATTATCTTTTAATAAAATAAATCAATTAATTTATGAAAATAACTTAATATAAAAATTTTTCATGCGTGCATTTTCAATTATTTTTTAATTAAGTTCAATATTATGAATAAAATTAATTTTTGCTATCTCAGTTATTTAATGCAGAAATTTAACGGATTAAACTTACTTGAAAAACAGAGCTTTTAGGAAACAAAAAAACCGCTGAGTCCTCGAACGATTTTGTAACAGAACCGATTACTAGTAACAGTGGCAATAATGCGTCACGTAACATTTCAAGTGAACTGAAAGAAGAAAACTGTAAAAGAAAAAAGACAAAAATGTGTCCACCATGTTCCATACTCTCACAAAATCTTTACTCTTTGCTCAAGTAATTAGAACCTTAGACAGTATTAGCTTTCTGTTTAAAGACGTATATGGATTTTTTCCTCTTTTTTTATAGATTTTTTCTCAAATTATTTTTCCTTTACATCTCCACCTTTATTTATATAACTGATTGCATCAACCATTTTTGTTCTCGTCTCATTATTTTTTCTAATTAAATCGCTTGAATTATTCAAGCAATAAGGAATTATTCATAAGCCTAGATAAATTAAAGCATTGTACTCAGTAATGTGATTCCATACTTACGTAACTTTTGTAGTTATGTATCATCTTAAATATTCAGAACGAACAAAAACAGTATTGTCAAGTAACACATGAAATAAAAAACAAAATTTGAAACTTGTAAAACTTTTGAGCGAAAATTTATAAGAAGAGTTTCATTTCAATTTTATTATGATTTGCCACATGTAGACATGCTATTGTCATATTAAATCACAATATTTAAAAATTTTTATTTCTATTTAAACTACAGTCAGACTCCTCTAATTTCCGCAACTCGGGAGACATCCCAGATAGACTTGGGAGATTATCATAAAATGCATACAATAATTTTTGGAAATTAGTCGTCAACTTTCTATAAATTTTATTTAATATATCGAATTTACTTTGAATTTTCGCTATATTTCCATCAATTTTGTTCTTCAAATTTTTATCATTCGATGCGCAAACACATATATGATTCTTTACACCAACATTGATAATTTTGTTGAGTTTATTTAATTTAAAAGAAATGGAAGCTACACGTAGTGTAAATGAGATATAATATCTGAACAGAAAATAGAAGTTGTTCAAATGCATCAACATTTCATAGAAATCAATTAGAAATTTGAATACACAGAATACACGCATATTATATAGGAAACGTTGAATCTGCGTATATCATTAATATGATTTCTTATTATCAGAATAACTTGGCTTCATAAGGTGCAGGAAATGATTGGTAAATTTGAGGGAAATGTATGCCGATTGTAATGGATTTAACATCCCTTAAAACCGAAAATGACGTAGTGTTGATCGGATCTCTTCGCATTCATTCGGACTTTTCTTGAAGTGGTGGACTACATGGTATGTTGTGAAGTACGTGAGTAATTACAGTGTAGTGCAATCGGAAAGCGTTTAATTAAAAGAGACATATTTTTTGAAAAACAGTTGAAGTAAGTTCAATTAAAATATTTCTCAAATTAATATTGATAAAGTTAATAATAACAATTGAAAATTTTAAGATATATAATATCAAAAGATATATTGTTGAACCGGAGAAAGAATCGTCTTCGGGTGAAATCGGATTTCATAAACAGAGCATTCGCCATATTATTTTATGTATTACTACGCTGCACGGTAAATATTTCTATGCTCTTTTATAATTATTAATGATCAGCTTTGTAGATATACTCTTCTATTATAATTTAAGCATGTGGAACCTCAGGATTTCGTCGGAGTAGACGAAAAGAGGAGAACGAACTCTTTCCAACCCTTGAAGATCCTCAACCCGGTCCTAGTATAGCTGCCGACACCGATTCAGAACAAATAAGTAACATAAGTGATTATTAAAAAAAAAAAAAAAAATTTTAATCAACATTTTATATAAATACTTTACGAATATAATGGGTCCAATATGAATGAAACACATTCCGCCTATATGCCCATAAGTTTCCATCAAATTTCCCTTAACTTTATTGCTTTGATGAATGCATGATGTCATTGAATATTCCTCCATGTTTCCATCAAATTTCCTTCATTGAAAGCAAGAAACTTCTTCCTTAAATTTTACTCTCACAAGACAGCAATGTGTTTATTGCATAAAATAAAGAAACATTTGTTCTGTACTTCTTATTATTATTCTTTCATATAATTCTACTTTCTTGAAAAGCGATGGATCAGGCATAAGGTGGTCTATTTATCTGTCAATTTCGATCAGAAATTTGCTGAAATTTAGGAGAAATAATCCCGAACTTGTCTATCTGGGATGATTCTTGAAATTGGAAATTTCGGGTCATAGTATCGCTCTATGCTAAGTAGCGCGAGTGGGGAGAAAAAAAGTAAGGAGTAAGGGCTGCCTATTGGAAATTAAGGGTTAGGAAATTAGAGGAGTGTGACAGTAAAAATCTTTTATGTCGTTCAGGACACTCCAATATGATGATAAGCAATCATCTCAAATTGAAGAATTATCAGGAATTAATTAGAAATTATTTGTAACTGTACTATTCAATAATCTTTCAGTTTAAAAACTATTTTCGATTTCGACCAAAATTATTTTACGAGTGTACCTCAATTAGTAATGGATTTTCCCCAAGGGATTTTTAGAGCAAATCAACCATATCATTTTTATGGGAGTTTAAAGATTGTACCATTTTTAGCCATTCATTTCTAGGGATTACCTCCAGAAAGAGTGAAATGTTAGAGATTTGTTGACCTTGACAACATAAAAATAACCTGGAAAGGGAATTTCGTAATGAGCCATCATAAGATTTTTTATGGGGGTTTTTATTGGGACCACCCCGGATAGCAAACTTTGATTGTCTATGGTCAGTACTGTAGCAGTTGGTACTACTGGTAGTAGATGATAGGTACTACAACTCTAGTAAAAACTATTCTACGTTTTTTATTCTGCCCAAGAACCTCACTCCTCATCTCACGCCTTTCCCATCTATCACTTGCAGTTTTAAGAAATTGTCAATCGTTCTATAAAAGTCAATCGTGATATGACCCTGAGAAAGTCAACAAATGCTTGAAGCTTTATTCAATTTGGAGGTGACACCTAATCGGAAGTTTATCCGAAATTTTTTATATCATATTTAATGAAATGTGTTGAGTTTTGAGTATGAAGATTTCATTGCGAGGAGGAACGCTCCCCTAGCAGCCAAATCAACGTAAAACTGACAGCAGACTTACATATGTATCTGCCATTTTTCTGGAACAGACAAAAGATTCTCGTAAGGAAATTTAACATCTAGTCCAGTCAATGTGCAGCAAAAAACAGGGTTACTACGAAATTTCGTGGCACAAATTGAGACCAGGCTCATTTTATAGAGAAAAATGCGTTGAATTTGATGAACTAATTCCCAGCCAAAACCTAAAAATTAATTTTTCCGATGAATGTATATATTTTTTGAATAAAGCAAATATCAGGCATACTTGACTGGAAAAAATTTTCCTTACTCTTCAAGGAATATTTTAGTCACCTCACTTTTTGTGAATTCATTTTTATTTTTGAGATTTTTTATCTCAAAAAGTTAAAAAAATCATTAACTGTGGCAGCCATTTTTCACTGATTATTACGCTAATTTATCGGTATTACAGTTTTTTAACCGATCGATAAAATGAGCCCGGTCCCGACTTGTACCACGAAATTTCGTATTAAAAATGCACATTGACTGGACTAATCAGCAATGAATAGCAATCGGACTCAAAAGAAAACAGTCGGGCATAAGCTCGTACGCCCTCGAGAATTTCCGTATTTTTACGCCGCATTTCTTTTCGCTCACGATGCGAGAAAAAAGGCATCCATGTTGTAACACACTTCGCGGTGTGTAATACACATATTGCTGAATTTTTTAGTTTTAATGAGAGTTTTTCCAACTAATGATGTAAATGGTGTATTTTTCCTTGTTTTATAGTGAAATAAATTGAGCAGTTACTGCTGAAATTGAAAACGTGTTAAATAAACTATTATTTTTGCTATTTTATTTTTCTTACCCTATCCTGTTTATTTCTATCAATTATTAACTCATTCTTACGCAAAGACACTCCAAACTCCTTCAATTCTCATATTGTTATAAATCAATTATTCTCCTTAAAATCTAGGAATTGTACGGAAATCATACATAAGTCTAGATAAATTATGCACAAAGTATAAACACAATTCGGAACTGGCAAAACTTGACGTTTCTAATGTAGTATCATTAAGTCGGTAGTAGAACCAGGTGGCAATCTGGAAACCATGTTCGAGCCACAATGCAGTAACCAAATGAGTGAGTGGTGTGAGGTACAGAAGGTAAGGATCGCAAAACATCAGGTAGAGATGAACAGAATAGAGTAGCTTGCGGTAGGAGTGGTTCTCTAACGTGAATCTGGTATAGATTAGAGGAGAGGGATGTTGAGGTGTTTGAGTACTTTCGTATGCAAATCTCAAGTGCTCAGTTACAACGATCCTTTCTACACTACCAAATGTCGTCATATACTTGACCGTATTACGTTTATATTGTAGCCGTTATTGAAAGTCCAGCAGACATTCTGTTTCCTTATTTTATGAAATATGTCATTCTTGAGTTCAATAACGGTCCATTTTATAGTTCAATATCCTTCAATTCAAAAGATCGATTATTCAATAAATCACGAATAAGATTGGTTTCGAATATTTGATATTTTGGAAGAGAATAAAATCTAAACGCGGAAGTATTCAATAAATTACAAAGTGTTATTGATATTACATTCATAACAATCTATATATTCACTCTGTTTTTGGTCATCTGGAAAATATAATCAGTACATATGACTTTTAGGAGTTATAAAATTCAATGGTATCGGTAGAAATGACCTTGGAATGCCACATGATCTAAATTTGTTTAGTTAAAGTCGTGTGTATTGTATGATTCAATGTTATTACACTGAAACCCATTTTATTGTTTTCGAATACTTATCACACACAAATAATTTTTTAGTACTTCCATTAAACTTGCAAAACGTAAATGAAGCTGTAAAATATCCTTCAAGTAGGTTTTTTATGAGTTTTAGATAAGAATATACTTGAATAGTTTTATTATATTCATGAATTTCAATGTAATGTCAATATGTATTTATCTGTTGTCAACATTAAAATGAAGAACAATAATAATTTAATAAAAATTCGTAGCAATCTTCTCAATAAACAAAATTTTAGATTGATATATCAATAAATAATAATTTATAAACTTTAAGCAAGACTAATGTAATATTGGAAAAGAAAGTTTAAAAATTAGATTAAAGTTGAAAATTGTAATAAAATCAGTAGTGAATTTTTTTTATATTAATTAAAATGAAAAAATGAAGATAAGAATTATCAAAACATTGCTTAAAATATTCTCTCACACATGTAAAAGAATGTTATTTAGGCTTATTTTTAATGTTGAAAAATTATTTTGCGTTAAATAATGAAAAATAAATGATTAATAGTCTAGAGGAAGAGCTTCGATACAGTACTGGACCTAAATGCTATGTAATTTTCTATAGGAGGATATAGGAAAATCGCATGTATAACCTTCAAAAAATTGAACAGTATTTATGTCCGGTACTGTAGCTCTACGACACTAACCGACATCAGTCGAAAATTCCCGAAGATGGATGTTTATGTAATGATCTTACGCGCATAGTGAGGAAATAGTATAATGCGTATCAAGGGAGTAAAATATAGTATTTCTTCCGCGAGAAAAATTTTTTCCTGAGCCGATGGTGAGGGATGAAATCTCGCGGATAAAAGTACGGATATGATTATTCCCATAGTGTGGATATATCTTTTTGTCATATTGTCATGAAAATTTCGATTTTATTCTCAGTTTAGAGGTTAGTGAAGCGAAACGTTCTGCCTTGTAGAAAAGGACAACATACGTGTGGGCATGCACACAAACAAATTTTGTCATTTTATGAAAAGAAGAAACGTCGGGCTTTACTGTCTCTGAACAGGGAGTAAAATCGAAGTTTACGTGGGGGTATGATAAAAAAAACATTTTTTTTATTCTAAAATCATTAAAAAAAATTCTTTCGGTATTAATCATGAAGAAAATTGAATATTACGAAGGTAGACATAATTTCAAACAGCTATGGCATTTTCAATTATTGGGGGAAAACAGTTTAAATTACTGATGACAAACCAAAATTCACTGTTGAACATTTTTTACTTACGGTTAGTACAAGAATCCTTTTCATGTACAATGCAAGTTTTTTTAGTGTTTTATAATATTAGCCGGTAGTCTGTATAATCGTCTTAGTTTTTAATAAATATTAGTTGTACCATATTTGTCACTGAAATAACAGAGAGTGACTCAATGGAGGATCTTCTGAACACAGTCCATTCGTGCTAACATTCAAAAAACCAGAACAATTACTTAATGTTAAAAAATAACAGATTTTAATTCACTTAAATGAAAGTAAAAAAAAATATTTGTCACTGGATGCATTGTAAGGTTGTATAGTCTAATAAACATCACAACAAAATTGGTTATTTTACGTAAGCTTTTTATTTAAAATTGCAGTTGTTAAATGTAAATTACAGTTTATTTTCTTGCTTCGGTTTGTGGTGGTGGAGCTTCTGAAAATGTTCTTCTAGAAATTTCTTCAATAGCTGTAGAAGCCTCTCACATCATTGTTTTCATTCCTGATAACATCATATTCATTCCTTCAGAGGCCATCCCTGCTACTTGGTTCGAAATATTTTCAGTTATTTTTTCTATCTTTGGTTTAGTTTCTTTAACCATACTAATGGCTTGTTGCAAGAAATTCAATGGCATTTGTTCAATATCTCTTTTAGATCTAATAGATGGTCCTGAATGCATTTTATCATATTCAGGTTCCAAATTTCCGACAAGTTTATCATTATCTTCTAAACTTTCCAAAGTCACAGCAATATCCAGAAAATTAAATAACAAAATTGCCAAAATTGCAAAAGTGATTCTCATTGTTGTTGGATCAAAAGAAATACTTTTTTTACAACTGAACTCGAGTGTTGGTTAAATTTTTCGTTGGCACGTTCTTTTATAAATGCCTGATTTATACGAATTCTTTTCGTGATTGTCGTGAAATAAGTGTTGGAAAATATCATGTTATGACAAAAACAATTATTTTTTTATTTTGGAAAATAAAATATTTTATTACTCAACAGCTGTATGACTTCGTGATCCATGTAACTTAATAGCTTTCATAATTTATCAAAATCAAAAATAAAATCTGTTGGAGTATGAACAAACTCTCCATTACTTTATTTTATATAATGATTAGGTTATTTGTTTTTTTCTTTATGTGTGAACGATATAGCACATGTTTACGTTAATAATAAATATGCGTCTTAGGCTAAGTTTTATTATTCTTCCTAGAATAAGTATATTGTTTATTTAATAGCATTGAAGCCTAGTCTGGACTTGATGATTATTATGTAGTCTAAGCATTACTAGTTTTTAGTTTACCAGAGCCTTTCGTATTGTGAGGACATACTTTTAAATCTTCATAATAAATAGAAATAAATGATTATTCGATTTGTTTAATTTATTATAAATCTAATTCCTGCTTCAAGAATCTCCAATGTAATCATTCAAGATAATTTTATGTGTCATTTTTATATGTCCATTCCAATTGGGTGTTCAAACACCTAATTAACTTAACTTGAGTTAGAACACCAAGAATGGGTAGGAATGAAAAACCATGGAATGCTAAATAAAGGAATATTTTATTCGAAAAGTATGCTGTTACAGTGAAATATCTTAAGGATATCAAAACTTTCACTATCATATCCCTTTGTAGAGTTCATCGCACACTGCCCTCTGTCCCTTCCATCTCCCATTCTCTCACTCTATAATGTTAACTAAAATTAATACGTACTTATTCAAAATAGAATGTGTTGGGAAATAGGTTACTAAAAATATTTAGAATGTTGATATTTCAATTGATAAAATGTCTTTATTTTAATTAGGACTATAGGAAGGTAATCATCCAAGAGTTTCCTTATGATGTTCTCTTCACGAGAATCTACAAAAGACTAACTCAAAAATTATCCTAAAGTACTTATCCTAACTATATAACTAAAAATATGAAGTGTGGCCCACAGATGTCTACCAGGACTAAAATTTGTTTATTTTCCTAAACAGTTTTTATGGATACTGGGATTTTCTCTGGGATTTTATTATCCTTTACTTAGGTTTGCTTTTTTTCTTTAACTACCAACATCCTTAGACCACTCATCATACTTTCAATAGAATAATTTTTGATGATATTTAACCAATATTTCAACAGAATGAACAAAATCACACGCATTCTATTCATTCTATCTGCTCTCATTCTTACTAACGATAACTTTATTTGAAATAAAATGAACAAGTAGTGTTGGAAAACCTAATTATTTACCAATATTATTAACAAAACTAACTAATTATACAAAAAGAATTTACCTACAATTAAAATAAAATTGTTAAACTTTCTCATTCTTACTAAAAATTCTCTCAATTTCTAACTTTATGACTTTTTCAAAGAAATGCAATAAAACTAAGGTCACTGACTTAACGCCCAAATTTCCCAACTTTCCACGTTGGTACCTTTGCCCTACCATCAACCATAGTACCTAATGCACACCATGCACTAATATAAATATGATCATCATTCCTCACTAGTTAGATCACTTACCCATTCGATTAACATTGTAGTCACATTTTAAACACTTCCAAGTGCATGCAAAGTGACTACAATGTTAATTAAATGGGTAACATCATTTTAAAATACTTCAAGTGCACTAAAATAAAATACTACGATTTGCAGTGTTAGTATAGGTAAATAGATCAGCATTGCTAACAAAAAATTCCGTCATAAGCTAATCATTACACAGATGGAGATATATGATTATTTTACAACATATACAATAACTTCTATAACGGTTTTTTCCACAACTCTTTTGGAACTCTTTCAGCTTTTTTTCTACGTAAAACGATAATCGACATGAGTAAGTGATTCACAGCCCAAAGGAAGTGACAAATAACAAATGGCATGAATAGATAAATCCTCGCTTTTATAAACAATTCAGTGCCAATAGATTGTTATCATCTTGAACATGAAATTTGGCACAATTCTAGGACAACCTTTACCCATATGTCTCCAATCCTCCTTCACTTTAGCTTCTGGCATTAAAGATATCGAGTGCACTACCATCACCGGATGCACCCACCAACGATTGGCGGTGAATAACAAACATCTCCATTTATTTCCAACATGTTCAGCTCTACTTTCTACCAATTTATAGAAAAGGGAGAGCAACTTATATTTGTTTAACATGAATCATACTTTTGATGTCTTCTTTCAGATGGTCAAATGCGTAACAGCCATTCAGTGAAAAAGCGTTTTCATTGACCCCACGTCCATCCTTTGTCCTCTAATTTCATCACATTTTCTGAAAAACCATTAATAAATGTCAGCCTTATCAGATAAATTCTTATCTGTCAGGTCCATAGTATTTTCCTTTCTACTTCATGAGGTTTCCTTACTCTGCTTGCAGTTTAACATTGCATTGATCCACGCTGCATTAAGTTGTCCTTAACAGAGGACAATTTTCGGCCATGTTGATTCATTACTTCTAGAAAATGGTTTTTCGATGCCATAAAAGATACATCAACTGGACAATAAAAATATCGTCACGTGGAAACCTACAATCAAACATACAGAAATGTTTATGAGGTCACATCTGTATATTTTATAGCAAACGAATGAAATCAATTGATACTGATCAAACTTACAATTTAAAAGTGATCTGGGAGACTGATGATAAAATAACTTATACCAAAATTATCAATAGATAATTACTGGTGTAAAATTAAACGAGTTATTAAACTTCTATCCTAGATGTAGATTACAAATGAATGAAGTTAAAAAAATAAAATATGCCAAAAGTTCATTAGGTCAATTATTGAGAGATTGCTAGACAATAAAATTTCAAAAATTTTAAAATAAAAAAATCATAAATAGAAATTTGATTTGACACTGATAATGCAACATCCTTCTTCCATTATCTTCGAAACCTATCGAACAATACAAATAATTTTTAGTACACCCATTAAACTTGCAAAACGTAAATTAAGCTTTAAAAATATTGTTCAAGGTGGTTTTTTATGAGTTTCAGATAGAAATAAACTACAATAGTTTTATTATAGCCACACATTTCAATCTACTTTTAATACATATTTTATCTGTTGTTAACTTAAAAATAATCATTTTTTAACCATCAATAGAAATTTTTTTTCATTAACAAAGTTTTAGATTTATAAACTTCAAGGAAAATCAGTGTAACATTCAAAAAGAAACTTAAAAGTAAAACTAGAGTTGTAAATTGTAATAAAATCAGTTGTGAATTTCTTTATGTATCATTTAGGTTCTAGGAATGATGGAAAGTATAATCAGAACATTGTTTAAAAAACTTCAACTGTCCAATGAAAATCACACAGAAATAAATTGGAGCGTAATTGGTAACTTCACTTATAGAGACATTAAATGTAAATGATAATTTATTTTCTTTTTTGTGCTGCTTCTGCTGATGGATTTGGAAAAATTATATCTTTTATCATTTCGGGACTTTTTTGAAATATCGTGTTCGCTTCTTGAAGTACTTCAGATAATTTCCCCGTCAATTGTGTACCATATTTGGCAGTATTCTCAAGTCCATTGATCCCACCATCTGCAATGTTTTTTGCTGCATTGGTCACCTTTTTGGCCAATCCAAAAAATCCTGCTAGAATAGCCTTTATTGGATCATTGTCTTTGTCAGATCCAACAGATGGTCCTGAGCCCATTTGATTGTTTCCAGAAATTTCATTAGAATCTTCTAAGCCTTCTGAGGTCACAACAATATTCGAAAACTTCAATGACGAAATTGCCAAAATTATAAGAATCACTTTCATTATTGTTGGATCAAAAGTAATACTTTCTTCACAACTGAACTAAAGTGTTGATTGAATTTTTCATTGGGAGGTTCTTTTATAGATAGCTAATTTACACAAATTCTTTTTATGGTCGTCATGAAATAAGTGTCGGAAAATATCAAGTTATGATAAGAATAAATATTCTTTTTTGTAGAAAATAAAATATTTTATTACTCAACAGTTATACCACTTCGTGATCTACGTAACTTTATAGCTTACGTCATTAATTAAAATCAAAAGTAAAATTGCTCGAGGTAATTTCATGTGATATTATTTTTTATCTATTCCTTGCGATAAGTCAGAAGCTGCTACAAGAAAAATGGAAGAGAATAAAAATGTGAACTCAAATAAAACACAAATGATCATCAATAAAGTTTTTTGTAGAAAGATCATCTTAATGTTTGAGATAAAATATTCAGGGGTCCAATAAGACTCGTAGGATATCTTTGTTGATATTAATAAATAATGGAGTGTCACACCCAACTGATTTGCTATGATCTCAACGAAAACAAATCCCAATTTTCTACCAGTAAATTTGACTAATCTGACTAGATCTTTTGGTTGAACATGTCTATATGTGAGATCTATTTCGATAAAGAATTGATGAGTCTAATATAAGTTGAGTAAAATCTTTACTGAAGTGTGAATAAGAATATAAATGAAAAAGCTGAAAGCTTTAGAGCATTCATAACTATATCCAACTACAAGTTTAAACAAAAAAATGTCACTTGAGTCAATGATCAAATTAGGTAACTTTTACAAGCTGTAAAGCAGAAATAAGGGCAACTTTACGAAGTTGAATAAAATTTACTTCAATTCTAGTTTTATCTTCGAAAATTTCAATACATTTATTTCCAAGTGAAGTCACTCAGGTCAGAGGGTGAAGTTATTCATGGAAATTTTCTTCTATCAGTTGTCTTTATCTTAATTGATCTTTACATTGTATTCTATTTTTCACACAACTAATTCTAAGAATTACTTCCAATTTTTTTATTCACATTTTAGTTGAGATGTTTTCTATTATTTCACGATTTGTAAAAGAAGGAAAAAAATTTTTTTAGAATTCCACAAACTTAGCATATAATGGCTTTGTAAATTTTACAGTTAAATATCAGATATTTTTTGTAATGATTTTAATAGTATTTGTTTGCATTCCTGAATCAAAATATAACCCCTTTTTACCCTGAGGCAATCCTTTCTTAAAGTTTAACTTCCAGAGTCAAAATATACGGCCTATTTTTATGCTAAGACTATCCTTTCTCAAGGTTTAATTTAAGATGAACAAATCCTAATTAAAGTCGGAATACGCAACAAATCAGTGTTTCCGTAGAACGAAAATTTTTCAATTTTATTCTAAACTCATACTAATTTTATCCTATCGTCATCCTAATTTTATTTTTCTTTTGTCTTAGCTCCATCATACTTTTCCTGGTTTCAATCTAATTTTATTTGAGATTCGAGTAATTTTATTTTAATAAAAACATTATTATTCATAATTATTTATTTCATTTCAATTCTAATTGGGCTGTACATCAGCATTGACATCATATGTATTATTAAAACAAGTATGACTGTAATGGGAGTTATTATAATATTGACCATGTTCATATTTAAAAGAGCAGTTTCATTTAATTCATTATTAGGTTGTAATAAATAATTTAAAACAATTCAATTTGTAATAAATATAATTTTTGGAAAATTAATCCATTATGTGAATCGTGACCTTATTTCAACTATGTCCATAAATACTTCTGGATATAAGCAAATCAGTTTACTTATCAATTACAAAAATATTATATTTATACCTTTTTTATCAGAGTACATTTTTAAAAACAGTAAAATGTATTAATAACAAATAAGAAATACATCTATTGGTAAGCCAAATAAATTTCTGCTCGATAAGGAAAACTTATCAACAACTCCATTTTAAAATAAACTTTGATGATTATTTAAATATAAATATTATCCTTCGTATACACTTCAAAGCTTTAATAGAAAGTTTATTAACTGCAAACTTGTAAGATTGCAAACTTAAAGAGTTTGAGATACCTGGAGCTTGATATTTCTCAATAACTTGCAGTGTTTGTAAAGCTATCGTTGATATAACCATGAAGTAGAGTGTCTTGTCAGCAAGTTAGAAATCAATATGTAACAGAGAGAATATAATAAAAGCATTGAAGAAAAAGGCTGCAGTATTCCAATTGGAACATGAGAACTTTTTGTTCTCACTCTTGCTTCCTTCAGTACGGTATTCTCTATTCGATTAGTTGGAATATTCATTAAACTCACTGCACTTGAATCGGAGAAATTCCGGAAGATTTACTTTTATTTTCCAGTGAGAGCTCAAGTTACCGTAAACGTTGAAATTACAAAAATGTTGATAAAAAAATGAAATATATAAGAAGGAGATAGTTATGATGATACAGATATGAACAATTTCAATTTATTTATCAACAAGTAGATGTGCTCTCATTCAATAGAAGTTTTATTCAACAATTTTCATTTCATTTACAACACCTGAATTTTTCGACCAGAATTTGAAACTCAATGATGATCCACAAGCCAGCCATAAGAACTGTTTGTAATTTTCAACTTCTGAGTATGAAGTTATTGTAATAGTGTCAATTTTTAGAATTCGTAATTTTATCATATTTGTAGGATGAGATAAAATGGTAAGGTTTAATTAGTTTTTATTTTAGATATGAAGTTACAATGTTAACTTAGGACAACTTAAGACATATTAGTCGCAAGCCCTCCGACTTAAGACTAACTGCCCGGCTCCTTTTCCCGTTCTCATCCCTTCTGCGAAGGCGAGACTTGACCTCCCACTCCTTAGGTCACGTCAGTCCCAAGTCTGGAGATCTTGTGTTGGGACTTTTCCCTTTTTATTAGGGGAAAGTCCCTGGGCTTAACCGTAAAACTTAATGGCTACGGAAAAACTTAAATTCTAGTAAATAAAACTAATGACGGGTTTTTCCCCGATCCTACATATTTTTACGTTTTGAGACATTTGAAAGCATATTAGAAGGTTTAAAAATATATTTATGTACGTATGTCAGATTTTTTTTCGTTTTCGATATCTCGAGAACTATTGGAGATATCGACTCCGAACTAATTTCATTTTGGAGATAATACATTGAAAAAGATCTGAAAGAAGTTTAAACAAATTCGGTCCAGCCATTTTTTTTTATAACAAAAAGAGTGCAAAATAAGTGGAGTAAAGAAGATATTTGAAATAGATTCTACTTATTAGATGATAAAGATTGTTGACAACTGAGGTCAATAAAAAATGGTTGTTAATAACTTCATATGTCTCTAAACAATTATGTATTATTTATAACAAATTCGATTTGTTATAAACAATTAAAAATGGTTTGAATTTATTGAATGATCATTACTGTGATTATATTCGATAAATATCAATAAAATATTGTTATAAATAACTTGATGTGATTAAACAATTGTGTAATGTTTATAGCAATGGTAATTCTTTATAAACAAAAAAAAATAATAGATGACAAAATTACGGATTGTAATTTTTTGTAATTAATGAGAAGTTTATTGTCAGGGCACAGACTAAGCCCAGACTCATTTTTTAAATAATATGTCAACTCGATAATTTGAGTTTTTTCGTAATCTTTTACTTCCAAGTGGAAAATTATAGTAATGGGTCCGATTTTGCGAATCCCAAAATTTGACATATCTTCACGTTTTCCAGTGAACGTCTGTGTGTGTGTATGTTCGTATGTACGTTCGGAATTATTTTATCTTGAGAACAAAAAATGATATCGACGTGGGACCAATTTCATTCGACACATACTGACGCAACTTAGAACTGATTAGGTTTTCTGCAAAATCAGCCGAGCCATTATAGTGTGACTATACTAGATTACGTTGGATACTTCTTTCTCTGTCCTCTTCATATCTTCTTCACAAGCAATGATAGTGGGGGCCTCATTCTCGTTCGTTGTAAAAAGAAGTTAAGGGAAGTGGAAAAGAGCAGAGGTTCAACGGTATTCAATGGCATTGAGCTTCTAGAAGTCATACTTCCCTGATACTCAAGTTGTTGATAAATACTACCTCCATTAGTCTTATTTCTAGGCTCTTCCAGAAGACATAACTTCTAGGGATCCTATGGTTAGCTTCATTAAAAAAATTCAAGCTCTAGGAGTTAGAAACAACCAGATGTACAACCAGAGAAGTGCTATTTTGCATTTCTTATTCAAGTTGCTAACTCAGCTTTTACACGCCCATAAGTACTCAGCTATTCTTTATCTATCTTTGTTCTCTTAGGGTAAGAATGGTCGAAGGTTAACAAATAACTTGCATAAAAAATGTTAAACAATGCTAAAATACCATCAGAATTACATCAAGGGTTATCAGGATATAAATGATTGCAGTATTAAATTTCAAACTTTGATTACGAATAACTTTTTTTTATTGTATTTTCATTTAGGTGAACTATAATCTGTTATTTTTTAACATTTAGTAGTTGTTCTGGGTTTTTTTAACGGTAGCATGAATGGACTGTGTTCAGAAGATCCTCCAATGAGTCACTCTCTGTTATTTACGAATAAAATGAAAATTTTTTTATTGTCAAAATTCAAACAGTTTAATTCAAGCTTCATAAGATAAACTCTTCAAAAAATACCTTGTTTTAAATCATTACATTTCTGATAAAAGTCTTTCTAAATTACAAACATTCTTAATATAGTTTATAGTTTCTGTTTAATAATTTTTTATTTGAAAAGTTTATCAAAATACGTATGTTCAATTCGATTATTTAATTTCTTTTAGCCTACAAAGCATCTCGAGCGGACAAATATAGATATATAAAAGTACATGGACCTTTGCGCACTAGTTTCAGGCAAATAAATGCATGAATTAAAAAAAGACATACAAGAAAAGATTTGCGCAACAACGATCTATAGAATGAAACGAGATGAGGACGATTGGTTGAAGAATAAGATAACTATCCGAAATTAAAAGTCTAACATGATTTGACAAATTTTGGTCGGCCATACATAAACAAGTAAGAGTTAAAAATATGAAAAGTAGGAAACAATCTGTCAAATCGCTTTAAACATTTAATTTCGAATATTTATCTTATTCTTTAACCAATCGTCCTTATCTTGTTTCATTCCATAGATTGTTATTGCGCAAATCTTTTCTTGTAGGTATTTTCTTAATTCATGCATTTATTTGCCTAAAACTAGTGCGCAAAGGTCCATATACTTCTATATATCTATATTTGTCCGCTCGAGGCGCCATAAAAACATGATTTTTTTTATTCAGAGGAAATAATTTATATGATTCAGAATAAGAGGGACGTTGAAGGGAAAATAATAAAAAAAATCGAAGTACATATTTTCATATATTTTTATTGAAAAAACCTTTGACAAAAACGATTTTTCTTTTTTGAGAAAAAATTATATAATTCAAACACATAAGTAAAAACTATAAACGTAATCAGAAAAAATAAATATTTATCGATATAATATATTTTACGTACGAAGAAAAGTCCGATCAATTTAATTTTAATCACAAACAGAATTTTTCAACATACAGTAGTTAGCACCAACGACGCTCCTGTATTCGAAAATAACAATTTTATTCGCGTGCTTCATTAACACCCTTTTTTTTTTGTACACTTGAAAATAATATAACAAGACATCATTCACTATACCGCCAAGTCTGGAGATTAGTAATTATGAATGTGTAACAGAGGCATAAAGTTAATGTTCCATTTTTGATACGCTATGCATTTAAGGGTTAAAACTTTTAAATAATTTATTGATATTACTAATAAAGGATGTGTCTCTATAGACATAGTCAAATCCTAAAGTGCATCTACAAAATTCTTCATTAGGTTTTTCTTAAAAATTATGCGTACTTAAAATTCTTTTTTTAAGTTTTAACTAATAATTAATTGGTAATAATTGAAATTGTACTGATTAATAATTATTTATTATAAATAGAAGTTTCCATATGACTATTGTCAGCATCGCATTCAACATGTCGGATCAGCCATTATTCCATTTTGCCAAAGTTTTTATTTAATTTTAGAAAAATAAATCCAGTAACACCTATTTTTTTGCATAAATAAATAGAAAAACGTTTAAAGTTTATCGAAGTATATTTTTTTCCATAAAAATGGATGAAACATAGCAAATTTTGGAATTTTTTTCCAATTTCGCATACTTCCGATAAAAATAACATATAGTTTAATGAGACCATTCAATTTAATTATTTTATAAAATATATCCAGAACTTTAAAAATGTAATTCATAAAAGTGTTATACATCCTTAAATAAAATTCACCCAATTTCTTGAATAAATAAATCCCAACTTTCTGTCCCAAAAGAACTAATTCATAATTACCCTCGACTAAATATTTGACATTAGTAATAATTAATGTATCTTTCTGACATTTTTTAAGACAATATTTGAAATTAAAATTTTTTTTTCATTAAATAAATCTTATTCACACTTGGGGATTTCTAGAGAAGCTTTGGTTGCCAGATAAATGTTGAAAAAAATAGGGCAGTAGTCTTATTTTTTCATAAAATCTTTCATTAATCTAACAAAGGCAGTCGTCTTACCTCAAATCTCATAGCACTGTACTCGGAGAATTCCATGAATCCCAGACTTTCAGGTAAATGAAAATCGCGGGAGGAATGTACCATGCAAAAACGAAGGAGTTAAGACAACGAGGAAAATGGTGAAAAGAGTGCTTGAGGTGAAGGAAAAGAGTGGAAAGTAAAAAAAAAAGAAATATAAGAAAAAAGGGGAAAAAAAATTACAAAGTTTGCTGGCGAAGTAAAGCGAACTTTTCAGAAGAGATCCGTGGTGGAAAATACGTCTAGTGCGCTTCTCTGGCATTCTGGATAAAGGGCGTGGCAGTTTTCACCCACGTGCCTACCTAGCTTTTCTGCAGCATGGTATTCCTGGTCTTCATGCTCGTCGTATGGTTCATTCGTGCTCGAGGGCCTGCAAATTTCACATGCATACCATCAGACTTTGTATATTATGCCATAGGCTACTAAATAGTTTGTCCACAGACTAAGACAGAAGCATCACAGGAATGATAAATATTCAGAAGGAATATTATGTATCAGATAGTTTAAGATAAACAAGACAGCTATTATTGGACCCTATCATTTTACTGAATTTTTTTAAAGTACTTCAAGTAATATAAAACAAACTGCTTTGAAAAAAGTGCAGTATATTGTAAAATAATGATACGATAAAAGATTCAAAAGAGAAGTTTGCAAAAATGGCAGGAACAATTTGATGATAAAGATAGACATCTGATGGGCACTAGTCTCAGTCGTAAACTAATATAAAATAAACAAGTTAAGCGTTGCTAACAACAAATTCTATCCTTTGTCAATCATCATATAGAAGGAGATATAATTGTTGCTTGTTGCTATGTTTTATTTATAACGTTCAAAATTGTAAACGCTTTAAGTGTTTAGTTTCTAAATGCTTTTATTTGCAGAGTAGAACAGTACTTTTTACTAAATCATTCAGCTATTTTTGCTAAAAGAAAACTAATAATTTTTAATTGTTTCCCGAGTCAAAATATACGGCCTATTTTCATCCTATTTTTATCCTGAGACAATCCTTTCTTAAAGTTTAACTTAAGATGAACAAATCCTAATTAAAGTCGGAATACGCAACAAATCAGTGTTTCCGTAGAACGAAAATTTTTCAATTTTATTCTAAACTCATACTAATTTTATTTTTCTTTTCTCTTAGCTCCATCCTACTTTTATTTCATACTTTTCCTGGTTTCCATCTAATTTTATTTGAGATTCGAATAATTTTATTTTAATAAAAACATTATTATTCATAGTTATTTATTTCATTTCAATTCTAATTGGGCTGTCCATCAGCATTGACATCATATGTATTATTAAAACAAGTATGACTGTAATGGGAGTTATTATAATATTGACCATGTTCATATTTGAAAGAGCAGTTTCATTTAATTCATTATTAGGTTGTAATAAATAATTTAAAACAATTCAATTTGTAATAAATATAATTTTTGGAAAATTAATCCATTATGTGAATCGTGACCTTATTTCAACTATGTCCATAAATACTTCTGGATATAAGCAAATCAATTTATGAGGTTGAAATCAGGCTATTCTATCTATATCTTAATTTTTACCAACTTCAGAAGGATAAAAACAATATTAGGAATAGAAGGTTTAAAGTAGGCTTTATCATCCTAATTTTTATCTACTCAAAAAAGAAAAAAGAATAAATTTAGGATGAAAAGGTTGAATCTAAGATAGAAAGGATAGGAATCGTATGAGAAGAGTAAATTTAGGTGTTATATTTTGACTTGGGTTTTACCAGAAAATTTTACTGCAAATTGACTGGTAAAAATTACGATAAAATTTTATATCTTACTTTAATTGAATTAATTAAAATATTTCATTGTCATTATTCAAAATATAATAAAGCGTTTAATAATCACTTGTGAAATATTTTATTAATTTTAATTATAATATTGGAATTATTGGAGACATTAAATCTTAGTACTTGGTAACTTTTAATTATTATAATGACATGAAATTAACATCTTTGATCAACTATCGAGTGAACAAGCAGAGAAGCCAAGGAGTGAGAAACTGATGCTAAACATGAAAATATAGCCAATGATCAAATTATATAATTTACGGAAGTTACATGCTGTCAAGGAGATATAGAGAATTCTCTGGAGATTGCCAGTGAGGCATGGGTGTTATAACGCGACCGTACGCTAGTTCTACGTGCTTGGCGTTGGTTCGACATCGATCCAATGTGGTGGTTTACGCTGGAAACTTTAATTCTAAAGAGCAAGAGAGAAAGATCCTTGTTCAACGCAAATACTTTGTTACTTTCATCAATTCACAGAAACTTTTAAATGAGAAAGTAATTTTATTATTGATCCCGGATATTGGATAGTTTTAGGTCTTTGTCACTGTTGAAAAAATGTAAATGACAATCTTGTTTGCACGAAAACACTTTTTATCATACATTTTTTCGTTAAAAAAAATCCATTGATGCTAAAAAGACCAAATATTGAACAAAAGTAATCAGAAGTGCTTTTGTCAAGAAAAATATTGATAATTTATTCAATTAATTCCAGGAACGAAATTTGGAAAAATTTTGGACCACATCAAATTTATTTCTCCAAAATCCGTGAATATTAATTAATGAAGTTCAGTGAGATTAGAATTGAAATAGAGAAATCGATGAATATGGATAAAAATTTGAGGGATTGTACTTAGAGTCACTGGGAGTGCAATTCTTCCTATGAAGAAAAGTGCTACAACCCTGGGCAAGGGTATAAACAACCCCTAAAAAGTTTGTTTTTCAGTTGTCTCCAAAAATATGCGAAATATGGAAAAATTTTTTAAACAAAAATTGGAGATTTTTTTATTTTACAAAAAAATGGATGTTAATTTCTTACTCCTGTTTTTAATAGTTTGAGAAGAAATCATTCCCAAAAGTAAAAAATAGAAAGGCTACTTTTTTCACCTAATTTCAATATTTTTAAACATTTCGGAAAACAAGTAAGGGAGTACGAGGCAAGACGGATCCATGGGGCAAGATGACTTTTTTAATTTTAAAATGATTTATATTCATCATAATGTATCCTTTCGCTCACTAGAACTTTTTTGATTACATCAGAAAGAGAATAAAAAATAATCATATCTATTTACATTTCCGAAATTTTCTAAACCTGGAGAATTAAAAATATCGCAGAGTATGAAAATAGCTCATAAATTTATGTTTTTTTTTTTTAATTTCATTAATTTTTTTTTCATTGTCTATCGACTCCAACTAAGATACTTATAAGAAATCATGACAATAAATAGAAAAAATTTCAGTTTTCCCTTATTTCTTTTTACTTTTTCTCAATTTTACTCAATAACTTTTCCACTAGAATATTTTTACTCTACTGTATTTGAATATTTATGATTATTCAATCATTGATTTTATTATTTTTTATTTCATTAAATATTGTACTTTTACATTAACTCAGCTATCTTCAAAACATTCTAAAAAATAATAGTTGAGTCCCATAATTACAATCCTGTGTTAATTACCCATTTGACAGAAAATAGTTGAATCCTTTTCGAACTGTCAATAGTAAATCCAACTGTAAATTTTTATGTATTGCAAAAGTGCTGTTTAATAGTTATTACTGATCAGCATTGATGCTATATGCTCATGTTAATAAGTCACAACTCTGCGTTTTGGTTATAAAATTTATTGGCCTGCTTCCTGGTTGAAAGCTGATACAATAATGACACTTATACAATCTTTTTTCTTATTCACTAAAACTCTTTCTTAATATTATTCCTAATTATTATTTATAATTAGCTAAGTGGCTCTCACTATTATGCCTAAAGGGCATTACTAATTTCTAAGATGAGCTAAAAGAGGGTGTTTTTAAACCCTCATGTTGTTTATTGTTTCAACAGATTTTTAGAATAGAAATTCCCGTTTTGAAAAATACGGATGCCATGTTGTTACTATTCCTCATTACCCTACACTCCTCCATAATGTCTATACTTTACTACTCCAATTCTATTGCAAATAATAAGAGATAAATATACCAGTGTAGATGATGAAAACAATAAAGAGAAAAAAGGTGTAAAATACTGAAACAATAATTTCGTTGGATGCATTAAGTAAAAAAAAAGACTTACGTGAGTAAAGTTTGAACAAGTTGACCTAGAAGTCCATGATGGTGATCAAAAGGGGTGAATGTGACCTCACAAATAGCTCTAAGTAAACAGGCCTTCCCACCAAATCCATAGAGACTACCTATTCTTTCCAATACTTTGTAAATACTCCATCGACTTTTTTGTGTTCTCTCAAAAAATACGCCAGGTTCAGTCAAGTCTGTGGAATTTGCAGGAAGGGTGTAAAGCAGTTTGGTAAATGCTCCCACGATCACGCTCTCACGATCCAGCTGCAGGGGCGTGCCTAGACCAAAAATTAGCTGCAGAGAAACAAAATGAAATAAAATTCGTATGGTGAGAATGAATTGACTGTGATAGAAAAAAAATACATGATTCAAAAAAAAAAGTAGAAAATAAAATTATTAATAACTACTGCTGGCAAGAGTTCTTTTGGTGTATATTAAATTATATATCAACGAAATTTGTAGTCAACTGGTGTACCATTCTAGAGATATGATGGATGATGGTCGATAATGGGGAATAACTTCGAGGGTACTTAGTTAACTGGTTTATGGGAGTTTAACAACTTATACTTTTATAACTAAATAAAAATAAAATGATGATGATGATGATGATGAGAGTTGGATAATTGTAAAGAACTTTACTGTACTGGACTATTCAAATATACTAGTATTATAAAGCTTTCATTCTCTTGCTTTTTATATCACGAGTTTAATTCGTTAGTCACCTATGATGTAAAAGCATTGATGAGTGTAGAAACAATTTTTCAATATGTCATCAACTTTAAAAGCTTTAGGAGATTAAAAAAAATATATTCAACTCGATTTAAAAGCATTTTTTATAACCAAATATTTGCTCTAACAATTTACACATTTTTTTTAGAAACATTTTATTCTGAAAATTTTAACTATTGGGAGAGAAAATGTTACAAGAACTTGGTGGAAAAAACATAAATCTGGTAAAAGATCTTTTTTTCTTGTTCCAATGAAATTTTTTTCGCTTGAAAAATTATAATAGTAAAGATTTGTTAATTTGTTGTTACTAATATTCGACCAAAGCATTTATATTGCCTTATGATGTCATACATGTACCTTGATGTTAAGTTGCTGTCTAAGTCTTTAGGATTCTAAGCATATTGAAATAAACCGAAAAGTATTTTCCAGTCAAAAAGTGAAGATTTTTTGTTGAGGTTGTTATCTCCTGAGAGCTCGTATCAAAATTCATTGTGTCCCAGCCAAATAAAATGAATTGCACTGTAAATTTTGGTGTTTTATTTTAAAACATTAAAAGTGTTTTAATATGACGTCACTCATTTGATTAACATTGTCTCGATTTTAGAAACGTTTTAAAATAAAACACTAAAATTTACAGTGTGTATATGAAAAAATATCCAAACTTCTGTGGAATTATATTCAGAAATTATTTATAATACGATATAAGTAATATTCAATAATATCTAGAAAGTATTATTAATAATTTTTTTCTACAATTTGGAATAATTGTTTGGATGGACCTGTACCAATGCATCGACATTACTTATATGTATGTACCACCACATTACTATTCTTCCATTTGTTGTCGGAAAATTGATTTTAATTATTTTTTGTTCAATAACTGAACGTCAAAATTGTGTAAAATTTCACTGAAGCATTAATTACATATTCATTGATTTTATGATTTTTTTTTAAACGTAATCGTAAATTCCGTTTTGGAATATTTATTGAAAAACTATCACGAGTTACCTTCTACCATTATACTGCATGGTAAAATCGTAATCTTTCATTGCAAATATCTTCATTTCTAGACGTCAGATCTTTTTTGTTCAGATGAAAAAAATGTTTATTTTTTGTTATTCTATAAAAATAATGCTGTTTAAATAAAATTTCAAGTAATCGCTCTCGCAGAATAACCACTTTAAGACATTTATACTCTGCTTAATCGATAAAAGAAGCGATTACTCTACTAAACAATACTATATATTTCTTAGAACAAATACTTGGTAATCATTAACTTTCACAGTCACGTGGTTTAGGTAACCATAAAAAATAAAAAAATCGCCCATTTTTTAATTTTTTTTTTTTTAATCATTTGTTTTGACTGTGGATTTATAAAAAAAATAGTAAAAGTGTCTAAATTCATGATTTACAAAAGTTTTACAGCTTCAAATAGTAAAAAAAACGTCTTTTTTTTTAACAATCCTTTATAAATGATCATAAAAGTAATGTTTTATTATTGCAAGGACTCATGCACAACAACTTAATTTAAATTGAACGATTTATTCTTCAACAGAAATAAGTAAACTATTAGTCAGTTTGAATATTATTTCAAAATTGAAACACTTTCAATTAAAACCCAGTAGAAATTTGAGTATAATGAAGTATTTTGATCCAGTGTGTATACATTAATCTCTAAATTGTTAAACAATTTCTATTCAGTTTGCCTACTTGCTATTCAATCAAGTCAACTAATTAGCAAGGAGAATTGTCCGAGTGTTTGAAAATGAAATTAAACCCCTAACACGATAGTACGTGCTAGTGTTTTTAAGCTTGCACTTAACCATGCTCTTTTCATTGTCCTCCCTTTCTACTTTTTGGTCATTTTCTCTTTCTCGAGTATATTAATGGCCTACACTTTGTGAAAATGCAGTCACTGTACGCTCGAAGCATCTGAGTCATTAGTAAAAAAATTAGTACGACGAAGACAAAGGAATAAAGAAGATGATCGCAAAGAGACTATAGAGATACGCTTGATACACGTTCAGTGAGTTTGAAAACACCCATTACCAGTTTCCCTAGAGTCGATCGAGGTTTGCTATTTGCTGTAAAAAAAAAAAGTGTAAGGTAAAAAGAGGATTGTTAATCCTCTTGAAGCCTCCCATGCGAATTACTTGGCCTCCATCCCATGAGATAACGATTTTCCCTAGAATATATATTTGTAACTAATCAACTTCAACGCTTATCCGATAGTTATGCTATCAATCTTAGATATTAATTAGCCAGGTTCAAGCTCTATAATTAATGTAGGGTTATACGTATGCATTAATATATTAGATGCTGTGGAAGGACCACTCATGCCGAGACATTACTAAGACAAAAACATTTGCTATTTTAGTAAATGATCTGCTTTAGTTTGATAACCAAAATAAACGTACTTTATTATGTTTTTGGTAAAGCACGAAATCTTGCTTATTTTAAAAATATCAAAGTCGATGAATGAATGATAACTGCACCAAGTTTTTTATATTTAAAAATGAAAAATCACATTTAACTGCAAATCTTAGTTGTCAAACACGTGTTGTTTTTACACATCTAAGTGTGTTAAAAATGACGTCATCCATTTGATTAACATTGTAGTCATTTCTTACGCGTTTCTAAGTGTGTTAGAACAACACGTGTTTGTATAAAATCAGAAAATCAATAAATATGTAATTATTGGTCAATTATTTTTGTTTTTAAATTTTTCTTCAATTTTTCGATCATTTATGTGTAGTTTTTGAAATTTCTTTGCTTCTTTCACAACGGTTAAAATATACAGGTGTTATAATTAATACGTTCTAAAAAAATCAACAATAACTTTATAAAAAGAAAAAAAAAATAATTATTAACTGTAAATATAATTGATTTTAGTGAAAAAATACTTGGCTTATCATGATTTCAGAATTGTCGTAGTTTTTTTTAATAAAGTGATATAAAAATAGTATTTTATGAAAGGAGATTATCGTCTTCGTCGTTTATATTTAGTGCATAAATTTTTACAGTCCGCAGGGCGGTTTTTGGTGGGATATTTAGTTTGCTACTGAAACTAGAACTGATAAGACATCATTTTCTTTTATTGATTTGTCATTTCTAGTAAGCTTTATAATTATGAACTTTCCAGTGGGAAGTTATTGTAATGGATCCGATTTTATGAATCTTAAGTTTTGACACGTTTTCACATTTCAGATTATGATATCGACAAGGAACCAATTGCATTCGACAGATAATCGTGCAACTTAAAACTGATTAGGTTTTTAGCAAAATCAATCCAACCATTTTCCGTGCGAAATCGAAAAACTAAAAAAAAAAGCAAATTAGGTGAATTTTGCAATTTATAAATAATACTATTGATCTATACAGAATCCTAACATCTTTTGAATAATACTATTATTGCATATCAGCATTATTTACATAAAAAAAAGTGATAATGATATTTTATAAAAAAAGATAGCTTGCAAAACAAAAACAATAATAATTTATAGTTTAAAACTGGTGTCAGCACACTGCAAATCGTAGTGTTTTAATTTAAAGCACTAAAAGTGTTTTTAAATGACGTCACCTATTTGATTAACATTGTAGTCACTTTTTAAATGCTTGGAAGTGTCTAAAAAGTGACTACAATGTTAATCAAATAGGTGACGTCATTTTAAAACACTTTCAAAATTTTGAACTTGCAGTGCATTCTCTAGTAAAAAAATAAATACTGATTCTTGTAAGAATTTTATAAGAGACAAATCTGAAAGTTGCTATATTTGAATCTCATATAAAAATTATAAGAATTATATATAAACAGTAAAAAATCATATAAGAAAATTTTTTTATCTGAATTTTATATGAATAATATAGAATTAATATAAAATTTATTTTATCAAAATCATACATGAATCATATAAAATTCAGATACTAAAAATTTTCATGTATGATTTTCATACTGTTCATATATAATTCCTATACTCTCTAATACTGAATCAGTGAATATTCACTGATATCCAGTGCCAATCCAATCACTGAAAGAATCATTCATTGGATTGACACTAGCAATCAGTAAATATTCACTGATTTGCAGTAGTTTTCACTGATTCAGTTTAAGAGAGTAAGATTCAGTATTTATTCTTCTTCTAGGGTTAAGAGAATAGCATTTGTGACGTCACAATAGTAGAAAATCATTGTTAATGCTAATTAAAGATTGTTAGTAGTAAATGATTGATTATTCTATTATTCTTAATTACTCGATATTGTTAATTACAGTGAAATGACAATAATAATGATAATAATGGTATAAATGATGAATTAAATATATGGAGGAGAAGATAAAATTATGGATCACTATTTGTTTTTACTTAATTGCATTTTATTCTGTTAATTATCATCAATTGTCATTTTTCGAAGTTTTTGTTTATTGCCAAGAAGTTATTTTTCAATTAATTTGAAACCATATTAAAAACTGGACCATAATCCTACCTTCTCTTCTATTAATTTTATTCTTTTCCCTGCAAAGTTAGTCGGGTGAATTAATCATTAGGCCGCTCCAAATGACATTCATTTTGATTTTCTTATGTTTCATTTTACATCTGGTAAATAATCTTAATTAAGTAAATTTTTCTTCAAACAGTACGTCTACTTTAAATATTGAATTAAATGATAATCTCATGAGATTTAAGTTGGATTTAAACAAAAACGTTGTTTTTAATTCTAACATAACTCTAGGATTAATTGGAGTGAACGAGATTTGAAACTAGAAATGAGCATAGGAATGAATAACACAAAACAGTACAGTTGATGAAGATTGTTTGCTAAACTCAAAACAAAGAACTAAAGTTGAAATAGTTTACCCACAGTCGATCATAAGTTCTAAAGTAGGGCACATGAAGCATTTGATTGAGATTGATAATCAATCCTGTTAAAACATTCAAGATACTTTATACAATGTTTCAATAAATCTATCACAATATAATCCAAATTTTTTACAGTAAGTGGTTTATAATCGATTGATGATAATGGAATGCATCATAAGTCCATTATAAGATCAATATTTATCACTAGCTCATGTAATGTTATGAATTTTCTATTGAATTTTAAGGCATAATGGATACCAAGCATCAACAACGTGTAAGATCCTAAATACTCTTAAGAATACTTACAAGTAGTTGCGAAGCTCCATGATAAACTAAAGTTCTCCTTGCTCGTGACAAAAGTTTCGTCCTTTCCGAGTCACTTCCGACATTGTCACCATCATATCCCAAAGTTTTATGAAGACTGTAGCTAAGAAATACTAACAAAATTGTCCTAAATACTTTCATACCTTTTCCTGATTTTTATTTATCACTTTTCTTCACTTTTTATTGTTATTGTTTATAACAACTCAAGTAAGACGACATTTCTTCATCTGAAAAAATTATTAAAGTCTATAAAAACATCTTTTTATGTAAATAAGCTGATTTGTGGATGTTAAATTTATTGCTGAAATTATTTATCAACCAAAAGTCTACTTACCGTTAAGTACAGAAAAAAAATAGTAGAATCCTGATGAGGCTGTGGAGCAGTAAAGCGAAAGAATTATAAACCCCGCAGAGTGATGCTTGTAAATCAAGGCCTTGCTCGTCGTCAGGGCAAATTGAATTATTTCAGTCCGTTAGTTCCTTCACGTCTCTTCTTCATGAACAAACGATGAGAAGTAGCGCGTCAACGAGGTAGGAATACATGTTCTCCTTTCCTGGGAACTCGATTAACGACGAAACGAACTGAATACTTTGTCAAACTATTCTTATATCAATATTAGTAATAGTAATTATTATTATTATCTTTATTAAAAGAATGACAATTATCATTTCATGATGTAAAATTAAAATCTGGTCTCTTTATAGACCAGACTCTTAAAGATTTATATACAGAGAAAAGTGCAGTATATGAATGAACATCGATGCAAGAAACTGTAAATATATTTAAGTATTCTTACAATTCAATAATTGTACCACGATTATCCAAAAATTATTTATAAATTCACTAAGATGATTTATTCCTAAATGGATTTACAAAAATTGGATGAAAAATTTTTAAAAATGTCATTGCATCATTACATGATATCATTCCTGTCTATCGGAGCTAAAAAAATATTTGAATATATTTTTAAAAATAATTTTTATTCAATCCGATATGATAAGTAGTATACTCTTATGATTCATTATTTGTCGTGACGATTAACATCACATATGAATGAAAATTGAATTACCTAAGATGTTCACAGCTTTTGATCATACAAGAAAGTATATAATTTTTACATAATTTTCGTCATATTTAAAACATATTATTGTTGAGACATTTTGAGCTCATATTTAAATCCTATTTAAGATATGCAATGATGCACTAATCTAAATTGTATTTTGATCATATTTTAGTCATGCATTTTAATCATATCGTGATCTTTAAGTGTCATAGGATTCAATTATTGTGAAGAATAATATTTAAAGTGATTAATTAAAAAATTGAATTTATACAGAAAAAATTGATTTTTAATAATAATTAAACTTTATAAAATTGTTATACAAAGAAAATTAAATGGTAATTTTTATCATAATTTTAGTTAGTGAGCTAATTTAGCCCAAAATTATTTAACCACACCGAAAAAAATAATGTTTAATTGAAGTAAGATTTACTAATAGTTGATATAGAATCTTAACTATAAACATAATATGTTAATTATTAATAAATCTTTTTTTCAATGCATATGATATAAACATATGTATTATAGTTATTATATAATAACTATAATAAATATAAAGAATAGGTCTGGGCTTAGATTTGCATTGACGACGAATTTCCCATTAATTAAAATCCGTAATTTTGTCATCTTTTAGTTTTTTTGTTTATAAAAAATGACTATTGTTATAAACAATATACAATTGTTTAATCACATCAAGTTATTTATAACGATATTTTATTGATATTTATCGAATATAATCACAGTAATGATAATTCAATAAATTCAAACCATTTTTAATTGTTTATAACAAATCGAATTTACTATTAAGTAGAATCTATTTCAAATATCTTCTTTACTCAACTTATTTTACACTCTTTTTGTTATAAAAAAAAAAACGGCTGGATCGACTTTGTTCAAACTTTATTCAGATTTTCTTCATTGTATTATCTTTAAAATGAAATTAGTCCGGAGTCAATATCTTTATTGATTCTCGAGATATCGAAAACGAAAAAAACCTGAGATACGTACGTAAAATTATACGTACGGACAATTGTACATACGTACAGAAATTTATTTCTAAACCTTCTAATATGCTTTCAAATATCTCAAAACGTAAAGATATGATAAAATTACGAATTTTAAAAATCGACCGCATGACAATAACTTCCCAATGGCAAGTTAATAATTAATCACAGGTTCTTTTATAGATCATAAATACGATTATCAACCAATTTTAGTATTCATTACAAATGCATTAATATATGTTATAACTCAAAACGATGTATTGTATATTGCAATAATCCGTAACAAATTTTAGTTTATGTCTAATTACATAATATTGATAATATCATCAATTCAATATAATTACAATTAGTGTAACGTCATGTATAATACAAAAGATTTTGTGTGATTGAAATATTATAAACACCTGAATCTTTGTGAATTTCATAGCTTTGATAATGTTGGTCGACATTAAAATCATCAACCATGATAGAAATTAATCTTGTGTTAAAGTAGCCTCAGGCTAGTTTTCATACTCTGTATTCTGACGGTACCAACAAAACTAGATGAACCAGAGATAGTTTTGTTATGAATATTCTAGTTAATTATGAAGTTGATTGATTAATATTTTGTTGATGATTCATGATTAATTATAAAAAACCCAAAAAGTTTTGCTAACCATCCATCATTTTATTGAATCACGGAAAAATAATTTGTTGTGACTAAATCATCAAAATCTTGAAATAGTGAATATGAATAAATTATTTCAACACATTTTGGAAATCATCAGTAGGTATTAAGCTGTTGTATGATCGATTTAATTTCAATAAAAAATTTAATTACAAATAACCTTTATTATGAGCATAATAAAAATCATTATAGCTACCGTAACACACATACATGTGTCCAATCAAAATTCTGTACTGAGAGGAAATTATTATTAAAATTACGACGTGCTATCCTCAGTAATTCAGACCTGAGTGACAAGTTGCCACAAAATTTACAACACAAAAATACAAAAAAAAAAATGTTTTACATAATAATTGTTATTTATTCAAGAATTTTTTGTGAACAGATTTTTATTTATGACAACAACAATTTATTACTGTTAGATTTAAGTCTTCCCACCAAATACGTCGCGTCACACTAGTCAATGTACTAATTATATTATAACTACTTTTTCGGTTTCACGTAGTATATCCTATTGAGAATTACTAGTTAACTTCCCATTAGGAAATTATTGAAATTTGGTGAAATTTAAATTTGCATCATATCTCCACGTTTCATGGTATTCACAAGCATACTGACCAATTTTTAAAATGATGCGTGTGTGTACGTATGTACGTGCGTACGTATGTATGGACGTCAGCATTTTTTTCGTTTTCGATATCTCAAGAACGGATAAAGATATCGACTTCAATCAAAATTAATTCGAAAGATATTATCATAAAGAAGATCTAACTAAGTTTTTTCTATAACAAAATAATTAATTAAAAAAATGAAAAGATTAGCTATTTAAAATACTTTTAAGTCAAAAAATAACAATTTCATTTGAAAATTGAGTCGATAATGACTAGACATTATTGTTCACAACCAAATATGACTTTCAACAATTGCACATTGTTTATAACAATACGAATTTGTTGTAAACAATTAGAAAAAGTATTTATTGATTGAGTAATGTGTATATCACATGGATTTGGATGTTTTTAACAATCATTGATTATGACTACTTAAATTTGTTATAAACAATTACTAATGGAAAGTTCGTTGTGTTAGCACAGGCAAAGTGTGCTCAGACCTATTTTTTCCGTTTTTATCCCGAGTAAAAATGATCAGTTTTTGGGCGCGCCTAAAGAAGACCCAATTCAAGTCCACAATTCTTTTCCAGGCCTAAAACACGCCTAATTGAAGCCTAAAAATATTCTCGAGGTCTAAAATACGCCCAAATCAGGCCTAAAACACGCCCAGTTAAAGCCCAAAAATATTTTAAAAATCTAGAAAAGAAAAAAAAAATTCTCAGAAAAACTTATCATCAAATTAACTTTCGGTGCTACAAATTTACATTTGTAATAATTTATTGTCATCATTGTCGAATATGATCTTAGAAAATGGGCTTGAATTGGGCGCGTTTTAGGCCTAGAAAATGTTTTTGGGCTCCTCCAAAATTTAGGCCTGTAATGGGCTTGTTTTGGGCACTGAAAATTTCTCTAAGTCAAGATTGGGCTTCTTTTGGGCCTATTTGTTTTTACTCGGGATGTTACATTGTATACAATTATCATGCACATCATATACCAGAGGTGGGCAAACGTGACTCTTCAGAGCCCATGTGGTTCTCCAGGTATAATTTTCAAAGCTACAGTCAAACTCCTATAATTTTTATGCCTCGGGCCAATTTTTCTAAGAATAAAAATTACGGGGCTAAAAATTATAGGAGTTCGACTGTAGTACTTTTGCGAGTAAGAGTGAGAGAGGTATAAAATTTTACTAGGTAGACCTTTTGACTGGTCCTCTGCAAAAGCAGAGAAGAGAGACGTGAATAAGAGTTTATTTTAAATGGGCTGATGTGTTCCAAAAATTTAGTATGGGTTCTTATGGAGCCAGGTAAAAGTTTAACACGGTTAAACAGAACACAGCATTGAACCTCTATGCAGGTCTATTTTCTCTGGCAAAAGTTAAAGTTTTTCCACCCTTGTCATATACTGTTTTCTTTATCTTTTCTATAATCTTTCAATATATCCACCCATGTTTATTTCAATCTGTCTCTAAATTATTTCTACTGCCACCTGCTTAATTATCCTTAACAATTACTGTAACAATTAAATACAAAAAATTGATGAAGCTTCTATTTTAACATTGTGGTAATTATTGTTATATTTTAGAGACAGAAAAGATATATTCATTGATTTTGAACATTACAAAAACTTCTGACTTTTTTTCGGAGCTCACCTCTGAGGAAACCTTGCATCCCTCCTCTTGCGACACATCTTTACGGCCCCACCCCAACGTCTACATCTTAGATGTCTGGGAAATTCCCGTGTTCATATGGTCCCAATTACCGGGAAAATCCCTTTGTCAACCAAACCAAGCAACTGCAGCCTTCCACTCGTATACAACCTTCTGCTACCTAGCTACCTGTTAGCCAAGCTGTAAAACAATTTAGTGAGTAAAAAGACGACAAAAATTAAATAAAGAATTGACTATCATAAAGAGAAAACTTTATCTTTCTTTGAGAAAAATAAATGCACCAGTGTGATTTGTAAAGCACTAAGAACCTTTCCTATTTCTTTAATTCTCCATCTAAAATACATTCTGCGTGGTCTCCGCACCCATGATGAGTAGAGGACGATTGGGTCTTGACTCGAAAAAGAGATTATTCTGTTACTGAGACGTAACAACGAATTTACCCCACAAGAACTTCTAAAATCCAGAAGAAAAAATTTTACTATCTTACAGATTAAATTTTACTCCGTCTATGGGAGGTACGTGGGTTATTACCCTCCATTGCAGAGTAATTTTTACTCCATTCGCTTTAACATGCAATTTTTTTCGTCATAGCTAGATTTCACAAATGTTTTAATTACTACCAACAGTTTTTGTTTTAAATTCCAGATTTTCACAATAATAACACAATAATTGCTTTATACATAATTAACGGTGATGGAATACTGGATGTTTATAACATTATTCATGAAATAAAAAAAGAGCAATTTCCAATTCTTTCCAATTTAAATTGATTCGTTTATCTATATCCACTCGGTCAGTTATTATCCTTCTCTCTATTAAAACAAACATTTCTTTGGACTCTGAAAATAACACAATTGTCATGGAATATAGTCTCTTACATAGTAAATAAGTTATTTGACAATTTTATATGCATTTAATACAGTCAGCACAATCTTCCTATATGAAAAAAATATCTATTTCATTTCACAAATATATTAAAATATAATTTTGTGGCCATATCTTTGATAATTAAATATAAAAAATATATAATTATATAATGGACTACATAACTATATTCATTTATATTTGATTATACAAGATTTTATATTATATTTTAATATATTTATGAAATAAAAAATATTTTTTTTTCATTTGGCTTCTCTCTACTTCCGGTCAACCCTTAATCGTTCCGTCGATTCTTGTCTCATCCGAGCAACGAAAATCTCTTCAATTCGATTGAAAATGAGACAATGTCTCGTGAATACCAAAAGTATTATTGTTTGATTCTAAGAACACTAAAATTTCCTCTTTTCTCGATTAGTCTTGATCCATTATGTTGATTTTTATGATAAAAAAAAATTAATTTTCCGACTGAATTACATCTCATTAATATTAATTACCTTTAATTAATTTTTAAACATTTTTATCATTCAATTATCACTCTTTTAAAGTTCAAATTGCTATTTTTATAAAAATTATATTTTTTTATTTAAAAGTATTCAGTTATGAAAAACAGTTCAAAACTCCTTGAAATGTAATAGGAACGAAATGAACATTAACGTTCTACAGTTATATAGCAAACAAAAACTAGCATATTTGGTATTATTTATTTGTCTGCATTGAATGTTCTGATTATTATGCTAACGATAATAATAAAGATAAAACGTCTCTATTTGGTAGCATGTTAAATCGTCAATGTCTTCAACAGCCATCGTGAATTCAGCTAAATAGTGACTCAAGAATAAGAATCGACTTGGGATTAAATTACGAGCTAATAAAACTTGCCACCCTTATTCTCTTTATTTCCACTCTTGTAATACGTATACAGTTACTTATATACGATAGTAACATAGCTATTTGGAGCCAACGTATAAAAGCAAACCCGGATGTTTCTGAAGTAAGAAATGTACTTTACGTCTGTATTTATTTTTCAATATTTACCGAGCAAAAAAAGCTGCAAGATGCCGTTCATACGTATGAAACATAACATCAACATAAAAAATATTATGTAGATGTAATAAAATTCAAGATGTTAAATTAATTGCACGATAAAAAGAAAATATTATTTGATCTATTAGTTTCAACGAGTGATATCAAAGTGTCATAAGACTTTTAGAATTCATCCTACAGTCAAATGTAAGTCGATTCAAGTCAATATTGAACAAAAAGTAATAATTATTCTGTATGGATTAAATGATTTGTCACGTATGTGACAAATATATTATATAATATAAAGAATATTTTTCCATTTAAAGAAAAATCAAGACAAAATAATTACAAAATTTTAAGTGGCTTGTATTTGTTGAATTCTCTGAACAAATATGAATCTCAATTCATTCTTTGTCTATTTAACAATTTAATTTTAAGTTTAAGAAATATAAATATGTGTACTTTTAATGAATATATTGTAAGGACTACAAGTTACTCCTATCTTATTTTGTTACTTTTTTAATATATGACCTCAAGTACTTGGATCAGTCAAAGGACTCTTTATTTTATTCAATGTTTTGCCACATATTGCAGACGTTGATAAGTATGAACGAAGAAGAGAAGATTGGTTGTTTTTACTTTAAAATAATGTTTGAGGAATTTTTTTGTCAGTCACAATTCGTTATCTTTAAATAAAGTATTTATACTTTTGATATAACGAAACAAATTCAGACTGTTGAAATATTTATTAAATTAATTAAATTTATCCATTTATTTATTTACTTTTAATTCAACAAAAATTATTCTACGGTGTGATACACCTATACTTCAAGAGAATATTTTCAAATATACCCACCTAATAATTAGATGGCTGCGGTAATTAAAATATTCAGGTGTAGGGGTCCTGCCTTGATACATTAATCCATTGACTGAGATCCCAAGCCTCTTGGCTGCAAGCTATCACGAAGTGAAAACGTACGACGTCGTGCTCTTCAAAAGCTATGAACGAGAATTATCATACAAATTTTGGAGTCCTAAGCTCAGAAGGCACCAATACAACCTTTCTAGAATCCTGACATTCGTGGAGGTGACCAAAGGAGAATTAATTCTCGCGACAGCGGAAATTCACCACAGCAACATCATTGATTCCGTTCAACAAACAAATCACACAAGCAACGTCTCGATAGTTATAATCATACATTTGTTCAAAGAAGAAAAAATTAAGGTATGCGTTTCATTTCCTTATGTTAAGTGATTTGAAAGAGGTGTGTCCATTGTAAAGTATTAGAAGTTAGGATGGGTATTTGTGAAATAATCAACTACAAGTTGAATTTCTATTTAAAAATTTATAACTTAGTTCTTTGTTATTATCACGGATTGCATTTAGAGAAAACGTCCTTACATTACAAATAGTCGTACAGAACTGACTGAAGACCTTAAACTAAAGTATTATTTAGGCAAAGAGATCTAAGCCTCTTCTCTATTTGTTTAAACGTTACAGATGGTTATAATAAATAAAACACATGCAATACTCTGAAGATAGAGTACCAAAAAACTTAACAAAGAAAGAGTCCTTTGTATGACCCAAGTGTCTGAAGTCATAAAACAGGGTTGGGCCTTGATTCTTTTCTTTAAAAATATGTTTATAACTAAGTGTTGAGTTTAACCATGAGTTTAATATTTAAAAAGCTATGAAATAAAATAAACAAAATATTCACTAAATAAGATTAATTTTTGTTCAAAAAATCCAACATAAAGCTTAATATTATATGATTCTTTTTTTATATTTTAATCTTAAATAAATATTGTTACGTATCTATATATATAAATGCAATACTAGATCATTACAGCAGAACGTTTTACGAGTGATTTAAGGATGTTAGGAGTTAAGAAAATGCCCCTCATAGAGAATGATGAAAATCCCAATAGCAATAAAAAAATCTGTTTGGGATAATAAATAAATTTTAAAATCCTACTAGACATCTGTGGCCTATACCAAGCATGGACTACGTTTTTCAAGTCAAAGTCCGTTTTAAGATTAAGAGTACCCGTATAATAAGATCCACAATGAAAATTATATTAAGTAATCCAGGTACTCAGTCATAGGGACTTCAAGAAGTTCTACCTGCTCATGCCTGGTCTATACTTCATATTTTTAATTGTATAGTTAGTTAGGATAAATACTTTAGGATAATCGTTTGTCAGTCTCTTGCAGATTCTCCTAGACAGAACATCATAGTAGAAAGAAAACTTTTGAATGATCACCTTTTTGAAAGGTTTCTATGCAAATAAATACTTTTAATTAATTTAAATTTTAATTCTAAAATATTATTTAGTTACCTATTTCCCAACACAGTCTATATTTAATTGATGTTCCATCAACATAATCCTGAATATCCAGTAATATTCTTTAATTAAATATAAATGGGTAAAATTAATGTTTTATGTATTTTTACAGCTGATATGATCATGATCGTCTAGTGTTTGTGGAAAATAATAATTGCTCGGTTCCCCAGAGGCCTCTGTACATGGTGCTAGATGTCAAGCTAAATTGCTTGCTCAGAGTCTTGAAGGCAGTCTTGCAGACTATGCCGCTGGATCGTGACGTCACTGATGGCTTTGGTGCTTTCCAGGTTGCTATATTTCGATAATTAGACTGTTGCTATTTTTTATACAGAGCTGCCTTCTAGTTTGAAAGTTTAACCAATCGCAGAGCAGACTTTTTGTTTACTATGTTCAAAATTTAATTAATAAAACAAAGAAAAAAAAAGAATAAGAGAAAGTTTGATTAAAATCAATTGAAATTATTTATTATAAAATTGAATTAGACTTTAATAATTAAAATTAAAATAGTTGATCTAAGATAAAGTGAAATGTAGAGAGCTGGTTTCACGTCGAGGTGATCGTAGACCAGTGTCGAATGATAATTAAGAGGTTGAAGTTGTTGAATCCTGAAAGAAAATATGAATTGGTATTTTTTATGTAATTTTTTGTGTAACAATACAAAACCATTATTTTAAAGACTTTTATTAGGTAATATTTATTAGTCATCCATCTCCATGTGGTACCAATTGTCAAACTAGCCGATCAATAAGCAAACAAACAAGCTCTGTATGAGGCCAAACTTCTTACTAACCTTTAAGCAACATACTAATACCATTCATGGTAGCCTACAGATAAATCTTCAAGCAAGAAAGCTCATTCCAAATCGAGCATTGTTTAAACAAGCTTTGGCTTTGATTTAATTTCTCACGCTAAATTATTCGTCGCATTATTCAAATATTATCATATTTAATATCATGATAATCAAAAATAATTTCAAAGATTTCAGGGAAATTCAACATCGATGAAATTTTATCTAAATATTTTATTATTAATAAAACAATAAAATTTGATGATCATTTTAGATGTGTATTTTCATCAATTATTTTGTGTAAATATTAATATTAAGCATAAATTTTTTCCATACTCTTGCGCTTTTTAGAAAATACTATCAAACATAATTAAAAATTTTTCTCCATTATTACCGATTTATTAATTCGTTTGGTATGTTTACTACTCAATACTGAAATTATGATAAAAATTTATCTCACAAAAGTTCCACTCACAAAATGCAGCAATTATACTGGTTTTGCTTACTATATACACCTATCTAATAAATTTAAAACCATGATATTTTCTCTCCACGCGCACCTGTTATCGAACGACAAAAATGCCAATAACATCCGATAACTGCGTCACGTACCAATGCTGTCGTATACTGTGCGGGTCTCTACATTTCGATTTTTTGTTTTTCTCCCATTATATTTTTTCTTCTTTTATTCTTTATTCTATTTATTATTACAATCTCTAGCCGGCTGTGAGGTTTTTTTGCTCTTTTTTCGTATCAACGCTAGCGGAGAATTGGTCTGGAAAATCCCCACGAAAAGAAAACAAAAAGGAACGAAAAATTAATTGAATTTGATTTCAGTAAAGTAATCTAAAATGTTTTCTTCACACTCGTGAAATATTTTTGAACAATCTTGTGGGTTTTTTTTCCCTAATTTTTCAGCTGCATGATATTCTTGATCAGAGTTGTCTAAATATTTTTCTAGAGTTGTTGATGGTCTGAAAAGTAAAATAATTCACGTTAATAAAACATTCAATCACTGTAAAGCAAACAAACTATCTTATTTTTGAAAAAAAATAGTTCATAAAATGTTTATCTTCAGTCGATGTTGATAATAAAATAGGGAAGGTGCAAGAACTGTAAGTGTTATTATCGTCTACGTGAATGACATTCCTTGAAAAAAAGCGTATGATTTTGAACATCAAGAGGTGCTTCATAATTTTAGATCATAGTCTAGTCAATATGCTTCACAAGTCAAACATGCATTATCAAAAATTCTATTTAATTTGTACTTTCTATTTTTTATCTTGAAAAGTAATGATATTTAATTAATGCCAAGTTGTTTGATGCATTCGGTATAGATATAGCTTCTGATTAAACAAAAAAACTTCAAAAAGTTTATTTGTTAATGAACTAGAATCAATTGTTTAAAAAATAGGTCTGAAGCACAGATTGTTATAAACAATACGTAATTGTTGAAAATCATATGTGGTTATGAACAATAATGTTTTGTCAATATCGACTTAATTTTTGAATGAAATTGTTATTCTTTCGCTTAAAAGTATTTTAAATAGTTAATCTTTTCATTTATTTATCAGTTATTTTGTTTTAAAAAAAAAAAAACAGCTCGACAGAATTTATTTAAATTTCACTCAAATCTAGTTGTTAATAATATCTTTCGAAGAAATTTTGATTGAAGTCGATATCTCGATCCGTTCTCGAGATATCGAAAACGAAAAAAATACTGACATCCGTACGTACATACATCCATACGTACATACATCTATACGTACATACATCTATACGTACATACATTCGTACGTACGTACAGACACACATCATTCTTAAAATTGATCAGCATGGTTGCAAATATATCGAAACGTAAGGATATGATGAAAATTCAAATTTTATCAATCGACCCAATTACAATAACTTCCTGATGGGAAGTTAAGAACAGTGGTGCTTTTGACATAAACAATCAAATATCTCGAGAACCATTGGTCATACGGAATTGAGACTGTTTTCATTTTATTCCTCATAAAAATCTCTAAAAATGATGCCCAGCATGTTTTCATTTTTGATTCGATATTTTCAAGATATTTAATAAAATAAAAGAACTACTTTTATAAAAAAAAAAAAAAATAGCACTACATGATAAGTAGTCCCAAATGTTTACTGTATCTGTCGTCACTAAAAATGTAATTATCAAACTGAATTGATTAATATTAAAAAAACTTTAAATTTCCTTCTTTTTTCAAAGCGTATTGATTGGACTATTATTCATTTTCTGTTCTTACACTTCGTTCAGTTGGTCATCATCAAGGTGCACCTTCCCTATACTTTCTAGAAATAACTTCAATCACTGTTATCTACTAAATATTCACTAATTCACTTTTAGAGAGTATTTATTGATGATAAAAAAAAAAGACCATATAATTACGTGAAAAAAATCTGTAAAAGCTCAGACAAAATTCCGTGTGACGTTCGGAATGGAACAGAAGCCACGTCGCAAATAACTTTCAAAAGGCAGCTTTTTCCTGATTTAAAACCTTGCAGACTAGTCGCGATCATTTGGTAGATCTCCCAGCGTGAGATGGATCCATAGACTGTAATTCAGAATGAACTTAAGAGATCTACAAGAATTAATGAATAACAATGAATGACGTAAAGAAAGCCAGCAAGGCCGATTAACTGAAATGAAAGCGTAAAAAAAACTAACTTGAAAGCTCCTGACGTGGATTTTTTCTATTCATTGTCTACTTGACTCGGCCTTTAGACCTGGTACGTAACAAAAAATAGCTCATTAATATGTAAAGTGCCAGAGATTCGTGCTTTATCCTGCTACTCTATTTCTATCTCAATTCATCTCTCTCTCTCTTTCTTTTTTTCTTTTTTCATTCTTTATCCTTTTTTTAACCTCGCAGTTTTTCGTTGCCCACACAAGCGAAATCCCAGGCTGATTTAAATCGAATTTTTCTCTCGGTAAAGTTTGATCAAAGGATCAAATTCGAACTACTTCGAAACGAAAAAAATTTCGAAACTAGTGAAGTGGTTTAAAACTATCTCGAGAAACTTTTTAAGTTATTTACATATTTTCTGTTTTATTCATTATTTTCAATGTATTCCTTCATCATTTTAATCTTGAAACTCTTAAACAAATGGAACAAAATACATGGAAAGTTTTTCATTACTGTTTTTTTCATTTAAAACTCATCAACAATCGAGAGTTTCTACTCTATTGAATTTTGAAGGACGTGATTATTTTATGTGGCAGACATTACAACATAAATTGTTTGTCAAAATATATCTGACCATCGGTTTCCAAGAAGTGAACAGCTGTCGGAAAGACATCTTTTGGATTCAGATAAAAAGATGTCAAAACTCTAGTTGATATTTTTTAAAGTTGTCTTATGGAGATCTAAAAAGATGACTTGTTCTGCGTAAAACTTTGTTCAAAATGCTGTCTAAAAGAAAGCCACAAAATTATTTGCATGGAAAAAATTTTCTAGGAATTTTTACTAGTGAAAAATTAGAAATTAATAGTTTGTTTTTTTTTTGTAAAAATAGCTAAATAACTTAGTAAAGCATCAATAAGTAATGTTCTGGTGGGTGAAAATTTCAACCAACTAAAAGAAAACTTTCTACTACTTTTTTGGTAATTTTTACCAACTAGAACAGTACTTTTTAGAAAGTACCCGAGTAAAAATAAATAGGCCCAAAAGAAGCCCAAAATAAAAAATAAGCCCAATACAGACCCGATTGAAGCCCAATCTTGACTTCGAGAAATTTTCAGTGTCCAAAATAAGCCGATTACAGGCCTAAATTTTGTAGGAGCCCAATTGAAGCCCAAAAATATTTTCTAGGCCTAAAACGCGCCCAAATCAGGCCTAAAACTGTTTTGCAGGCCTAAAACGCGCCCAATCCAAGCCCAAAAATATTTTAAAAATCTAGAGAAGGAAAAAAAATTCTCAGAAAAACTTATCATCAAATTAACTTTCAGTGCTACAAATTTACATTTGTAATAATTTATTGTCATCATTGTCGAATATGATCTTACAAAATGGGCTTGAATTGAGCGCGTTTTGGGCCTAAAAAATATTTTTGGGCTTGGATTAGGCGTGTTTTAGGCCTCGAAAATATTTTTGGGCTTGAATTGGGTCTCCTTTAGGCGTGCCCAAAAACTGATCATTTTTATTCGGGTACATTTCTGAAATTTTTCAGTTTTTTTCTAGAAATTTTTACCAACCAGAATAGTACTTTTTCTTAAATGTTGTAACTTTTTTTATTAAAAAAAAAACTAGCAATTTTTAATTTTTTTGGCTAGTAAATTTTACTCTAAATCTACTGGTAAAGAATGCTCGAAAATTTTATCTGTGCACTGTAAATTTCAGTTTTTCAAAATGCATTATTTTAATGCGGAGAAGTGTGTTAAATATGGCGTCACCTATTTGATTAACATTGTAGTCACTTTTTACACATTTAGATCTGCGTTAAAAGTGACTACAATGTTAATCAAATGGATGACGTCATATTTAATACACTTATCCGCATTAAAATAATGCATTTTGGAGAACTGAGATTTACAGTGTGTAGAGAATTTTTTGGCTTTTTTTTGGACGTCATTTTGCATTTTAGATAGAAATTTTTTTTCGTGTAGACATCATTTTATTCATCCTCATGGACATCTTTTTGATAAATTTTTGAAAAACTAATAGTTAACTTAAAAAAACATCATATAGGTATAAAAAAGTTTTTTTCTCTAGTTGGGTTCTTGTATTATTTTAGAAAAATCGTGTATGTTTCTCATGTCTGTCAACAGCTTCTTAGAGAAAAAATTTTAAAAAAATCCAAGTTCATCACTATTATACAAGTTCCTTTAAGTTTCTTATCATCTGATATTTATGTAAGATTTTCCGATGACAAAATATATTGTTTCTTATTTATTTTCAAATAAAATGTATTAGATTCTTATATTTTCTGAACTTTCAAAAAATTGATTTGGAGTTCATATCGAAATCCATCACATTCATCATAGAGGAAAGTAACCAAATATGGACTACCATTTGTTTTTGCCTAAAAAATAAGTAACTATCAGAAAATTAACCATTTATTGACGTCAAAATAATCACACATACATTTTTAAAGATGCTCGAACTAAATAACAATCTTATATTCTTAATATTATAATATATTATTAAATTGAGCATTAAACAATTGTTGTAATTGTTGCTAGCCCATATTAAAGCACCAGCTAACATTTAATTACTCTCCTCTAATGATAAAGAATAAAATTAATATACATCAAAAATCATCTGTTGAAGCAAATTGAAAAAAACTGAATTAAAATAAAATTATTTAACATTTATTATCAATTAGTATACATTTATTAATAACAATTAAATTTAAATCTCCCTAATGTGCAATTCGTATTACACAATTTTTTCCAATATCATTGATCTTAATTTTTACCAGATTTATTTAAAATCCTAAAAATTGTTATTTACTTTAACATAAGAATCAAGTAGATTTTTATAGATCTTACATCAATATTCTTAAGAATCTTTAACAGAACATAATTATCCCAATAAATTAGTTCCACTTCAAAAATCAAGTCCCTGAATCCTCTTTCAGCCCTCTTCAAGCCCTAATTCGTCTTTGTTTATTCCAACTATTTAATTCCGACCTCTACAGGCCCTATTTGAAACCTGATTAAAGCCTAGCGAGACTTTGACACAGCAGAAAAGCTCCTATTCAATTGAAAACAATCCACTTTAAAAAAAGTCAATATTTTTTTACTCACCATCTCGATTATTTGAATGTTTTGTTGATTGAATTCTGCTTTGAATTGATCTTTCATACCGAATATAAGGCTCTGTTAACAGCGAAGCATTGGTTGGCAAAAGATAATTGTATTTAATGACATATCCGATGATTGTACTGACATCTACATCCATCGGTAAACCTAGACCCATGATCAGCTGAAAATTGAAATGGGAAAATGAAAAATAGGAATCGAGTAAATGTAAATAAAAACACACAAATAAAAACATTTTATTTTAGAAACGCAGAAGTAAAAATAACAATAAAAACTACGTGATAAATCTATACTGACAACCAATTCAACCAGATTCACCTGCACCCATCACTCTAACATTCATTTCTGGCATTGACGTGCAATGTGATGGGGTATCTAGTCATGTGAATTTATCAATTTCCATTGCTGATTTTCATTGCTTTTATTATGCAATTGTAAATAACAACATAGAAAGTTTGTTCAAAATCATCATATTATTCAACATTAATGTCAGTTACTATTATACTTGTTCATGTAATATCAGACTTCACTTCTATTAAGACATATTTATATTGATTGTTGATTATTCAAATTCAGCACACCAGAAACAGTAAATAATTCTGTAATTTTATGTAACATTTATCAAACTAAACAATAGAATTTTTTTCAAGCTCAAAATCAATCAATTATTTACCAATAACTGAATATATTGTTTTGTTAAAATAATATGTTGATGAGAATATTGAAAATAAAATATCTCTAGAAATACAACGCATGTTGTCTCAAATCAACAATGTAAAAAATTATTTAATTTTTATTTTTATTCATTTCGACAATTTAAAAATAAAATTGACTAATCAGTGCACGAATGAAACGGTTAATTATTGTTTTGTGGTATTTGTTACGGTAATTTAAAAAAATTTTCTTTGTTATTATTAATATTGAATGGTAATCTCTATAATTTTATAAAAAAAATATATTATAAATATTTAATTATATTCAAACGAACGGTTTTTGTAATTGTATCTGTTTGCCTGACAGTAAGTCATGAGTTTTAATAGATGGGAAAGTGAAATAAAAAAATCATGTATTGAATACAATAAATTTAATTTCATCTTCTTGATAGAGTTTAGAAACTTTTTAATGAACTATTGTTTGAATAATTGTGATTCTCTTTGACATAAGCATTTGCATTTACTTTAATTTAGAAAATAAATAATTTTTCGTATTAACAATAATTGATTATTTAATTATTAAGTAACAAATAAGCATTTAAACGTTAATTTTTTTAACTAGATATTAAATAAACATTAAATGTTAAATAAAAAATTTTCTAAATGTTCTTAAAGCTAAGACAAAAACGATCAAAAATGATATCCAATAAAAATATCTTCCAATATTTTATATATTTTAAATTAATTAAATAAGTGATGCCTCATTGTAAACTATATATAGTCAAAAAACTTGTGTCATACGTTGGACTTGCGTGTGATAATTAATTAATTAATTAAAAATATATATAAAATATCGGAGCATGTATTGATAGGATATCCATTAAATTACTTTTTTCTGATCTTTGATAATATTTAGAGAATTTCTGCTTTAATATTTATTATCTACTTATTAAAATCAACGTTGGAATTTTTATCTATTAATTAACAATTAATAAATAAAACAAACAAAATTTTTTATTATAAATCTCGACAGTTCATTTTTTATATTCAAATTTTTTTAAAAATGTAATCAGAAGAATGACATCAAAAATAAAATTGAGTTTTGTAAGAATAAATTTGGGTGAACTGTTATCTTTTCAAAAATAACAGTATTCAAAACTCTTGAAGAATAGTTCAATGACATTATTTACAATTTTTCTTATTAGTAAATAATTACATCAACTTTTGTGACAAAAGTTTGTCTTTTAATTTACAGTAAATTTTTTTTTATTCCTAAAGATTTAAGTTTGTGAGTCATAAGAATTATCGAATTTCAGAAAAGTCTCGTATCCTAACTGTTTTTTCTCACCAGAGTAAATACAATCGAAAAGTGAAGAAGAAACATTCAGAAACGAGAGAGCAAAAAATATTTCCTTATAGGAAAGATACCAAAATTAGAGATAACTATTTAAAAAGCACTATTGTATTCAATAATTTGAATTTCCTGAATAAAGTTTTCATTTTGGAAATTAAAATGTTATGTAAATGAAGCCATTCTGATTCAAGTCTTCAACGAAATTTATCAATTAATTCTTAGACAAAGTTTTAATTTTATTTGCCAACATCTTGGAGATTAATTGATTAATTTTTCATTAAAACTATTATTTAAAATAGTTATTACTTTAAAATTGATCATACCTGCATTTTGGTATCTGCAAAATTACTCCTTGGTGGATGCACCAAATATCGTCCTTCAGACTTGGCATTTATTTCAGTCATGCTGAGACTACTCATTAAAAACAAGGAACAAAATACCCAAATGTCGTTATATTTAAATAATGGAGTCATTTCTGTTGAAATGCAATACATTGGAGTGTTCGTTACCTCTTATTTACTAAAACTGATGGCTTACTTGAGAGAGTAAGTGGTAAACCAACTAATCACTCTGCTGAGCATCCTAATTAACAGAGAATTTCAACGACATGCTCGAAAGAAGTAAGGAGAAAAGAGAAGCAATTTATAAAATCTCTCTATCATCAGTGTTTGAAGGTAAATAAATGTAAAATAATGCATGAAAATAAATGTGAACATTCAGGATATTATTACTCCTGATAAATGCTTCATCATCATTTTATTATAGTCATTTACAGACCATTTAAAAATTATAAAAGCTCGTTTAATCGATTTCAACGATTCAGTCCATTTATTTTTATGTTCAACGAACAGATTTCCATTGTTCGTATTATCTTTAGTGTAAAAGAATTTCAGAAAATTTTATTTTAAAACTTTAAGAAAATATGTAAATGCTAAACTGTCTTGAGACTAAAGTTCCAAAGTTAGTATTCATGTATTTCCTATTGATATTTGAAAAGTGCTTTTTATATTTCTCATCTAGGTACAAGTTACAGGATAGAATAAAAATTCAGTTAAAAAGTTTAGTGAAAAAATATTCGTTACAACTAAAAAATAATTCAAAGGAATAATTCAATAAAAAAGCAAAACCATTGATGTGTTGGAGATAAATTGGTTTATTTATCATAAAGAAATACAAATGGCAAGACAATAATAATTGAAATAAAAGTCATTTTAAAATATGGTGAAATAACTCAATGGATCAGTGAAGCATTCAGGAAAAGAAAAGTGACATCCACCCTCTGAGAACTTTCCAATAAATTCAGCAGCATAATACTCTCGATCTTCATAAACATCTGAATGTTCTGTGGTACTTGAAGGTGTCAGGATAACATGTAGAAGCTCTCCAAGGAGTCCGTTACTTTCATCAAAAGAAGTTTGTGCAGCTTCACAGATAGCTCGAAGTAAGCATGCTTTTCCAGAGCCCAAGGTCTCCAGAGCTGATTCCAGAAGTCGATAAAATTCCCATCTGGACATAGGTCTGACATGATTATGTTCACTTCTAATAGCATCACGTTGATATCTGATGTATGGGTGAGTAATGGCTGATGAATTGTAAGGTAGGTTGTAGTTACATTTTAAAACATAGCCTAGAATTGTTGACACTTCACCTTCCATTGGTAATCCAAGTCCAAAGAGTACCTGAAACATTTATCAACATTCAATTCACCTATTTTTACATCATGACTATCATGATAAATTTAATCATAAACCGGAACTATTTGATAAGTTATATTATTGATGTTAGCAATTTTCTTTTTAATATAAATACTTCCTTTTTAAGTGGAAATAATTTTGTTTAATGTTTCAAAACTTGGTGATCGAATTCAAATGTAAAAATTTACATCAAAAGAAGAGTTTATTAAGTGGAATGAAAAAAAAAATTAAAGTTGATACCTGAACTTTAGTTTCACTCTCTAATGGGTTTGGAAAAAGTAGATAGCGTTTATTTCTCAATAAAACTTCAACATCATAATTTTTCTTGGAAAATGTTAAGTCTACTGAAAATAAAAGGATCGTCAAGATATAAATAGTACAGCAATGGATGAAGAATAAAAATTTTTTCATGACTGAAAAAATTCTCAGGTATGTTAAAGGTCTATTTCAGCGAGAAATTGAAACGATTATGACCAAATAGCTTTAGTGTGCTCACTACTTAACACCAGCACACCGTTATCGAGCGTGAACAGTATGAGAATAATATGCCAGTTGCACATGTTACAGTCTATTGAGGAGTTACGAAAATGCTTAACTTGTAAGTACCAATTTCTGAAATATTTCCTCGAAACAATTAACTAAATTTCATGTTTAAACAATCTTTATAACACACATTGTATCCCTGATAATTTCTAGATCAATACAACATCAATAAATAGACATTACTACCTAACATAAATGGATCTATAAATTTATATAACCCTCAATAAATTTGGTGCTTAATTGAAAGTTGATATCTCGAATCTTCCTTGCTTTCTATCGGGTAATGATTACAAGTGAAATCTCCCAGTAAAACATCTGCGGTATTTGGGTTTGCCCAACGTTTGGTCTGGCCATCAACGGCTTATCTACTTACGCCGCGAACTTTCGAAAAGAGCGTGGCCAAACCCTAGCACAGGGATTTAGTATAACCCGCATTTAATCTCATGCATACTAGGAATCAACTTGATGATCTGAATTTACGGTAAATTGGCTCGGTTTCATATCAATCGATCTGATACTTAAACTTAAATGGATACGAATCTTTACTCACTTTATAACGCTTTGTAATTGTGTTAAATCTTTTGAAAACAATTAAATTCATTAAAGAGCAAGGGTAATCCCAAAAGGCGGGGAAAAAGGGTGGAATGTTTATTATTAGTATTTGAAACAGTATTTCAACCAGAAAACTGTTTGAACAATTTAAAATTTCATGAGACATTTACACTTAAATTGGCCACTTTATTTTCAATCTTAGAAAGTTATTTCAATCGTTTGAACTATGTTGCTATGATGTCATCTATTTAATTAGGTAATTATTCGGAAGTGGGGTCCATCCTATTTTTGGCTATAAAAAATCGAACAATTATGATACAGGAATTTTTTTTTTTCATTTAATGCGTTTTTTACGGCGCATTTAAACATAAAAATTTGTCCTTTTTTCAACTTTTGAGAACCAAAAACTGATTTAAATTTTGTTTTTCCAATCTAGCTCTATTTTTTATCATAAATTCGCCGTAAAAATAAACAAAATGAAAAAAAAAAAATTTCTGTATCATAATTTTTCGATTTTTTATAGCCAAAAATAGAGTGGACCCCACTTCCGAATAATTACCTTAATTATTATTATAATTGTTGTTTATTTACATTTTTTTAAATAATAAAAATTAACGAGTCATGATGATGATGATTATAGTCAAGCTGAGATTTTCTTAATGCAAAAATGCAAATAGCAGTCATGCTTGGGTCCCTCCGAATCCTGAGATTCTCATAAATTTGGATCGATTGTGGCTCTGGCTTACCCTCAAGTGTGAGAAAGTTGGAAGCTGCAGTATAATAACGCCCAGTCAGGCCTTAGATGGATCGAAGCCCTGGGATAACCTGGCCATAGAATTTTCTAACGAGTCTTAATTAAAAGCGACGAAAGAAATAATTATTGTTTCTAATTTTTTTTTTATTCGATTAATTATTTTTATTGATATTATTTTATTTTACTTACTACGAAATTCAAACAAATAAAATAATTGATCGAATTAAAAAAGTCTTCCATTGAAAGGAATTAAATAACAATCAAATTTATTGGCCAAATTAATTAAAATTACATTTTTTTAAATCTGACCCAAGTCATTTGGAATAAATATAAGGAAGTCAATTAGAATTATTTAAAATTTTTTTTGTAGATATACAAAATGTGATCTTTACATATTTTAAATAGGACAAAGAATTAGACTGCACGTAGAGTGTGTGAGAACATGTTTATTATATTGTATCTCTAACGCACTTAAAGCATTTTATATTTATTAATTTATTGAGACGTAACTTAATAGGACTTTATTAGTATATATTAATTTATTAACTTGCCATTAGGAAGTTATTGTGATGGAGTCGATTTTTGGAATTCGTAATTTTATCATGTCTTTACATTTTGAGACATTTGAAAGCATAGTAGGAGGTTTAAAAATAAATTTATGTACGTGCGTACAATTGTCCATACGTATAATTGGACGTTCGTATGTCAGGTTTTTTTTCGTTTTTGATATCTCGAGAACCACTGAAGATATCGACTCCTGACAAATTTCATTTTAAAGATAATACAACGGAGAAGATCTGAAAGAAGTTTAAATAAATTTGGTCCAGTCATTCCTAGAATTCCTTTGGAATCAGAAAGTTACCCACAATTCTACCTCTTTAATGGATCACTTTTTGCTTTTATTCAATTATATTATAGTCTGTTAAATTATCTCTAGCAAAATAAACGAATGGACCATATTAAAGACTGGACCATAATCCTACCTTTTCCTCTAATGATAGTGTATGGTCAAAATGAACCCCATTATAATGAAACTATAGGTTTAAAGTGCTTTAATAGAAAAAAAAAACCAAAAAAAATTTAAGTAGGAAAAATGAGAGGAAAATGGAAAAAAATGTACTAATTTATTAAAATAAGTTTAAAAACGCTTCTTGCACTTTTTGTTCATCAAGTTTTCAATTTATTAATGCATCAAAAATTATTAAAATTCATTAATACAATGTTTTATTTGTTGATTTACGTTTTCTCTTGGTGTTCTAATTTTAATACATCAAAAGTGTGTTATATACCTTGCCTATCTACTTAAATTTTTAAAGAACCATTAGTTTTATAGTTTGAGAAAGTTAAGATTTCTGTACAGGGAAAACCCAGTTTGTACGTGCATTCCAAGTCCTTCACAGACAATCTTTTTTTATATCATCTCTGATTTCAAAAATACGAACCTTGGACTCATCCCGATTTCTCCATCTTTCTATTGCATAAAAACACTTTCTTTAACCCTACAAGCTAGATTTCATCCCCTCTCCTGGACCTTCTAGTCAGCCCTTCAAATAAAGCTTCTTTCTTCAATATCTTCAGACTTACACTGTAAATTTCAGTTTTCCAAAATGCATTATTTTAATGCGGATAAGTGTGTTAAATATGGCGTCACCTATTTGATTAACATTGTAGTCACTTTTAACGCAGATCTAAGTGTGTAAAAAGTGACTACAATTTTAATAAAATTGATGACGTCATATTTAACACACTTATCCGCATTAAAATAATGCATTTTGGAAAACTGAGATTTACAGTGTATTTAGAATCTATCATCTGAACTACTCAAATCTTCTAAATCGCTCATACAACCAATACTCTGTAACATCATGGACTTATTTATTTGACAATAAATGAATAGATTTAAATAAAATATCGTCCAATCATTGGGAATACAATAAGTATTTAATATGACGTCACCCATTTAATTAGCATTGTGTCATATTTAACACGTTTTTAAGTGTTTTAAAAATAGGGCTATGCTAATCGAATGGGTGACGTCATATTAAAACACTTTTAATATATTAAAAATTAAACACGAATATTTGCAGTGCTTCTTACGCAGCTTTTAACTGTAATTCAATCTTTTAAAAAAATTCAAGGAATAAAAAGTTTTTAAATTAATCATCCTTTTTTTGACTGTCACAATAAACACCCCATTAAAATTTCAAAGAATCTTATTACCTCTCTAATCCTGTTCAATTCGAATAAAATCCATCAAACTTTTCGCTAATTAATTTTTATTGATTTCAGATTTATTTTGAGTATTTTAATAACAACCTCCAGCGGCTCTTACGATAATAACAATTCCGAACTCTCGAAAATTCTTCACCGACCAATAAGAGCTCTTTCATTTCCGGAATTTAGTTCTATGGGCGTAAGTAATTAATTTTAATTGCATTCTCAATAATTAATATAAAATCAAATAAGTTTTACCTTTTTTTTAGCTTTTTTTTGCATTAGCTGTACCTCTACCAGACCCTCAGAAAGCTGTTTCTTTATCTTATTTTTTCGAAGCATCATACGAATTGCCAGTAAATGATACAGTCTTCTGGGAATGGAAAGATAAAAGACGTCGGAAGCGTGCAATTGACAGAGTAACAATCTTCGAATTATTCAGAAATAAATTTGAAAGGTAAATAAAAAGGAAAAATGATGGTAAATAACGAGTTCTCTTTTTATTTCGTTCAAGTTAACTTTCAATTTACTTAGTTGAAAAATAATTGAAGCTTTTCAAATGTTTCCTTACATGTTTTTTATATAAAATATACGCTGAGAAACGTGTTGAAAGACGGGTGAGTCCGTTTGCATTAACGCTTCGCGAATTCTCGATGAAAACATGGCATTACGTCCTTTGCACATTCTACCCTTTTTCTATTCGTCTTTATGCTTTTACTCTTCCTGCATCGAGTGAGCAAGGGAAAAAGTATTTATATAAATCTTTCGTCAGAAAACACGAAAGCAAGTTTGCGATAACCAAAAGATCAAACGACACAACAATTTTACCATATACGTACAAGAAGTATTTTTTAATTTTATTTTTAAACTTTTTTAATCCTTTACTTTTATTACTTCTCTGCTTTTTACTTTCATTTAACACATTTTTCTCATTCCATTTTTTGCTAGTTTTGGGTTTCCAGGAAAGGAATGTCTCCTCAGATCCATTTGTGAAACTTCGCAATTTGATCTTCAAGACAACGGTGTTCTTGGTGACATGCTCAACGTTATCTTCAAGTGAGTATGATTAATTTATTATTGTAATTGGAAAAACTAAACAGATGTTGCGAGACAAAAGTTTAATAGACAAAAAATAAATCTCTTTACTTTGAACCTAGCATTCCTGATGGTCAATACATTATCAAAATGTAGGAAAAGTACTTTTAAATGAGATGATAACATGTAATGGTGGACACAACTATTTCCATTTCATAACTCTAGACTTTTGCTAACTTTGACCATCCATCCTATCCCTTCTCATTTACTGCCCATTTTAGTTTTCACGAAATGACAAAATTATCAGGAAAGCTTCATTAAAACTAGATCTAAAGAATTTTTCAATTACAAGTTATATCTCTGATATTTTTGCTCAAGTAACATATCTAAACTTGCTGATAGTAATATCCTTATGTCATCATGATTTTGGTTTTTCAAGATAACTTGAATTGCTTAATCCAAGCGATAAGTAGTTTTAATCCAATCACTAGGGATTAAAGCAAAGTCATGATTCATACTGCAGTAAGAAAACCAACTTTTACTTTTAACTTTAAATCTTCCCATAAATGTAATAATAATAATCAAATGGGTGACATCATTTTAAAACACTTTAAGTGCATTAAAATAAAACACTACGATTTGGAGTGAATTATTAAAAAATTCAAACAATAATTGTTGGAAATTCAGGATTATGGTCAAGGAATATTAATTCAATATAGACTGAATTTGTTGTGTAGTTTAGAAAAAAATATATGGATACTTTATTTAACGATAGCGGATTGTGCTGAGAAGTTCATCTGTATCCTTCAGAGACTATTCTAAGACTAACTAAAAAATGTTCTTAAACATTACTCTACAGTAAAAACAACCAATCCTCGCTTCTTTGTTCATATTTACAGTTGTCTACAGTATGTAGCATAATATTGAATAAATCAAAAAGTCCTTTGACTGATCCAAGTACTTAAGGTCATATATTAAAAAGAGTAATAAAATAAAGAGGAATAGTTTGGAGTCCTTACAGATGTGTATTAAAAATACACATGTTTATATTTCTGTTGTATTCTAACGAATATATTCAAGTAATTTTCAATTTACAAAACAATTGTATTTTAGCTAATATTATTCGTTATTTAATATTGGATATAGGTTTAAAGTGAGATAATTTTTGACAGAGATTTAGTATAGACTTGTCGAAGGAAGAATTGTAAGTGATCTGTCTAGTGTAAAATGATGATTGTATTTATATTAGTGCATGGTGTGCATTAGGTACTATGACTGATGGTAGGGCAAAGGTACCAACGTGGAAAATTGGGAAATTCGGGCGTTAAGTCAGTGACCTTAGTTTTATTGCATTTCTTTGAAAAAGTCATAAAATTAGAAATTTAGAAAATTTTTAGTAAGAATTAGAAAGTTTAATAATTTTATTTTAATTGTCAGTAAATTCTTTTTGTATTAATAACAGTTTTGTTTTAATAATATTATTATTAATATTGGTAAATATTTAGGTTTTCTAATATTTCCTAAACTTAAAACTAATTACTTATAAGTTGTTATATAAATAAAGAATAAATTGAGATTCATTTTTGTTCAGAGAATCCAACAATAATTTAAAAAATAGCCTAACTAATATCCATATTAACTCAGACAATTAAATTATATTTCATAAAAGATGCAATCCTATAGACATTACCTTAACTTATTAACTATTTGTTTGATATTTTTGATAATAACAAGAGTAAATATAAATAGGCCCAAAAGAAGCCCAAAACATGCCTAAAATGAAAAATAAGCTCAATACAGGCCCGATTGAAGCCCAATCTTGACTTAGAGAAATTTTCAGTGCCCAAAACAAGCCCATTACAGGCCTAAATTCTGTAGGAGCCCAATTGAAGCCCAAAAATATTTTCTAGGCCTAAAACGCGCCCAAATCAGGCCTAAAACTGTTTTGCAGGCGCCCAATCCAAGCCCAAAAATATTTTAAAAATCTAGAAAAGAAAAAAAAATTCTCAGAAAAACTTATCATCAAATTAACTTTCGGTGCTACAAATTTACATTTGTAATAATTTATTGTCATCATTGTCGAATATGATCTTAGAAAATAGACTTGAATTGGGCGCGTTTTAGGCTTCGAAAATATTTTTGGGCTTCAATTGGGCGTGTTCTAGGCCAGCAAAATAGTTGTAGGCCTGATTTGGGCGCGTTGAGAGCCTGAAAAATCATTTGAGCTCGAATTGGGTCTCCTTTAGGCGCGCCTAAAAACTGATTATTTTTACTCGGGAAGCAAATGATTATGACTACTATAGAATACATCAAGATTTAATGGATATATGAGTTTATTAAATTTTACACATAGAATTTATTCAGTAATAATGCTCAGCATGAACATAGTTTATTATTAAGACATATTTAAAAGTTAATAATATATTAGTACTAGCCAAAACTTATTAATAACTAAAACAAGTAATATGTGATAACTTCACTAGCTTGCAGGAGACTGAGCCTTAGTCCCATTTCTTTATACTCCTCTGGCCCTGTTAGCCATCATGGGAAATAAATCATTACTATAAACAAATATAGATTATTGATCCACGTGTTATTATATAAAATCAAAGACCCAATTTCCTGTTTACATCTCCCTTAAATTTATTATCCTGAGTAAGATGACAAGCGGGATAAATGTGTAGAAAATATACTCTTACACTAGGATTTTGTTTAACATACTGGAAAGTTGATAACGTTGATCTCCAAAATCACACCCACCCTACGGTTTGTTCCAATTAAATTTCATTAGTCAGATTCGTAGAAGCATCAATAAAACTGATACTTAAGAACTGATTTGATATCAAATTAAAGAATAATTTTAAGATCCAATTAACCCAATACCTCATTACCATTTCATGACTTTAAAAAATTAATTAATTCTAAAAATCCACATTTTTCACTTGCAGCTAAAAAAAGGTGAAACAAATATTCACTAAATTTATTTTCAAAACAAAAATCTAATAAAACAAACTTTTAAAGGAGATAGATTTTCACTTGAACATGGTTTTTGGTGACCAAAAAAGTTATTTGTACTTGCAAGGATCGCAATAAATTGTTTTTTTATTTATTTATTTTGCACTAAACAGCAGAAGAGACATTTTACCTCAAATAGTCTGTTTTATTTCGATCTCTTCTCTTTGTATTGTTAATTAGTAATTCATTAATTCTCACGGAGACACTTTCCAGACCGTCGACTTCCCAACCAGAGGATCTACCGCAGGATATTGTCGAGGCTGAACTAATCGGACAAACTGCAAGTTGTACGAAATACCATCAGAATTGTCCCGTGGGGCTCTTGGATTTGATTGGAATCCTCGTGTAAAATTCAACGTCGAGTGTAAGCTCTCTATCATTTGATCAACGCTCTCAAACTGATTTGAGATATCCAGATTGATTTAACAGTAAAAGGATTTTTCAAAAGCTCTCGTTCATCTACTATTCGATTTCACAGTTAACAATCTATTCTGATCACAGTAGTGATATTAGATTGATAGATGTGAGTACGAGTTGGTCATATAGATATACATTGACTCATGTTAGCTAACATCTAGATGATCTAAAATGAAAGAATATTTTTCACCATTTTTATATTTTTATTAATTACCAAAGTTATTACAATTCTTGTTATGATAAATGATTAGCAAAAACACAACATGTTATCCTTTATCTTAAGTCAAATTGTTATTTCAATCTAGAAATAGTGAAGAATTATTGGACTACTTTAAGTATGATTTATTGGTGCTATTCAAAATAAAACTTTGCAAAGAAATAAAAATATTTATTACTTCTCTTGTGCTATCAATAATTCATTATCTTTCAACTAAAACTAAAAAAGTCATTGAAAACAACTGTTTTTATTGAAAGTAACAACACTGAAATTAATGCAGAGAATGTATATATATAAATGAATCATCTGCCAACAGTAGCAAGCTCGAGAAAAATATTTCCAAGTCCTCTTGTTTCAAATAGAAAGCAGTACATCCTGGGAATTTTCGTGGTAACGTTAAGAACTTGAGCGTGTCTTGAAGGTTTGGCCAAACGACTCTTGAGATTGCGCAAGTAAATCAAAGTCCAAGAAACAGCAGCAGAGCGTACAAACAATATGGTGAGAGGTGTTCTGAATTATTCCATTTCCAGAACGTGCTGGAGGCAATGTTAAGAGTTTTCTCGTGCTTTCCATGTCATCAGCAGCAGCAAGAGTTGACAGCATATCGTCGTAGGATCAGATAGCATTCTCATCAGCATTGCATTAGGCGTCAAGAGCATATCTGATCACTGAAGCTTCTACATACTCAGTTCTGATGTTATGTAATCATAAATTGTGATAGGACAAAGAGGATAAGTTGTACCACAGTCATCTAGTGAGCCCAATGAACGTTCGGCTTTCGTGTACTCGGCCGGCAGCTTCTCATCAAGTGACGAAGATGGCCTGTGGAATTGTCACGGTTGAATTTACGCCTCGAGACATACCTACATCATCCCTTGGATGTAAATAGCTTACAATCGATTACTTGAATTGATACGCAACCACCCAATGATCCCCACTACGCTTCACTAGACAAGACCAATTTTGTCTACCTCTATTTCTCTCCCACTAACCCTTTTACACAAATTCATCCCAACACCCTACTCAATCGATCCTAGATTTGCATACCCCTGCTCAATATTCCGCAATCTATCTGCCCTTTCACTCCTGTCTGATTCTAACGTTCAATTCGTGTCTGAATTAACTCAATGTCATTTCCGATAGATAAATAAATACAATCATTATTTACTCATCAAATGAACATGCTTTTATCTTGCCTACCTTTGAAATTTAGTTCAAATACTTTGACTGTATTTATTTATTTTTGACTCTGTAATTATGGGCTTGTGTAGGACTGGTGCACATGAAATTACCGATTGTGCAACCCTGCTAGGATCTATGGATTTATCGATTTTAAAAATGATGATTTTAGTAGTTTTATTAATATTGTAAAATATTCGCATGTCGCCATCTAATGACTAATAGACTAACGACAGTTTTATAAGTTGTTGACGTTGCTTGACGATTAGAATGTTTATAGTAACGAGGGGAGAGATTGTTTGTCTCCAGTTTTTGACTGAGACTTGAATTGACCGGACGCCTTCTCTTTGATTAATTAATAGCTGTCAATCTTTAATAAACTTTTTCATTACTTATTCATTTTCTGAAGTTATTATTTGGATTTATTTTACAATATTTTAGGACTCCCTTCCCTAGTAAAAAAGTAAATATTAAATCTTATAAGAATTATATCTGAAATTGGCCGGATAGAAAAATTATAAGAATCGTACATGACCAGTATAAAAATCATATATACAAAATTTTTTTATCTCGTTAGGTTTATCGTAGAAGGCAAAGAAATAGTTAAATAAGGCGTTTAGCAAACTTGAGAGCACACGCGTAATATTAACAAGTGAAATATATTGATTGACAAAAAATGAAAATTACAGTTACTTAATAGACTAATAGCTAATCAACAGCTTTCGTGTTTACACAGCGACTTTATCTTTCAGAATGATTAATTACAAAACTATTGAATTACTCTAAGGACGATCTTCACACTCATACATTGGTACAAAGTATTGATGGGCCTCGCCCATCTCCAAATTACTTTACATTTGAATTTGACAGTTACTTGGAGTACGAAAACTCAGATACCCGAGTCAGAATTGTACTCTTATTTTGCCGCTGAACCTCCTGAAGGTCAGGAGCATCAGCGGGAAAAAATTATATACTAATTTAATGATATAGATTTCATTAATAAATTCATAATATTTATGGAAAACGCGTACATATTCTGGATGAAAACAAAAATTTTTATTTTAAATAAATCCGAGTCAGAATTTTACTATTATTTTGCTGCTGAACACCCTGAAAATCTATATTTTTCCACTGAACCCCCTGAAAAAATTTATTTTTGTCGCTGAACCGGCTTACTATACTTTATTTAAAATTTTTAAGTTACTTTCAATAATCAGTAATTATTAATTGCAACTTTTAAATATTTTTTTAATTATTATGTATATTTTAATTAATTTTTCATTATAAGATGGAGTTACTATTAATAGTATTTCATTTATAATATTAATTATTGTTGATTTAAATAAGTAAGAAATTCATAAATTCGACGCAGCGCAGTGGATGCAGGGATCTGGACTCGATCTCTCGACGTTAAGCAAAATTTCTCGTGTGCAGAACTTGGATAGGTGACCGCCGGGAACACCAACGATTTTTCTCTATTTCCCACTGAACCTCCTGAATTTTTTTTTACGTTAAACCCCTTGAAATATATTTCCTGCTGAAGCCCCTGAGTTTGTTTGAAATATTATGCCGTTGAAGGTGCTGAATCGGGAATTATGAAGGGGGCTCAGCGGCAAAATAAGAGTAAAATTCTGACTCGGGGTGATCATATAAAATTCAGATAGAAAAATTTTTCATGTACGATTTTTATACTGTTACCTGCAGGTTCATAATTTCAAACTGAAATTAAATGTTGAAGCAGGGTGAATGAAATCAAAATAAGTTCAATTTTTACGCCTCGGGTGGCCAATTTCAGATATGATTCTTACGAAATTCTTATGAGTATCAGTATTTATTTCTTTACTAGGGTTAGATGAAATAATGGACCTAAAATCAAACTAGCAAATCTAACAGTTTACAGGATTTTCAGTACAATTTCTGTTTTATTTGAAAATTAAGTCCGACAGTTTTCTTTAAAAATGGATTATTTAAATTACATTTACTGTAAATGGATAAAATCTTTTTTTTATGGTGAATACTGTTATATTAGCATTTTACAATAATTGATTATTAATGGTTTATTAAAAATTTCCATTCAATACGATTAAACTAAAATACGTTCTATCGATTTTCTGACAAATTCTATTTTTGTCACTTACTGGGTTTTGAAATTGGACAACGGTGTAGAATACACTTGTGAATTTGACTACATCTATCAGAAAAAAATATAATTGGATGTAAATTATTTATAAAAATTATTTCTAGGCTTTTTGATATGTGGGGACTATCGAAAAATTGCAAAATAGAATAAATTTATCCTACAGTAGAGTGATCGTGGGACACAATGACCCTGATAGATTTTTTGCCTCAAGAAAGAGTAATTTTTACCCTACGCTAGTGTGAAAATTACACTTCACACAAATTTGAAGAACCGAATTTTTTCCAGTAAAATTACGGTATATTATCGGTAATAGATCTTTACTGTATAAATACAATTTAATTGTGCAATTTTTCAACCAACATAATTCCATATTTTCTTGACCAAATGTTGAAAAATTATGTTCATCAATATTAGATGTTTTTCATTAATAACAATAAAATGTGTTTGTAATGATCATATATTTATTTAAACCCTAGTAGTACTTAAGTCACTTCTGCAGAAGTATCAACTTTCTTTTCGAGTATCAAATTGTTTTCCCTTAAAAAAGTTCAGATTTTCCGGTAAAAAACCAATTTTTTATTGTATATTTTACAAAAAAAACTGGTGAAAAAATTGCACGAATTTACTATGAAAAAATCTTATTATTCCAACATATGTCCAGTAATTTTACAGTTTTGTCTCAGTTTTCCAAAAACCGTGAGGGACTGTTCTAATATAAATTTTACTCTTCTTATAAGAAGAGTAAAATATATGTAATAATTAAAGATTTAAAATTCAATTATAAATCGAATGATACTCGAATGGTTTAAATATAAATTTATTATGTGCCCAAAAATGGTGTTCAAAATTTTGGCTAATTTGTCGTCTTTAATAGCGTCTTAAAAAAACAAATCGTAATAAACCAAAACTCTAGATGATTCTATTTAAAACAAACCAGACAGATAAAAATGTTAGACAATAAACTATTCTATTACGACTATTCAGAATTTCGATTTTAATTATTGAAAAAAATGTTTATTCATAAGAAATTCGTTTCTCAGTATAAACTAAAATTAAAATTTTGTCAATAAACTAAATCAAATATTATTATCATACACAATTTTTTATTACTTTTGAAAGAAATATTTATTTCATTTATTTCCACTGTGTTTTAAATGTACTGGGAATTATATTTTCTCGATGTTTCTCAATGAATTTAAACTAATTTCAGTGAAATTCTTGAAAGGAAAAGATACCGTATCTGTCGCAAATTTATTTATTGATGAAAAAATCCATACAGGAAATCCGCTTTTAGAGTATCATTGCCAGCCATTTAGTTTACTAAACCAGGCCAATTTTATTCATCTACCGCTCACCTGACGACTAAAATTCATTCTTTTGTCACAAAGAATCGATTTTAGATTTGCATATATACTTTGTGACCTCTCTTCGTAGTCTATCTAGTCTTCCATCTCACCCCTTTTTCCTTCTCTCATTTCTATCTTTCATTTTGTGCTAATTCGTTTCATTTAATTTCGAGCTATTGGGACAAAGGAAACGGATAATTCACTTACGTGAATAAAATTCGCAAAAGGTCTCCAATAAGTCCATTGTGAGGATGAAGTGACCAATGAGTAGTCTCGCAGATAGTCCGAAGAAGACAGGGTCGACCTGGAAAACCTAGTCTAAAAACAGACAAAAAATGATCAATCATATAGCATCAAGCCAGTGACGAACAGACCTTGAGAGACAAATGAGAGCTTTCAGAATACGTGACAGGGTAGCAGTAGTGTCTTGTTATTTATCCGACGCATAGACACATTCTTTTTATCTGCTTTATTTCTCTTCAGCTTCTCTCTTAAACACATCAGTCTTTGAGTGACGAATGATAAGGAAATTGGATTGAGATCCTCGTTTCCATTTTAAAGCGTCTTGCTCTGTGTTCTTTTAAAATTTACTTTATTACTCGATATTTTTTTTACTAAATAAACAATTTCAGGAAACAATTTGTGATTTACTTTTTAATAAATTAAATTAACTGAAAATTTGATTTTATTTTTTAAAAATTTTTTATAGTAAATGTTTTAATTACTGTTGTAAAAAATTAACTTTACATAAATTGAAAAAATTGAAGGTACACGCAGAGAAATGCATAATAAGAATTACCCCAAATTTTATGGTAATTTGGTGACACTGCAGGGTGACGGTAAAAATTATTTATTTTAATTGGATTAATTGATTTCGAATATCCTTAAAATATTTCAATGAATCTTTTTTCCGTAAAAAAAAAAATTATATAAGAATAATTATTTCTAATAAGCGATGTTTCCTAGAAAGCGTAGATCTTTATAAATAAATAACCGAAATGAATAATTCATACATCATTTCAAAGCTTATGTTCTTCACTTTAGGCAAAAAAATTGAAAAAAATAATTGTCAAAACCTGTACCTACTTTTTTTAATATTTTTTGTTTAATTTTTTTCAAACAAACATAATAATTTTTAGAACATCAAGAACTCATCCATTTTTTTATTTTTAAATCATATTAAACCACAACATTGCGAAATATTCGCATGGGTCAACTAGTGTTAATAATAATATTATTAGAACAAAACTATTATTAATGGAGAAATAAAATTCACTGATTCTTAAAATTTAATTATTAAACTTTCGAATTCTCACTAAAAATTTCTAAATTCTTCAATTTATGACTTTTCATAGAACTGTAATAAAACTAAAGTCATTGACTCAATGCCCGAATTCTCACGTAGGAACCTTCGCCCTACCGTCGACCATAGTACATAATGTACACCATGCACTGAAATAAATATGACCATCACTTTTCCCTAAAAAGCAGATCACTCACCATTCATCCTCTGACAAGTGTATTCGAAATCTCCCTTCATCACATTTCAACATTATCTTTTAAATTATTTTACTTTAAACTTATATTCAACAATAAATAACGAATAATTTAAGTTAGCTCAAAACTGTTTTGTAAATTGAAATTATTTGAATTAAATCTCGTTGGAACACAACAATTTTATTTTGCTTTAAAAATTTTCCGTTGGAAATTCAGGATTATGGTCAAGGAATATTAATTCAATATAGACTGAATTTGTTGTGTAGTTTAGAAAAAAATATATGGATACTTTATTTAACGATAGCGGATTGTGCTGAGAAGTTCATCTGTATCCTTCAGAGACTATTCTAAGACTAACTAAAAAATGTTCTTAAACATTACTCTACAGTAAAAACAACCAATCCTCGCTTCTTTGTTCATATTTACAGTTGTCTACAGTATGTAGCATAATATTGAATAAATCAAAAAGTCCTTTGACTGATCCAAGTACTTAAGGTCATATATTAAAAAGAGTAATAAAATAAAGAGGAATAGTTTGGAGTCCTTACAGATGTGTATTAAAAATACACATTGTAGCCTATGTTTTTTATTTTTTTTAATGTTTTTCTGTAAGGATGTTTGTTTTTAAATGTTTAAATTTGATATGTAATTTTAAGATAATGTTTGCTACTGTAGCTGATGATAGAGAAGTGAATATGGCGGGTGTGGCTGAAATTATCGTCACAATCAAAAACAAAAGGTACATTCTACCGGTGGCAGTGATGCCAATTTAGGCCGTAAGAGGGACGGCGGAGGTTGTACAGAAATTTGTGCCTAATAACTTGTGTGCCACTTTGTGTGATGAGATTGATTACTACCGGATGTACGCTCAATACCAAGATCTAGCGTTAGAGAGTAGAGACTAGAGACCCGCACCTAATCTCTAGTACCTAACCTCTTAGTACCTAATCTAAAAGTGGATTTCTGAATTAATTATTGATGATTTTGTGAAAGATTCATCTTTGGGATTGATAATCAGGGAAAATAAGATACCGAATACACTTACGTTGGAGTGTTTATCTTCAGCAATTTGAATTTGATATAGTTTATCGGAAAGGCGCATATAATAGAGTCGCAGATGCACTGTCTAGAAATGCAGTTGAAGATTCTTCATCTCACGAACCGGATGATCTATCGTAAGAGACATTATCCACCCTAGAAATCACAACCGAAGACCCGTGGTATATTAAAATAGTCAAATTAGTTACTGAATTTCCCAAAAGATGTTCAGATTATGTCATGAATAATGGTCATTTATATGAGCATATTCCCCCAATACATAACCTGAAGGAAAAGGGTGAAGATTGGAAACTCTGTATACCAAAGGAGTTAATATTACAAGTCCTAAGAGAAAACCATGATGAACCTACAGCCGGTCATCTTGGTATGAACAAGACAATAAAACGAATTTGTAGACGATATTACTGACCGAGAATAAAACCAGATACACTAACATTTGTTAGAGCTTGTACTGTTTGTCAACAGTTCAAAGGACCTAATAGACAAACACCCGGTAATGGGTACTGTCAAGGCAAATCAACCTTGGGAAGTCGTCTCTGCCGATATTATAGGACCAATGGCAAGATCATCAAACGGTCATAGTTACGCAGTAGTAATGCAAGACAAGTTCACGAAATGGGTTAAAATACAACCGATAAGACAACAGAAGACTGAAATAGTTGCTAAACACTTCAAAGAAAGAGTTATCTTGAGATTTGGTTGTCCTAAAAGAATAATTACCGACAATGGGACTCAATTTGTGAGTAAAGAGTTCACAAAATTGCTCCAAAATATTTGCATAGAACATTTCCGTACTCCACCTTATTCGCCGCAATGTAATCCTGTGGAAAGAACTAATCGCGTTATGAGAACCATGATTGCGCAATTCATTAAAGATACACAACGATCTTGGGATCGATATTTACCGGAATTAATGTTCGCATACAACTCAACTGAACACGATAGTACTGGTTTTACACCCGCTTTCCCTAATTATGGAAGGGAGACTGAACCCCCTAATACAATATGGAGCGCTACGAGCAATAGCTCAGCAACGCCATCTCGTAATGATATGAGCAATCGGTTAAGTAAAACTTATGAACTAGTTAAAAGTAACCTGCATAAAGCTTTTAAAAGACAAGCTAAATATTATAATGCTAGACGTAGAGACTGGACTCCTTTTGTTGGAGATTTGATTAGTAAAAAATAGCATCAGTTGTCTTCAACGGCCGATGCATTCTCAGCTAAATTAACGCCAAAGTATAGTGGGCCATACACTATAGTTAGAATTATCGGTAGGAAAATCGTCGAGGTTAGCGACGCTAACGGACGAACTAGTAAAGTACACATTAAAGATATTAATCCTTGGAGTAACTAGAGAGCTGGAGAGGATGCGGAAGCGGGCCACCATCACTAAAAACAAAAAGAGACCGAGGGAGCGACCCTTCATAAAGAAGGTATTCGAGAAGGAGAATCGGCACGAAAAGAAACGAGAAAGGGAACTCGCCACGACGCAGCCATCACCAACTGAAAAACGAGCCACGGAAATAAGTGGCAAAGAATATTAAAATGGCAACTACAGGGGGTGAGGCAACAGCTGGACTAGGCCCAGTTAAAACTCTAAAAGAAGACAAGATAAAACTGTCACCAACGAGCGGAAGATCAGGACTTTTCAGTGGTAGTGATGAGTCCGTCGAACTAGATGAATTATGGATGACGCAACAGGAGCTACTCCAGGATTATCTGGAAAATATACGAGCCGAAGAACGTCTTACTCAAGAAAATAAAAAGGCATCCGGGGTATTTCAAGAACAAAACTAGCTAGCCCCGAGGAAAAGAAAGGGGTAGACTCGAAGTCAAAGGAAGAAAAAACACTAGAGACACCACCAGATAAGAAAAGCAAGGATGGAACCGAGCCAGATGTGCAGCCGGGGAGTATATACTCTACTGTATAGACCACCAGTGGCAGCGAATGTTGCGATCGGGGCCGTTCCATCAAAGAGATCCAAGGGGAACTGTCAGGGGACCGGAAGGCAGTGAGACTATATACATGGTGAGAGCTGATCCAATGAAAACAAGAATAAGGCACCTTGCAGGAGGTGGCCACGTTGGATAAGGGAAGCTCCAATCCTAGATCCTGAACCTTGGTGGAGGAAGAAGAGGCTTTGGAAACGTCTGCTACCAGTAATAACCGGACCATTATTAGAAATATTGAAACCATTAAAAAGTCCAAGTCCCCACCACTGCTCTGTATCCCGTCAACATCCAGGGCCCCAACACCACCACTACTGGAACTGCCAAATGACGACGACCACGTGGACCGGGATGGTCAGAGGAAAAAATAATTAACGATTATTTTTATTAAGTAAGGGGGGAGTTGTAGCCTATGTTTTTTATTTTTTTTAATGTTTTTCTGTAAGGATGTTTTTTTTTAAATGTTTAAATTTGATACGTAATTTTAAGATAATGTTTGTATGTGTGAGAAAATAATAAAAGGCTTTATTAATAAGACAATCTTTAGATTATATTTCAAATTTACGCGCTAGTAGTCGGGGTAGGGGAAACCCCGTAGTTGGTTTAGTAGCCGCTGGGCAGCGTCTTTAAGGCGCTTGAGAGGAGTCAAAAAGACTCAATATAAGCGAAGCCTGGGACGGGAAAAATCAGATCCGCTGGGGTGTAACCGCAGCACAAGCAAGGAGCACAGGTGCCTGACTAGACATTAGTCTTGGTGTTACCAAGCTAATATCCGGCATTTTTTATTTTCTTCATAACTGATTTTTTGACTGGCGAGCTAGCCATACCTGTAAAGGTGAAGTGCTGCTCAAACAGTCGTCAGACTGGGTGTAACCCTTTCTGGTCTTTCTGATAGCCCTCGTGTAACGAAGAAACCACCGGTAATACCGAGACGGAAGGGCTAACCTTCCGGCCCCAAGAGAGAGAGGTGTCTCTTGCCCAGGTGTGTAACACCCGAATCAGGCCTGGTTAAACAGACATAACCCCTGGGAAGACTAGTTGCGTTACTTATTAGTAATCATATATTTTGTCGTTACGTCAACCGGGCGGCTATTTTCTCTATAGAGTCTAGCATCTCTTTTCCAGCCATAGTGAAGATAAAACAGGGACTAATTTTATTAACGGTCATTAAAAATCTTTGTAAATAATTCGATTAATTCTAGCTCTAGTGTTAAGTATAGGACATTGTTACTTAAAAGTTCGTTCTTGATAAAGTAGAATCTGTCTTGTTAACTTCCCAGTGGGAAATTATAGTAATGGGTCCGATTTTGCGAATCGCTAATTTTGACATATCTCCACGTTTTAAGGTCCCGTGAATCCAATACGACCGTTTTCCAGTGGACGTCTGTGTGTGTGGATGTACGTATGTGCGTACGTACGTTCGGAATTATTTTTCGCCTCGATTATCTCGAGAACAAAAAATGATATCGATGTGGGACCAATTGCATTCGACGCGTAATTACGTAACTTAAAAAGAACTGAAAAAGTTTTCAGGAAAATCGGTAAAGCCATTTTTTTGGCAGAATCAAAAAATCGGAAAAAAAGGAAATTACCTGAATTTTGCAATTTATAAATTATACCATTTTTTAGACAAAATTTCAAGATCATTGCAGAAATATGAATACTAAATGATTGGAATACTTGTATGGAAATATTATGACAATAGTTCATCGAAAAAAAAATTTTGAAAAACAAAATTAGCAATGAAAGAATTTTAAACTCGTGTCAGGATTGAGAAAACAGCATTAAAGACGCCATAATAGTCAATAATAATTGTCAATAATATAGAATTGTGTCCATAAAAATTGAACATTGTTACTACTAAATGAATATTGATCATGGTAATATTTAAATGATAAGTTTTAAATCGTTATAAACAATAAAAATAGGAACCCATTCTATATATATGAGTACTTTAAACGCATAATTTTTTCTTTTACTAAAAAAATATTACCAACCGTATGACATAAATGAAAACATACTTTTCCCGTTTATAACAATTAAATTTGTTGTAAATAATGACAAAAAGGATCTATGAGGTATATTCGAATTCTTCTAACGCACAATTTTTTCTTTTACTGAAATGAAGTAACTAACCATATCAAATCGATAAAAACACACTCATTTCGTTTATAATTAATAATCCATTTGTTATAAAAAATGGAAACGGGTTCTATTCGAATCGTTTTTTCATTTTTTCCACTGGGAAGTTGGTCGTGTGGACCTTTCGGGTCGCACCCAGACTACTGCAGAGCACTGATATTCTAATAAAATTTGTATCGCAAACAACCATACCGATTGAACATTATTACTAGTCTCCGGAGGGGGAAGACATCTCCCAAATAATATTCAAAATATTATCTCGTTCGGAGAAATCTATTATGTATATAAGAATATATTATTTGACACTTTGTTCAGTATAATTTATGCTTGATTTCCAATAAATTCATAGTTGCTTGTACTACGGTTAACTTTCCTTTATCACCTGTAAATAAAACCCTTCCTACTCTATTGACTGGATGAAAAGTTCGCTGATCTCGTTTGAATTTCCCGCCGAACTCTGGACGTTGATCTGTTGCTGACCCTCATCATTGGACCCTGGAACCGACGAGCTAAAGCAGAGGGTAACCTAACCAACAGCGCTGGGTTGATGTTGACTCATTGGGTTAGATGGGATTCGACGGCACGTTACAACATGTTTATATTTTTGTTGTATTCTAACGAGATATATTCAAGTAATTTTCAATTTACAAAACAATTGTATTTTAGCTAATATTATTCGTTATTTAATATTGGATATAGGTTTAAAGTGAGATAATTTTTGACAGAGATTTAGTATAGACTTGTCGAAGGAAGAATTGTAAGTGATCTGTCTAGTGTAAAATGATGATTGTATTTATATTAGTGCATGGTCTGCATTAGGTACTATGACTGATGGTAGGGCAAAGGTACCAATGTGGAAAATTGGGAAATTTGGGCGTTAAGTCAGTGACCTTAGTTTTATTGCGGTTTTTTGAAAAAGTCATAAAATTAGAAATTTAGAAAATTTTTAGTAAGAATTAGAAAGTTTAATAATTTTATTTTAATTGTCAGTAAATTCTTTTTGTATTAATAACAGTTTTGTTTTAATAATATTATTATTAATATTGGTAAATATTTAGGTTTTCTAATATTTCCTGAACTTAAAACAAATTACTTATAAGTTGTTATATAAATAAAGAATAAATTGAGATTCATTTTTGTTCAGAGAATCCAACATTTTCGAATTAAATTTCATTATTCTTCCACTGTAAATTTTCGTGTTTTATTTTAAAACATTAAAAGTGTTTTAATATGACATTACCCATTTTTTTAACATTGTCTTGATTTTAAAACGTTTTTCAGTGTTTTAAAATCGAAACAATATTGATTAAAATTAATGTTAATCATGCAGGTGACGCTATGTTAAAATATTTTTAATGTTTTAAAATAAAACACTAAAATTTACAGTGTTCAGTTTTAATTAAGAAAAGAGTTTAAACATCCTTCAGTCACGCACAATTTCCTCAATAATTTTATTATTTTTTTCAAATGTAAATAAATATTCGACTATCATGACGCGATACTTATAATATATTCATTGAAATAATAATTTATAAGGAAGAGAATAAAAATAGAGGATGGTAGATAAGTAGAATAAAAATTTAAAATGACTACTACACTGATAGAAGTATTTCTTTGTATCTAACATAATTTATTAGCAGCTAATAAGAAGATTTATTACTTACAAACAAATCTTTATTTGTATCAAATAAATGCTAAAAAATAATTTTAATGAATTCGTTTAGTCCCACCAAATATATTCTTCTATCAGTGTACTACCTCGGGGATTAGCGTAATGCTGAAACAAATTCAGTTGGCTTTGATATACTGAAGTTAAAATGCGTTTTACAGTCTTGTTGATATGAATATTAAATGGATGTAATTTCTGGCATAATTAATACATCTGCGGAAAATATTTAGGCGTGATGGCAGAAAGTTAAGCATTTAATCTCAGATTCGCTGAATGTCCTCTACAGTAAACTGCTATATTTTAGTAATTCCTTTATCTTGCCATCTTCCTTTTACCCTTTCTATGTCTCTCCAACAAGTTCTAACATTTCGATAGGATAATCCTATCGTCATGCCGTCGACTTGAAGCTTTGAATAAGATTACAACTAACAAGCTCCTCATTACAGGCCGTCTGACGTTTAGGTAAATGTCTTTTGTTTAATTAGTATTTCTTCTCATGCATTACTCGAGTAATTGGAAAAGTAACTCATATGAGCAATTCATCGTATTGAATCCTCTTTAAATTACTACTTGAAAACAACTAGTACTTGTGAATACACAATTTTCGCGGGTCGAGAAAAATTTCTTAGAAAAATTCCCTTGCCTGTAAGGCAACAATTATCAGGCTTCTGTCAAAAATGGTCATGTGTCTATTAAAAATGACTAAGCATCATAAAATTTTTCCTAATTTGTTTTAGAAAAACTTTGTTGTATACCTACCAAATTATTTATTGTCTTATTTACTGTCACTTAAAGTAATACACCTAGGAACACTCATAGCAATAAAACAGTATCTAAATAGCCTAAACGTGTCAATCCCGAAATTCCAAGGATTAAAAATTTCCTTTTCCTGAAAAACCCTTTTTATTTATCAACGATAAGAAAACCAACCCTACCTCTCATTTTCCTCCCTTCTCTCCAAAATTAGTACCCCTTTCATAAACCTACCTCTTTTTCTAATTGACCCCGTCCGCAACTGAGACATTTTATTACACTATTTTTGGGCTTCGTCCGCAATTGAGGTGCAGCCCCTTCTTCGTACTCTCCCTTTTCCCCGCTTGCAGTGATTGTACTTCAAAAATCTTCTTATAGATCTTTAATAATATTACGAAAAGAAATTTTTCAGTGGTGAGCGCCTTGATTTCTTAATCTTTGTTTATCTTAATGACTTATATCTGTCGAATGAATATGTAATACGATTCATAAGTAATTTCCCTTCCTCCCTAATTCTCGAAAAATTTACATCGACAGATTATGGGGTTTCGTGTAACTTTGATTTTTCCAAAACAAATATTTTATTATTAGATAAGTTAATAGACAAAACCTGAAGCTAACAAGTCTTTCTGTTCACTTCAGAGAAGACCTGAAATGGATCGGTCACCGAATCATCTCGACGAGCAGCATCCACCTGCCCTGAAAAATCTAAAACGTCAGGTGTCCAGGAATCGACGGAATCGCCGCCGAAGGGAGAGGAAATGGTTGCTGGAGACCGCCATCATACTGAATCTGCGCGAGGTTATCTCAGTGGGTCGAGCCTGTTTCAATCTCCGGCTTAGTCAAAATCAGTCCTCCCGAACCTGTTCCTTCCTCATGATCTTCTCGTAACTTTAATCAACCTTTCGAACATTAATTTAATAAATTCAATCAATAAGTCAGACGTAACAATACTCTCTCAAGCAATTAAATGTATTTTTGTTTTATTTTTTATCTCTTCAAATATTCGTTCAAAAACTACCTTACAATTTAAAGCGTACCAAAACAAGGAATATTTCAAAGAAATTACTTTTATTGAAAATGTTTATAACATATTTTTGGTATTGAAATTAAGCCGTTTTGACAAAAATTTTGTATTCCAAGGAAATCAAATGTATTCTTAATTTAGACAAATATATTGTACCAAAAAATAATATATTCTTTCTTTTATTAATTTTTATATTAAATCAAATATATCTGTCAATTATACATTCTAGGCATCTTTGTAACACCATAAAAATCAAGCCAATAGGTATACTATACCTATTACTATACCTATAGGTATACTATACCTAGGTTAGTAGGCTTTATTTGAGTTAACCCATGAAATTCTCGAGTGGGGCCTAAGAAGGACTTGAACATGTCTAAAAAAATTCTACTCCAGATGTTAACTATTAGATAAAAATGAATTTAATTTCGGACCTTGATATTTAATACCCTTGTTTATTTTTGTTACTTTAATCTTTAAAGAATTTTTTTTGTTCCACCGAAGGATGAAGAAAGAAACAACAAAATTTAAAAATGACCCTCAAAAACAGGTCTTATATCAGTTGGACGTGATTTGAATACAAAATTCTCTTTACAACTCTTTGAATTTAGCCATCGCAGGTTCAAATCACTGTAAATTCGTAAAAGTTCGAGTGTTTAGTGATGAATCACTTAAAGTGTTTAATAATTAAATACCTAAGTGTTCACAATGTTGAACACCATAAACAGACTACAGCATTTTGGTAAACGGCAAAAAGCGTTTAAAAGTCTATTACAAAATTACCATAGTTCGTTTATGATGTTTAACATTGCAAACACTTCAAGTGTTTAGTTTCTAAATAGTTGGGTTTGAAATGATCCAACCGCAGGAAAAAGAAAAATTTATTTGAACTAGTCGTCTTCTTAGAACTGTCAGTTCTAAAAGACAGGTCTTATTTTCCGACATGAAAACGTTACAATAAAATAATAAAATTAATTTTAATATTATGAAAAGAAATAAACTAATTCTAATAAAAGATTCTTGGTGACATTTAAATATAATTTCGAATATTACAACAATTCGAATGAATGTTAAAATCGGATTTTCTTTCCACTACACCGAATACCTTTCTCCACAAATAGGATAATGTTTTCGTCGACTATCGACCCGTAATCACATCAATCTCAAACTCAATTTTTCTTGCTCGTTTTCTGCGAAAGATTCATCGAATCACGAATAGCATCGATCTACCTTATCGCGTTCCGTTTCCTTGGGCGCATTCGCTAAGTTTAATCCTTAATCCTATCGTATTCTACTCTTGCCATCTCCTTCAACCCCTCATTCACTCTTCTGTGGCTGCGTCACAACGAATAGCTACTAAAGTTTCACCATTTACTTTTGATCAGCCTACTATACTTATCAACCTACTTTCTATTCACAAATAAATCCTTTAACTTTTCATGTTTCCATAATACTACTTATTTTTTATTGCCAAGAAAATTACGAGATTACAATTTATTCACAGATCTATGATCTGTGAATATTAAAGATTTTTCTAGAAGAGAATTGAATGAAAATTACACAGTCGTTCAGTGTGATTAAGGTACATTGGATAATAATAGTCAAATTTACTCTACAAGATAGAAAATTTTACAAAATGGAAGGACAAATTATTCTCTCTTTCAGGATGAATTTCAGTTTTCTTGTACAGTGTAAAAAAGATGACGGTAATATAAAATTTTACCTGAAGTAAAATGAGAATTAATATTTGCTTTCGCAGTCACCTAGATTCCCAAGTTAAAAATAAATACTGAATCTTATAAGAATAATGTCTGAAATTGGCCGAATATGGAAATTATAAAAAGCGATATAAACAACATAAAAATCATATATAAAAATTTTTTTATCTGAATTTTATATGATTCATGTATGACTTTAATAAAATTAATTTGATATTAATCATATAAAATTTTAATTAAGAAATTTTTTACTTACGATTTTTATACTGTGCATATACTAAAAAAATCATGTTTAATTGAAATAAGGCTTACTAACAGTTAATATATAATTTTAACCATAAAAGTAACATGTTAACTATAAATAAAGCCTTTTTTTCAGTGTACATGCTTTTTATAAATGTATCTTATATATCATTAATATATAATTCTTATAAAATTCTTATATGGAAGAAATTTTTACTAGTCAATTTAGAGAAAGAAATTAAAAATTATTAGTTTTTTTTTTTTTTTGAGTAAAAATAGCTAACAAACTTAGGAAAAAGTACTATTTTCAGAAAGTAAATTTTTGATTCGATTAATTTTTTTCTAGAAATTTTAACCAACCAACATTGAACTTTTTACCTTTTCTTGCTATTTTTTACTAACCAGAATAGTACTTTTTCCGAAGTTTCTTGCCTATTTGTACTCAAAGAAAACTAGTGATTTCCATTTTTTTTTGGCTAGTAAATTTTACTCTAAATTAACCAGTAAAATATTCCTATAAAATTTTTTCCAATACCTGAGAATCAGTATTTACTTTTTTACTGAGATTTCTGGTGATTAAATACTCTAAATAGTAAAAAGAGACGAATTTTTTTTGTAAATGTTCCATTTTTTTATAAAGTAAAGTTAAATAAAATGTTCCATCAATTAATTCTGAAAAACGGTTATTAAAAACGTTGAAGTAATCATAATTTCTTACTATCTCCCATATTGTCCTGATTTCTCCTAACACGATTATCCTACATGGCAGGATATTTTTTACTCAATCCTTCTTTCATCGTTATATCATCGACATCAGTACAGGACCTTGCATCTACATTTCTACCAAAAATACGACTATAACAGTGTCATGTTTATTGTGCTCCTTCAAAGAAATATTTCCGTGTCTCCCTGAGACAAACGGGTTGAAGTAGAGGAAAGTAAGATAAAGTGAAACACAAAGAAGAAATATAAATCAAAAAATTAACTAATTTTAACACTTTCTAATACATTAATAAGTCTTTGTTCCCCTGTCCTGAGAAGGACATTTTGTTTGAGTACCTCGCCTTATAGGGCATAACTCTGGGAATGGCTCTACTTCTAGTGACGGCGTTAGTTGGGACGTAATATTCTTACGCCTTTAGAAAGGCACGAGGATACACGCATCTAGCCCAAGGCCTTGCAACATACCACTACGAGTCCAACCTCAATTGACCGAAAGCACCTGGTTCTCTGCATGTCGTTTTTCGACTTTGCAGCCCCGGATGCGGGCTTGGATTTCGGTCTCCCGTAGTACCAGTTTTATCCGCTTTGGTCGGCAGCCTAATACATTAATAAATTAAATAATCAATAAGCAAAAAACTTTACAAGCTTTTTTGAACTTATTTGGGTAGAGTTCCGTTTAGGTATCACCGCCGAATCGGCCAAACTTGGGGTATTTGTTGACCTTGATGAGACATGGAAAACTCCTAAGGGATTTTTGGCGCAAATGCACCATATCATTTTTATGGGCAGAACAAAAATTGTAGAATGGTCTTTACTAGTGTTATAGAATCCCTCACTTATTTTAATAAATTGGTACATTTTCTCGAGTGTTCACTGTAAATCGAACGTGTGTTAAAATAACACACCTTGACCGTGTTCAATGTTAAATTGCTATACTCAAACTATAGATCTTTGTAGTCATTTCTGACACACTTCAAAGCGTGTTGAAATCTATAGTTTGTTCACGGCGCTCAATATTCAACACGTGTAGATAAGTTTACTGTAACACACCTTGGATTTACAGTGTTTCGCTTCCCTCTTCCTTCTCTTTTATACAAAGTCTTATTATTTATGTCTACGAAATATTTTTTTAAAGTGAAAATACAATAGAAATAATACTTTAAAGTCTTAACGATGACACTAAAAAAAATACTTACGCTTCGAATTTAGATTCTAACATTTGATAAATAGTCTTGCGATCTATACGTTGTTGGTTTGAAGATAAAGCTCGTTTTCCCAAGTTTAGCCTTTCGTCCTTTGATCTTACAAGTCCATAATTTGCTTCAAAAAAAAAAGCCATGGACATGGCTTTTGTTGAGATTGGATCGTCTAACGGAATTGCTAGAGCAAAAAATATCTATAAAAAAATTATTTATTTTTATTACATAATATTATCAAGATAAATTTACTTTAAAAAACATTCTCTTTGCCTTACTTAGTTTCTCAGAAAATAATTTTTTCAATACCAAAATAAGAGGAATATTTTTAATATTATAGTTATTATAAGAATCGTTCAATTTAAATATTAAAAATGAAAAAGAAGAAAATTTTTACGCAGCTGAAAATAAATTTCTTCGCTTTTAAAAAAGTTGAAAAACTTAACTCCCATCTCACTGTCTTCAGGGTAAGTCAATTCACGTAGTTGACGATGTAAATTGTCTGTCATGCTATTTGTTATGGCCCAAGATGAACAAACAATCCCCGCAAGACAGTAAATTGCTTTTGGTATTTTTCTGAAATAAATGAAAAACTTTTTTGATAAGAAAAAGAAAAAAAGTTATAAAAAACATACTAAAATTCTGTCATATAAATATGCTACTCAGTTATATGTATTTATCGACTACAATACATAGCATATACCAATTCATATTTTTTCGCTGCTTCCCCTTCAATTTTGAACTCTTTTCATTGAAAACGAAAACTTTAAAAGTATAATAAATTGTATTTCTACGTAAACAGAAAAACAACAAACAGTATGAATAAAAAAGTACATTTTCTTTTATATATTTATCAAGTTTTATGTTACTTTTTTCACCCTTTTTCCTCTTGTTCATTCTCTTCCACTCTGTGGCGTACCTGGATGACATTCGATTTAAGCAAATTACAGATCCGAATAACTATTGGATAAATGAACGTTTCAATTTAAACCCTTCGTCATCAAAACCTATCCTAGCCACGAACTCATCACGATACTTTGAATATTATCTACCAACCAATTTTCACTCTCATATCCTGTGGTAATAAAAACTTCAACCCCAGATTCACATCAATTAATCGACTATTGGATACAACTTTCATGATGTATTTCTCATACGAATGAGAGATAAAGAGTTTCTACTTAATTGAAATCCATTTTTTTACATTTTCTATCCTGATTTATCTGCCCTCTAGAATTATTTTTGAACTTTGTAATTACTACTTTTGATAAATTTATTCTCTACATATGAATAAGTAAATATTCATTGCACTACACTGACTTTTAGTAATTTTTATTAATTCATCTTTAGAGAATATATCTGAGTCAAAAAATAAAATTTAATTTCGATTTTAAAAAAAGGTCAAAAGCAGATCAAAACTAAAAATTGTCTTGACCTGATTTAGAACTACATACGCAATAATTGATCCAAAATCAAGTCTTGTTTCCTAAGTCCAAACTAGGTCTAAAAATTTTCAAAGTTAAAAAACAGATTTTAACTCCGATACAGGGAAATACGGGGCAACACGGCTTTTTGAATTTTAAAATGACTTATACACATAGTAATGTACTTTGAGTGATAAATATATTTTCAACTCAATGTTTACTTTCGTATTAACAGCTGTGGAGGATCCATTTTGCTTCACTAAGTTACCAAAAATCGAAAAAGCCGTCTTGCTCCATGAATCTAGAGTTCTTTAAGACAGAGTCTGGCAAGACAACGCCATATTGCTTGAGTTATGTCTAAATTTCCATAAGACCTTATTAAAGAACTTTAGACCTGCGGGACTCTACATGGATCCATCTTGCCCCGTATTCCCCTATGTCTTTCTTTCGACAAAAATGTACTAGTATGTGTATAAGTAAATATGTCAATTGGTCGAGCCGAATAACATTTGATTTAAATTTAAACATTAATTAAAAAAAAAATTTACTGGCGAAATATTTTATTCATGTTGTATTTCAATTTGTTCAGAAGAACTATCAAATTGACTGATAATTTTAAGAGCTGTAGGAATGAAAATGTATTTTTTCGTCTTCTTCCAATGGGATTTGAACCTGCGACCGCTCAATTTGAAAAGCAATACCTTGACCCGCGTAGATACTCGATTATCTCAAATTTCAATTTCAAATAAATGTATTTCGCATAACTTTTTATTTGTTATTGACAATAGGTCTAAAGTAGATCTTGTATTTCTCTTAAGAGTTAAAACCTGTTTTCAACTTAGCAGCTTTGACAGAAAAAATTTTATTTTATTAAATTATGCCAAAACCAAGTTCAAATCGTCTAAATCAAGTCACTTATAGTCAAGACCTGGTTTTGACTTGAGAATTAAAATGATAATAATTTCATACAGCTCAAACGTAAACACAGTGGCACCTCCATTCGTAGTGAAACATTGAACTAAATTAATATTATATGATTAATTATATGGTAATTTATTTGAAAATGTTCCATTATGTTATCTAGTTTTATGTTTGTGATATGCAGATAACAACTTCTAAAAATGGAATGTTAAAAATTACTGCGAAATATTTGAAACCCGAGTCCAAGTATAACACCTGTTTTTATCTTAAGACTGTCCTGTCTCAAGGTTTAACTTAAGATGAACAAATCCTAATTAAAGTCGGAATACGTAACAAATCAGTGTTTCCGTAGGACGAAAATTTTTCAATTTTATTCTAAACTCATACTAATTTTATTTTTCTTTTCCTGGTTTCAATCTAATTTTATTTGAGATTCGAGTAATTTTATTTTAATAAAAACAATATTATTCATAATTATTTATTTTATTTCAATTCTAATTGGGCTGTCCATCAGCATTGACATCATATGTATTATTAAAACAAGTATGACTGTAATGGGAGTTATTATAATATTGACCATGTTCATATTTAAAAGAGCAATTTCATTTAGTTCATTATTGGGTTGTAATAAATAATTTGAAACAATTCAATTTTTAATAAATATAATTTTTGGAAAATTAATCCATTATATGAATCGTAACCTTGTTCTCACTATTTCCAAAAGTACTTCTACACTGAGAAAAAAATTTACTTCATACAAAAAATATTCCATTCGATCATTAACATCGAAATTTCAAATAGTCGCAATAAAATATTTCTTCGAAATTATGAATATTTCATTGAAATCATTTTATATAAAATGTCATTTATTTTGATTCTTGTCGTAACCTTGAAAATTTGTTTTCAAACTTGTCGCAACATTGAAACAAAAGACAAAATGTGTTTTTGATAACACTACTATTAGTCTGAATAAAATATTATCTTTAGAATATTCCAAGTTTCTTTTATTGATTGGATACAAAATTCTTTCATTTAACGAAATTTTTTTCTCAGTGTAGATATAAGCAAATCAATTTATGAGGTTGGAATCAGGCTATTCTGTCTATATCTCAATTTTTACCAACTTCAGAAGGATAAAAACAGTATTAGGATCAGAAGGTTAAACTTAGGCTTTATTATTCTAATTTGTATCGACTCAAAAAATTGAATAGAATGATATTAGGAACAAAAAATTTAATCTAGGATAGAAAAGATAGGAATAGTATGAAAAAAAAACTTAGGAGTTATATTTTGACGAGAATTCATTGATTTAAAAATTAATAGAGAGAAGTACTTTTTAAAAATAAATCAGTGAAAATTAATTATTTTACTATACATCTCGACTGTTTCTATTAAATACATGTCATCAAATAAATTAATTAATAAATGATGTTACAAGTTATTGCAATTGTTAAAAAAAAAATTTATTTTTTATGTTTAAATTGTTTTTAACATTAAGTATACTCAATATTTTGAATATTTTTTGTTAAAATAATAACCTGCGAAAACAAAAGAATATGTCCTATCGATTGTATCAAAAGTTAAATAAAGTTCCATCAAACTATGAAAGATAAAAAAAAATGCTTATACTGATATCAAATTATATTTAAAGAACAACATTTACATTCTTTGATCAAGGCCATGCCATAAAAATATTAAAATAGACAAAAATAATATATTTTCTTTTATTAATTTTCATTCGTCTTAAAACTCACAGTCGTACAATTGATCAAAACATCTGGAATAATGTTAAAAACAGAAATATAAACACTGATGTATGGTTGTAATGAAGAAGAGATAATGCAGTAATATATAAAGGGGGAAAAATTTTTAGGCTCCAACAAATTCTTTAGCACTTTTAAAGTATTCAGATGTTGTAAGTAATTGAAAGCAAATAAAAAATAACTTAACATGTATTTAAAATTATCTTACTTTGTTCTCTTAATGAAGATAATAAACCAGGTAATTAAATGTATTAGAAAATAAAAAATCTAACACATTCCGAGTCAAAATTTGCGACCTAATTTCATCCTTTTTTATGTTATATTCAACCTTGTTAAAGATTGAATTTAGGATGTATTAATTCTTAAGTTAAATCATAATCAATATCAATAAATAAGACAATTGTGTGATAAAAATTGTTTAATCTTAACTTATTCTTTTCATAACAAATTTCGGATTGAAACAAATATTTTAAACCACTAGTATTTTAAATAATTTTCTTGTTAAATGTCTAAAGTTGTACCTTTTTTTGAACACTCAAGGTTGAAACTAGGGTAAAAAATATGAAAATGGAATCAAACTAGGGTGGAAAAGATAAATCTAGGTTTTATATCGAAAATTGATTTTCAGATTAACGCTGCACCACAGCATGAAATAATAAATTCAACAAATTATAATCAAAGCATTGGAATAATGTCAAACTTTACTTCTAATGGTGAAGAAATAACTTACTCTGTTAATAATATCAAAAAAGTTGAAAAATCAATCAAAAAAAAGAATAATCATGATGTAAGAATAGTTCCGCATTCATTTAATGTATTAAATAACTAATGTTCTATTTAATATTGAATAATAATATGGGAATTACGATGTTTCAGTCGATGTATGTACAAAAATGCTTAAACGGTACCAATTCGTATGACAACAATATGAAAATATTGAATGAAACTGTCCAAAGTATAGAAACTACATTGGAAAACGTAATTATATAAAACGCAAACTACAATTTACTTGAAACATTTATAAACCAACTTAAAAATGTTTTTTTCAGATTGACTACATATTAAACAGTGAATATTACCCGAAACAAATACAGTCTGATTTACCATCTATACATCAAGTTTTGACTTTCTTACTTCTAAAGAGTAAAATAATACGGACATATCTACGAAAGCAATCGATAAACAACGAGGTAAATGAATCGTTAAGGATATAATTAGTGAATAAGTGATATTTAAACTTATTACCAAAGAAAGTTTAAAAAATGATATGTATCAATTTTTTGTTATGCCGTGGAGAAAATTTAGGATTTCAGTCAATTCTGACACACACAAATTCACTGTCACAATCATAGTTGTAGTACACTGAAGGTTATGTTACTTCATAATAATATATTATCTTAATTACTTCCATTTGTGATTAAATGGTGTACGTACTATCATATCAATACATAATATTACGGTGTGATTTTATTTCGTGTAGTATAGATTTTTATGATAACTTGGAGAAGCCAGAAAAATTTTTTGACCATACTAGTGCGGCAAGTCTATTTTTTCATCATACCCGCGCGGAAAGTTTACTTTTCCATTAGAGAGAAGTTGAACTTTCCACACAAGTATGACGGAAAATCATATTCAGCCCTAGGAAGGACAATGAAACTATCCTAAACCACGCGTTTACCACCCTCGCCTTCGGCTCTTGTAATTTCACACGTGGTGTAAACTAGTTCACTTTTCCTCCCGAGATGTGAAATGTACTATTTATTTATGCTCGTAAAATTGTGAAAATTTTTTTTTCTCTTCTTGCACTTGCACATTACGGCACAATTTCGATCAATTCGATAAAGTAAAGTAGCGAAGCTAACCGGACTTGAAAAAAAGGGCATCCTATAATTTTTGAGTAAATTTTGCACATACTGGACACATTTCAGCACATTCTTTTTATTAGAGATTTAAAAATGATGGGGTTATCGTTATTGACATATTTTTGACTTACTCACAATATTTTCATTTTTATCGTTCAAAATGAATCGAGAAAATTCTCGGGAGTAAAGTAAAACATTACAACCACAGTGTAACATTTTTTACTTCATTCTGGGGTATACCAATTAATGTTAAATAATAGACCAAATCTAGACTGATCTAAGATTTAGTTCATCATAGCAAACATTAACTAAAAAGCTATTTAATTCCAAGTAGACTTTCTCTATCTAAGTTGATTCTTTTTAAAAATGAATCACCAAAAATTACAGTTTATATTTACTAATATATACAATTATAAAAACGGTCAATGTTTTAATTAAAAATTTTACTAAAATCTGTAAAAGGAATCAATGTACTAGTAGTGTCCCTTGGTGCTGATAGAGATGCTTCTTTAGCAATTTGATCTGCTACCTCGTTTCCTTCAATACCTGTAAGAGAGGGAATCGAATAGAATCCCATACTATTACTACTGTGCTGTTTCTTAAATTGTGCATATTTTGCTTTGCTGCTAAGGATGTCAGGGTTTGTCTTAATATCTATTTTATTATTTGCTAAGCTGGTTAACATGCTAAGACAGAGATGGGCAAACGTGGCTCTCCAGGTATAATTTTCAGAGCTATCACCCCTGCGCTAAGAGATTCCGAGAAAATCGTAAAGTGGTTATCTGGGTGGTTAGTGCAAATTCTAATGCGAGGTTGACTGCCACAGCTTCGGCTGTGAAAATCGAAGCTTCTTAAATATGCTCTTAGAAATAGCTAACTCAAGATCTGGACATGTAGAAATGTTTTTCATTAGGGTTATTATTATTACTCTATACAGTGACCATTCACTGATTCATTATTGAAGAGTACGAATAACGCTATTTTTACAGTCTATAACATCAGATTTACTAAGACAAGATCCACCAATATTTTCATCTTTACAAGACCTAATGAGGCAAGTCATGCATACGGTAAGGAATTCAGAAACGTAGATTTATTTGATTGTTAGCTTGTTGTACATAATGGAAATTTGTTGTCCAACAGATAAATGTTAAGCAAAATTCACATGAAAATATTGAAGAGACTTTTAAGTCATCGATTGATCTACAAATCAAACAATACATCAGAAAGGTAAGAATACTAATGTATCATAGTAGGAACCAAGATTGACCCATTCTTGACTTGACATTCCTAATAGCCAGTCCTAATGTAAGAATTATCGTCAGACTTACGTATGTTTGCTTCCGTTCTATATTACTTTGTTGTTTACTGTCTGACGTTAAATTTCCTGACGAAAATCTTATGCCTGTCTGCTTTAAAAAAGCGGCAAATACATACGTAAATGTCAAACTTAGGCCACCATGCGTAAGTCGGACGTTGATTTGGCTATTAGGAATTAAACCAACTAAAATTGGCTTAATACTAAATTAACTTTGCTTCTTACTAAGATCCTAGTAGAAATTCACTCGATTCCCCCTTGATTCTATAAAAGTACTGTCAAAAATTTCTTGTTTATAATGAGTATGCACTGCAAATCTCAGGATTTCACAAATGTGTTAAAATAACACGCGTAACGTGTGTTCAATGTAAAACGCCCGTTAACAAACTATGCATGATTTGTAGAACTCTTTACACGTTTCGTAGTGTGTGAAAAATCTATAGTTTGTTTACGGCATTTTACATTGAAGAGGCTTAGCGTGTTAAAAGTGTCTACATCTTGGATTTGCAGTGTGTATCACTTAAATCTGATTGATACTAAAAAAAATCATCAAACAAAATGAGTAATTAGAACGTCTACTAATAAAACACTTTGAGTGTTTACTTTCATTAAACGTCGCCAACCGGTTAAAATTCGTCTACACTGGTTTAATCACTTTAAGTGATTAGAAACTAAACACTTGGATTTGCAGTGTTCTTATGATTTTAAATTTCTGCTATGAGCAAAGTTATACATTTCTGAACATAAATATATTCTAAGTAGTCTTAAAATTATAAATTTAAATTTTTTGGCTCATCTTTTATATAATTTTATTTTTCATTATATTTCATTAAGATCGATTTTTGAAAAATTTTCTTTCTTTCCGTTTATTTTTTTCAAGAATCTATCTTACAACGTTGATTCAGATCGATTTTCAATCACTGAGAGAACGGAATTGTTAATTTTACTTCAATAAATAGTAGCTTATTGCTTCGAGTACAAAAATGGCAATAAACAATTGTTTAATTGGTGTATATTACAATATTTTTTCGTAAAAATTTTCTTATTATTATTATTGTCATCTTGCGATTCGTCAAATGTATCTGGCCAGGGATCCCAGGGCTCCGACCCACCTGAGGCCTGACCAGACGGGATTATCTAGCAGATACCCGACTCCCTCAGGTTTGAGGGTGAGCCGGGGCTGCAGCCGTTCAGTCATTATTTACAGTCGTCTCAGGATTCGGAGAGAACCAAGGATGAGCGCTTTCTGCATACGAGCCGCGAGAATCTCAGCCTGACTACGGCAGACTGGTATTGTTCGAAGCTCTGTCAAAAAGCGGTCCCTCATCCCTCCGAAGGCGCCAATCACCAGGACTATCACGTGCGCTGTGTATTCGTGATAGACATTTCTCATGACCTCCATGAGCTCTCTGTAGCGTTCCTTGTTTGTCTCGGCCGGGGCTGAGAACTCAATGTAATATACGTGCTTGGTGGTATGGTCGAAAAGAGTAATATCCGGCTTATTGTGTTCAATGCGTTGAGGCGTAGAGAGCGGGTAATTCCAAAGAATTTTTGCCCTCCCGTTCTCAACGACTGACTCAATTTCACCGGGCACATAGGGCAGCACTGGTGTTTCGTCTATTCCGTAAGAGTGCCGAAGGTGGTAATACAGCACTCTTAGGGTGGCGTTATGCCGGTGAATCTAGGCTGAGCGCGCTACTATCGGACAAGCCGATAATACATGAAATAGCGTCTCATCTACATCACCGTGGCAGACTCGACATTTTATGTCCTCGAGTTGCTCGTGCATAACATCATGCCGATAGGCGAGGGTGGAAAATACACCATCTTGGCAGGCCGTAATGAATCCTTCGGTCTCAGAAAACAAGCCAGCTGACTTAAGGTATTGGAAAGTCAGCTGGTGTGACAAGTCCTGTGTTTCGAGATGACGGTAAAACACACCATATAAGGACTTTGCCACATGTTCGTCAAGCAGTTTTAACTGCTCGGTCGTTTTTATATCAACCTTTCGCTGCCCTCTGGTCAATTGCAAAAGCCCTAGACCGTCTGGGCTGCTAGGGTCGAAAACTGAGCCGAGGTTTCGCGCTGCCTGATATGCTGCTCTATATAGGAACACATTCCTTCCCAATAGTTCAAAGCTGTTCACGAACTTGAGAAGAGGATCAGAGCTCTCATAGACGTCATAAGCCAGGCCTATCACTAACCTGTCATGTAGACACTCCAAACTTAGAAGTCCACGCCCTCCCAGATCACGGGGAAAGTATAGGCGTTGAACAGAAGATCGCGGGTGATGACTTCGAAATAATGTCATCACTTTCCTCGTGATAATATCCAGCTCTTTAAGCTCTTTTCGGAGCCATTTAAGAACTCCAAATGAGTATAGCAAGACTGGGACAGCGAGCATATTCGTGACTTTGATTTTGTTAGGGCCCGATAATTCAGAGCCCCATATTCTCTTAAGTCGCCACTTGTACTCACTGCGGAGAGTATCTTTGATGACAGACACGTCCTGCAAAGGAGATTGTGCCTGTCCAAGATATCGGTATGACTCTCCAGCATCCAGATGTCTATAAGCTCGACATTATCACTCCAGTTCGGCGATCTTCCTTTTACTAAGTGGGCAACTGCGCACTTGTCCAACTCAAACTCCATGCCGATTGCACTGGTATACTCGGAAACAACCTCTAGGGCTGTTCGGAGTCTCTCAGGACTTGCCGCGTACACTTTCAAGTCATCCATATAGAATAGATGTGTGACTTTGTGTACACGGTTGGAGACTCGTCCGGCTTTATATCCAGGCGTTCGGCGTAGAGTGACAGATAATGGCAGCAGTGAGATGCAAAATAGAAGAGGACTCAGGGTATCTCCCTGGTATACGCCTCTCCTAAATGGCACTGCTCTGGTAGACACTCTTGTTTCACCAGATGTTACGGTGAAACGTGTCCTCCAGAGCGGCATCAGATGTTCGATGCATCTCACTATTTGTGGGGGTACTGAAAGGCATTCGAGCAAGTAGAGGAGAAGCTCGTGTGATGTTGTATCAAATGCCTTTCTGTAATCCACCCAGGCCATTGACAAGTTGCGCTTGTAGTAGTATGCGTCCATTGTGACGCATCGGTCTACTAGCAAGTTCTCCTTGCAACCTGTCAAGCCACGCTTGCTGCCACGTTGTTCGTTTATCTGTCTCCATACAGGTTCTATTGCAGTCAAAATCCTCTCGTTCAAAATCTTTGTAAACAATTTGTAGAGAGTATTTAGACATGCAATAGGCCTGTAGTTTTTGGGGTTGGACAGATCACCACTTTTGGGGATCAGCACAGTACGCCCTTCAACGAGCCATCCAGGAATGGGTGTATCTCCTCCTAGATATTCTGAGAAGATACGAGCCAGATGCTGGTGGGATGAGGTCAATTTCTTCCACCAGAAGGTGGGGATTGCATCTGGCCCAGGGGCAGCCCAGTTCTTTGTGCCCCTTAGAGCATTCCTGATTTCATCCATGCTGACTCGTTGAAACTCTTCAGGAATTCGTGATAGATGTTCGTCACAGAATTCTCTGAAAAGTTGAAGGGCTGGAGTGTCCACATCTAGCGCACTAGCGCGACCATATATTTCGGTCCAGTAGGTTTCAACTCTTTCTGCACTCGGGGGCTCATAAGTGACAGGGGCTTGCGGCTTAAGAAAGCGCGAAGGGTCAGATTGGAACAATCTGTTGTCCCTTCGTCGCTTGTACCGCTTTGCTAATGACTTTTAACGGCCATTAGCGATCTTATTTTGCCTGTGTACCTTTCCTTTAGGATCAGTAACACGGCCGTATTCACAGTGTGATGTTCACGTCTAATACTCGCCACGATACGCCGAATTCTTGACGTATAAGGCCTGTGAGTATTTAAGTGATCCATCACACTTTGTATACGAGATGCACCCCTGTCGAGCCTTTTTGATCTTAATTGCAATCTGTACGATGCGTCTTTTCAGGCTTAACTCAGGATTGACAGGTGTTCGTCTGTCCCTGAGTAAACCCTCGAGCCACATCATAGACTGCATTGTTCAGTGCAAAAAGGTCTACACTGTCTGGTACCCGATGGTCGAGATTTTGGTTAGCGCTAGCTAGATGTTCTGCAAAGAGCGTAATTATCCGGAGAAAGTTACCCTCTCTGCTAGTGAAATCCTGTTGATTGACGCCCTCAGGGGGAGGAGATGAGGGTTCTGCAATGAGAGAAGGGCGGAACGGGAGTATGCTCCACCTCGGTGCGGCTGTCTCGGGTGTCAGTGAGACTTCGTCCTCAGTCTCTGAAGCGTCTGATATTGAAGAGTCAGAGTCTGACTCTTCTTCTATCCACTGTCGAGACTGAGTATACCGCACCTGCGATGCAAGCGCCGCCTGCGTTAGATGTTATAACTCTGAGTGCATTTCGCACCACAGAGTATGCAGACGCCTGGCATAGCCTGAGGTCTGTGGCTCGCATCTTTCCCAACACTGCATCAAATCCCGTCTCAGCTCCTCTGTCCACCTGAGACGCTGTAGGGGTGGTCCGTAGTCTATATCCGGATTGAAACGTATCATAAGGCCCCTCCTAACTGTTCCATGGCCCTCATCCGAAGAGGGCCGGTTGTGGGGGGCCGTTGCAGGTACATTTCTGGTAACCTGTTAAAATCCTTTGCTGAGGTGGTTAGCCCACTGCAAAGGTGGTGATGTTCAACGAAATCGAGATGGATAGTTTCGTTCCTCACGCCCAGAAGGCCGACACCTATGAGGAGGAAAACCTGGCTGTACGGTCTTATTCCATTACCGTAGCGAGAAGAGCACCCCTCGGCCGTAAGAAGTACGGCCAGACATCATTATTATTATTATTATTATTATTATTATTATTATTATTATTATTATTATTATTATTATTATTATTACTATTATTATTATTATTATTATGAATTAAAATTGTGAACTATACAAGGATAAATATAAAATACCATAATTGGAGTGAGTAATAAAATTTTTACAAGCAAAAATTGTAATGGATACTAATGAAACAATTGCTTATTACCATTGTTTGATCCTAAACGACAGACTACTATTCATCGGAGTAAAATTTACATGTAGAAAGCCCCCTCGACAGTGCCTCGACAAAATTTCTACTAAGGCAATACATAAAAATTTATAAATTACGTAAGATAATTTATACTGATGTTTTTTTGTTATTTAGATCAAAGAATTGAAAATACCTAATGATCCTGAAACAGTTGAAATAATGGTTCGCCAAATTGATCATTTGGCTGATGACGTAATAAAATTAATCAACTTTTATATCCTTCATTACTATTTTCTGTTTATGCACCGAGAACAAAATCAAGTAAAAAGCACGCTGTCGTGCAGAGTAATCAGTATGTCCTGCACAGGAGAAGTAAAATATAAAATCTCTATCCTGCTGGGTAGGTTTTTTTATCCAGGAGGATAAATTTTACTCTTCTTGTGTAGCATACCACAATTATCCTGCATGGTGAAGTAATTTTTTACTCGATTTTCTAGTTCGTAAAGAGGAGCACAAACAAAAGAGGAATAAGTAAAGATTTCCACGCAATCCAGGTACTGGGTAAAATTTTACCCTGCGAAAAAGTAAATTTCTACCTATAAGAAAATAATTTTTATAAAGTAGAATGAAGAATTGGCTTTTTTGTTGAGCAAATTTTAGTGTCGCAGAGGGTAAAATTTTACTCGGTAATTGCAGGATAATTTTTACTTTATCCCTATTTTCATACATGCTAAATAAAAACTTTTTTGATTGCTAGATTTTATATTTCTTGGGTATGAACATAAGTGATGACCATAAGCTTAAGACAATCCAGTGCTTAACAGAAGATGCAATAATGAATGTAATATATTGTTGTTTCAAATTATCTTCTTAAATGTTTTGTCATGTATACTTTTTATAACAAATTTTTTCAATTATTACAGATACTGGTGGAAATAATTATACAAAAATACTACGTGAAGATCAATACTTTGAATAAAGTATAATGCTAATAATAACTCGAGTGAAAGTTTCCATAAAGCATGCCTAAAAACAAGTAAATTTCTAATGATAAATTCACAGCCTGATTAGGGTATAATATGGGCCTTAGAGTAATTTTTATTCAAGATTATATTAAGGAGTATTTACATCAAAAATTGATAAATCGTAATACTTATATCAGGTAATAAAATGTAAAATGACTAGTTAAATAATTAACAATTTGTGAATAAAATTGAGTGAAAATAAAAATGATATTAGTGTGTGGTATCAGTGCTCAATGAACAACCAATGTAGTTTTTTTTTAAAGAAAAATGGAAAAAGTTTATAAAAAAGAAGGAAATACAGAGTTTTGGTACAAATGTTGATGCTGCCAAGGTAGCATTTTCGAATGACTCTTCCCTTAAGTCCAGTAAAGTTAGACCTGAAATGGCAATTTTTCAACCTCGGTCAAACTTGACTAGAATATTTCTAGGCATGCTAGATTTAAGTAGGGATAGTTTTTAGAGGGTTGCGAACCCAGCTTCAAGGTGAAAAAAGAGTAAAATTGCTCCAAAAGCCTTTTTTCAACGTTTTTAGCGAAAACTATAATAGATATTGGAAAATGTTTTAGACAAAAGTCGTAGATTTTTATATTATCTACAACTTTTGTCTAAAACATTTTTTTGCATATATTATAGTTGTCGCGAAAATTGGCTTCAAAGTTGCAAATTCTTTAAAATACAATTTTACCCCTTTTCCACCTTGAGGCTGGATTCGCAACCCCCTAAAAACTATCCCTACTTAAATCTAGCATGCCTAGGAATATTCCAGCCAAGTTTGACCGAGGTTGGAAATTACCATTTCAGGTCTTACTTGACTGGACTACTTGTCTATGTCGAAGGAGGAAAACTCTCTTTTTCCCTACTCTTCAAGATCTTCCCTTTACCCGACGGGTTTGGAATTTTCTTTTTTTGACTCTCTCCTTCGACATCTGTTTTGGATTCCAGGTTTTTACATCCGTAAGAATTTAAAAAGCCAGTCGTTTTGGAAAAACCAGCTTATCCTAAAAAATTGAGTCTACACTAATATTAGTTTGCATTTCCGATACTACATCAATAATTATTAATTGATCAACCTAAAAAAACGGTTATTGTATTGAAAACCAAAACAATCGTAATAGTTGATAATTACTTATTACTTTGTCCTTATAGTTAGGAAAAAAGTTATCTCATTCCACTCAGAATATGAAGAAAATGGTGTCAATGAACCTTAAAATGCACAAAAAAGATCAGTGATTTACTAAAGTATATGATTAGAATTTGATTAACTATTTTTTCTTCTTATTGGGGAAAAAATTTTCCCAATGACCCTTCACATGATTTTTTATTTGAAAAATTTCTCAACCGCCAAAAATGTCTGTCTATAAAGAAGTGATACAATAGATCATCAGTAAAAAATTGAATCTACGTAAGTCGAGTCGTATGGGCAGATTTTCAAGTGTATTTGACAAGCAAGTGATGCTTCTGATTCGCCTAGATACTTAGTTAAATAATAAATGAAAAAATATTAAATTTTTTCTCTACTTTTTTCATTAATAAAATGTTTTATTTTCACTCGATATAAATTGTAACATAAATAGTCTTTTAATCCATATTGAAAGTAGCAAACTTGTATTGATTTATAAAAATAAATTTGAAAAAAAAAATATCTAGATATTTATGATGACTCTATCATTGGTTGTAGCGTGAATTTTCTAAGAGGATGCAGTATCACGTATTGGAAAATTTAACGATATTCTCTTCTTACTATAAACTTCAAAACCTCCTTCCCTTTCTACATCTATTCGTTGTACCTTCAACCGGATAACTGGAAAGGAAATTGTACATAAAACTAAATCCCTATCACACACTGGGGTGGCTATGTATGTGACACTTGAAGACGAAAGAGTTGTCTAACTTTTCGACTTTCCTAACACTTTACTGCTACTTATTTTCTACTTTACTCAACCACCTCTATATTGGAATCCATGATAGAAATACGATTAATTCTCACCTAATATCGAAGAATATTTCCATATTATAATGCTACACTACTGTCACTGCATCTGACATATATGTTAAAGATTTATGAGTTTAAAAAACGAATTATCTTTCATGTCTCGTTCTATATAATGTCAGGTCATTCACATCAGTAACCGTTAAATTCTGCACGAGACTTGAAGTCGTTAATAATAATGTCTGACATGCAATTATCGATCTCATCATAACAGATTCTTCAATGTTTTCTTATTCTATTGGTTAAACTTACATTTTTTCGTGTTGAAAATGTGAAAAATTAGATTGAATTTTATGACATTGTTTGTAATGAGGTGAGTTAACGTTCCTGGATTTTTGACGTCAGTTTAGAATATTAAAGCAGGTGTAAAGTAATTTTTTTTTTTTTAAAGAATTATTTTTTAATAATACACTGATAGAAGAATATATTTGGTGGGACTAAATGAATTCATTAAAATTAGTTTTCAGCATTTATTTAATACAAAACAATATTTATTCTCTGTAATAACTGTTTTATTTCATTTTTTTCCAATCAATTGTTTTAATTTATATTTATTCAATCAATAATTCGATTAAAGTATGAAAATTTTCATAATCAAAAATGTACGTAAGAATTTTAAGTATAATAGGTGCTATTAGTCCTAAGAGTTAGTAAAAAAAAAAAAAGTAGCCATTAATTGGAGGATATTAAAATCATAGAGTTTAGGTCCTCAACATTGAACAGCTCAATAATTTGCAGTGAAACGCGAACCATCCAATTGAATGCGACGAGAATGCAAGAGATTCGATTCTACCGCGTGCCGTTTGCTCACCTCCCCAACCCTTCACGACACTACTCTATGCTACTGTAGAGCTGAATCGCGAATGCTGTAACGGAAATTTCCAATTACTGGGGGATACAGGATGAGCTCAATGCATTGACATTATTGGTTTACTTCCTTTAATTTTGTCGGCAGCTGCCATTCCTAAATCAATCCATTGACATCAGGGTGTGAGAAAAATACATTATAGATTATATCCAATTTATTGTCTATCATATTTTCACACTTACAATGCAATGTTTAACATTCTATCGTAAATGTGATGAAAATTTCATTCTTTTATATAGTTTGATACTTGAACAAATTTCTCACAACGAATGGTCTGATTATTAATTTTTTATATTGCTTTAAATCTTTTATTTTATTCCAATACACTGAAAGTATCTAAAAATAATATCAGTTAACTCTTAACTGGGCGCGTGGGGTGTTTCATCACTCCAGTTTAATTAATGCTATAGTTTAAACAAAAAGGAATAAAAAAAATTTTTTTTTCATAGTAAATTTCTTTAACCATTCCTTTCACAATTCCAATCTTAAAAAATGACAATAGTTTACAATTTTTTTTTGATTTATTTATGTTTACAATCTGTCATAAAACAACAATGAGTAATTGTGATGATGATGAGTTTGATTTGTTAGAAGGATTTTCCAGAGATCGTCACTTCGTGGCTCAATATTTTAAAATTGAATTAATTATAAATATTTTAAAGAAAAGTTGGCTGAAGACTTTTTTAAGTTTATAAATAATGAAGATTCATAAGTAGTAATTGTGATTAAAATTACATTTACCATTGATATTACCGAAGAAAAGAGGTCAATAAATGATAATTGTCAATTAACATTTAAAAATTTCTATTTTTTAGTTAAATATTAGATTTAAATAGAGGAATATGTGCACATAAATAGGCGCGTGGGGTATTTCATCACCCCAGGCAGTTTTTAAATATTAATAACTTGAGTAATAATGATTGAAAACGCGTGGAATTAAATTAGATCGCTTTGAAAACGGTTAGCTTGAAGGTACTGAAGACGGCAGCACGTAAAACAATTTTTTTGTCCATGTAATCTCCAAAATATGCCGCGTGGGGTGTTTCATCACCCCACGTGCCCGGTGAAGGGTCAATTAATCAACAATCTTATAGTGCACAACAAGTGACTACAAGGTTAATCAAATGGATGAGGTTATATTCAGACACTTTCAATGCCTTAAGATAAAATGATTGAAACCACCAATTCAAACGGGTCCTTGGGTTAACGCACCAGTGAATGAACGATTAAGAATATCGACAGTTTCATTGATCGCTCGGAATTAAATTATTATCCGGCGTATCAGTAAAACAAGAGTGCCTTATGAGGTCATATACATGGAATATAACAAATTTCATTCAAATGATCTATCTTTGAAACACTACAAATAAATAATAAAATTTTGAAAGTAAATAAAATACACCAGTGAGTTGACACAATGCTTAGTATATCTCCATTATTTTTGCAAAAAGGTGCCTATTTATATTGGTGTTCGGACCATGGTGAGACTCGACAGGTCACAAAAAGATGAACCTTTGGGAAAATCTTGGGACTGTTAAGCGTTTTAGAAAAACTCTTCCTGTAATAAAGTAATTTACGTAAAAGGTTTTTAAAATAAAATTTTCGGAAATCATAAACTTAATGCAGTAACGAACATTTTAAGGGTGTAGTTTTTATTATAAAAGAGAAAGTTTAACTAATATAAAAAATTTCATTACTAGATTCGGGTATACGACAACATATTAGCAATACATACACGGAGAAAAAATTCCAATAAAAATTACCGTGCTCAGCACAACAATCCACGCGCAAATGTCAATTCCCTAAAAAATTAAGACAACCTTCAAAGAAAAATTAGTAATCCTTTTAAAATTTTTATTATAGATTCAATATTTATTAAGAAGAGTAAAAGTAAAAATTCTTATGCAGCACGGTAATATTCGATAAATATTAATTTTTATTCAAACTTTAAACAAAAATTAGTAAGTGACTAGAAAAAAATGAGAATCTGTATATAATTTATTATGATCCGTGTGGTAGGAAAAATTCGGGTGCTCTCCTATAATTTTTTCTATTCTCGAGAGTTTCCGTGCTGGGTCGGGAATCTTCGAATTATCGGTCCAACACAATCTTTCTTTGTATTGTAAGACCGTTCACACAATCAAAAACATAAGCCGTAAAACGTACAATTTAAGACGTACGCGTGCATACTAACATCATAATAAGTTAAAAATTGGTTTGTACGCATGCGTACATCTTACGGCTTTTGTTTTTGATTGTGTGAACACCCTCAGTGCTATAGTTACTTTTTCCATATTGTAAACAAAGATGACATTCATATTTTTCGTTACGATTCAATATTGGCGGCAACACGTTATATCTTAACAATTTATGATAAGCTTAAACGGATTGACGCGGTGGACTCATGGGTAAGCGTCAGCTTGACACACGATGGGTCGCGGGTTCGAGTCCCGGCCGAGACAAAAGTCATTTATATGATTTTTCTCGGGCCACCGTGAGCGGGAGAGGAAGATCTCTTCGGAGAGCCGGGTGGTTGTATCGACGACACAGGTTTTCTGCGTAAGATCCCGATCGTAGGGATAGCAGTATTGTAAAACGTGTGCCGTATTTCATTCCAACGAATTAATTAGTTAAGAAAGTTAATTATCAATGAACCTAATTTATTTATTTATTTGTTTATATAACCAAAAAAATTATCACTAAACTTAAATAAAATTGTTTGTCGGTTACGTAGTTATCACAGCTAACGTTACTAAATTTTCAGGTGCTGTGGAACACTAAATTTTCTGGTGCTGCCAAAGTAATTTTCAAAAAACTGAATGATACATTTTCTTATGTAACTTATAATTTTTGTATGTTGATCATTACTTTTTACTTTTCAGTAAGTTTGAACTCACATTCTTGAGCAGCACGGTAATTTTTGTATGGATTTTTAAATAAAAATTAACGGAATTTTTTCTCCGTGTAGATACATTGACCATGTCATCTACTCACTGGTGACTGTTCATCCACTGGTGTATTAACCGTAAATGATTTTTTAATAGTTTATAATTCATTTAAGTTCATATATAACATTCACTCATCATTTTTATTATAAAAAAATTGAGAAAATGCTTATAAGCTTCTTAAAATTACTTTACAGTTTGTTTTATCTAAGTAGTTGAAAATGCATGGGATTTTATTGTATATTGATTTTGTTTTGTTCATTCTTTCTTGTATCTTCCTCATTTTTTTCATTTTGCTGTTCTTCATCCTGTTCTTGATATTCCTCCTCATTCGCTATATAAATAATCATCATTATTATATAACCAAAAATGAAAGATTCATTAAATACGTTTATTCATATCATTTTAATTTTCTTATGAATTTATATATAATATAAAATCTAATCAGAGTGTCATTTGGGGACATTTCTTAAATACAAGGTATTATTCGAGGACATTTGTATAGTTTGGGGACAGTCCCCAAAAAAAATCATGTATCCAACGTATTATTTGAGCCACTGGTCTATATAGAAGGTATTATTTGAGGACACGACGTTGCCACGTTGTGATGAATTTTTTTTGTTTTTTGAAAAAAAAAAGGTGAAAATGAGGGCAAAGGTACACTGTAATTGCATACGCTGTACTTGCCGAAGGCCGCACGGAAATTTTGGAAATCGAGAGGGGGATACCAGTCCCCTGTCCCCAAATAATACATTAGATGGATTTATATATATATATATATATATATATATATATATAAATACACCTAAATTGAAACTGATCATTCAATAAATTAAAACCATTGAAATTGTTATAAAAAATGTGTAATTTTTTTTAAGTCATATACAACTATATTTTATTAATATTAACCACTTTTTGATTAATATTAATCATTCAAAAAGTAGACTAAAATTATCTTACAGTTTGTTATTAAAATAAAAACGGTTGAACCAAAATTCGTTTAAATATATTTCAGATCTTTTTCATTGTGTTATCTTAAAAATGAAATTCATCTTCCATCATACGTACATTTATTTTCAAACCTCCTATGCTTTCAAATGTCTCCAAACGTAAAAATATTATTCGAAAAATCGACTTCCTCATAATGGAGAATTAAAAAGAAATCGTTTCATATTTCTAGATAAATGACATGTCTTTTAAAAAATAATTGCTCATATCTCGAAAACGATTAGGGATAGAGTAAGAACAACAAAATTTAATGGGTGTTATGTGAATTATTTGATTCTGCTATTTACATTCCTTATCACGGACCTTTCTAAACTTCTATCTGTTTTAATTATTTGCAATTCAATAATTGACGATTAATGTCGGCAGGATTTATATGAAAAATATATCAGAACACTTCATAGACTATGTGGTAAAAACTGAACGGAAACGATAATTTTACATGTTATTAATTAATGTTCTGTGCATTAATAAATTTGTTATTCTTGGTTCAGATTATTGGTATCATACTGACTTATATGATAATACTCGTATTATGATTAGTCAGAGATAAAATAGCTTTTTGAATGAGGAATAAATTAAAAGAAAAAAAAGTAGTATCATAATTAAATTTATCACTGACTCAAAATAGTAGAAAAATTTCTCTATCATCAATCACATCTAATTTGTTTAAATCATAATTTTATATTAAATAATTTAAACTTAAATTTAAAAAAGTAAAATTCTAGTAAATTTTTGGTAATATCACTAGTTCGTGATGTTAAATATTAGTGAATAAAATTGAATATTCCACGGTTTATAAACTTTATAAAAGTTATTTTTAAAAGTTTATAAAATATGAGCTCGTTGGTATTTTTACATTTAATAAATTATCTACATTGTATAAATTTTTTCGTTCATTTCCAATTTTTTGTTGACTGTTTTCTCTACCAATTTTCATCATTTTAATCATAAATAAAATTATAATCTATTATGTATTAGAAGTAGTGTAATAGAGCATGCTGCAGTGACTATGAATATGACAAATGACTGTTAGGTATTATTTTTTTTTGAATAATTAATCATAATTTTTATCGCTGAATAATTTGTGAATTATTTAATATTTTTTCTAGCAAACTTACTTGAACTTCCTGCGAAAAAATAAAATAAATCTACATTGATCTATTTTTTGGCACAATTAGATCTGCTTTGTTCTGTGTACATCTGTTTTGATCACTTTAGATCTTCTGTGATCTCTGTAGATGTGTTCAATTTCTTTTATCATTGAGATCAATGGAGATCTCCATAGACATGAAGTACACTGCGAATCCCAAGATTTTACAAACGTGCTAAAATAACAAGCATAAAGTGTGTTCAATGTCAAATGTCCATAAACAAACTATATATAATTTGTAGACACTTTTAACACATTTCATAGTGTGTGAAAAATCTATAGTTTGTTTACAACACTTAACATTGAAGAGGCTTACGTGTTAAAAGTGTCTACGAGAATAACACACTTGGATTTGCAGAGTAATTTGTGTAGATATACAGTGATCTTACTTGATACACATAGATTTACATGAATCAAAAGAATCTTTAGTTTTTTAGATATGAGTAGATCGAATTAAATCTAAAAAATGAGGACAATGTAGATCTGGGTAGATCTATTGCAAATTTAATAGAGTTTGCCATGATGCATGTTTTTTTTTTAATCTTAAAAAGTAATGACAATTAATCAATGCCAAGTTGGTTGACATATTTGACATGAATGTAGCTTCCGATTAAAAAAAAAAACTTAAAAAAGTTCATTTGTTGATGAGCTACGAACAATTGTTTAAAAAACAGTGGTACTTTTGACATAAACAATTAAATATTTCAAAAACCATTAGTCGTAGAGAGCTGAGACTGGTCTCATTGTTTTTCTCGTGAAAATCTCAAAAAATTATACACATCATGTCTTGATCTCCGATGCGTTTTTTTCAAGATGTTTAATACAAAAAAAGCTTTTTTTTTATAAACAAAAAAACACATTTTGTCATGTGTTCATAAATTCATGCTGATGTTTGCCGTCACTAAAAACAACCTAATGAACAAAATCGGTTAATATTCAACGGACTTTCATTTTTAGAAGCATATTGACTGGACTACTTCTATTTTTTCCCGAGTTACCATTCTGAAACATGTCATAAACAAAATAAAAAAGATCATTTAAAGTCTCTTACCTGACTCGTTTTTTAATCTAATGGAATTTGTTACACAATTTTCACGTAAAAAGTCTTGATTTATCAGTAGTTAAAGATCCTCCGGGATCGATCGTACGCTAGAAGATGGTCCCAAAACGTTTTCTCGGTCTCTTGGTGTCCTGTTAGTTCATCTTACTTCACGGCTGACATGGCTAATTCTACGTAGTATGCACTTGGGAGCGAATGTCGCATTTCCAACGTCGTTTTCACGTCAGACTCTCGAGTTCTATAACGTGTAAAGCCATTGACTGAAAAATATTTCTTGAACCTATCTAGAAGGTTGGATGGGAAAAAATTGTGAGTACAAATGACAGATGAAGAGTAATGATTATTGGAAGTGTTAGACATCAAGACATAAACGACAAAATCGATTTATGGAATCGAAAGCCAAAAGTATAAAAAAAAAGCCTGTCAACAAAAGATCACTTGAAAAAGACAACCTTTTTACCAGCTGATTCTATCCAGTCACGTCAATTTCCATGAGAAAAGAATCTCCGTCAGGATAATTCAGTTGGTCCCTCGGGAAAAGCGTCAAGAAGTACCTACAACACTTTTGGTTTTAATCGGTCGTTATCGACAAGCTTTCCTTGTCAACTATGTCAGTCTTTTCAAAACACTTAAGCTGTCGACAAGTACGTATCGGTTATTTCTATTTTGGTATCATCCTTTTTGTGGTTAAAAACACATTTGTGAAGAAAAGGATCATCTTTGTTGAATAAATTTACCTAAGTAATTGGAAAATATTGTTTACTTTTAGTTTCAACAAATTTTCATTCTACATAAATACTTCTTACTGTTATAGAAATATATAATGAGTATTTTAATTTACAAAAATTGCGATAAATTTCCGACAGAATAGATTGTGGATTCAAGGTTCATTTAATCTGACAATATTGGCACAAGTCAAAAGAGGAAGTCAAAGTAAATAACGACGGATATACGTGACCTGTATGGACACAAATCAAAACCATTCTCTTTGTTTTCCTACCCACTTGGACTACTTCCTTTTAACCACTCCTTTTTAGTTAAGTCACGGTAAGAACGACAAAAAGATCGATACTTCATTGTCTTACAACTTGAAGAAAAAAACAGAAATTGTCACAAAAAGATGCTGACAGAGTTATAATAAATGAAATGAAGTTTTATTTACGTGGTTATAAAACAAAGAAAGGATGTAAAGAATTCGTAAGACCTACAAAATAAGTCGTTGAGTGGATCATGAAATTCTATGGTTGATCATAAAACTTTGGCAGTAGATGAAAGATCATAGATATATATATTTTTTACAGTAAAGGTATACTAACTTGTTGTATCAAAATGCATTTGTTTCTTTTCTTTTTTCATCTTTTAGCTTTTTTATTTATTTCTTGGACCATGATTTGTACGAGATTTTTATGAAGAATTCTTTAAACTCTTTGATGATAAAAAACTTGAAGAGTTAAAATAAAAAATTGATTTTTTTTTAGATAGTTCTGAGCACACTTTGTCTGTGCTAGCACGACGAACTTCCCAGTAGTAATTGTTTATAACAAATTTAAATAATCATATCAATGATTGTTAAAAACATCCAAATCTATGTGATATACACATTACTTAATCAATAAATACAATTTTTAATTGTATATAACAAATTCGTATTGTTATAAACAATGTGTAAATGTTGAAAGTCATATTTGGTTGTGAACAATAATGTCTAGTCAGTATCGACTCAATTTTCAAATGAAATTGTTATTTTTTGACTTAACAGTATTATAAGTAGCTAATCTTTTCATTTTTTTATTATTAGTTTTTTTGTTATACAAAAAACGCCTCAACCGAATTTGTTCAAATTTTACTCAGATCTTCTTTATGATAATATTTTTTGAATAAATTTAGATTGAAGTCGATATCTCGTTCCGTTCTCGAGATATCGAAAACGACAAAAATGCTGACATCCGTACAGACATATGTACGTACGTACACACACACATCATTCTAAAAATTGGTCAGTATGCTTGCAAATACCATGAAACGTGAAGATATGATGAAAATTCAAATTTCACCAATCGACCCAATTTCAATAACTTCCTAATGGGAAGTTAACTAGTACCTTAAATACATAATGTTGGTAAATTAGGCTAAGGATATTTATTATTATGAATAAACAAACTAATTGAAATTATATTTCAACTTCCTTTATTGAGTTAAATCAAGATTCAAAAAGTATGTCCTAACAGACTGAAAGACTCTCATGAACTAATATCAATAGTACTTAGTCTACATAATAACCGCCCGAGTCAGAATTTTACTCTTATTTTGCCGCTGAACCCCCTAAAAATCTACATTTTCCCACTGAGCCCCTATTAAAAATAGTTTATCAAAATATTCTGTACTTGGTAGTAATAAAATAATCATATTGAATATAATAATGTATTGTTATAAACAATTAAATATTATAGAAAATATTTCCTCACCATTACTAACTATTAGAAATTATTTTAAATCACTACAAATAATTTTTAATCGTCAAATGTTGATAAAACTAATTTAATAATATAGATTTCATTAATAAATTCATAATAATTATGGAAAACGCGTAGATATTCTGGATGAAGACAAAAATTTTTATTGTAAATAAAGTATAGTAAGCAGGTTCAGCGGCAAAATAATTTCTGTCAGGCGGTACAGCGACAAAATAAGAGTAAAATTCTGACTCAGGATCTTTTATTTCTTTCAGTTTAATGCTAACAGGAAGAAGGAATAAAAAAAATGGCTGAATTTTATTTAGAAATATTAATTATCAAGTTTAAATATAATAGTCAAGTGACAGAAATTTAATTGATTAATGATGGTGCCATTTAGTTGTGTAATTAAATTTAAAAGAAAATCTATTAATTAAATTATCACAGACTAACAAGTAGTCTTCGTGATGATCTACAACAATTAGTATTCATCAACAAGTTACTTCCGTAAGTTTGTTAGTAGTTAATTCCCTTGAGAACAGACAAGTGAATAATGTCCGCATTAGACCAGCCGAGTTGAATTTAGTTGGTACAGGAGAAGGGGTGAAAATATTATTAAAAATGTTGAAATATTTCATACTGAAATCCCTTGTATTATGGTTTTATGTGAGCCTTGTTGGTGGACTTAGAGTAAAAAACGTCACTTCTACTATCGAAAGGCATATTCGGTCTATCACTTTTCCAAACGGAAGTGGAATGGGGGTGATTTATTGATAAATTTATGAAACACATAAACTTTTCAATTATTTTATCATTAACTTTATCTTTCATTGAATCAGATTTTCTTTGCTGTTGGAATTCCTTTGGATCTGCCAGGAAAGTCAGTATCAATGGCATATTACTTTGAAGCTAATTATCAACTTCCAGATAAAAATTCGACATATTTCAATGAATACAATGAATATTTCCAAAAAAAAAGCTTCAGTAGAACAGTTGCTTATAAAATAATAGAAAATAAACTAGAAAGGTATAATTACTGACAAGAAGAAATAAATAATTTTCTATATTTATACATTCAATTGAACATTTGTGAATACAGAGCTGGCTATTCAGGTCGAAAATGCTTGTTACGAACAATATGTGAAGCTGCATCAACTCCTATCACCGGAAATGGATTGATTGGAGATATTATCCATATACTCTTTACGTATGAATAAAACTTTATCGGACAAAATAGGAAATTTAAATTAACTTTTTTATTTATTATTTTCAGACCATCCAGTTCGGAAAATGAAAATTTATCCAAGGAAATAATTGAAGCTGAATATGAAAAAAATTGTTCTCTAAAATACAACTGTACGATAAATTTTTTAGATTTAATAAGCCATTATGTTTCATAAAAAAGAACCAAATATCAACAAATTTTCTTCAAGCACTATAAAAAAAGAATTAAATAAAAGTCTATTGTAAAATTATCTATTAATTATTTATTATTTTTATTTATCAATAACAAAATATAAAATAATATAACAATTATATACATAACGATATATTAATTAAATAGATAATTAATCAGTTAACTTGCACTAAACCAATCAGAACCCATGGCTCCAAAAAATGCAGCAGCTCCAGACTTAATAGAAGCTCCAGTTGAATCGTTTCTGGTGTGTTCCTTCACTGGCATTTTTTTGCGCTGTTCCAGAGATTAAGTAAGAAAATAAATTAGTCTATATATTTAATCTTAGCAAGAGTTATAATTAATATGAGCTTATACAAAAACCAACAAATATAATCACTATATTCTTTACGAGAGGAAGGTGGTAGTTTACGATGATATAAAAGATTTTATGAGAATAGTTTTGCAACTTCATCATGTCTTTAGTTGATGATAATTGAAATAGCAAAACTTTGAGTGTAAAAATTCAAGAAAAACTTCGAAAATTCAATGTATTATTTCAAAAGAAATGTTTTTAAACGTCTTTTTTGTTTTATTTTAATCACACTCAAATAAAAAATCAATTATTGAGTTAAGTGCATGCAAGAAAAGCCTTTAGTCTTTATTAATATAGCTAAAAAGCTCTCCACGAGCACAATCTTAGTCCCTTACCAAAGAATTTAGGCTTCTTACCTCAAGCGCCAATCTAAAGATACACAATGAAAAAGTATCAAAATATGATACACTACTGATTTATTAACAACATTGTAAGGTAAGACCTTTTGTTCTATTTCCCATTATTTGAAATGTTGGTAGATGTAATGAAGGAAATCTTTTTATGTTTAGTTTAATTAGATTTGAAGCAAATACCTGGGCTTTGTCGGGCATCGTTACGGAAATGAGAGGCAAATTCTTTGATGGTACTGTTACAGCCAACGGTGAGAACCAAGGAGCGCCAGTGCAAATAGCAAGAACACCCGGAGGATCAGCTATTGACTTTCCACTATCATTTAATTCACTACGAGCACCTAGGACTGAATATAACTGCTCCAATTGCGGTACCACATTGCCGAAAATCAACTGGAATGCCACAAATATTAACACGTATTAATTTAATAATAGAGAATACAATTACAGAGATTAAAATAAATATACTAACAAGTATTCTACAAAGCTGAAAAGGTAAAGGCAGCAATTCTCGAGATTTTAAGAAAAATTTGATGTTTGAACATTAACGAAAAATATATTTCTTTAATTTAAATACTAATATCTATTTACATACGTAAATTAACTTTTTAATAATAGTTTAATATCAAGATATGGCAATTGTTCTGAATTTTTTATGTTAAATTAAAATTTCTTTTTAAAGTTTTAAAGTCTCTTGTAGTGAACGTAGCAAATGCATGAATAGTCAATATTTTTTTTCACTTTTCCGATACATTATAAGCAGTATTAAACATAAAATAACTTTATTTAAAATTTATTTCATTGAAAAATGACTTTAGAAAGTATTTTATTCTTGCCTTTACCTTTATTTGTAAAGTTTCTATTTATTTTTTAATCATTGCAATAAACTTATTTATTTTTAAACACTCACCAATGATCTTTGAACACTTTTTTTAACATTCACATGAATAAATGGAAAAAAAACGTCAGAATCAAATGGATCAATTTTTTCTTGTACATTATTACAAAGTTCTACTGATCTGTCAGTTAAAGTTTTATTCTCTCGCGATACCATTAACATTGTAATATATTTAACATCGAGTAGTACTTGAAAAGCTTGCTTTTGCTTTAAATTCAAACACTTAGACACTTCTTCATAATAATTGAATAATTCTATTACAATATTTTCAATTAATTCATGAAGTACTTTTCTAGGAATAGTATGAGGAACGACTTTGTTTAAATCCTTCATTATTGTCGCTAAAAATTTTGTCAAGCAAGCTGATGGTTGATAAGGGACTAAAATTTCTGATTTAATTCTTTTGCCATCTTCAGCTTCTTCTTCAATCGTTACTTTTTCCCATTCAGAAATAATCGTCGCTACTTTCAATCCATCAATAGATTCGCTTCTCAAAACATTATTTGCATGATCCTTTACTTTATTTCGATATCGAGAAGCCCAAATAGACCAGATTGAAGTGCTTTTATCTTTCATTTTATCACAAATGCTTTGCCATTTCACATTAGAAATTGTCAGACCTGAAATCTTACTCAACGTAAAACATTTATTTAAATTAGGACATAAAGCAGTCAAAGCTTGAAGGAATCTGGCCATCACAATCACATTAATTTCACTTTTTCCATACTTAGGAGTTTCACAAATACACTCTTTTTCGATAAAAATAATTAAATCATCAATCATAAGTGTACTGATTTGCTGCAAATTTTCTTGAACTGCAGATCGATCATTGAATTTGTCAAAAAGCGATGAGAGATTCAGTGCTAACAAATCATCAGCCACCGACGACATCTTTTCCGTCTCGTATAAATATTGTTCTAAATCTAACAGTAAGGAATGCAAATTTTCGTCGAATGATTCGCATAAATTGACAAGATTTGGTGAATAGCCTCTAGCTTTCATCAATAACGATCTTTTAACATCCGATGAACCGCTTTTGGATAACTTCTGAGGAATATCCGTTGGAGAATCTTTCCAAATGAACCACCTAAGATCATTCTCTGGATAATCAAACTTCTCATTCGTTAACTTTGATAAGAAATCAGTCGTTTTCGTCTTTAAATCGGTTAAAGTTTCTTTCCATCGGTCTTGAACTATTTCTTTCACTCTATCTGTTAATAATGGGTGATAAAACTCTGTCCAGAAGTTAATAATTGGTAAGGAAAGATCTTTCCAGATATTTGTCCAATATTCTGGAAGTTGAATGGCAATCGACTCTTCTCTAATGTTATAAATACCTTTCACAGATGTTACGAGATTTAATAAACGTGAAATTTCAGTTGCTGTAAAGGTTTTTACCCAACTTAACCATAGATTAAATCTAGAATGAAGATCTACAGAAGAGAGGTCCGTAAATTCATCTTTAGCAAAAAGTTTGTGATTTTTTGTTACACTCGGAAGGTATTTATCAATTATTTGGTTACTCAAATCAAGTTGACAAAGCATTTTCAATGACTCTTGATCCATGATCTCTTTGATGAATGTAGTAATAAGTCCACTTTGTTGATTATAAGCATCTAAAATTTATGTGTTTCATTACTATAATTGATTATGTTATGAAATACAAAAAAGAATAAATAATATAATACTAACTTATAAAACAGAAATGTATCAAAGCTACAGTATCAATCAACATTTTGACACTTAGCTTGATCCTGTGTCTAACACTCTGAGGACTTTCGCTTTTGACTATTGACTCTATGGCTCTAGAACGAAGATTAATCAATTTATCTAATAAATCCTTAGAATTTGTTTTTTCCATGAGCACAAGGGATGCTAAACAGTTGGCAGCGACCTAAAAAATGGTAATAAAAGATTTAAGAGTGTTGATAATAAGAATAATAAGAATTGAATGAAAATTTTTTTGTACCTCAGGGGTTAAGTCAGTAGATCCTAAAATATGATGACATTCTTCAGCAATAATTCTTCGGAAATTACTGATCATGGACCATTGCTTGGTAACTACTGGATACTTTTGTGCTAAATTAGCTTGACCAACTTCAAAAATTAAACTATAATTAATATGTTGAGCAAGAATAAATAGTTGACTAGCTCTCATGAGGTTTTTATCATCAATCGCTGACCAAATATGCTCCGGTATATCCATAAGAATTTTTATTTGAACGATCACAGCATCCATGACATTTTTTTCTTCATGAGATAAAGACTCATCAGGGGGATCTATTTTAAAACCAATTAAATATTTTTGATTAAGATCTTTAAAAGTATCTTCTATATCTGCTATTCTTTGTATGACAGATTCTGTTGTTTTTCTCATCTCTGCTATTGTGTCTGCTGCTTGAATTAAATCTCGATAACGTTCTCTGTAATGATTTATTATTTATTCATTTGAATTTTATTAGATTTATATTTACAATTAATCACTTACCCTACAAGAGTACGGAGCTCTACTTTTTTCCAATCACTTTCAGCTTGAATTTTTTTCTGTATTTCTTCAATATCTTTTATTTTGTGCTCTTTAAATAATTTATTTATATCTAAATCTAAGTAATTTTTAGATGACATAATTGAGTTTTAATATAAAAGACTTTAAATACTGAAAAAATAATTAAAAATAAAGCTACTTTTGGTTATGTTTACGTGGAGGAATTATCCGAATTGACATGAGATACTATTTTTAGTTTGCCTCAAGGCCGTCAGAGTGCTCTCTTAATTTAAAAAAAAAATGACAAAATTATTGAATGTTTCTTTAAAAATAAAATATTGATAAAAATCAGCTAAATATTAAAAATAAATAACATAAAAAATAATTTGTTTAAAATATTACCGATAATTAGTGAAAAATAAAGTTTAAATTTCCCCGCCATTTTTTGCTGAAAGTAGTGTACCACTTTGATCCAAAGTAAAAACTAAAAATTTGTTCTAAAGCTCTGCTGCAAACATTCACAATAACTGAAATTCGTATGTTTTTCGTTTACTCAATAAATTAGAAAAAAAATAAGAAATAAATTGTAGATCAGTGAATAAAATTCTCGAAATGAAGTTAGTAATAATTATCGTTAAATAATTATTCTTTTATTCTAAATTCTATAAAATAATTTGAGAATCAGTCCTAAGAGGTTATTTAGATGATTCATTTTTGGAGTAAGTTTTGAAATAATCTTTCAATATTAATATTTTTCACGAATATGTAGTCTTTTAGAATAATTTATGTATCTAGGTAATGTTGCAAAAGGAATTCAAGTTGTTAAATTTATTACCATTAACTTGGATTGATTTTTAAATTCAACTTTCATCACAACATTACAAACAATGTGCTTTAAAAAATTATACAATTGAAAATTAATTCAAATACTCATCAATAAAATATGTAATTATGATTACTAGCTAAAAACAAAGAATTATTAATGATAATATAAATAAAAAATTATTAATAAATTCGAAGGTACTACCAAGCACCAAATAATTGCTGTCAAACATCTTAAAGCATATTAATAAGTCAGACAAAACATTGAAAAGCTTAAAAGTACTGGAAATAGCTATTATAAATATTTCAAAAAAAAAAAACGAACATTGAAAAGTATCTCAAATAACTTTAAAGAAATGGAAAAAATAATTTTATCTCCACTTCAAAGAATTCTTCAAGAATTTCCAAAAAACATCAAATTTTGCTTTGCTTATGGATCTGGGGTATTTAAACAGAAGACTGACCCTACAAAAAATATGTTGGATCTTATTTTTGTCGTCAGTAACCCAAAAAGATGGCATTCACAAAATTTAATGAAAAATCCTAGTCATTATGCTCAACCATTGAGATTTCTTGGACCAAAAGTTATTGCAAATGTTCAAGAAAAATGGGGAGCTAGGATTTATTACAATACTTTAATCAAATCTTCAGATGAAAGATTAATGAAATACGGAGTAATATCAGAGGTGGCTTTGATCGAGGATTTGTTGGACTGGAACATGTTATACCTTTCTGGAAGACTTCACAAACCAGTTCAGGTGCAGAGTTGCATATGATATAATTATTTTGGTTTTAATTAAACAATTAATTGTTGACTTATATATGCAATAACACATTTTAATCATAATATTTACTGTTAATTATTAAAAATTTTATATTTATAATTATCTTCTTCAATATTTTTATTTAAGTAATTATTTATAATAATAACTTCAATACTTTATTTGGTAAATTATTTTTTTTGTAACTCTGTCTAGGTATTAATTGGTCCTGAAAACAATTCATCTCTTCAAACAGCTCTTGCTCAAAATTTAAAATCTGCAGTTCACGCGGCTTTGCTTCTTTTACCTGAAGATTTCAATCAAATTGATTTTTACAAAACAATAGCTAGTCTATCTTACCATGGTGACTTTAGGATGACCTTTGGGGAAGATAAATCTAAAATAAATAACATAGTAATTCCTCAAATAGAAAATTTTAAACTTTTATATGCTCCTGTATTAAAATTTTTCGATCATTGTATGGAAATGTCTTCATCTGAAGGAGGGCCGATAATGTGCCGTCAGGATGGCAGCCCTACAGCGAAAATTCATCATTTAAATCAACTTCCAAGGGTCCCTCAAGTAAAATTAGTCAGAAAATGGTCCCAAGGATCAAGAACCTACGATGTAGAAGATTGCCTTCGAGCGATAGCTTATGATCCCGAGTGTAATGAGTTAGTGCAGGAAGTTTTTAAGGAGATCGTAAGACGATCTAGTATAACACAGAGTCTTAAAGGGATTTTGACAGCAGGAATTGCAAAATCAGTTAAATATAGTAGTGCCAAAATAGTCAAAATGATTCAATCAAATAGAAATATTTATTTAAGTAAACAGTTGATCGCATCAGCACTTCCTGTAGCACCGAAAATTAATAAAATTATGGAAAAAGTGACAAAAAAGATTCCTCCAAAGGCAATAGAAAAAGACAATCAAAAGAAATCTTAATTTATTGTCAAAAACTTCAGTAATAAATAAAGTATTTAAAAACAAAACCAATAATTTTAAATTAATTAAATAGAATTTACTTTAAAAATTAATTTTTTTTATTCATAAATACCATTTTCGTAAATTATAAGCAAAAATAAATTATTGAAAATATTTTTTTTACAGTGTAGACTATGACGATGAATTCCGATTCTGAAAGTCAAGATAGCGACGAAGGCCGAAGGTTTCGTTTTGAAGCAACGAGAAAAGATTCACATTCGATCAATCTTGGTTCACAATGTAGTAAAACATCACCATCAAAACTTCAATCACGTCGATCGAGGTCGAGAGATCGATCGAGGTATGACCGAAAGGATGATAGATCAAGTTACGAACGTAAAAAAGAATCTAAGAGTAGTAAAGATGAAAAAAGAAGCTCGAAAGATCGAAAAAGTAGAGAAGAATTAAAGAAAAAAGATGATACAAAACATCGAGATGATTCAAGACATAGACATGCTCACAAAGACTCCTGGGAACTAGGAAGAAAAAATTCAAGACCAGGAGACTCGAGGGATTTAAAAAATAGAGACAATAGAAGGAAAAGATCAAGGGAAAGATCTTATGAAAAAAATCGGGAATCTGAAAGTCAAAAAAATAGTGAAAGAAGTGAAAAAAAACATTCAAAAGATCGAGAGAAATCCAGCAGAAGATCAAAATTTAGCGAAGATAATGTAAAGAGTCGAATAGATGTCAAAGAAAAAAATCCTGATGATGATTTAAGTAATGTAGATGATGACAGAATTTCAATAGAAGCGCAAGATTGTAAAGAATTAAATTTAAGTGATTTCGACATTGTTTCTGATGCAGAAGAGATATCAGATTCATCTAAAGATGAGAAAAAATTACGAAAAAGTAGTTCAGACAGTAAGGATAGAAAAACAAAAAAAACAAAAAGAAGATCGAGAGAGAAAAAAATAAAAAGTTCAAAAAATGGAGATGAATCAAGTCTTGACGATAGTCATTCTGATGATGACGTTCCAGATGTTTTCATGAATAATGCATCAACATCAGCATCTTTTTCACACAGCTTTCATGACAGTGATACGAAAAATGTACATTCTAAAGACTCAAGTGATAAAATTTCTGATAAATCATACAGCGATAACGATATAGATGAAAATGATGATAAACTTCATGAAGATGAAGAATGTTATGGTCCAAGTTTGCCTCCAAGTCTCACGAAATCAACTCCAACGTGTAGTGATAAACCAAAAATCATTGGACCATGTTTGCCGGATAATTTTTGCAAACAACTTGCTCAAAAAAATGATGAAGATACCGAGGTTTTTGGTCCATCTTTGCCGGTGAATACAAAAAAAGCACAAACTAAAATTATTGGACCAACACTTCCAGACCATTTAAGACATACTTTAGAGATGGAATGTGAAGAAAATAAAATGGAAATGATGGAGAATGAAGAAGCGGTTGAAGATGATATTTTAGGTCCTCTTCCAGCAGATCATCCTGATATTGATAATGACCAGATTCAACAGCAATTGGAATATAGAGCTCGACTTATTAAAAAAGAATTAGCAAGAATGGTGAGTACTCTAGATTAAGCATGAGTAATTTCTAGATTCAAGTAATAAAGTTATCATTACGAAGATAGAGAATTTGTTGTGAATTATGATTGTCCATGTCAGTTCTTGAGCAAAGCTGGGGAAATTTTGATTTGCAGGAAAACTTATAGAGACTGAAAAAATTTTTACCTGGGCATAATTCATGTTTGAGAAACATAGTGTGCTCTAAAGAGTATAAAACAGCTTAGCACTGCTCTGGAGTCTAGACCAGGCATGGGCAACGTTTTTAAGTCAGAGTACCTTTTAAGATTAAGAGTACTCGTACAATAAGGTCCACAATGAAAATGATTTTAAGAAATCCAGGAACTGAGTAACAGTTACTCTGAGGAGTACCACTTGCCCATGCCTGGTCTAGACTAAACATTTTATTGAAAAAAATTGATCATGATAGTAATAAAAATTCTATTGTTTATCTAGGATTATAAAGAAGAAAAAAAACGAGAAGAATGGATGACTGAACTACCGTCAGTTCATGCAGTGAATTTAGGATTAGGTCCCAGGAAATTTCGCTCCAGAGAAGCTCCTGACATGTCAGATCGGTCTGAGTGGACTGACACTCCTGCTGATCGTGAGAAGAAACAAAAAGAGATGCTAATGGGCAATATAAAACCGCAGGAAAATGATCGCGAAGAAGAATTAATGAAAAAAGGGAAACCAAGTAAAAGAGACGGTGAATCTCTTCTTGAAATGCATCAGAAAAAAATGCATAAAAAGAAAAAGGTAAATTAAAATTCATTATTTCTTTTGAAAAATGACAATTTTTGATTGTTTAAACATTATTTTTGTGTCTTCTATTATTAGAAAGAAGAGAAAAAGGCTAAAAAAGCAGGCACAAGTGTAAGAAGACCTTTTGATCGTGACGTTGACTTACAAATTACACATGTGGATGAAGCTAAGAAAAGGAGTTTTATTATGAAAGCTCAATCCCTTGATGATCGGTTTTCTCGAGGAAAAATTAATAAGTGATAATTATCGGAAAGGTAAAATTGAAATGTACATTTTTAACGATTACAAGAGAAAATTCATCCAGTGACAAAATATGAATAATCATTTTGATGAATTAAAATTTAAATACAGTGCCTTGCAATTCAATGATATAATTTGACATTGAAAGTACTTCTAACTAAAACTTCTAAACAGTTTCAATATTAATAAGTACTTTAACTCGACCAGACAATTATATTATTGCAATACTAAGCATTAAATTATTCACATATGTTATTGAAAATATTTTTTTAATTGTACTTTAAATCGTTTTCAATATAATTTTTTCTGTATCAATATTTTATTTAAATAAATTGTAAATAATGATCAATACAATAATAAAATTCAATAAAATAATAACAAAACTGTATAGATTAATTATCAATTATCTTTTCTGCTTTATTTTAGATTCATTTATTTAAAAAATAGGAAAATGTGTATCAATGATAAGCTTTTCAACTTTGCTTCGATGTTTTTCCAAGCTTTCAGGCAGAAAAGTATGAGAAAATCATTAAAAAGAAATAAAATTTATGCAGCTGTAAAAGAAGAATCAAGTATTTTACTTCATTACGCAAGAAATATATATCTTCTAATTAATCTGCTACTCCATTCATATTATTTTTGGGTTCCAGAGCTTGCACCATAAATATAAATAATATCTGTTTGCTAATAGCTTTAAGAATGGGTTTTTTTTCTCCAAGGTAACGGATAAGTTTATAAAAGAGTTTCAAAGTAGGTAGAACCTTTAGTTACCTCTAAATCACAGACTGGTATTTTTTAACGTAGTGAATAATATTGCATTAATATTTAACCACCAATCCCGAAATAAATCATTTTAAAAAATGATATTAACATTTTTTGGACTAGTTATAGTGTTTCTACCATCAAGTAAGAAAAATAAAAATGCATTCAATAGTATTTTATCATTATAATGACATTAAATTTCAGTATCTTGTCGACAAGGACCATTTATTTATTTCAATTACACCAAATCCATGACAGTTGAAGAAGGAGATTCACCACGACTTGAGTGTTATGCTGGTGATAATTCACATTTACCTATTAGATGGCATAGAGATCCACTGTACAGCAGAAGACGAAATCTCACGTTGCCAAACGGAGAATTAAGCTGCTATTGGTAAGAAAAAAATTACCTTTTCTTTTGATATTTATAAATTTATAACTTATGTGATGTTAAAAAATATATTTGCAGTGGCAACGTTCTAGAACTCTCATCTATTACCAAAGATCAACGAGGTAGATATGTTTGTAGTACTGACAGTGTATGGGGAAGTGTTTCGAAATATATCAAAGTTAGTGTCATTTTTGCACCAATCATCCTGGAAACATATCGTATAGATCGTTTTGAAATTAAAAAACTCGAATTACGGTGTAATGTTGAAGCCTATCCATCACCTCAAATTGTGTGGATAAAAAACAATATAACATTGACTACAAATAAACATCATCAAATCATCACTGAATATCAATATGATAATGTACACAATTCAACGCTAATAATATCAACAGAATTTGATTACCATGGTACTTACAAGTGTAAGGCTTTTAATTTAAATGGCCGTTCAATTGTGACTTTTGAAGTAACAGGTAGAATATCAATTAAAATAATAATAATTATTATTTGCTTCTTCATATGTTATTTTTATTTACAAAGTACAAGTTAAAATTTTTTTTCAGATCCAGTTGTAGAAAGAACTTTTACTTCTAGAAGATATTTCTGAATCTATGGAATATTTATGTTTGTTATCTTAAGAAAATTCTTAAAATAGATATTAATCTTTTCATTGCCATCAAGAAACAGAAATAGCAGCTGTTTATATTAAAAGATTTACAAATTTTTTGCGTTGGATAATTAAATTAAAAAAAAATAAAAATATTTTCTATAAATTATTGTAATAATTGATTCGAATTATTTTTGGGTCTTAGAACTTACACTAGAGGCGCACTTTAGCTCCAAAAAAGCTAGAGAAAGAAAAAGATATGCAAAGGCTTTGTGTGGGACTATTATTTCTCTCACTTTTAGAAACTATACTATTGAAAACCTCAAATGTCTAGTTCGCTCTATTCTAACATACACCATAAATATAAAAAATATTAATTCACTAATAGTGTCAAGTTGTTTTTTATCATCAAGGTCGCAGATAAATTTATACACATAAAAAAAAATTACGGCGTAAAAAGAATCATCAGTCATTTTTAAATCATCGACTAGCGATTATTAATGTGATCAATTATATTTTATAAATTGTTTTAAATCATGAATCCACAATTTAATTAATTTTTAACATGATGTTGATATTTTTGATACTTGTTGCAGTGTTCTTACCATCAAGTAAGAAAATATTAGAATAAAAAAATCCAATGCGTCCAATAGATGATTTTTATAATAACATGAAATTACAGCATTTTGTTTAGATGCACGAAATAATTATTACATCTCATACACAAGAGTTGAAGAAGGGGAATCATTAGAAATTGAGTGTCGTATTGATGGTTATACTGATAAAGATCCACCTTTACCTATTAAATGGTACCGAGAACCAAGACCAGAAAATCTTACTTTATCGAATGGAGAAACAACTTGTGAATGGTAATCAATGAATTATTTATTTTTTATTTATATTATATAAACAAGTAAACTCAATGAAAAAACATTTCATTTGAAAATTATTTTGCAGCGGTAAAGTAATAAAATTTCCATCTATTACCAGAGATCAACGAGGAGACTATGTTTGTAGTGTTGACACTGAATCCGGAAGTGTTTCTAGATTTCTTAGTGTTGATGTCCATTTCGTACCATTCATAAAAGAAACATATCGTATAAATCGTTTTGAAAAAAAAGAAATCGAGTTACGGTGTTATGTTGAATCTTACCCTTCACCTAACGTTATCTGGATGAAAGATAACACAACATTGTTTGTGAATGAGCAATATCAAATAGAACATGATTCTGATTACCCTGATTTATATGACTCTACTCTTACCATATCAACGAAATTCGATTATTATGGTAATTACACATGTCAATTTATAAATACCATTGGGCATTCGACTATGACTTTTAATGCGACAGGTAAAAAATGAAATTTACAAAAAAAGTAATATTAAAAAATTACAAAATTACAAGCTTGAATTACTCTTAGCTCCAGCTTTGACGAGAAACCTTACTTCTTATTATGGCAGTGATAATGAATTATAGAACTCACTAAATTTTCATATTTTTTATTCTAAAATTAAAACAATTTTATATACAGGTATTTATTGCTTTGTTATCATCAATATATTTCATGTTATGATTAGCAATAAAAATAATATTATCTATTGTAATGTGTACAAAATAAATTAGAATTTACTATTAACTATTCTAACTTACAATTACTGAGCGTCTTTTATTTTAATGTATTAAAAGATGTTTGAAAAAACTTTAAAAAGTTATAAAAGTTCATCAGTACTACATGAGTTAAGTAGTAAATGAAAAATATTATGGTTTAGTTGAAATGTCATAAAATCAACTCCAACATGTTTTACTACATCAAAAATTACCAGAACTTGTTTGGCTAATAATTTTTGTAAATAACTTGCTCCAAAAAATAACAGAGGTTTAAATTATTTTTCAGGAAATCATTCAATAATGTTGATAACGATCAGATTCAATAGCAATCAGGAGATAAAGCTCGACTTATTAAAGAAGAAGTAGCAAGAATGAAAGAATTAAGCAGAGTTTCTTAGAGTTGTTATTACTGTTCCAAAAAGAGTCTCTTTTATTGTTGCCAAAAGGTGCATTTGGATTGTCGATTCATTTTAGATCCAACAGGACACTTGAAGTCAGTAGAAAATTCTGGTATGTTTGATAATGCACCGATGACTCTGAATTCATTTGGAATATGAGAATTTCTGTTAACTGACCGCAAAGCATTTGGACCATCTACCGAGCACCATGTGTTTGCCACGCTGATCCAGAATAGCTGATTAGGCGTGTAAGATAAATTAGGAAGCTGCACTTCTGGCGTATGATTGGATACCCACTTCTGATATGCCAAGTAAGCTAATCTTATACCTCCTCCATCTGCAATATTTTCTGCAACTCGGGTTTTTCCATCTATCTACAACAATTAATTAGACTTGAAATAATCGAATCTTAATTTTAAATTTCTTTCAATATTTATATAATTATCTTACCTTTTCTCCAATTTCTTCTATTGTATAATTATTGTACTGGTTCACAAGACATGTAGTTTTACGCAAATATCGTAGTTGTGCTAAAAGACTGTCCCTATCTATGTTACCATTTGAAAATATCATGTCTTTGCTATCAAACATGTGGAAAAATTCATGACCGATAATTGATCCAATGGCTCCATAGTTGACATACAAAGGTCTATTGTGCTCATAAAATGGACTTTGTAAAATTCCAGCCGGTATTTCTGCAACAATAAGATTGAAAGTAGTAAACAATGATTTAAGAAATCACAAAAAAAATAAATATTCATTATACCAATTCGATTCGCATATTTAACATAGCGAGCATTCACTGTCGTCCATGGATCCAGGATGGTCCAATCAGTATAATTAAATTCTTGTTTCAAACTTTGACAAACTTTTTTCATGTTAAATGTATTAATATTTCGCGAACTCTGTAGATAATCCAATCCATCAATTTTAAGATCTTTGTAATAATTTCTTAATTTATTATCATCCAATAATTCATCAGCATAAGCTATGAATTGAGTTACATTTTTAACTTGTCCTTTAACATCACTTATTGTTTTCTTGTCCAGCCATCTCATTTTATCAATAACATCTAATAATTCATTTTTAATGTAATTAGTCATCTCAGTGACTTTAGCTTTCGTGTTACGTTTGACGAAATTTCGAATATATAAAGAGTCAGTTGCTAATTTGAATTCTTTCATGACTTCTAACATACACGTGACTGCTCTTACATTTTGTATCCCTTTTTCTCCACGTGATAATTTATATGTTGACAATTTTTTTTGTATTTTACTATCAAGATAAGGTACTGAGCTTTGAATTACTTTCCATAAAGCATAATTTTTTTGTACTCTTGAAGGAGTTGTATTAATAAGATTCTCAAAAGCTGTAATGTAATTTGGATTGGACACAATCACTGTTTCATTATCATAAATTTTCACGTATGGAATTAATACTTTTTTAACTATCATGTCCCAGTTAATACGGGGCCATGACCATTTTATATCTTTCATCCTCATTATTTTTAAAGATGTTGTAACACGATCACTTTCATGTATAAGCTACAAAAGAACAATTAGATTTAGATCTATTATTTTTATCAATTTTAATTTTATTTCTATAAAAATTACCTTTGATAAACGCATTTCAAATTCAAGTACATCTGCAAATTGATTTTTTGCTTGATTTCTATCAACTCCCAGTAACTCAGCAATATCAATCATGTATGAATAATAAGCTTTAATAGTTGGATCATCTAGACCTTTGGAAAATTGCTCATAAGGAAATTCTAACTCCGGATCTTGCATCTGTAATAAAATGAATAATTGAAATAAATATTATTTATTAATTTCCCATTTGGAAGGTATTGTAATGGGTCCGATTTATCAATTTAGAAATTTTAGCGAATCTTAATATTTCAAGGTCAACAGAGTTCGAATTCATCATTTTTAGGATGATGACTATAAGTATGTTTGTTTGTTTGTACGTTGGTGAAACGTTTTTCTCCAACGATAACTCAAGAACCAAGCAAGATATTAATTCCAAACCAATTCCATTCGAAAGATAACAGTTGAAAGATGGACTAATAAAATTTTCATTGAAATTAAACGACCAGTTTTTTTTTTATAACAAAAAAAGGAATAATAACAGTGACAATAAAAAAAAGATTGCAAATTAATTTTTTTGTCAATATCTTGAGAACTTAGCAAGATATTAACTTCAAACTAATTCTATTCGATAAATGACAACAACAAAATATACTGATAAATTTTCATTTAAATTAAACCGACAGTTTTTGTTTTTATAACAAATAAAGAGATTTCAAATATTTTTGGTCTCGGTTATTTCAAGAATAAAAAATGTGAACTTTAAATTAATTTCATTTAAAAATTATTGATATGAAGAATATGAATGAATAACTATATTTGAATTGTCATATAAATTATAAAAGAGTTTTTACTCAACAAGAGCACTAAATGGGAAATTAGTAACTTGGGTAAGCCAGTTATATAATAGGCCTTCATACTTGTAAAGTATTTGAGTAGAAGTATTTAAAATACTCTACTCAAATACTCTTAGAGTATTTGTATTTAAAATACTTTTGAATGAAAGTATTTGTTATTTGTATTTAAATACAAAATTTTCTTTATTTTAGTTGATTTTGCAAATACTTTTGATGACATTTTTTAATCTGAAAACGATTTGTATACAATTCAACTCAACAGAATATATAATTATGTATAAATTGTTAAGAAAGTTATTATAATAATCGTAATAATGCAAATATGTTTTCCGATAAAAAAAAACTCAAGCCAAGTATTTGTATTTGTATTTAAATACTTTTTAGAAGGTATTTTTTATAAGTCTGCAGGCCTCTAGTCTTCTCAAAAGATTAGAATTTGATTTATTATATTAATACTTACATAAAGAGCAAGCTTGGAGCTATTTCTTGGATCTACATTAATACTAAGTCCTATAAAGTAATCACCAGTGTATCCATTTCTTCTGATTTTGTAGACCAATTCTTCCCAACTGAAAATTACTTTATTCCATCGAGTTGGCATCAGAGGCCAGCCATGAAGTTTTTTTAGAATTTTAATTAATGGTTGATATCCTTGTAATTCAATGTTAGCTAAAATAACAGCAAATCAATGTGTTCAATAAAAGTAATAATTGATAGAATGATGATAAATTAGGAAAAAAAATACTCACTGGTGTTCATACAAGTATCATAGAATTTTCTGACAACTTTAAATGGCTTGAAATTAATTTTGGAGTCTAAGTTAGTTATTGTTGTGTGCAAGTCACCTATAATACGACTTTCACCTGTTACAAATCGATCACTATGGTAGTCTGGACGGATAATATTATTAGATCTTTTGAATTTTCCACAAGCAAATTTGTAAAAATTATCGCAAGGATCTATTGAATGATCCATATCACGAAACAGTCTTTTTGAAGTCCTTAAGGATCCTAAAAAAAACATAAAGACTCATTGCCATTTAAATCATCAGCTTTTATAAAGAAAAGTATAATTAGAAACTGATTAAAATTATTTTTCCATTTACTTACCACGACCATATTTTAATCTCGAATTTACAGGAAAACTTGAATTTGAAGTTATTGCAGAAGATGAAGATACTCCATCGCTGATTATGATAATTATAAAATAGCATAAAATATAAGAATAGCTCCAATATGAAAAGCTGCAAAGTAGGATAAAATTTATTAATCATCAATTTGATTATAAATTACAGACAATGTTTATTGTAGTATTTTTAAATTAAATCTTTAAGAATATGTCATATTGATCGATTGTGCAATTTTTTTATTGAATACTTCTGATCGACATTTTAATTATTGATTTTAATATTGACGTCATTTATGATTGCACATTGACGTACATATCATGACGAATTATTTGTATTGTTTACATAATATTTGTCTACTAATCATATATAGAAAAGTTATCATAACTTAATTATCATTTATAACAATTTAATCAGCAGCTATGTTTAATTTAATTCATATTTTGCAACTCAGTATGCAAGAATTTAATTTAATAGCTATTGGAATGACTTACTCGTGCTCCATAAAATTTATTTATCACAACAAATATTTGAGCTAATCTTTGTTATTTTAGAGTGCTTTAGAAATTCTAGTGTTTCCATAATTGTTTTTAATCAAAATAAAAAATTAAAATTGACTCACAAATTGTTGATTTGGACCATGATGAATCTTTGGATTAAAAATTAAAATACTTTTACTTCTTATACTTCTAGTACATCAAGTGTATTAACTATAAATGTATTAAGCGTAAAAATCAGTAAACAAAATCAAGAATTAAAAGAATTTAGTTCATGACTGTCAACGTGATAATGGCTTAAGTAGACCAAAGTCAATTATTTATACTCTTATGATTCATGACACCATAGACATTGGTGACAGTAACTTGATGGGGAGTATCAACACCTAGTTTTTTGATGATTTATTTTCAATCTATAATTTCGTAAACAATTTGTATGCTTTTTCAATAACAACAGATGTTGATAAGAGAATAACGTCAATTGAAATTTCATTTCTCGTTCAAGTTACATTATTACGAAAATTTTATTGATTTTTCAGAATTTTTTCATCACGATCTCGTTGAAGTATTTTAGATTAATTACATCAATAAATCATAACTAACACCCAAAGATAACATTTTTTACTTTTATCAGATAATTCCAGAAGTAATTAGAACTATCATAATTAATTTCGTTTATGGTCATTCTTAAAAATGTTACCCTAGTCTTTGTAATAATATTTTATGTATCCTGCCCTTCTATTATAACTTAGTTTATATATACATATATATATATATTTTACCCAGCTTTCTAAATTCCTCAAATCCTCTTTTCTATATCCTATCATAAAACTACACTTTGATATTTCCTCAGAAAACTACACTTTCCAAAATCCTCAACTACCTGATTCGATAGTTTTCCTACCCAAAAAAGTCGCCTTATGTGACCAAACAACAAACCCTTCCCGAGTCAGAATTTTACTCTTATTTTGCCGCTGAACCTCCTGAAGTCAGGAGCATCAGCGGGAAAAAATTATTTTTTCGTATAAGAAAAATAATCTAAAATATTTATTCAGTGGGATTTTTTCATTCAGGAGGTCTAGCAGGAAGTAGAGAAAAATCGTTGGTGTTCCCGGCGGTCACCCATCCAAGTTCTGTACACGAGAAATTTTGCTTAACATCGAGAGATCGAGTCCCGGTCCCTGCATCCACTGCACTGCGTCGAATTTACGAATTTTTTACTTATTTAAATCCACAATAATTAATATTATAAATAAAATACTATTAATGGTAACTCAATCTTATAATGAAAATTAATTAAAATATACAAAATAATAAAAAAAATATTTAAAAGTTGCAATTAATAATCACTGATTGTTGAAAGTAACTTAATAATTTTTTTTTTAATAAATATTAATCAAAAGAACTGAATACCATTAAAAATAGTTTATAAAAATATTCTGTACTCGGTAGTAATAAAATAATCATATTAAATATAATAATGTATTGTTATAAACAATCAAATATTATAGAAAATATTTCCTCACCATTACTAACTATTAGAAATTATTTTAAATCACTACAAATAATTTTTCATCGTCAAATGTTGATAAAACTAATTTAATAATATAGATTTCATTAATAAATTCATAATAATTATGGAAAACGCGTAGATATTCTGGATGAAGACAAAAATTTTTATTGTAAATAAAGTATAGTAAGCAGGTTCAGCGGCAAAATAAATTCTGTCAGGCGGTTTAGCGGCAAAAATAAATTTTTTCAGGGGGTTCAGTGGGAAAATATAGATTTTTAGGGGGTTCAGCGGCAAAATAAGAGTAAAATTCTGACTCGGGTTCTATCCTGGATTTTATCCTGTAAAATACATCCCATTTGAAGGAACCAAAGCACTCTTTCCTAAAATACCAACCTGTCTAATTGTTTTCTATTTTCTAAATTATACAATTTTATACATGAACAACTGTGAGCTGTACAAACTAATAAGTTTTAATAAACCTGAAGTAGAAATAAATTCGTATTTCATTGGTCATACAACAAATACAATAATTATCATTATCACTTCAGACAGATCATAATCATCCAATAGTAGAAAAAATTTCAAATAAATAATGACTATTAATTAACTTCCCATTAGGAAGTTATTGAAATTGGGTCGATTGGTGAAATTTGAATTTTCATCATATCTTCACGTTTCATGGTATTTGCAAGCATACTGACCAATTTTTAGAATGATGTGTGTGTGTACGTACGTACATATGTCTGTACGGATGTCAGCATGTTTGTCGTTTTCGATATCTCGAGAACGGAACGAGATATCGACTTCAATCTAAATTTATTCAAAAAATATTATCATAAAGAAGATCTAAGTAAAATTTGAACAAATTCGGTTGAGGCGTTTTTTGTATAACAAAAAAACTAATAATAAAAAAATGAAAAGATTAACTTTTTAAAATACTTTTAAGTCAAAAAATAACAATTTCATTTGAAAATTGAGTCGATAATGACTAGACATTATTGTTCACAACCAAATATGACTTTCAACAGTTACACATTGTTTATAACAATACGAATTTGTTATATACAATTAAAAATTGTATTTATTGATTAAGTAATGTGTATATCACATGGATTTTGATGTTTCCAACAAAATAATATTATTAATGATGAGCTATGACTCTTAACAATTATCTAAACAATTATGCATTGTTCATAACTATTTAAATTTGTTATAAACAATTACTAATGGAAAGTTCGTCGTGTTAGCACAGACAAAGTGTGCTTAGACCTATTTTTTTATTAGTTCTTCTAAAACTTGCTACATTTATAGGTGTTTATTTTTTTCTAAATATAAAAATTATATTTAATCATATAATGTTAATTTTTGAACAGCAAACATTTGTATAAAATTAACATATACAAGCTCAATCAAATAAAGCTGTCTAAAATTAAAGATAACCAATATTTTCTCAGTTTTTTTTTGTTTTATTTTTAAATTAAAACAATATAAAATATGAAAGTATTTATTAAATTTTTAATTAGATTGACACTTACAAGATTCATTAATCATCTCTTATCGTTTCATGTAAATTTCGTAACGAGGTATTCATTGATCCAACTATAAAATCATAATTTTATTCTATCTCCAATATAACATGAAATAAAATGAGATCGTGACTGATATCAAGCTGAGAAAAATTAAATTACAATGAAAACCTGAAAACACTTATGATAACTGTATAACTGATTGAATAATAAATTATTATTGTTGGAAAAATGTATCACATTCAATCTCATTTCAAATTTTAATCATTGGCTTGTATCAATATGCGTGCACAGAAATGTATTTTACATAATTCAATTTAATCTGTATAATTGCGTGTATTATTTTTACATAGATTTTATTTTTAGATTATCATCTTTTATTTTATTATTAAACATTTAAAATAACATTAAGAACTATTTTTGTAGTACTTTTGAATTTTAACATACATTGTAAATCCCAGTTTTCCAAAATGCATTATTTTAATGCGGATAAGTGTGTTTAATATGACGTCACCCATTTGATTAACATTGTAGTCGCTTTTTACACACTTAGAAATGCGTTAATTTGGAAAACTCAGATTTACAGTGTAATCATTATTATAATGTTTTCTAAATAATTACAAATATTTCTCTACAGACTTTCTCAATAAATTTTAATAAATTCTAAATCTTTATCCAAAGTTAAATCTCTTTATAACATTTGATTTTCTGCTCTTAAAAAACTAATATAAAAGATATTATTTAATGTAATCGATGAATCAAATTTCTTTAATGATAACAGTGAAAAATGTATAAATTAACTAATTTAAGTTTAAATGAAGTCGTTGGAATATTTTTATGAGCAAATTGAAGAATGGAAATGACGTCAAAATGTCATCTAAAATTCACCAAACCCATGAAACTTAGCCTCGTGGGTTTGTGGTGGAACATCGTCCGAAATATCGCAGTCTTACATCTACAAATATAAAAAAAAAGACAATGAAATTCCACTCTGTGATAAAGTATTCACATCGGTATTATAATAAATTATTAACTGTTTTATTAAATATAAAAAATTAATGAGGTTCAATTCTCTTACCTTTACCACATCGCTGAGCACAAGTAAGTCGTCCGGGGTTGTTATAATCGACTCCATCTGTACCGCAGACCGGATTAAATTCTGACGTAGCCTATGAAGTTTATAATAAAATCATTAACTTGAATACCAATCTTTTTTCTGAGTGACTCAATGATGTTATAAATATCCTGACATTCTCATATTAATGAAATAAAATGTACAATCAAATATAATGAAAGAACCGGTTTGTTGAATTTTTATTTCAATAATTATTAGTCAGGTAATATAGTATAAAAAATAAATATCAAAATTTGAATAAAGAGTGTTAAATGTACGAACAAAACACTGTTATGAGTGAATAAAAAATTTTTGCCAGTCATTTATACTTACCAAGCATGACTGAATACAATTAGTCAAGACTGGTGACATCGTAGTAGATACAGTACCAGTAGTAGGATTATTTACGTTAACAATTGGTTGATCAGTTACTGTTAGAGGAGGTCTATTGTTCATAAAGTTAGGATTACTTCGATCAGCAGGTCCATCAAAAGAGAATCCATCAGCTACAAAAATGTCATCCATGAGATCATAATCTGGATCCATCATCATCTAAAAAAAGGTTGTAAATCGTTTGATTAATTATGATAAAAAGTATTCTATAATTATGTAAATTAATAAGATTATTTATTTAAGTCACTTACCTGTGGTCGTGATTCAATTCTCAAAATACACGTGAATATGAATATAATTGATAATGATTTCTTCATTATGGTAATTATTTAATGACTTAATGTGGTTGTTGAATTCGATCAAAAGAATATATTTGTGATCACGAGCTATCCAAGTTGAGAGACCAACTGATACTACGCCAGAAACATCTTTGCTTTTATAGTATTTAACTACGTCACTCTGAAGAGCAATCAAGTATGTTGGAAATATGCGAAACTTCCATACTCTTAATGTTCCAGGTATCTTTTACCTTCTTCAAGTTAATGATTATACACCAGCTGCATTACAATTATGTATCATGATGCTCATAACATCAAAATCTCCAATTCATTTGTCATTTTTTTTTATTTACACTGTAAAATTCTGACTCATTAAAACATTCTTTGAAGTTATTTTATAGAAAAAAATATAGTTGCTCATATTTTATAACAATAATAGTTCTTTAAATAATATTTTTAATTAAAAAGTTAAATGACAATGTTTTTATAGTGATTTGATGATGATAAATGGTTGAATTGAATGAACTAGTAGTATTTATTGATGAATATTTTTTATAATTATTTTAAAGAGATCTTTATCACTTTAATCCTTTGCTATTATTCTGAAGTTTAGTTTCAATTTTACTTCTTGACCTGAATGAATTCGTGAAAAACACTCACCATTAAGATCTTCAGAACTTTTGAGAAATTCTTAAATAACAAAAAGAATTAAAGAACATTTCCCTTTTTAATTTCTTTAATTTTTATTTTTTTCTTCAAATGATTTTGAAAATAGAATACTTTATCGGTAAAAAATTATTTTTTTTTTGTTTAAATAAAAAATTTATTCAAGAAAAGCGAAAAATAAGAGAATTGACATAAAATGATAAAATTTCTTTCTCTTAGTAGAAACTAGACCCAAGGCAAGTAATAAGGCTGTCATATTAAAAATGTATCAACTGTAGACAAAATGCATTACACAATAATAAATTAAATATAAGATGAATTTAAATACATATTTATAAAAAAAATATATATTAACAATATTCATAATAAAGGAAAAAATTAATACACAGTTATTCTATTAACGTCATTGAGGAAATTGTTTTAATAGAGAATTTCATGTTAAAATTGACCAATTACTACATTTGATATTTAATTTTCATCATTAGCACTGTAATATCAATTAGGATAATGAAAATAATATAATTACTGTAAAGTACTGTAAATTAATATAATATTTCATAATAGAAATAATTAAATTGTTTTTCCATTTTTAATTTAAATAATTGAAATTATTTTTCCTAAAAATTCTCACATAATTACTCAAAAATTTAAGCCCATTCATAATAAATAAAAAAAAGTTCCTCGAAAAATGACGTGGCATCAAGATCAACAGGAATATTCGTCCGGGGAAATCCTCTACGGAGGAATTGCAATGAAATATTCAGCGATAATTATATGAGAAAAGAAGCATGGCATGTTGCGGTGTAATAAAAACAAAATACACGATACAATGAAATGGATCGGGAATTCCATTTTTCGCAGAAGCATGGAAATAAGAATATCATTTTCAATCGTTATATACAAAACCAGTTGCTTCTTTATAATGTTTATTGCACATAAAACTTGTTTCCAGCAACATAATTTTTAAATAAAATACTCAACATTAATCGTAACAATTAAATCATCACATTTATTATTACGCATATTATAATTTTTTTTTTTTATTACTATTATTTGCAATCCATCAAAACATAAACAACATAATTAATCATTTTCATGGATACATTATTCATTATTATTCAGAAGATAGAATATACTTATTGCATCTATATACGTTATATTAATAAATCCTCCCAAATGACAATTCATATAATTAATACTTTTTTTTTAAATATCTTGACCCTTCAATCTTTTTATTATATACATTTAATATTTTAATGCAATTCATTTATGTATATATATAATATATAATCATTTATTTGTTTTGTCTTTTTATTCTCCTCTTGTTCAATCAACAATTTCTTCTAACACTAATTTGATAGAACAACTTCGTTACATTACAGTTTTACTTTCTTTATTCGTTCATTGCAATCCCTGATATTTCTTAAAACTCGATTTAATATTATTTATTAAAATATTCACTCAACTGGAATAAAAATAAAATTCAGTATGCAAAATTAATATGAAAAATATATAAGATAATAAATTTTTCAACTAATCAATTTTACGTAAAAATATCCTGTAATTTTTTTTTATTTATTTACCATACTTTAGTCAACATGCTTCCATCTTAAACAAATCGTTAGGAAATAGATTAGTTTATTTTAATATTTGTACTGATAATTATTACGCATTTCGTATTATTAAGAAACATTTTTTTCACTTTATAACAGTGAAAAAAACCAGCCTCAGTTTCTAAATAATACGAAAATATGTAAATTCATTTTTTTTATCTTATAGTATTGACATTCTTTGCAATGTTTTTTTTGCCATTTTTTTTTCTTTCTTTTTATTGAGTTTAAACTACTTGTATATAAGGATGCGCTATAAAATAAAATTGTTCCTCTTCCAGCTCTATAGACAGTAAGTTCATCGTATCATATACAAACTATGTCTCGAGACATTCCCAAAATAATTTCAGCAGCATTTATATCTAAATAGATCGAGCATTTATCACTATTCTAGAAAGTATGGATTCATAAAGGGGAATATATATGAATAATCGATAGCAGTTTAATAAGACAGGTAGCATTGATAATTATGTGATCATTATCTTGTGACTTCCTTGTTTTTATTTTTGATGACTAGAGTATGGTATTAATGATTATACTTTGCTAAATATTAAGTTTACATTAGTTTTCAATCATGACTTATTGATCGAGCATAATAATGTTAAAAACTTTATAATCGTCAGTACAACAAAAAAATATATAGTGCCGATGTATTATTATCATTATTATTTTCAATATTAATATTATCATTATTATTTCTAGTGTTATTGTTAGTCTTATATTTATGCATTTTATTATTGTTATAATAATAATCATTACAGTGATTATTATTACTATTCAATAGCATTTCTATGTATTCTGATAATTTGGTAAAGTTTTTTTTATTTAATTTTTACCCTCAAGAAATTGAAACAATAAAATCAATTAATTATCACTGTCAAATTAAATTAAAATATAAATTCATGTTGATACTTAGGGAGACAAATTTTTTATGTATTTTTATATGTTTTTTTGTTAACAGTAATACTGACATAGGCGTTTTTTTAATTTATTTTAGAATAAATTTAAATTCTTGTAACAGTAGTAGAATTCATAAAACTTTCGAAAAATTTCGGTGTTGCCAGAACTTTTGGTTTATCTAATATAATTGATCAATTGAATATGTTATATATATATATTTTTCTTAGTGTTGCACTACTGAGGATCTGTAAAATGGTAAAAATTTGAATAATTATCTTCTAATTATTTATTCATTTATTATTAATTTCATAGGGAGATAAATTTATTCAAAAGGGGAAAAATAGCTGTATCATAGCTTACTAAATTTGGGGTCAATCAATCCGTTTTTCTTGCCTCGTACGCCAACAAATTTACCCCTTATCTCCCATCGCGGAATTTTTTTTCCTCGTGTTCCAGAAATCCCATATGCCGGTCTCTTCTCGAACTGCATAGCATTATTTATAAATCTTGAATCTGGAAAAAAAGAAATAGAAATTATTTTTTAATCACTTTTTTATTTTTCAGGTTGTTCTTGTAACCAATATTAACACCAAAAAAAGCTTATTTAATAAACCAAGATCTTTATTAAATTAATTATAAGTTTGCTGTAGTCAATTTGTCAATAATAGTTTTCAAATCAAGTTCAAACTTTCTGCTTGCTCTCTTCAGAAGTAAACGTCGTTATTTTTTTCTACTTCTGTCATCAGCACATATTTCCACTTTGCTTTCTTTACGCATAATTTATTCTTTACCTTCCCTCACTATTTTTTTACTATAAATATTAACAGTTCACTATTTGCAAATAATTATCTACAGAAATAATAAATACAATGAATAATTCACCTATCAAGTTCTTGGAGTTTTCATAGTAGCCATCATTCATATCATAAAGACCCATGACATTTCTTTTTCCTCTCATTCCAATGAAGCCCATGTTTCCTCGTTTGTCGTCTCCTCTTTTACCTCTCATTCCTTGAAATCCCATTGGAGCTCTCTTTTCATAATCAGCTGGATCAACAATGTACTCATAATAATTAGTCAGTCCATCTTTTTTACCTCTCATTCCCTAAAACAATTAAAGGTTTTTTTTTATATGTAGATGTTTATCATAAATCATAATCATAGAATTTGCAAATGAAATTTAATGTACACGTTTCAATGATTCATGGAGAAAGCTTATTTATCGACATCCTGTTGAATGCTCCCACAAAAAAATTGAAACGAGGGCCGAGAATAATAATATAAATTTTTTTAACAAATGAATATTCAAATTTATTTCATTCTCTTCTTTTAACTTTGAATAAAAAGTTCTACATTGACGTTACCCAAGTGTTGAATACAGAATAATAATCTGTAGAAAACAATTTTATTGGATTTTAATTGAAAAATTACAATGAAATATTATAAATTACTTATCAAAATGTAAAATCAAAATATTAAATAATAACAAATAAAAATGATTTTTACTATATCTTGACTTTTACTAATATAAAAGAAATGTAAATCAAAAAAATTGTCTTTAATCGTTAAGTTAAAACTGACAAAATTGTAAGTAAAAATCACTTTTAAATTTTTATTATAAATTGTAGTTAAAAAGAATTTTATTTAAACAACTTTGCTAGAAGAGATATAGATAGAAAAATTTAGTTATTATTTTTAGTTCACCTGAAGATAGTAGTTATTGCTACCGAAACGTTGTGATATTTGTGTGCTTTCAATGGAAAATAAAGTTAAAGATAAGTGGATTGGGAAAAAGGCTTTAAATAATTTATAAATTAATGTAACAAATAAATATTGAGTACAACATTAAATGTCATCTTTTTGGTATCATCACATCTTGCAGTATTAATTCAGTAACAAGATTTAAATCAGAAGGAATTACTGAGTGAATTTATTAGGAGAGCAAAGAAGAAAATTCAGGTACGAATATTAAATTATTCTAACGAAAACATGTTTTATGCAACAAGTAGAGGAGTGTCGATGGATTTAACAGCTTAGTGTATTGCAATTTAAATAATAGTACTTTAGTTACCTGGAAACCCATGATAGCTCTTTTCTCAAGGTCTTCTAATTCTTCAAGAAAATTTTGTTTTCCTTCCAATTCCATCATCGCTCTCTTATTCCAGTTGACATTCTCATATTCATCCTTTTTACCCCGCATACTTTGGAATCCTAATGCACTGACTCGTTTTCCATATTCATCCGGATAGTCATTCATATATAATTTATTTGGGATTACTGGAAAGTTGCCTCTTTTTTCATATTCATCTAAGATCTACAAAAAAAAAGTGATTCAGTTGAGTAAATATTTTATTTAGGCAAAAGATATTCTGATTATTCAGCTTCAAGACTGCCTGTAAACCTAGAAACTTACTTCATCAAATGATTTCTTCCCACGTGTTGGTTGAAAACCAATCGCTCTTTTATAGAATTCATCTCCACGCATGGCTTTTTTGCCTCTCATGCCTTGGAAACCCATCAGAGCTCTTTTTTCATAATCATCATGATAATAACCTTCATCAAAATCTTCGGGTGCTAAAAAATCGTCCTTTTTACCACGCATTCCTTGGAAACCCATTGGTCCTCGTTTTTCATAATCGTCAAAAAATTCATTTAAATCAGAAACATCTGAATCTTTTTTTCCTCTCATACCCTGAAAAAATTTTTAATAATTTCAATAACGTAAAGTTAATTGATTAATCAAACTAAATGAGTAATAATTACTTGAAAACCCATAGGTGCACGTTTCGATAAATCATTATCATCCAAATCCGATATGATGTCCTTTTTCCCACGCATACCTTGGAATCCCATAGGGGCACGTTTGTTAGGCTCTACACCATTTAATATTGACTCTTCTGCCAATGATTGTAGAATTATAGAGAAAATTGCCAGTGCAATTAGATTAATAAACATTCTGGAACAAAAAATATATTTTCCTGAATGATATGTCATAAAATGAGTACAATAAAGATTTAAACATTAAAACTTCATCCTATCTATTAAAACTCATGACTTACTGTCAGGCAAAGAGATACAATTATAAAAACTGTTCGTGTGAATATAATTAAATATTTATAATATTTTTTTTTATAAAATTATAGAGATTACAATTTAATAATGATAATAGCAAAAAATATTTTTAAATTATGGTAACAAATACCAAAAAACAATAATTAAAGAATACAAAATTAAATCGACCAATCAGAAAAGCGTAACCATTTTATTCGTGCGTTGATTGGTCAATTTTATTTTTAAATTTTCGAAATAAATAAAAATAAAAATTAAATAATTTTTTACGTTGTCGACTTGAGACAGTGCGCTCGAAGAGCGCGCAGTGTTTTTCTAGTACATTAATAAAAGGTATGATTAAAATAAATTAACAGATGATTAATAAATATTATTCAATGTCAATGGATAATGAATAAATTTTCCTTATTACAAAAAGTACTACCTTTGTAAGAAACTTTTACTTTGCAAACTGTTGAATGATAAGTCAAGTTCGATAGAAATGATCGAGTAAAAAATACAGCCAAGTGTTAGTATGAATTATTGATAATTAATTCAAGTGTTTGATTGACATTTTCAGTTATCCGTACTTTTTTATATTAATTAAGGTTAATCCAACAAGCGATTAACGACGAGTGACTCATGTAGAATATTATTCTAATCAAGAAATCAAATAAAGTCATGAATTTAATTCAAGCATAAGTGCAATGTAGAGAAACTTTCTTAATTATGATTAGGAATATCGTTATTTATTTATCAGAAGTAATTCAGATAAAAATCAAAACACGTAAACTACATAACTCAGTAATTCAACAATCTCCATTTGCTCTTTAGCATTCAACAAGCCCAACAATCAAGTGAACTACTTGTTCGTATTTTTTTTTTTTTCCTTTTTCTGTATTAATTTTTTTTCATCCCTCTCATCTTACCCGTAAAACATTTTCTACTCAATTAATTAAGTTTAACATGCTACTCTTCATCACGAGTTCTTGCTAGAGTTTTCCATAAACCAAGAAGTAGAAATCGTAGAATACAAATTACATTCTGAGAATAAGTTCTCCAACAAGAAAATATTTTCCTTATTTTAAAAATAACAAAGCCAGAAAATGTATATTTTTCTTTTAAATAACAAAGTTAAGTAAATCGTACCGTGATATTAAGTTGGTTCTCTGCTACATATGAAAAGTCGAGTGAATTTTAGAACTTTTAAAACAAAGTATTTTATGGAAACCTACATATATAACAGTGTCAGTTGAATTTATTATTTTTGTTCAATTTTTTTGTAAGATGTCAGATAAACCTGAGTAATAATTGGATTACATTATAGAAATCTTATTTATTTTCAACGTGAGGTATTTGTATTTGGTATTTTTTCAGAGATTTCTCGAATCGAGAATAAGGGTCGAATCCCATGGGTGTCTTGAGAATTGCTCTTCTAACAGTAAGATCAGTTACATCCAATAAAATATCCTAACAATCACGTCTGAATGGTATCGTTTCCTTTGACACCCTCGATTATCTATCTACACGTTATCCACCACCTAGTACAGCATATCTAACAATTTACAAAGGGAACAATGTGGAGTGGGTGGTATCACAAAAAGATTGTGTTGAAGAAGAGAACAAATAATCACATATATTGGATGATTCTTCAAATTGTTGGTTCCATCACTTCCACCAGGTCTTCCCTGATTTTAAACATGCATTTCGTGCTAACTATATCACCTCTCCCTTTTCATGTTATTTATGACTATTTGTCAGTATAAATTAAAAAGAAATTTACGTACTGAAAAATGTAAGAATTCTCATCAATAAAACTTAATCATTTTTTTGTGATGAATTATGATTATTTTCTTTTTTCTTCGTGAAAATGGTCCACGTCACGCGATATTCATGCCTCGGTCGATACACCAACGACATGAGAAACAAATGAAAAGCCGCAATGTATGGATATATGTAAAAAAGAAAGGATAAGAAAAAAAATTAACTACATGAATGAGCTTCTTATGTGTAATAAAAACATTATTTAATGGTTAACACCAAAAAGAAACTAGTGAACATCAAATTGATGAAATAAAAATGAAAGACAAATAAATAAACTTGTTAGTTGAAGAACAAAAACATGGAATTATATAGACATTTATTGTTGGTAGATTATTTGATGGTTTATTTATTTCGTGTCTTCATTAACTTTTTTCTTCATTAATGTCTTTATCAGCGATGTTCAGTGTTTCAGAAAAATTATTATCTGTGTAATGATGGTTTAATCGTTTATACACTGATAAAAGAGAGTTATAAATATTAAAAAACGATTTTCAATTATTAAAATCAATGGTTTTGGAACTATTAATAAATATTTTATTACAATAAAAAAGCCTTAGTTGTGAACACATTAGTGGTTTTATAATGAATAAATCTCATTCTATCGTAAAGAAATATTTTCCAACAGTTAAAAAATATTTTTGGTAATTATCTAGATTAGGTTATACCACTCTGATTTCGTAGGAGATACAAATTTGCAATAGTAATACCAATTAGTAGACAGTTACTTATGTTTAACGTTTGCTACCAGAGATTTAAACCTAAAATAAACCTGGCACTAAATGTTCTTTAAATAAAAGAACATATTTAAACTTCAATTGAAGCCTAGCCTGAAGCAGTAACTCTATAGGTACATTTCCTGTCAAAAAAAAAAAACTTAAAAAATGTTCTGCCGTGGTGATGGTCCCATATAAATCAAGGCACTAAATGATAATTTTATTTTACATAGTAATTAGTAAATTTTAAAAAAATTTTGTGTACCACTTAAGCTAAGGATGGGAGTCCTTTAATTTTTAAAAATAAAATAGTGAGTACTTCACAACACAAAATGTTTCATGCGGTAACTTGATAGGTCCAAGATTTTGCAGCGGGTTTTCGGACTATTATAACTTCACTTTGTGCCTTATGCATATTTTTTATTGGTAGAAATATACATGAAATAAAATTAAATCCCACCCGAGTTAGAATTTTACTCTTATTTTGCCGCTGAACCTCCTGAAAGTCAGGAGCATCAGCGGGAAAAAATTATTTTTTCGTATAAGAAAAATAATATAAAATATTTTGCCGCTGAACCCCCTTCATAATTCCCTTCATAATTCATAATGAAATACTATTAATGGTAACTCAATCTTATAATGAAAAATTAATTAAAATATACAAAATAATAAAAAAAATATTTAAAAGTTGCAATTAATAATCACTGATTATTGGAAGTAACTTAATAATTTTTTTTTTAATAAATATTAATCAAAAGAACTGAATACTATTAAAAATAGTTTATAAAAATATTCTGTACTCGGTAGTAATAAAATAATCATATTAAATATAATAATGTGTTAACTCCAAGTTTGGTTTTCGCGGGCAATCCGCCTGCTCTTCTATACTATCTAACATAAAAATATATACTTTAGTGCGTTCTCGCTATCATGAGATTGATATGTCTCAAGTTCAATAAAGTTTTTTTTTCTTTTCTTTTCTTTTTCAAATAAATATATTTTCTTTTGTAATCATCCTTAGTGATGAATAAAGTTTTGGCAGTTTATTAATAAATAAAACATAAACCAAGGCCACCTGTTTACTTACTTATCAGGTTATGGGCCCAGGACTACTCAAATTTGGAGGTTATACATAGAAAGGGGTATCTTTTGTGGCACGTGGCCGCTTGCTCCATTATATATATATATTTTCTTGTTGTACGGCTGGAAAAGGTTGAAAATGGCCAATGAATTGAGTTCAACGAAAATTGAGTATCTGGTGAAAGATAATTATTGTTCGTGGAGAATGCAAGCTGAGGCGTTGCTGACGAAACACGATTTATGGGAGTACGTAAGTGGCGAGAAGTCGATGCCAGTAAAAGCTGCAGGCGTGAGTGATGCTGCGTTCGAGATGGATCTGGCTTCATGGAAGAAGAAGGATAAAAAGGCGAGAGCTGATTTGATTTTATCGATTCACCCCTCAGAGCTCCAGTTGATTAGACAATGTACGACCTCACGAGAACTTTGGCTCAAGTTAGAATCAATTTTTGCATCGAGTGGGCCAGCAAAGAAAGCTACACTTCTTAGACAATTAATGTTGAAACGTCTGCCTGAAGGAGGCGATGTGAGAAATCATTTAATAAAATTTTCTGAAGTTGTAGATAGATTAATGGCTATGGAAGTGGATATTAATAATGATCTGTTGTCTAGTATGATCCTCCATAGTCTACCGGCCAGCTATGAAAATTTCAGGTGTGCTATAGAATCACGAGACGAGCTGCCGTCACCTGAAACTTTAAAAGTGAAGATTTTGGAAGAAAGTGAGGCTAGGAATAAGGGAGAGTTGGTCGAGGCAGCAAGTTCATTTGCCTTAAAATCACCACAATCAATGAAAAATAAGCGTGAACACTATTCCAACAACACCTCCAAGAAACAATATTACAAGAAAGGACAAGGTAAACAAGAAAAATTTAAGGGGAAATGTTTTAAATGTGGAGTCTTTGGTCATAAGTCTCCTCAGTGTCCTCAGAATGGTGAGAATAAAGAGGCAAGAAAAGGTCAAACGCCAAATGCTAACGTTGTTGATGATTCTTATGCAGTTTGCCACCTTGCAACGTCAGTGTTGGATGCCACGGAAAGTGATAGAGGGCAGTCAAACAGATACCATCTTGATGATGATCATGAAAATTCTTTATTCTCTGCTGCTTCCAGTGCAGAATCATTTTATACTGGAGCAAGGATTGTCCAAAGAGAGCCTCCTACGTCGTCAGAAAATTGGATATTAGACAGCGGATGTACATCTCACTTGTGTCGAGAAGAGAAGAGTTTTAAAGAAATGAGGGACTCCACGCCTGGAGTATTAAAACTAGCTAGTCATGCATCCACTAATGTCGTTGGATCGGGAGATGTTAAAGTTGCAATATCTGTAAATGATAAGCCAAAGATAATTGAGTTTAAAAACACGTTATTTGTTCCTGAGTTGAGATGCAACTTGGTGTCTGTGGCCAAGATTACAGACAAGAATGACATCGTTATTTTTGAAAAGACCAAGGCAATTATTGCAAATCGACAGGGTAAGGTTAAGTACACTGCCAATCGTCATGGTGACCTGTATTATGTTGTACCTGAAAATTCATGTCTAAATGCTTCGACTCCAGGAGATGCTAATGTTATTGGAATGTGGCACAAGCGTTTTGGCCATCTAAATTATAATGATTTAGCTCAAGTATTACGTAGGTCCATGAACCTCGACATCAATAGTCAAATCAAGAATTTAGAGCCCTGTGATATTTGTTTAAGGGGAAAGATGACTCGACTACCTTTCCCAAAAGGTGATTCACCTTCACCAGACTTACTACATGTTATTCACTCTGATGTTGTTGGGCCAATGAGAACTCAATCGATGAACGGGGCTAAGTTTTTTGTTACATTTATAGATGACGCTTCGAGATGGTGCGAGGTATATTTCCTGAGTCAGAAGAGTGGAGTTTTAGCAGCTTTTTCTCAGTATAAAAACAGAGTAGAGAATTTAACTGGAAGAAGGATAAAATTTTTACAGTCAGATAATGGAAGGGAGTATCTTGGAAATGAGTTTGACGCCTTGTTGAAGCAGTTGGGAATAGAGAGGCGGCTCAGCGTGCCCCGTACACCGCAACAAAATGGGCTGGCGGAGAGACAGAACCGAACGTTGTTAGACATGGCTCGATATCTCTTACTCCAATCTAGATTACCTATGATGTTTTGGGCAGAGGCCGTAGCCACGGCATGTTATATCAGAAATAGATCACCTACTGCTACTCTCAACGGTATGACTCCATATGAAAAATGGTATAAACAGCCTCCACAAATTGGTCATATGAGAACCTTCGGTTCGACTGTTTATGTTACTGATAAAAATCCTGTCAAGGATAAATTTTCACCAAGGTCTATCAAGGGTATTTTCGTAGGTTACCCCCGTGAGTCAAAAGAATACAGAGTATGGTTACCAGAATCCAGGAAAATAATCATTGAACGAGATATAAAATTTGTGGAGGAGAATAACTCAAGATCTATTGAGATTGACGAAACAGATGGCCTGAAGCTACTACCAGATGGCTTCGAAGGAACTGAGAAACGATTTAATGAGTTAGAAACTGAAGTCCCTGCTAATATTCGGACTTCCAGCACTCCCAGTGCGAGATCAGACAGTGATGGTCACACTGATCCTACTCCTCCAAGTGCTCAAGACAGTAACTTACCCATATCTGAACCACCAGTGAGACGAGCTCGCGGTAGACCTAGAATATTAAGAACAGGAAATCGAGGTCGACCAAGAAGACTTTTTCACTCGTATAGACCAGAGTCTGAAGGACAACATGATCCAGAGATGGAGAACGAGGACAACATTGAAGATGATGTATTTGCTGGATCTGCAGAGGTACCTCTCGACGAAGCTTTGAATAATAATGATGAAAAGGCTGTATGGGAACAGGCAATTTTGTCAGAGGTTACAAGTATAGTCAAAAATGACACATTGAATATCACGACTTATCAAGACGGTCAAAATATTGTGGGCTGTAGGTTGGTGTTAACGAAGAAGTATGATGATGATGGATCTATCAAGAAATTCAAGGCAAGAATAGTTGCAAAAGGCTATAGTCAACGTTATGGCCTTGATTACCATAAAACTTTTGCACCAGTGGCGAGGCTGGACTCCATAAGATTAATCATCGCTTTATCAGCGTTATATAATTTGAAGATTCATCAATTAGACATAGTAACCGCTTATCTAAATGGTAAATTGAATGAAGAAGTGTTCATGGAAATACCCAAGATGATGCCCACAATGTTAAACAGGATCGTCAATGATGTTAATACTGATTTTGAAGTCAAGATGAAAGCCAAGAAGTTATTTGATGAAATGAAAAATGGAGGTAACGTTTGTCGGCTAAATAAGGCTCTATATGGTCTTCGTCAAGGAGGGAGACAGTGGTATGAAACCATTGACCGGAAATTAAAGGATCTGGGACTGTCTCCAACGGTCGGCGAGCCTTGCTTATTTGTCGCCCACCGCAACAAAAACATTCTACTAGTACTTTTATACGTAGACGATTTGTTGGTAGCTTCACAAGACGAGGAGTGGATAAAAGAGATAAAACTGGGTTTAGCACGAGATTTTGATGTGAAGGATCTAGGTCTTGCCCAGAACTGTCTTGGCTTAGAAATAAGACAGAATAATAATGAAATTTCATTGACTCAAAAGAAATACATTGAAGACGTATTAAAACGTTTCCATATGGAGGAGTGTGACCCAATTTCTACACCAGCCGAGCTCAACTCTAAGCTCACACCCAGTACATCACCACCAAAGTGTGATCAAAACATACCATACAGGGAGCTTGTAGGAGCACTCATGTACTTGTCGGTTGGAACGAGACCCGATATCTCAAACACAGTCTCGAGACTTGCCCAGTTTACTAATTCACCAACTAAAGAACATTGGACAAAAGCGAAGAGAGTACTGTTACCTTGCAGGTACTCGTGACCTCGGTCTAAGGTATTGTTGTTCTGAAAAGCAGATCATTGGTTACTCAGATGCTGACTGGGGCGGAGACGTCACTGATCGACGCTCATTCACGGGCTACGTTTTTCTACTTGCTGGAAGCCCAGTGACCTGGAAGTCTCAAAAACAACCTACTGTTTCACTGTCATCAACCGAGGCTGAATATATTAGCCTGGCTGAGTCTATTAAAGAAGCTTTGCACCTCAGAAGTTTACTATTAGAAATTGGACTGACTGAACTACCTAGCATCACTATATTTACTGATAACCGTGGTGCTGAGGCCATTGCAACGAATCCAGTGTTTCACAGCAGGTCGAAGCATATCGACATCAAATACCACTTTATTAGAGATATTGTTGTAAAACAACTTGTAAACGTGGAACATATTCCTACCCAACAGATGGTTGCAGATATCCTTACCAAGCCTTTATCAAGGGTTTGTCATGAAAGGTGTGTCAACGATCTTGGGATGACAAGAACCAGAAGAGCATTCGTATTGAGGAGGGAGTGTTAACTCCAAGTTTGGTTTTCGCGGGCAATCCGCCTGCTCTTCTATACTATCTAACATAAAAATATATACTTTAGTGCGTTCTCGCTATCATGAGATTGATATGTCTCAAGTTCAATAAAGTTTTTTTTTTCTTTTCTTTTCTTTTTCAAATAAATATATTTTCTTTTGTAATCATCCTTAGTGATGAATAAAGTTTTGGCAGTTTATTAATAAATAAAACATAAACCAAGGCCACCTGTTTACTTACTTATCATAATGTATTGTTATAAACAATCAAATATTATAGAAAATATTTCCTCACCATTACTAACTATTAGAAATTATTTTAAATCACTACAAATAATTTTTAATCGTTAAATGTTGATAAAACTAATTTAATAATATAGATTTCATTAATAAATTCATAATAATTATGGAAAACGCGTAGATATTCTGGATGAAGACAAAAATTTTTATTTTAAATAAAGTATAGTAAGCAGGTTCAGCGGCAAAATAATTTCTGTCAGGCGGTTTAGCGGCAAAAATAAATTTTTTCAGGGGGTTCAGTGGGAAAATATAGATTTTTAGGGGGTTCAGCGGCGAAATAAGAGTAAAATTCTGACTTGGGTAATCGCATTCGAAGTTATGTCATTTTATATTAAAAAACCATATAATCCACAATAAAATATGAGTTATATTAATTACATTAGATTCCTTAATAATCAAGAAGATTTATTAACTGTTAAAAAATATTTTTCTTTATACCCTGGTCGAAAGTAAGTGTTTTCGGCTTCAATTTTGATACGTAAAACTGCCTCCAGTCAGTAGTAGCTAACAACTGTGATTGCATATAACCTCAAAAGTTATCAGTCTTTTGTTTAATGAAGTTGTAGTTGCTATTTAATAAAAAAAAAGATGAATGACAAATTAGAGAAAGATTAATATTTAAAAATATGACAATTTTATTACATAACTACTTAATATTAAATAATATTATTCTATTTTATTTATAATGAAAATAAAGATATATTTGTGCAATTGAAAAAGTTATTATATTCGTTTTTTTTATGAATGGATGCCTGCCCTCCCGACCAGCAACACTCGCTTCGCTCGTGCCACAAATGTCGAGGCAGGCATCAATTTTTTTAGATGCGATACATATAATTTTTTTATCATACCCGCACGAAAAGTTCACTTTTCCATTGGAGAGGGGTTGAACTTTCCACGCAGGTATGACGAAAAATCATATTCAGCCCTAGAGAAGACAATTAGACTAGCTTAAACCACGTGTTTACTACCCTCGCCTTCGGCTCGGGTTGTAATTTTACACGTGGTTTGGGCTAGACTACTTTTCCTCCCTAGGTGTGAAATGTACTATTTTCCGTACTTTCGACTCGACATCACCTCGGACGTCATGGCGCGCAGTACAGGAACTTCAACTTTCTGTCCTTGTAGTGTAATATACTATTTCGTACTATAACAACGCTATACTTAATAGTTAAGATATAATTTTATAACTATACAAATCTCTTCTATCATTATAATGAAGTTGTTAATAAGAAAAAATTGTGAATAGAAATAAAATAAAACATTAATTGATAGAGATGATCTTTTCGTTTGAAACTCAGTCGTTGAATTAAAAGTAAATTTTTTAGATTCTTCGTTGCTTTGATCATTAACAACATGGTTGAAAAAAAATGGTTAATATTTTAAAATACTCATTTCAACGAGAAATGAATTGAGTTGGAGCTTTTCAAAGTCAAGTCAAACATTTAGTTTTTTCAAAGACTTTCTGTTTATTTAGAAGATAATTTCTGCCCACTTTGTATTAATGATGAAAAACAAAAGAGAAGTTAAGAAAAAAGATTTATTTGTTATAAACATGTCGATTCAGTTAGGAGCTTAAATAAATATATTATTTTATTAATACTAACTAATATTATGTAACATTATGTAACATAATGTTTAACTCAAGAAATAAAAATGGTCAACAACACAAGTCAATGGTGAATGAAATGACCTTCTTCATTCCTGATATTCCAAGATTCGTTTTATCACAAATCGTGTGGAAAAATATAAAACATTTACTCTATAAAATGATGATAAATTTTAAAATACAGCTTTAATAAATGCTCCTTTCACAGCAGCTTCTCCATTATTTACTGTATTTCAAGATGAATTATGCTCACAAAGTTTGCATTAAAAATTACTAGAAAAAGTTGCCTGTATGTAGATATTCAATATCTTACTATTGATAAGATAATGTTATTAAATTGTTCAAAGGATCACCCTATTTGGATCAACTTATCTTTGTGTACCTGTCAATATCATGTTTCTATTAATAAGTTACCTAGATAATTGATCAATACACTATGTAAAAAATTCAGAGAAAGGTTTATGATTGCTGAAATTCAGCTCATATCACAATTTCCATCATCAACCAAAAGAATTTTAATAATAGACATAACTGTTTATATTTATTTGGAGATCATTTGATCATTGAAACCTAGAAATATTCTTCAGTTAATATTCTTTCATTTTTTATGCTTTAAAAAATTATATCAAGTACACTTATGTTTACTTTGTTAACAAAGATTATTATTTTTTTTTAAATTTCTTCAATTAATTAGTTTCACATTTATTATTGAACCATTGATTACTTGACTTGAATTAATCTCTGAAGGCAATGATAACATCAAACTATTGAGCAGACGTCATTGCTTGTTTATAAAGCTATGAGGAAGATACTTTTCATGGTAAAAATACTAATATACCTTATTTTTATCTCCAAGTGACCCGTAAAATAAAATTGATCGGACGTTCTTTGCTTTTTTAAAAATTTTTTTTTTATTTATATTGTTTTAATTACAATCTGTTTAGTTTAATAATAAGTAATTTTGCTGTTTAGTGATTTTTTGACGTGTTGGGTTAGAGATTAGATAAGAGTTTGTTGAGAACCTTTAGGTTTTCACTCTATGAATCTGTTGAGTAGATCTAATGGCTTGTATTTTTTTCTAAGTCTGTTGGTTTTGTCGCTCCTGTTGAGGATTGCTTTTTTTAAATGAAATCAAAAATGGATGTGTGAAACGTAAGTGGAGCCAGTATGTAAACATTTCTGAAATATTTGATTAGTCAAGAAGATTACACAATACATCTAAGTTGAATAGAAACATTAATTTATCGATTAATCTCGTTGAAAATGCAAATTCTATACACGAAGGAAATTTGCATGACAAATGATGAAATGTGATTTAAATAATTTGATCATAAACAAAGATAAATATTAATATTGTTTGGAAATGATACTATCACTGATTAACTATTGACTTAAGAGCTTCATGAGTTTTATATATATTATTATAACACCTATAAATATTTATGAAACAAATATTTTTGTCACAACTTTAATCAACAAAAATATTTTAATTGATTTTTACAAATAAATAGTGACTATTAAAAATAATTTTGAACATTCATTTCCTCAGAATTATTCACAAGTTTTTAAAGTTCATCGAACTTGGAATAAATCAGTTAAAAAAAGGTAATTAATTTTTCAGTTTATTGATTGAATAAAACAACTCATATTTACTTTAGTTTGAAATATATCAGCTTATAAATGTATTTTAAAATTTTTCGTCATTTGTTTAATATCAGATCTATGGAATAAAAACATTCTACATGATGTAATAATATTAAAACTAAAATTTTTTCATTAATATTCAAGATTAATTTTAATTAAAAAATAATCTTACTTTATTATTTTTGATTTAATAATAATAATAAACGCAAATTGCTTTTGAATTTTATTATTAAGTTTCATAATTAAACATTTTTGCTGGAATTTTTATATTTATTTCAACTTCAAAAAGGTCGTTAATTATTTCTACCAAACGTTTAGCTTTCATTTTATTTTTTCTGGCTTAAGTATCTTCTAATTTTATCAATGGAGTATTAGATCGAAGCTTAATAAAAACTCGAACACTAGTTTAAGAGGGCTATCAATTTAACAAGTTCAATACGTGCTACTCTAGAGCCTCTACATCAAGTATAATTTCAGCATCAGGAAGCCCCCAATATAAATATAACTCGGAAACAATGAACAAAAACACAGCAAACATGAAACAGTAACGTGATTCCTCTTTGGTTCAACTCCTTCACAAGAATTGTTTGTTGTTGTACACACATTTGGTGCAAAATCGTGGGTTAAAGTGGATGCAAGAGAGATGTTGAATATGCTACATGTTTACTCTTTTACTAACCAGTTTATGTATGGTATTTTCAGTATACTACCTACTTAATAAGGTCATCTGTTGCGTTGGTTTATTTGCTTTCTACAAGTAATTAACATCTACTCATTACTCTTTCTTCATGTAGAAAATTCATTAATTACAAATTAAAATTAGTTGATACATATGGACATTTTTTTGGATTGTTATTGGAGTAGACTAACTGGGTGGAATATTCATTCTATCTAAAATGATAACATATATGTTTATCAATAAATGTTATAATGAAAATTATTCTATAGAGTCTATCAGTTCATGAAGTAAAGCTGGTATCAATTCTAGAACTTCAACTGCGTATAACTTTTGAACTATGCCAGATAGTGATAAAAATCATCAGTAATTTTTTGTGTAAAATTTCATCATTCTTAACAACTTTTATTTGAAACTTTTTTTTATATCTACTATTGTTCCAGATATATTTCGATTGGAAGGATCATTATTATTATTTGTCTTCCTCATGGGTAACAGGAAATTTTTGTCTACCCAGGTGTATCTTTCAGGAAATTTCCAACGATTTCGTCTGGTTAAATTTTAAATTGCCAAGATTCCACCAAGAATTTACTTTATCCTTTAGCCCACTTGACTATATAGAACTGTTCACTATATTCATTGTGATAACACACATTTAGTTGAATTAAAAATAATCTTGATTAATACAATCCAACTTCGTAAACTAATTCATGAAATGTTTTTATAAATATTTATTATTAATATTTTATAAATCAGATTATTTTAAATGAACTTAATCCCAGTTTTATTAGGGAATTTCAATATACTTATCTCAACATAAAGCTTCCTGGATCAGCATGAAAGACTTATTGAATTATACTTCAAACGAATTTGATAAAATGCTATTACAATTTTTGATCCTTTAATGAAGCCAACAATTAACCAGATCCATTACGAAATATTTATTCCACTCATCAATTAATTTACTCTAAAACTATTAAACCTGTTAACCAATTATATTTCTCTGAATATATTCATGAAGTTCATTATGTAATTTTTATAATAAATATTTGTAAAATATGTTTCAGCAATTTAGAAGAGGATAAATTAACGTAATTGATGCATTGGCAATTCAAAATCACTAAAACCCTAGTAAATTTATAAAAGCTTAATATTGATAATTATTGGATCCAATGAATTTTTCCTGAAACGTTTTTACCCAAGCTAAAAAATATTATCTCGTGAATGTAGATCAGAATGAAATGAAGTGAAAAAAGATTCTCGACATGAGGCAATGAATATTCGAGGGTGTAAGGAAAAAAAGCCCAGACAAGAGAAAAAGAACAATGAGGGCATAAAGGGTGCAGTACAGTGATGTATGGAAGACTCTTCCAGCATCAGGCAAGATATGATAAATGCATCTTTGTCTATCTTATGACACAATACGGAGGTTAAGGGTGACTCGATAATTTCTACCACCCAACTTTACAAGCCTGTTGACTCGCATAATCGCTACTAAGCATATCCCACTTCTCGTCATGTCTTAAAGTAGATATTTCCAAGGTATAAAAAGTGTTCAGTAGCAAGCCATAACCTATCACAATAGAAAGGACTATTGTTTTTAAAAAGTTATGCTTAAAAGCTTTTTAAAAGCGTTTTGGGTGGTGTCTAAAAAGTTTAAGGGGTAAATTATTGTAGAAATGTAGGTGTTATATAAATAAATGTGTCAATATGTATTATAAAAATGCGTAATTTAACTTAGTAAAGTAAAATGCTTCTGGAAGTTAGGAACTTGAAATGAGGTGAACAAGTATTTAATGGGCCCTGAGGTTAAAAATTGTTGTACATTTTTGATCAAAATTCATGAAATTACTTTTAATATTTTATTTCACTAACTTCTGAATAATTAAATCATGAAGTTGCAAAAAATTAATTGAATTTTAAATTTAGATGATTAGTATAAATAATGATAGATTTTTTTAAATAACTCTATTAATTAAATGATTGAATTATGATATTTTACAATTTTTTACATTATAGCATAAAAGATATCATTTTCATTTACAATAATCTTCTCTTTTATTCTTCAGATTATTGGTGTAAATAGGTAATTCAGTAGCACTTTAATAAACTCAAAGATTCAAGCTCCAGAAAAAGCTCTTTGAAATAGTTATACACTTTCAATACAAGTTAAAAAAAAATTGTTTGAAATTTGATCATTCTTTCAGAATAAATAGTTTTGTAATTATTGTAAAAATATTTTAAAAAACTTAGTATTAAAAAAAAATTTTTTTAAAGTCATGTAAAAAAATGTATTTTTTCTATTTAAATTTATATTGATTTTTTTTTTTCTTTAAAACAATAATAAATAATTGATGTATAAAAATATTGTCCTAGATGACTAGAGTTCTTATTTATTATTAACCACATATTTTTTATTGATTAGTTAAAATAAAAAACTAAATGAATATTGAAAAGTGCTTCAAACTATGCTCTGATCCTTTTTAGTAAAATTTATTCTTGATATTCAAACAAAAAATGTTTAAAAAAAAATCTGTTTGTATGAATTATTTAATCCATTGTTCATCTGAAATCCATAGTATGAATCTAAAAATAAAAAAAATAGTAAAGTGTAAATTTTCAAGAGTCTACGTCAAAATTGTACCTGACATCGTATATTGTTTCATAAACGCTGAGTATTTATTATCTCTATGTGTGGGCAGTGTAAATACTCTAGACTGTATATCTACAACAATACCCTCTCACTGTGAGGAAACGAGGAAAGAGTAGACACAGTTGAAAAGATACGGAGTTCAGAAGCGTCGCTCAACCAACACTATTTTCCATCGTTATTTCGTGATGGAATAAAAAAATTGAATAAAATATTTTTAATTTACTCCAGTAAATGAAAAAAAAAAAGAATCTTTCTATTTTACAAATAGAATTCATGTTACCTTTCTTTAAAAACAACTGTTCTAAATCAGCTGAATGTTGTTTTGTTGAAATACTTTTTCAATTTGAAAAGTGTTGAAACGTGTCAAGAACATCTATCATCTACAAAAGCTAGTGGGTCGTCTAGTCGATTGGTGTACAACAAAAAAAAATAATGATCATTTGAATTCACACATTTTCCCCTAGAGAGTATTTTTGAGTAGACTCAAATAAATGGTTACGTGAGAAAGCTATCATCTGCTTCACAATTCTCTTGGATTATAAAAGAAACCAAATAAATTTGATAAAAATCATTTTTGGACATTTTAATGCATTTGGGTTCAATAGACTAACGATTTTTTAGAATAATAATTTACATTTTACTGAATAAAAAATGCTTTGGAGTATCAAATAAAAAAGTTGACGACTATTCTAATAACTCTAATAAATAGAAAAAATTTATAATGAATGTTGGATCCATTTTTTCAACAGTTTAGTAGTTGGATCCAATGTTTTAATGGGCAGAGCATAATCCTGTTTTACTCCTCTAGATAAAAATAAATGATCCATTATTTTTCAAATGTGACAAATTTATTAATAATTCTGATAAAAATATTAAATACATAAATTACAAATGATAAATTGTAATTTAAACTCTAAATCCAATAAAAATACTATGATAATCCAATTTGCATTTTACGTGAGTTGCAATTTATTATTTACTCATGAATATTATTTATAACATCAGATATTAATTTTCTAAAATTTTATTATTTTCTATACAAACTAGATTTTTTTTTAATGTTATAAAATGTTTCAATTGAAAAGTTTGTTCAATTTGATTTCATCTTGACATAACTTCAAATTTTACCTTAACATTTTCTTATTCCATATAAGCTTATCTTTCACGTGTTTTATTTTTTTTCTCGTAACCTTAACTCATGAGCTTTTATTCTTATAATGTATTTTTACTTGGATTTCATCTCCCATAAAAGATACATTGTAACAGAAAAAAAAACAAGAACAACTTTCCAATGAAAGAACAAGTCAATGAGTTTTCCAGTTGAAAAGTAATAAAATAGACATAACATTAACCTTTTTTTTTTTAAATAAAAAATAAAAGATAAATGGTACATTGAGAGTTTGTGAAACAATCCTTTGAGAAAAATTTGCTGACCGAGATTGAAGACCAAAGTTCAACCTGACCTTTTGAACCTTTTTTATACACGTGATGCACATTTCACACCATAAGTGTCATGATGCCTCAGTAAGTTTATCTATCACCCCAATCACACGTTTTAGATACCCTGAGTCAATAAAACAATTCACTGGAATTTACTCAACCTAATTTTTTGCAACCAACACCTCAATATGCATTGGAGTGTATTATTTTTCAAGGAATTGATAAAAACAATTTGCAACTAACAATCTATATTTACTGATCAATCCATGAACAATCTAAAAATATTTCTTTCTACTAGAAAGAATCAATTGTTTTATTATTGTTTATTACTAATAAAAAGTAGATGGATTAATACTAGCGTAAAAGAAAAAATTATTTTTAATATCATAAGAATATATGAAGTTTTTTAAAGGCTTCAAGTATGAGATTGATTAAAGCGAAGATCAATAACAAAATTCAACTGTTTATGACTCACATGAGGAAGAACCTAAAATCTACAGTAAAATAACAGGTTAAATAAATAAATTTTCAAAATTTTTTATAAAAATTCAATGTACAGAAAAATACAATGGACACTATCAACACAACATTTATAAAATATCCATTGGAAGAGATAATCAAGAATCGTAGAGGACGTTCTGAAAATTGCTTAATATCCGATTGGAGGTAAATGAACCACTGTTATTTCTCAGACGAAACACTCTTGGTATTAATCAGGGTATTTGATTAATTTCTCTACTAATTTTCCCTGTATTTACTCAGTTCATTTACGAAAGCTCTACATCCTTTCCATGAATCACCTCCTAAGATACACTATTAGTTTATAATTAAACCATAATAATTAATTCCTTACAAAGACTTAACCAATCTTCATTTTTTTCTTCAATTTAATCTTCAAATCAATCGCTTTAAACGACTCTAATTTTTTCGCACTTTAAATACTTAATACCTATAAGCATAGTCTTGATGATGATCTTGCTAAAACCTAACTAAAATCATACAAAGATCCATTATCAGTCTGAATATCAAAAGCAGATTCGATCAAGTCTATCATCATCTATTAAACTGTTAGACAAAATGATTTAATGTTATTTTAAAGAATAATAGCAGCATCACAAAAGCATTGACTCTACATTATTTTCAATGTTAGATCAAAAAGATTGATGTCATCAATGCTGGAAAATTCAATAGCTCGAAGAGATTGGGAGGATCTTGAAGAAGAGTCGGATATGAAAATGGTAAGGATAGACTCAAGCTTGGAAAACATAAAGGTGAAGACCCCTTTAAACGATAAGGTTCATAGCACAATTTAGTTGGTCATCAAGTGCTGATTATTTAATCGTAGTATATACTTTGATTATAGCCAATCGATCGAGGTGTCAGCGAATATTGGAGCAACGTGTTGCACTACTATTGGCCAATTGCTTACCATGGTCTTTTTCTAATGATGATTATTTTCATTGTTGGACCTTGGATTGGACTTAGTTGCAATGAAGAAGACTCTCTTGCTATTACAAATGATCGGTTTTTCCTCTGGCGTCCAATTGCCGCACTTTCATCATACTCAGCTTTAAAATCTTCACAGAAATTCTCGTAAGTAACTCGTAAAAGAACATTTTCAATTTTCCTGAGAATTAATCAATAAAGAGATTTTTTTTTCTTCAAGTAATTAATAAACTACTTGAGATTCTAATATCGTAATTCTTTGGTTAAAAGTGGAAATATTTTTTCTTGAAACTTATTTTTCTTTTTTTTAATGTTTTATCTTCATTTTATTCTGTGGAAAAAATAAAAATATTGAGGGCAGTACATGTTTGCAGACGCGGCGCTTGTAGTTATAGACTATATTGTACAAACAAGAACACTGATGGTGAACCAGTTCGAAGGAGAGCAAGTTTTCTCAAGCGTAAGCGAAACCTCAAAGACTTGATCGACTGATACTGGACTATATTACCTGTTACAAAAATTTCTGAGGAAATCCCTATAACTATTAAAGTTATAAATCAATTTCTAGATGAAACTGATACCTAGCAAAGTACACCAACAAATTACAAGAAGAGATAAATTATAATTATAAAACATACTAGTGGAACAAAACATAATAAAATTATTGTTACGAATATCCTTCATTTTTTTTATCAGGATTTTAGTCAATAAAATGTATTTTTAAACAGGAATTAATCCTGCAAAGTTCAGATAAGAGTCAACAATTTAAAAATTATATTCTATTGATGATAATATGATGTCCTTGAATAAAGATAAATTTTTTAACAAAATTATCTTGATTAGGATGTAGTCCATCAACACTCATTAATTAAAAATGTAATTAATTAGTTATTGTGGTTTAAATTAAAATTTTTCTTTATAATCATTTTAGCTCCACTTAAAAGATGATTAAATAGTACTGATTAAAATGATGGTAATTGATTGATAAGTGTAAGAAAAAATAAATAAGAGCAGTCTCTTTCATTATTTGAATTAATGTTATTAAAATAAGAAATGATCAGCTGTTATATTACAGTGACAAAGCTTAAATAAATTTTATTGTTGGAAAGGTTTTGATATATTGAACTTGGTAAACAAGAATTATAGTAACCATTTGATGTAAAACATTTTTCTAATAATTATTGTGACATACTAGCACGCGATGGAATCAATTATCATGAATTTATATCATAAAAAAGTTAAATATTGATTAATATAATATTAAACTTTATAATCAAATAATCAAGTTTTTTAACTTCTAATTCATATTTATAATCGAAAAAAATTCCCTACAAATTTTTTATGCCTTGAAATAAAGAAGTGAGAGTTGGAAAGAACGTAGAAAGTTTTAAAAGAAAGGATTTTAAACGTCTCTTAGTTTTTTGTAAGTCTAATTATTTATAATAAAAATAAAATCTTTAAAAAGTGACGATTATTTATGAAACTTTTGAATGACATTCTTTTTCAAACTTTTAATAATCTTCACCTTCATGATGTAAATTTTCAAGTCCAACTCAAATCAATTGATATTCTAATGAATGAAGTTAGATGTTTTTTTTAGTATTCTTAAACAAATTTATTATAGAATCAAATTGACGTAATTATTGATCTTGCCTTGTCTTTTAATTTCAAAGTTACCTGATTAAGATAATTTATGATCAATATAAATATCTGAGATAAAATAAGTTTTAATTGAACTTAGGCATAGGATCCATTGATGTCTAACCTGAAGAGCACTTATAGTCAGACAAAAACCAGGAAATGTCATCAATACAAGTTTATTTGCTGAAGACTTATTTCAGCCAAGGTTATCAAGTAACCTACTTGTGACTTTTATCTCATATTTTTTCACATATCTATTCTGATAAAGTCATCGTGATGAGGATATGGCACAAATCCAAAGTAAGCGTGACGACAACACTTCAAGAAGTTCGCGAGACCGACGCACGTGGGAGAGTCTTGAAGAGTTGGCGAAAAAAAAGCTAAGTCGTACCAGAAATGAATTCAAATGTGATTGTCCGTCTTGCACGGATTTTGAAGTTGTTCGTAAAAAGGTATCTTCAAAAAACTTATCAAGAAGGTCTGAAGTATTACGAAGGAATCATAGAAATAATAAATTCACCACCACTACTCAATCTCGAAGAAAATTCCGTACTGGATATGATCATTCATACCAGGATGTAGTTTACACAAGTTTATGTGATAAGCCCCGAGTGATAAAACAAAGCATTAAGGCCACAAACACAATAAAAAATCTAGACACAACAAAGGTGAGAAGTGTGAAAGTAATTAAAAGTTTTCCTAAAAGTTGTTGTTCAGCATTATATCAAGAACCCAAGACTATTTTAGCAAAAACATCAGACAAATTAGAATTATCAAGAAGTAAAAAATATTTGGAATTAAGTTCATCATCATTATCATCATCACCTGTTGATGAAAGTGGTAGCGTGACTTCAGATGCTTCTTCAACTGATGGCAAGTCGAACAATCAAAGAACAAAAAGAAGAAAGAAAAAGTTGGAAAGATTTAGCAATCGCAACAGTTTGGAGAATGACTTCAAGCACTTGAACGAACAAACTTACCAAAGAACTGCAAGGGGGAATCGATCCCAAGAGGCATCTCACAAAAGACAAGAGTTATTCCCAAGTGACTTTGAAAACAGAGAAACGGCTCATAAAGTTAAAAACCATCAAATGGAAAAACTCCCTCATGAATCACCTTATAAGAATCCGAAGTTGGACGGAATGTTAAAGAATCAGGGAACTGGAGGATTGATAACCTGTGTCTGTGATAAAACTAAAGATAAAGATAATTGTACAGTATTTTATAATTGTCCTGAAAGTTCTAATCATCAGGATGATATAAAAAATGATAGTCTATCTGGAGAACATCATCAACAACATGAGAAATCATCTTCAAGTTTTAAGGACGATGTTTATTCTAAGATAGAAGAGCTTATAATTTCTCCTACAAAAAGTAATGACAGTTCATTTAAAAAATCTTATTCTCCAAGTGTGAACCTAGAAACCAGATCTTCACAACCTTGGCAAAAACTCGAAGAAAATCTGGAGAATATTAGTGCTAAGTATCGTGAAATTTCATCAGGATTGAGAGAAATGCGAAGAGAAGTTGCAGAAAATGAGAAACCAAAAAGCAGAGGATTGGAAAGAGAAAAAATAACACGAGACTATCCAATAAAAAATTTTTCGTTCGAAACACAGATAGTTAAAGATGACTGGGTTAGTATGAAAAGTACAAATAAACCTTCAAAAAGGAATATTACAGATGCATCTTATTCCCCTTCATTACAAGACAGTCAAAAGATGACGTCAGAAACACTTGATAGAGAGAAAAGTCCACTTTCAGGCCAAGAGAAAATAGATTCAACTGATGATGTAATAAATCTGAAAGACAAAATATTTATAAACAACCAAGACATGACTTCACCTAGTCAGCTTGGGACTATTTTAGAAAATTGTCAGCTTGAGTGTTGTAAATGTGATTACCTAGATGATAGCAAAAGCCCCACTGAAAAAAGTACTAATCCACTAATAAAAAATTTTTCCATTTCAAGAAAATCATCGAAAGAACGAATAAAACGTCATGATTTTTCTTTACCAAAAATTGTAGTACCTGAGCCTAGTGAACGATCAGATATAAGAAAAATGTTTATCTATCCATCAGAAGAAAATCGAGAACCACCATTGACTGTTTACAGAACATCTTCATTTGTCAACTGTGAAATTAAAGAAAACAAAAATATTGGTTTCAGATATGTTTTAACTTATGTTCAAAAATACGTAAGTCCCTCCTGGAAACCAAATGAGCAGAATAAGAGAAAAACTACGTCCCAAGAGCATGTAAAAACTGATGATTATGGTTGACATTATTATTTAACTTTAAATATTTTTCTAAGTTCAAGTATACATTAATTTATAATAAACCTTATAACAATAATTATAATAAAATACACAAGATGATGGAAATATTTTCCTTCAGTAATTTTATTTGTCACAAAAAGCATGACCACTACTCATTAACTATACATTCAAGCATGCAATATAAAGTTAAGTAACTTTTGCAGTGAATTTATAAACAAAATTACAGTAGCGTGCTTTCAATTAGTCTCACTCGACGTAACTCTTGTGCAAACTTTTTTTTTTTTTTATCGAACTGAAAAATATATTTCTTCATTTTTAATTACACATTTTTCTATCTTTTGTTGTAAAATTATCTAATCCTTCTAGACCATCTCTCATTATCATTAGAATGAATTATAGACAATTTTGTCATTGATTTGAGAGAAAACTTGATACTGGTTTCTGGCTCAAGAATCAAGATAATCGAAGTTTAATTACGATTGAGAAATTCAAGAGTATCTATACCGCTTCTTCAAGCACAAACTCAAGGAAGGAAAAAGAAGTAAATGGATCTATCTGGTATCTATTGCCTATTGACTTAATAACTTTAGACTCTCTATGTGGGTTGATTTTGAACTTAGATTCTGTTGTAGTCAATATGAAAACCATTAACTCTGCAATTATTTAATTTAGCAAATAAAATTATTTCAATTTAATATCAATAAATAAAAACAATCTGATTATTGTAGATTGATAAAAATCATAAATGATAAATAAGTAAGTAAACATTGAATTAAATTATCATTAAACATGATATAATTAATAAAATCTCATATAAAATAGTAATCAATAATTTATATGAGAGTTAAAAAACTTTACACGAACGGTAATGAACTTTTACATACTCACTTGTTAGGGTTGGGTTTATAGGTAGCTTGTAAAAATCTATGTGACCTAAAACATAAAATATAGGCCATTAGATAATGAAGATAAGAAAAAAATTTTTTATTGAATGAATCATTGTTATACCAGAAGTGATAAATTTTTTTACTCTTCAATTAATATTAAAGATAGATCATGATGTATAGAAGGGTTATGTTGATCAACTTTTTGAAAAATAATTATTCCAGCTGCTAATTAAGCTATAAATCAACCTTGTTATACATGACAGCAAGTCAAACATCAGGATTTTTCCATATAAGTTTTATAAAAAAATATTAAAGTACATGAATGAATGATGTAATATAATAACAAACACTTTAAGTTATTATGTAAATTGTGATAATGGACAAGACTTTTACTTAGCATTTTATCGAATTTTAAAGCTTTTAAAAAGGTGTGTATTTTAATAGATAAGATAACTTGAGTTTGCACGTTGCAGGTTATGTTGTCATTGTTACACATAATCCGATCTGATAATGAACCTCATGATTAGGAAGTTGATTTATCACTCGTGAGATGACTATTTAAAAAAAAATTAATTTTTAACAAGTTCAAGTTCTCTTTTTTTCTTAATTCTTGATTCATATTTTATCAACCATCTACATTTATTTTGTTTCCCCTAATAAAAATAAAACTCAAGAAATATTCACATAATAATTTGAATATTTTTTATCATGGTCTAAAAAAGTAACTGACATACGAAATAATCATGATGGATTATTAATAAGTTTTCCCTAATAATTTTATCATTGATTTTTGATGAATTAAATAATTATTGCATTGTTTAGCAGGTTATTAACTACGTAAATATCGCAATTAAAAACTCAACCTTGGTTTAATATTTCCAACTTCTGATGATTAATTTTTAAAATAAATTGATTTTTAATATTGGATTCTCAAGGTAAAAATTATTTGTGAAATTATATTATGTTAATTTATAATTAATTATTTATCAATCTGACAGTCATTAAATAATAACCTATAATTTATTATAATGATATATCTAATTTTAGGGACAAAAAAGTTATGGTGAAAAATTTACTGAATAATATGGTAATGGAAAAAATTATCTCTGAGTGTAAATTTAATGAATAACAATAGAATTTTGTATCTGAGAATTCATGTAGAAAGCTTTAAAAACTCTCCAATTCAAAGAAGAGAATACAATAAATTTATTTTCTAAAAAAATAACAGAAGATTATAAATAAAGAATACAAGTGCACATTAATTAAGAGTTTAAATTTTCCAAGTTTTGGAAAGAAAGTAATTTAATCAAATAGTGTCGTCATAAATCTTATCTAAACTGGATTTGTTTCAGATATAATAGACTGGAGTTTAATTGAGTTTAGTAAATGGTACAGTAATTATTACTATTGATGTAAGATTCAAATAAAAAATTTACAAAATCAGAGTTGGAATGTCAACAGAAGGAATACTTTAAGCAGATTTATGTTTTGTAAAAGCTTACATTCAGCAATAAATACATGTCAGATAAAAATTACGAGGTGATAAAACTCGCTAGTATAAAAGCCTGACAATTTTGTCCCCAGGTAAAACAGATAAAAGGATTTCATTTTCTAAAGAAATGGTCCTGATAAGTCAATAGATCGTGGGTGCTATTTGTGAAGACTAATCGATGTTGATGTATTCTCTAAAATCTTGGGATTATTGGATAATCTGTTTCATACTACTGGGATTTATTGGAATTTCAATTGATAATTGAATAAATATAATTATTATCATTCTATTAAAAAAGACTTTTAAAAAATTCCAAATAATTCTACAGTAATAAAAAACAATTAAAAAATTAATTATATTAAATTAGTTAGGATGGTTATTTTTAGAATCACAAATGAGCTATCCTTTTTGCCCTTAATTTGGTAATATTATCAATTATTTTATAATTCGAGTCAGACTTTTAACTTCTCACTTATTCAATGTCTGAAGACCTTTTTTTTTCAAAAGTTGGAGTTAAAGTGTAAAGCAACTTGTCTTCAACAAACAATAATATTTTTTGTGAAAGAAAAACATTTCAATGATATTCTTACTTTAAAAAAGATATTGTTTCGAGGACAGGATCCCTTTTTGATAAAAAATAGTTGCTGTTATCCTAAAAAAAAAAAATTCAAAGCTATTTTTTCTATATGGTTTTTTATTTTTTATGTTTCAAAATAAATTTCTTTATATTTCACAAATATTGGAATATTTACATTGTTTTTGTTTGAACAAAAAAACAAGCCTGTGTAAAGTTTTTCAAAAATTGTATTAATTTTTGTGAACTGAAATATCACATGAAAATTCTGTTATTTTGAAAGGAAATCCTTTTTTGGAATAATCATCAAGTTTTTTTATTTGTTTGAGATCAATGATATGATCAACACAATGGCCATTTCAACTTTTAGAATCATTTGTTTTCAATTCTAATAAAACAATATTTTTAAATTAAATATTTTTGCCTGAGGATAAAATTAAAAAATTTCTATTTATGAGTTTATTTAGTTCTAAATATTTTTTTCCCTCAACTCATAATTTTTCTATGAATATGATAGCAAATGTAATCAATATACTCCGACCTTTAGAAATAATTGATGTTTCGAATAAATCCGTTGATTTATCCTTGAGTCATGGCATCAATCAACAGTAATTATTAATTGACATCTAAAAGCCACAACAAAGTTAATAAACCTAATAACTATCAAACACACACTTCACACTATAGATCATTCCTCTATTCTAACTACCATTCATCCTATCCTAAATCAAACTCTTTTTTTCATCGATATTCTATTTTTATCATCTACTGAATCATTTCAAGCACTTTTTAAATCAGAAAGATAAGCAAAGCTTGATACAATACTCAGCACATTACTTGGACACTAGGGTTTTAAACAATCACCACTACACTTGACAACTAGTTTTGTTTCAACAATTTAATATCAATACATTTCTAAAGTTTATTTAAATTCCAAAAAATTGCTTTATTTATTGACTTGTATTTTTTTCGTTCTATTGTTTCTGAAAAAATACTGAATGTGAATATTTTTGATAAAAATAAATACTTAAATTGAAAAAAGAAAAGTAAAAAATAATTTTTTTCTTCTGTTGAAAAAATAGGGCAATAATTTGTTGTTGTTATTATTATTATGATTATTATAACAATTGCGAATCGATAAATCCTTCATGAAGGAAGTAGTCAATACTACAATAGTCAGACCTAACAGTAGGTACGCCGAGTTATAAACAGACGCTTCAATCTCAATTCCATAAAGCTCGAGTGCTTACAATCGAGCTTGGAAGGCGATTGTACTGAAAGTGATAGTAGTTGGAAACCGTGACGAATGAAAGGCACATGAGCACGCAATTACTTTACGTTTTAATATATTATGTGTGAAATAGAATAACAATAATAGACTATAAAAGTATTAACAACTAGTTCACTGATGAACAAGAATAACAGTGAATGTATGCATGGAAGAGATAACATTTACATGTGCCCGACATAAATAAAGCTTTTAAATGCACAGGTAAAAAAAAAGGATACTGAAAAGTCAACCGGAAAGAGTATTGAAACGGTTAATTTATTATAATTAACTATTTTCACCTGTTTTTATTTAAATGTCATTGTATGATCTTGTATCAATGATAAGCATAATAACATTATCATCACCATGATAATTCATTTTTTGTTCAATTCAATAATTATTATTTTCTTTTTTTTTAAATTAAATACATAATTGATTAGTAACATTGATCTTTGTTTTAAATAAATTAATTTTAATTATTTAGAGTAAAAATATTTTATTTCTTTCATGGCATACTTTTGTTATAAAAATCTACTATATTTTTTTCTCTTCATTTGTTTAATAAAATAAAAATTCCTAATTATTATGGTAGTAGATAGACTATGAGAGTTCTACCACACTTTTTTTTTCAAAGAGTGTTGCGGTAGAACTCTCATAGCTGTGGACGTGAAAAGTGGGGGGTTCTTAGGTTTTGTTGAGGTAGGGGTTCGAGGGAGGATTCCTGAGGTAAGATGTCGAACATAGATGGGGAAATCTTACTGAATAATTAATGTTGTCTGAGCGTTATCTAAGTGTAGGTATGCTGTGTCTCGGTATGTGGACAACATAGATGGAAAAATCTTACTGAATTACCTTGATCACTTGTTAACAACTTTTTCATATCTATAAGACAATTTTACAAGACTTATGTCTGAAGCAAGACTGATGATTTTTGAAAACAAATCTGCCAATAAATAGAGGGTAGGCCTTACTCCTTACTTTTTTCCTCCCTACTCGTGTTTTTCCCCACAGGACATTTTTCTAGATTTCATAGCAACTTAAGATTATGCAGCTGCAGATCAATGCATCACATTAGCTTCAGTTGTCAAGTTTAAAGGATCAAGGTGATTCAGTAAGACTTCCCCATCTATGTTCGACATCTTACCTCAGGAATCCTCCCTCAAACCCCTGCTTGAGCAAAACCTAAGAACCCCCCACTTTTCACGTCTACAGCTATGAGAGTTCTACCACAACACTCTTTGAAAAAAAAAAGTGTGGTAGAACTCTCATAGTCTATCTACTTATGATGTATAAACATAAAAAATAAAATATATAACAATAAAAAAAAACAAAAATAATAAATATTATAATATAAAAAAGTATTATAAAAAAAATATATTTATTATGTTAAACTAAAAATTTTTCAAGTATTATTCTTTATTAATATTAGCTGTATTTTAATAATAATTTTAAATAATAATAATAATAATAATAACAAACGAATGAGTAGCTTATAATTAATTTACCAGAAGCTTTTTAAAACCTATGGTTAATCAACTATTGGTTCATGATAAGATAATTATTGATTGACATCTAGACAATTATTTGAATACTTTAAAATACTTTCAAATCTACCCTGAAACTATTCTACAAATTACCTTAAAATATTCCAAGAATGGTTGAGATTTCAATAAATAAAATTTCAAAAAATAATCTTAACATAATAACCAACATTTTATTAATTGTACACTGAGAAAAAAAATTTTGTTAAATGGAAGAATTTTTTTCTATTCAATCAATAAAAGGAAGTTCGAGAATTTTCAAGATAATATTTTATTCTATCCAATAATATTGTTATTACAAACACATTTTCAAAAAAATGTCACTCAAAAAAATTGTTTACTGCCTGAAAACTATTTTCTTCGGTAAAATTAGATATTCAAAGGTGGAGGAGACACTTTCTATAGGAGGATGGAATATGAGGCAGGGGGAGAGGGGGTTGTTAAGAAAGCATAAATATTTTTCAATAATTACAAAATTATTTATGCTCTTCTAACACACCTTCCCTTGCGCCTCCCTTTTGTCGCGTTTCGTACGATAAACGATTTTAGTGAAATTCATACATTTATCATGAATTTCACTAAAATTGCAATTTATGACATGTAATGTAAATAATTATAAATAATTACCAAATACTCATATTTTCGAAGAAATAATTTTTGTATGAAGTAAATTTTTTCTTCAGTGTAGATCTTTAAAAGCTTATAATTTATGTAAAGTTATCTCCTATTTACTGTATTATATAATTTTCTATTTACTTAATTTATTTACACAAGCTTAGTTAGATATGACTTGATATAATAATCTTTGAATTATTAATTATAATTGAATAAATTTTCTACAATATTAACAGTAATCTTTACACATTGTACAGAATATTAATTTCAAATTCAAATAATATATAAGAGATCTTTTGCAACTTCAAAGAGTTTAATTCAACCATTGAATGTATAATACATATTCAAAGATATTAATGTACTACATTATCATATTCATCAACAATCTCTCATCTAACACTGCTTTTGTATCTAATACTTTCAATGATAACGTTTACTTTTAGAGATTGAAATTGATTTTACAAAGAAATATGATTAAATGACAATTTCTTTAATGAAATTTAAATAAATAATTAGAATGTCAAATATGACAGTAAGTTTCTAATTAGTATTCGTTATTAAAAGTTATAGGATTTAAAAAAAGTGAAGAAAAGAATTTTTCACCTCAATATTTTATGAAAATTAAAAGTTGCCTGTCTTCATTTGTTCACTTTAGGATTGCTATCAATGTCAAAATGAAGTCAATATGACAAGACGACAAGCAGAGAGGAATATCTAGAGAATAGACATGTACAATAAATGATGATGTAGAAAAGACTAAGTATGATTGATGATTGCTAATATAGTAAGTGAGGTAAAAACATCCTAACATCATTTTAAAATTCAATTCAATATTTTGTGATTGAAAAACTTATTAAATAAAATTTATTAAACTCAATCTTCCTTTCATTTAAAGAAAACCTTTGAAAGAACATATCTAGGTTTCTCGAGACCATAAGTGTATTTAAATCCATGTTCATTACCTGATTAGAAACATAAATAAATAAACAAGAAATTATGTGGGTACCTGGTACGTAAGTTAGTACTAAACCTCGTTTACCAGTGCTCGAGAAAAGATTCAGTAGTAGATTAGCATCTAACTGTCAATTCTTCCTTAAACCTCTCTTATAATTTCAAATAAATAATGAATAAATGAAGGACATTTTTATTTAAAAATTTAAATTAAAAGTTTAATTTTTAATTCATTAAAAAAAATATCAACTTTTTTGTAACTATAAAAATTAATTAAACTGACAATAAATGAATTCAAGTGATAATATTAATGATATAGTCAGACAAAATTATCACTCAATTTAAACAATTATTTTTTAATACAGCTTAACTATGTAAAAATTATTCAATAAGATTATTTATATTTAAATAATTAGTTAATAAAAATACTTGAATAAAAAATAAATTTGTGATGAATCTTTCTTCAGTCTCATTCCTGACCTCAGCAAAATCCTAATAGTATTTAATAATTATTTGCTATCAAAATAGAGTAAAAAAGAAAAAAAAATGATTAAGGTAGAGAGTGACTCTCGAGTGCTCTTCTCTCACTACTTCTTTTCTTGTTTTCAGTTACTAATGACCCTTGTATCTAGCAATGTAGTTTTCTCGAGAACCATTTTATTTGTTTTCACGTCATCCTCTCTTTAGTCTTTTCTTATTTCATCTTTCTCGCTCTTTTTATCTTTTTTGTTCCATGTACTCTTTCTTTTTCCTTGACACCTTGATAGTACATTCAATCGCCTCAAGTACCTATTTCTAAATGTTTCCATTTTCCAGTGCCAATGACTTTTTTACAACCTCAGCTAATAATTTATTACTTCTATCAACCACTAGAATCAACTCCAAATAATTGAAATTTTTTATTGCTACTTTCTTAAAAAAAAAAAGAAACTAGTTTATGGAAGCTTCAGACATGAAAAATAAAAAGGTTTTATTTACAATAGAATCACTTTATGTAATTAACTTCATGCTTCATATATTTTTGACTTTATGTTGGTTCAAAGTGTCTGGTCTGGTAGTTTATTTATTTATTTAAACAATTATATAGGCCTAACAGCAAAGCCAGACTAGGGCCACAGATAAGTAACAATAATATATACATGAAAAGGAATAATACAGCAATAGTAGTTATTTAAAATATGCTGCTACTGTAGTTTTAGTGTAATATTATTGTTCAAACATAATTACTTGTTACAACTCATGTAAAAAATTCATTGTCGATTAATAAATCTTCATAGCTGGAATAATAAAATCATCAGAACTTATTGGAATACCATTTTTTACACCTGGCACTTCACATTGTCTTGATCTTTTCGGTGAATGATCAGATTTGGGGCTCCAGATCAAGTGTCTTGGGAAAAAGAATAAAAGTGTTCTATACTACGATAAGACGAGTACAGGTACGATTGATAGGAGAATTTACACAAGTTTGGGATAGCTTAATTGGTAGAGCATTCAAACTGGAAGGTCCGGGTTTGATCACCGGTCCCAGAAGTGTATTTTTTCTGAAACAATCGTCCTGTACAAATTGTAGAGTCGTTGAATTATGTGTTTGATCTAGAGCTCCAATTCTAAATGAATACCATCTTTTCCAACTTCAAGTCCACAATAAAACTCATTCACATTGACCATGACACTTGACAATAGTATTGTAATTAATTCCTAGCTTTCAAACATTCCTCAATAAACTTCACAGTTTAGAACGACTTGGAAGACTTCCTAGATCTTGCTGATCTTTGTTTTGGAGCACCATCGTTCAATATCCTGTAACTTGAACTATTTCTTACGTTTGTCAAGTAAAATTAAATCTACTAGAATACTGGAAAATACAACAAAATTATTAACAATCCATCGAACTACTGTTCTCTAAGAGCTATCTGATTTACTTCTTCTCTTCTACCTGTTGACGTAGAACGTTCTAGCTTGAAGAGGAAATTCAAGGATCTAAAACTGTGTACAGTTGTAACTGCTATCATTTTTGGTAGCCACTATGATAATAAACTTTCCTCAGTGGAAACTGCATCAATTACGAATATGTAAATATTCAAGAAGGACTTCTAAGTATTTAACTACCAAAGACCATTTAAATAACCTTTCAACTCACTGTTGAGTTGGTTTGTCTGTTGACAGAGACAATTTAAAATTCTGCTTCAAGCTTCTTAAATTAACAGAACTCAGTGAACCGATTATATCAATTTATACAAATAATTAATAAGTTGATTAAAACAATCAATTGTTGTTAAATTTTAATTACTACAAAAGGATGTTATAGATTATATTTTATATTGTCAAGATCCTTTCTAAATTTACATTTATTTAAATAAATTATATTTAAAGTTATAATTAAATGTTGCATATATTATTTCAAGATTGTTTATTTATTGTTTTTTACTCATTTTATAGTTTACTCTTCATTGAATAAATTTAATTAAACCTTTAAAATAGTTAACGTATTTTATTATTAAAAGTTAATTAATGTAAAAAGGAATATTTGAAATACATGTCATGAGTGATGGAAAATTGCAATTTTTGCACATTCAAATAATCTCTCAGGAGATTAAAAATACTGATGTAACATGTATACCGTAGAGAGATAAATAATTGAAGTGAAGTTTATATTTCATATCTCTTCAGACAACCGACAATTGAATGAGAAATTTACTTTTCATTTTGGACTTTCATTATTCGAATATACCGAATAATAGAAACTTCAAAATCTATATCTATTCTCTTACTATCATAAATTTTATCTCTTGTTAAAGTTGTTCTATGGGTAGGAATACGAAAATTAATTGTTTTGTTTTTTTTATTAAATTTTATGGTCAGTTATAAAACATTCACTCTTCATAAATTGATTTTTTATCCTCATTGGGAATATCAATGTTTTTGAATTAATGATAATTTTGTAAAAAAAAATGATAATAATTTCAGATGTTTTAAAAATCTTGTTATTCTATCAAGAGAACATTGACATTGAATTATATTTCTGTTTACCATCAATTTCAATTTAAATATTCTCAGGAAAAAGCAAACAAAAATTTTAAACAAATGTAAATAATTAACTTCTATATGTAAATTACTTTTATCATGAACCAATTGTTATTTTTAAATAACAAGGTAAAATAATTTGTTATTTATGTATAAAAAAATTTCTTTAAAAAATGTGTATATATTTGGTAATTATTTTTATTATTAATTATTAATGAATAATAAATAATAAACATTAATTAATTGATTAATAATAATAAATAAAACTAACTAAAATTATTTTAACTCAGTAAATTTTGCGCACGTTCAGAAAGACATCAAATTTATAATAAAAATGACATAAATGATGTCAAATTCATTGAATTAGAAAAGAGTTGTCCAAAAGATGTCTTTTAGATATCTTCAAAAAGATATCCGATGCCTGACTTTATCCACAAAGTTGTTGTGTAGATTTCCAAAATGATACCTATGTCCATCTGAAGCTTTGATGCTAGATAATCTAAAATATATCTTGTCTGACGTTGTCAATGATATTTAGAAGATTACGAAAATGATATCTACAAAACGTCTACAATAATGTCCTAAAGACATTTAAAATAATGTCTAGAAGATGTCTAAATAATGTCCATAAAATAATATCTCATAGACGCCTAAAATGTCCTATAAATCTTTTTTGTGCATCAACTAGTAATACCGGCAGCATTTAAACTATGTACAGCAGCATTGAAATATGTATTACTGCTAATTATATAATTTAATGAATTATTAAAATATGAAACAAACGAAATTATCAGTGAGTGATTATATTAACGTCACTAGAAAATTTTTGAATAACAGCACTGTAAATTTAAGTGTTTTATTTTAAAACATTAAAAGTGTTTTAATATGACGTCACCCATTTGATTAACATTGTTTTGATTATAAAACATTTTTAAGGGTTTTAAAACACTAAAATTTTTACAGTGATTCGATGAATTCTAAATTGGTTTAGAATCATTATATCTATTAATGAGAGACAGAATATAAACTGAATAAACTCTAAATAACAGTTTTATTTACACAATATCTGACCTAATTTTGCATGTACATTTTCTAAACAACTTTTTGGACATCTTTTCTGACATCTTATAGATGTCCTTTTCAGTTTATTCAAAAAAAATCTACACTGTTATCTTTCAGACAAATATATGAAGAACTTATTGTTAACTTCAAAAAGTTATCTTATTTGTGAAAAAAATATTTTTATTCTAGTCGAGTATCAATCAAACTAAAGCAGCTAATTTCTCTCCGTGTCATGCACTTTGGTATAATAGATAATAATTTTATCTATTGTATAGAATTTATTCTTAATAGTTTTAGAATCAATAAAAAGCTATCTATGAAGCAAAAAATATAATATTTTGTAGTAGAATGACTTGCGAACTAGAGAAAACAATCGTAAATATAATAATTCAAGCTCGAATTTATTGAAGCGATTGAGAATAAAGAAATCAATAAAACATACATGGATAAGGAAATGTCAGTAATAAAATAATAAATTCAAGGATGCTAAAAAAAAAGCAAAAGAAATACAGAAAAAGGGTAAATAAATATTTGAATGATATTTCTATTGGAAAAAAATTATAATCTAGTTGTATCTTTTCTATCATATTGGAGTTTATCTATAATTTCTCATCACCGTTCAATGGAAATGGTTTATTAATTAATTCCTCAACTAGTCTTGAATATGAGAGTGATGTTATTCTTGCTTAAAACAATAAAGAAAATCATCATCAATTAGAAGCTTATTATTTATTAGACTTATATAACATATTATGTATCGATTATTGCATAAAATATGTAAGCTGAATGGTGATAATACCAATGTAAAATGTTCTGGTGAAATTTATTCTCTTTTTAGTTGATTTGTTTTTAGAGTGAGTAAAATGATTTGATTATTTTTTTGTATTAAAAATTGATAGGAAGTTTTAATTTTTTTAAAATTGATCATTTTCTAAAAGTAAATTTTAATTGAATAATTATAATTATTCAATTATAATTTACTTCACTTCTTAATTATACTTTTTTATTATAATAAAAAAAAAAATACTTAAACTATAAATTGATTAATCCAAATTTTTTTTTTATGTTTTTTTCTATGTAGTCAACATTATTCTCTTCAACACATCAGTGACAATTCATTGATTTACAATGGTTTCCACTGATTTAGTTTAAGAGAGTATGTATACGGAAAAAAGTAGATAGTTGAGGCTTTCATGTTACATAGTATCATTTACTATAATACATGATATTAAAAAATGGGATAAAATTAGTTGGATAAATTTCGTTGGTGTTCATATTTTAAAAAGTAATCAGAACTGCATTAATATATCTCCAGTGACTAAACAATATAGTGCGTAATTCTAGAGAAGAAAGTTGGATTATGGTCCAATCTTTAATATGGTCCATTTGTTTCTTATGCGAGCACCATTTGTCTTGCATCAGCTAACCCACAAAAATATTCAAACATAAATTTTTGGCAATACACAGAAACTTAAAAAGTGACAATTGATGATAATTTAACAGAGTAAAATGTAATTGAATAAAAACAAAAAGTGACCCATAATCCTACACTGAGAGAAAAAAATACTATATCCAAGGAAAAATTACTTGGTTGAAATAAATACCTGTCTTGTATTCTGCCAAGCAAATTTTCGCTTGATAATAAGAAAATAGATACTTGAGTTAAATTTTTTCAATAATTTACAGCAAGACATTCAATTGTATGACATTACACAAGAATTTTTTAACCCAAGTAATTAAAGTCTCAATTTGAACGAATAATCGGTTAATTAATATATATTCAATTATGAAATCTGAAAATTATTTCACAGACAAAGTATTTGAATCTTAATATATAAAAACATAGTATTGCATATGAACTTTTAAATTACTTGGTTTAAGTATTCCTCAAGTTGAACATATATAGAATTTTTTTCATATGATTTAAACATGTACTTATTATTTCTAATTTTATCCTCTATTTCAGAATGAAAATCGGTTCATAATTTGATATTCATTTTTTTAATTAATATATATCTTCTCCTCTAGAAGTGATTTAACTAAATTGAAGATGAAAACTAGAAGCAGTTAATTATTTCCCTATTTTTTAAAAACGAAATACAAGAATGTCTTAGGATTCTTATTACATTAAGATTAAATATCTCCAATAGAAGAACCTGGGGTGAGATAGATTGTAGGGGAAAAACAGATTTCTTGATTGAAAAATTTCTAGTACACATAATCATGTAATTGAAAGAGAGATATATATTTTCATATCAATATAAACTTTTTTTTGACAGTTTTATGGTATCCGTTTTGCTCCATCAAGTTACTAAAATTCTAAAGATCCGTCTTGCCCCAATGATCCGTTCTACTTCACATCCCCTAAGTATTTATTTTCAAAAAAAACAAACCATAAATATGTGAGTGAACAATGATATGTCTCTCACTCTTATTGATTTCATGAAATGTTTGATAAACTAAATACAAAAAAATTTTGTAAAATTTCTTATCAATAGAGAAAGTACCAATCTTTCTAATAAAAAAAAGGTCTAAGCACACTTTGTCTGTGCTAACAAATTTAAATAGTTATAATCAATGTTTGTTAAAAACCTCCAAATACATGTGATATACACATTACTTACTCAATAAATACAATTTTTAATTGTTTATAACAAATTCATATTGTAATAAACAATGTGTAATTTTAACGAATCATAACCCATCATTGATAATATTATTTTTTTGAAGCATCCAAATACATGTGATATACGCATTAGGTAATCGATGAACACAATTTTTAATTATTTATAACAAATTCGTATTGTTATAAACAATGCATGTTTGATAAAAGTTATATTTAGTTGTGAGCAATAATGTCTAGTCAGCATCGACTCAATTTTCAAATGAAATTGTTATTGTTTGGCTTAAAAGTATTTTAAATAGCTAATCTTTTCATTTTTTATGAGTTATTTTGTTATAAAAAAAACGGCTTGACCGAATTTGTTGAAATTTTACTCAGATCTTCTTTTTGATAATATCTTTCGAATTAATTTTGGTTGAAGTCGATATCTCAATCCGTTCTTGAGATATCGAAAACGAAAAAAATGCTGACGTCCATACATACGTACGCACGTACATACGTACACACACACATCATTTTAAAAATTGGTCAGTATGCTTGCAAATACCATGAAACGTGGAGATATGATGAAAATTAAAATTTCACTAATCGACCCAATTTCAATAACTTCCTAATGGGAAGTTAATCAATAAAACAAAAGTGACACCTACTCATCGAGTGCAATGACTCAGAAACACGCAGAAGAAACCTCCCGAGTGATATCTCTGCTCAACGACGCAAACCTGATAAGCGAAGTCTTCAAGCTGCTAAAGGCCATCAAACTCTTGAACGCTGTATAAATGTATTAAAAGAAAAAGAAACAGATATGTCGTGCCTATAATGTAAATGGATACTCGTCGTCACTAATGACCTCACGGTTGATGCAACAATAAATAAACGAAAAATAAAAAAAAAACAGTGATTAACATAATATTACTTAAGAGTAGGCTTCCTTTTTCTCAGTAGCCGAAGATACTGTTCCCTGGTATAATTTGCTATCAAGATCATCAGAGGTCCATTTTACTGCCCTTATTTATTAAAAATGATTAGCTTTCAAATACTGAAGTTCGATGCTCGTTCTCCAACTCCTTTGGGCATATATTCAGCCATAAATGCTAACACTCTCATCCTGATCTTTGACCTGTGCTCACGAGATACGACATCGACGAAGTCTACACTAAGTGCACTTTCCTTTATGGATGACTGATCACAACGTACTTCTGTTTAAACTATTGCTGTATTATTTCTTTTCATGCATATATTATTGTTACCTATCTGTGGCCTTAGTCTGACTTTGCTGTTGGGCCTATGTAATTGTTTAAATAAATAAAAAAATGAATATATTACTTTTCATCAGACTTAAATGTAAAACATATGTACAGTTAGTCATGTATATAACGATGTGATATGTACAAACAATAATGTAGAGAATTAGTTATCAAGTGATCTACTACGTTTCTTAATTTGCTACTTTTATATTATTAAATATTATTTATACAATTAAAATAAATGACTTATTATTATTACTGGTAATTATACACTTTCACAGTTATCTCGTTTTTTGAGCATAAAAAATGGAAAAATAAATGAATTCTTATCATTTTGGTCTCAAAATGTTCTATTTTACGACGACGAATTTATGATAAAAAATTATTAAAAAAAGCTAAAATGAAGATTTCTAATAGTTTTATGGCTTTAAATAGTAAAACAAACAGTTTTACAAAATAATCCTGTGCAACATTTTATCTCATTATCATCGTGAAAATGTATAACTACCTTATTAATTTTCATCAGACTACTTTGAAAGAATATGAATAAATTAGTTTGTCTCATTTATTGATGTTTATTATTGATTCATCAAAACATTTTTCAAAATGAAGAAATATGTTGTTGAAAATTGCAAAGTCCTGTTCATCAATCAGATATGAATTTAAAGTTTCTTAAAAAATTCTTTAATTAATTAATTTTTTTTCAATAACCTGTGAATTCATATCTAAATGTTTCAATATTTATTTTCTCAGTCAACGAAAATGTAATGAAGAAGTATTAGGACTTTTCAAATGTGTTATACATAAATTGTCTAATTTATAGTAACGGATCAAAAGCGAATAAATATTCCCTATCGATTTCCCATTCGTTCTATCAAAGTATCACATTAGTGTAGATAACGATTCACTGGGCCAAGTGTTTTTCTACATTGAAACAAACATCCACCTCAAATTACTGCAACAATATACGATTACACTTTGACCATTGTATATGATGTAAAAAATAGTTACAAAATTTATTTTAATTTTCTATATCAGCAACAGTTTTAATTAAAGTTCATAAAAAATATACACAAATAGGAAGCTTTGGATTTATCTACAATTTAATTAGTTTTATTTAAAAATAATTTTTTTTCAGTCCAAAAGTAGATAAAATATTAAATTTGTCATGGATTATTTCAAATAATTATCAGATTATGGTGTAAATGATTGAAAATAGAACTATTTAAAATTAAAAAAAAATTGATGTAATTTAATTTGAATATATATTTGAGACTTTTAAAAAAATGGTAACTGATGATATTGTATTGTCAGCTTATCAGTGGGAAGTTATTGGACATCTGTATGTGTATGTAATAATTTTAATAAATATAATTAATATTGTAATAATAAATTTTATAATTTTAATAAATATAATTACGATAGTAATATTAATTGGTTTTAAAAACAAAAAAAATTTTTTTTCATTCTTTCTTCTAGGAAGTTAATCATATGGGCCTTCCGGGTGGCACTCAGACCACTAAAGAGCTAATACTTTATATTAATAATTATTATCATGAGTGTTTTTATTTTAAAATAATCTCAATGTGTATTAATATTGAATTCGTTTTACATCAAGAACCTCATGAAGCACATTTGGATAATCCTATGACATTTTTAAAGCACCTGACATAAATTTACTGTTGAGTTGTCATTCCTTATTTATAGAAAAATGTATACAATGATAATTTTATCCTACTATTCCTGGGACACTTGTAATTATTATATGCTATTAAGAAATTATTTAAAAAAATCGTAAGTGTACTTTTATTACTGTGATAAATGACAATATTCATCAAAGTTAGAATGTATTTGAACATTTTTTATCTTTTATTTTGATTCTTCTAAGACCAATTGTTCCATTAACCTTTACCATTTTTTAAAAAATTGGTGATGAAAAAAAAATGACCTCTGACTTTTACAATGATGTAATTGCTCACGAAGAAAAATAGAGGACTGAAAGTCGACTAAAAAGTGAAGAGTAACTAATGCAAAATCAGAGTCACCAAGTTTTTTGTTTTATAAAGATTAAATAAAAAGTTAGAATTTTTTCACTCTTCACATTGTCACTCTTTATTTTTAAAAATTATTTCTATCAAATTTTTATTTTTAACTTACTTAAACTCAAGTTGAAGTAACTATGTTAACATAAAAACTTGTAGTGACATGAATTTAATAAATTTTCTTTACACATTCTTTTTGGAAACAAATATAAATACCAACAGAGAAATACAATTGTGTTGAATTTGAAAAATTTGAAAAAAAATCACTCAACTTCAATAAAGAAAATGTTACAGTTATTATGAATAATATCTCTTACTTTTAAATATTACTAGAATATTTTTACATTATCTACATGTTTTACCCATTTTATATCCCCTTTTATTCAAAAAATAAATTTGTTCTAATAATACATTTATTGCACTTTTTAGTATCAGATAAGTTAACATAAAAATATAATACTTAAGTACTTAATAGACAGATTAAGTTTATCAGATAAAAGTTGATAATGATAAATATATCAATTTATAACATAATTACAAAAGTAATTAGCACTGTTTTAATTCAAGTCGATTCGATATTTTAATAAGTATTACAAGTACTGAATTTTTTCCCATTTTAGTAAAAGATTTCCTGGCTATTCATATATTTTAATGTGTAAGTCATACTTATTTGCCTCTGCTGCTGCTATTCTTGCCAATTTTGTATCATAGGTGTACCTAAACTGTCTATTTTTACTCAGTATTATATTTTGATTCTATACTATTTACTTCATCTCTTCTTGCTATTTGACAGAAGCATTCCATCTTATTATCTACAGTAAATAAATAAATAAGTACTGAATTGAAACAAAGATAAATCAGCTCTATTAGTCCAGTCAATGTGCAGCAGAACACAGTTATCTCGAAAATAAAATTGAATTAGAAAAGTGAGGTGACTAAAGTATTCCTTAAAGTATAAGGAAAAAAAATTTCCAGTAAAATATTGGCGATTTCTGCTTCATTCACGAGATATTAATTAAAATATACGGATTTAGTGGAATAACTGATTTTTAAATTAAAAAAAAAATATGACGCGGCTGGTTTGTTTGGCTGGGAATTAATCCATTAAATTCAGTGCATTTTTTTTTACAAAATGAGCGTAGTCTTGATTTTTGCTACGAAATTTCGTATTTAAAATGCACATTGATTGGACTATATGAGCTTCTGATAAAGACTTGGGTAAGCTCTAATGAAAAAACTTTATTTATCAAGTATTTAATAGAATTATTGTTTGAAAAATTGTTGAAATAATGTATTAAATGGATCAATAAAAACTTAGATATATTAGAATTCATGGTTTTAATATAACAAGACAATACATATTCGACTCTGACCCACTTGTTGTTCTATTGCATAGTCTCAACTTCTATTCAAGTTGAAATATCCCTCTTGCAAACACATCTTTAGTTTTATAGTTCGCAAATATTGTCCATTTTTATTTCCTCATTACTAAGTGTCTTTTTTAACTTATTTTGATACTTTTGTCATGACCTTTTTCTCTTCTTCTGAAAGCTCTATTTGAATTGTTTATTGAGTTAATTATACTCTAATTCATTTCAAAGTATTATTCACAATGGAAATAATAGCTAATGGCAGTTGGTGAAAATCAAAGCTTTGAAGCAGGAATTGTAAGTTTATCCTCAAATAAATATCCCCACAGCTTTGCTTCAAGGAAAAAGCTTATACTGATTCATCACCAACTATGAATTGTGCTTTCGTTTTCCTCAGAAAAAGAAGAAAAATTATAAATAAACACGACTTTAAATGGTGACATGTTTTTAAACTCTAAAAGCAAGCTTGTATCTGTCATTGAAAAAGTCTGGAAAACTTTGTTGAGCATAAAAGAATTGAAAATAATGGATAATATTTTATTTATATTAAAAAATTTCCACTTTTTCATTGATATTTGAATTAAAATTGAAATTATTTGTTTAAGAGATGAAGAGGAAAGATATTAAATTAACTTGGAATTATAAAATTAATTTTCCTAAGTTGATATGATAAATGGTGTTCATATCTTTATGATAATGAATGATCAATTACTATAAGAAATGATCATAAAAACTGGTAACTTCCATCCAATCCACTAAGATGTAATAAAAATCCTCACCACTTATTGACCATCGAATCTCCATCAAGTTAAGTAATCCTATCGATAATTTACCATAAATGATTGTGTTATTTTATTATCTATTTTAACAGAAGGAATTGAACTTATAAGAAATAGTTGACAATAAAAATTCTCATAAAATATCTAATATTTACCTACACTTTTTTCACTATTTTTATAATAGATGTGATAAGAAGCACTAAACCTTTTTACTTGATCTACTTAAAAATAATCAAAAAATATCTTGTAAGAAAAATAACTACATCTTCAAACAAAGCAACTTTGTTATATTTTTCCACAAGATAAAACCAAATCAATTGGTTTTCTTTTTTTTTTTTCATTTGTTTTCCTTCTTGTGCAATATTTTTTATCATTTTTTATTGTATACCGAAGCATTTAAAAGCTAGATTAAGTCTAAACGTTAAACGAGTATCATCCAATTACCATTGAATTAGCGAGGCAGTTAGTGGCAACGAGAAAACTTGTCTGCTTAGTGAAATTACTGGTTAAGAGCTTTGAAATTATATTTACCATCCTCCATCTTTTTACAGTAATTTTTTTCTTGCGTCATTCTACCAAGTTTTTTAAGCTAAATTATCAACAACTCATTATTAAAATATTATTTTTCAATTTGTTATCTTTCTCATTTTATCGACCAAATTTTTTAGGTTTTATTATTAATCTTCATACACCCAAGTATACTTCATTTAGAAAAGTGCATTTTATTGTGTACTAATAATTATTAAATTATTTATCCCTGAGGAGTTAAATTAATAAGACAATAAAAAACACTTTTTTTTACATCATCAATATGTCGTGAGTATTGAAAATCAATCATAAAATACTGAAAAAAAATTTCCACATCAATTTTCATCAAGTCATATGCATCAAAATGTGTATAAAAAAATTGTTACTTATTTTTTTTTTTTGTAAAACGAAATGATGAGACATAAATATACACACGAAAAATAATTTTATATGGAAAGTTTAAAGTAATTTTCAACTTTCTGTTTTTAATAATAAAGAAAACCCATTTTCACTCTTCACACTGTCTGTACAAGTTAATGTAACAACTTCAATGCTATCAAATAAACTTGAAATCTTGGAAACAATGTAAAATGTTACTTATGAATGGATCTTCTCAAGCTAAATTTTTTATCTCTTAGAGAATAATAGAAGAAAAGATCTTCATTCATTTTTATAGCACTTTGACTTTTTATTTAAAAAAATATCTTCAACAGAAATTTTTTACCATTTATAACAAATTTTATATCAACACCCTAGATCCTAACAGCATACTCGGCTGATGCGATTATGTTATTCATTATTATCTTCTTTTTTTTTTTTGATTGAAGAGAAAAAAATTGGCTATGTTTTACATGAAATAAATGGAAGCTACTTGTATTGAATAGTTGTATTATTCACACTTTTTTTAAATATTTCAATAATCAATTGAAATGCACAGCAGAAAAATCTTACATGACAATAGAAAATTTTTCAATACCTTTGCTTACATGTAGACGATGCATTTATTGATAATAAAAGGTTCTATAAATGCTAAACTTTTATAAAAGATACCAAGAATCATAATGATAATGATTAAAAAAAAAGGAATGGAGGAATAATAGTGTAGACTATCACATTAAGTGTTGGAGAAACTGCCCTATTTGATTCTTACATGAACAAAAGTACCAACCAGAAAGGAAATGAAACTTCAACAGCATTGAACAAATGAATATAATTTCAAATTTAATTAACATAATTTTCGCAATTATATTTTTCATTCCTCAATGAGAAGTATTCCATGTGCATCAATTATTATTTATGATTATGTTCAATTTTGATTCAATATTTTAAAGTCAGTTGTCCAATTATAATTTATTCTTTCATTAAAATTTTTCTTTGATGACTGACCAATAAATAGAACAAGCCATCTCTAAACGTACAACTAGAAGTTGAAAAATGGAAAATATTTTTGAAAAATAACATGAAAGGCAATATATAATAGCAGAAGAAATGTCATAGGATGTAAAGCATTTTAATTTAAAAAAAAATTAACATTCAAAGATTTCTTTGAATATTCTTCATGATAATGTTGGAAGTAATTTCAAGATTAAGAAGCGTAGAAATTTAATTAGTCTCTCAGTAGAAGTAATATATTTCGAGATATTTTAACATACAGATGCAAAAATAAACTATTACAGACATTGATAAAATGATTCTCTACCATTTTAAAGCATATATGATCTCAATTTATTCTAAGATTTATGTAAACATATACCATGCTATCTTGACGACGCATTGAAATCTCCTGGGAAAATTGAAAAGCAACTGTTTCCCAAAGTTATTGAAGTTTTGATATCACTTCAAAAAATACTCCATTCATCAATAGACTGAGATTGTAGTAATTTCTGCATACATCTCATGAAGAACTTCATCTTCAATTCTATCAAAGGCTAAGAAAATACTAATTGGTATGTGCCAGAGAATTATCGAAGACTGACCTACTCGTAAAGCTATTGGTTCTGGAATGACCAATACAGTTATATATCAATACCTTACAGAAATTCCTAAATTCTTGAAGTGTATTGATCGTGTAATTCAATGGTATTAAATTGTAGTGAATTCAAAGGATCCATTGTACAGCACTATGTAATACACAAAAAAATCATCAAATTATTCCACAAAGATAGAAAATTTATCAAGTTCAACAAATAAAATTAAATCCACCAGGAGTGAATATTAATCTTCTTCTTCAATGTTGTATTTAATTTATGAATTTTCTTTGTATCATTGAAGAAATTTAAATAAACCAAACCATGCTGCATCAAGACAATTGAAACAATGGCTAAAAATATTTATAATTACAAATGAGATCAGTTATAATTGTTTGAAAGTCTATTTCTTCTGGAAATCAATAAACGTGAAATGAACCTGTGATACTTTTAGCATAGAAACATTCATTTAACATTGGACAATAAACTTTGGAATTTAATCATGAATAACCCCTGTCATCTCATTGGTAACGAATGAATAAGCAACCTAAAATTAATTTTAAACGCTTTTTTTTCGATAAAAGAATATATAAAAGCTTAAAATCACTGTGGGATTATGCTATTAAAGAAGACGTTACGTTATAATAACTGTAATTTATTGCTTTTTTTCATCGTTAATCATTCAAAAGCTCTGCATAATATTTTTCATCATAAATAATTAGAACTATTTTTGATAAATTCATTGGAATTGCAAATAAATTGTTGATGAAATTTTTTTGACGAATAATTAATGACAAATAAAGTAATAATGATTCTATCATTAGTAGAGAAAAATTTATTATATATAATTCTGATGAGCTAATTAACGATAACATTAACTCCGATTCATTTAGAACAAAGTGTGGTAGATAAAAGAATATAATAGGGGAAGATACAATAGGTCTGTAACAGATGATGTAGACCATAAAAACTGATGATTACATCTCAAAAATTTTTCGTTCTCAATTTGACGACTGATGAGATAAATGAAATCAGAGAGAAAGTAAATAACATTATATAAATACGTAGATTGCGTTAGAGTTGTATGATTTTAACTTAAACATAAATTTTATCAAATCACTTTTCAACTCAATCATAATAAAAGAAAATATTTTCTATGATGAAATTAAATGAAGTAGTATCAACGGAAATTGAATGTTTTACTGTAAAAGTTATATTTTTAGAATTTGAAGAATGTTAGGTATAGTTCAAGATCTACTTCAACTCAAGCAAGTATACACGCGATTCACATAAAGATTCGCATACCTTTTTTTCCATGCAAAAGTTCTTTTATCTCAAATTTTTTACTTTCAACCGTTTTTACCTCTCACATCTTTCACATCCTCGGAAATTGTTTTGAAATTGTCTCTCAACTAAGAGAAATTTCGTGATTTAAACAAAAGTCTAAAAAAAAGACTTGTTTTAAAGAGAAACTAAAATTCACACGGATGTTAATAGATGACTTGAATTAAAGATGTTTAATAACATTAATATTCTTAACTAGTCCAGTCAATATGCTTTTCAAAATGAAAGTCCGTTGAACATTAACTGATTTTGTTTATTAGGTTGTTTTTAGTGATGGCAGACATCAGTATGAATTTGTGACCACATGGCAAAATGTGCTTTTTTTGTATTAAACATCTTGAAAAAAGCGCATCGGAGATCAAGACATGATGTGTATAATTTTTTGAGATTTTCACGAGAAAAACAATGAGACCAGTCTCAGCTCTCTACGACTAATGGTTTTTGAGATATTTAATTGTTTATGTCAAAGGTACAACTGTTTCTTAAACACTTGATCGTAGCTCATCAACAAATGAACTTTTTTAAGTTTTTTTTTTTTTTAATCGGAAGCTACATTCATGTCAAATATGTCAACCAACTTGGCATTGATTAATTGTCATTACTTTTAAGATTAAAAACAGAAACATGCAAATTTGATAGAGTTTGCCATAATGCACTTTTAAATTAGGCTGTTTTTTGAAGCATATTGACTGGACTATAACCCATTAATGCCCGAATTATTTTGTTATTGGATTTTTATATTGCTTTTAATCTATTTTATTAGTTATTAGTTTAGAGGACAGGGGAAACAGTATTGTTATAGAAAAAAACTGTTTCAAAGTATAAAAACACTATGTGTTTATATGGACACACTAGGAATTCGTACATACAAAAATAACCATACGGTGAGCATTAATGGGTTAAGCTTTTTTATATACAGAGAGAATTTTTTCACTAAATGTAAATGCAAACATGACAAGTGCATATTTCGAAATTTAGAGGTAAAAATATTTCTGTTCAACAGTGAATTTTGGGTTGTCGTAAGTAATTTTTGAGTAATCCTAAGTAATTTTTTTACAAAGACACCTTTTAAATCTTAAATTTATTTACAAGAACTCAAAATTTACTATCGAATAGAAATATTTTAACTTCTAAATTTCGAAACGTCGACTTGTCACTTTTTGCACTTTAATTTAGTAAAAAAATTCTCTCTGTGTATTATAACACATCTTTTGAAAATATTTAAGCTTTTTAGAATTGACGCTTTAATACCCGTAGCTAAATAAAATAAATTCGAAAATATTCATTTAAAAACGATTCTAATGCATTCAATTTCCGCTTTTGATAGAGAAAAAAATTATTTATACTTTGAGTACAATGAAACTAAGTTTTTTGAATTATAATAATGATAAATTTACTATTAATTGTAATCTATTGTACAAATCGAATTTAAATAAAGGGCTAATTCAATTGTAAATGAACCTTTAATGTCAATGAATTAACTTAAATTGATTAATAATTTATCGCTATCTATTGACATAAATTCAGTAGTGCATATAATTTTGACATTCACATGTTAATAATAAATTTATTATGTCACGTTTAATTGTATTCTAAATTTTACAATAGAAATTAGGATGTTGGTGACTTGTTATTAATTCTGATTGACTTTTTCTGCAATTGAAGTTTCCATTCATCATTTAAGTAAAATCTATCTGAAATCACTCTAGAATTTGTTCTATTAATCAAATATTAATTGATTGCAAATTCTAATAAAACTTTTCCAATGGTTCATTAAAAAAAAAAAATAATACCATCATTTTGTAATTCTATATTTGAGATTGTCGCTTTACACAATAATTGCTTTGCATATCACGAAATTATTACTTCACAACCCAAAAAAAAAAAACGAATTATTTTACAGAAAAACATTATAAATCATAAACGTTATCCTTAATCCATATAAATTTGATTTTAAATTGATTAATCGAAAGTACAAAGTTGAAAAAAAAAAACATATATATATATTTATGAAATGCAACTATTTAAAATTTCTATGCATATTTTTCAATATTTTTTAATATCATTAAAATTAATAATAAAATTAAAAATAATAATGAACAAATAATTCAATGATCAATCCTAGTAAATTATTCATATCAATTCAATAGCATTTTATCAAAAAAACTGAATTATAAATTATATGACCCTTTTATACATAATGACACTTCAATAAGTGTGATGTGATATTTTAATGGGACATAAGAAGAAGAAATAAAATAATAAAGAAATGTAAACTGCACTATGTCAAAGGTGCGCCAGAAGGTAAACAATATGAAGTAGAATAGTAACATGCTGAGAGCTTCACAAAAGCGCTCAGGAATCTCAACGATTTAACGGACGTGAAAAATACTAAAACGAAAGAGCAAAATAATGTAGTTGATATTATTTTTTATATAATGGTGACCAAATAAACAATAATTACAATCCTAAAGATACAATATAAAATTACAATTCATGTTTTAATAGAAGAATAAACAGAATCAAGTAAAACGAGAATTTTTCATAACTTAAGAAATTTATTTTCTTTCTTTTAAACATATTTTCCTTCAATGTCTATAAGATGCGTTTGACTATTATTTCAACTGAGATTGTTCTTGATCATGAGAGAAACCATGTCACAACAAGAAAAATCCGAGTATTTATTTAATCTATTGAAAATATTGACAAAATGATAGAATGAATAAATGTTTCAGCTTTTCTATTATTCCATAACAAACTTTTTCAGTTTATTTTTAAATTAGCATTTTTTAATTCTATATAACGCAAATATCAAATAGATGCCTTGAGGTGTCAAGATCTTTTCCACAAAGAAAAAAAAATATATATTTTATATTCAAATGCAATTAAATGAGTAATTTCATTTTTCAAATTTGTTGCACCAAGAGATTCTTTTCTGAGTTTTTTTTTTTCGCCATTTATCTCTGTTTCATATAATTTCGTTAGCATGAAACTATCTGAGAACTACATTTTACATCTGCTTTCAATGCTAATTTCTTTATTGGACCGAATTGAATGTCTATGAAGGAAAAAGTGGACAAGACTTTAACTTTGTCGTTGAACCAAAGAATAGAAAATATCAGATAAGAACAATGCATTGGTAATACATTTTAATCAGTATCAAGTGAAATGTATGAATTTGTGTGACGTCATTAAGCCTCTGACACGCGCGTGATGATAGTGCACTACGTTATTTTTTTTTCCTCAGGCGAAACTTCTTTTGTCTAAGCCATATGAAGGCATACAAGAAAAGCTCGCTCTTGAATGATCAAAGAGAATGCTCATCTCTACCTGAACGAAGCTATGATGCTTCATGTAGATCGTTCGAGATTAAAATCAGACGCTTTGTCAATTATGTTAACAGAAATAAATGAAAAATAGGCAGAAAAATATAAATGAAATAAAAAAAATTTGTTTTTATCAATTAAATACTCATAAATTATTTTAAATCTAAATATTATGTTTGCAGCTGTGAAAAAAATTTAATTGGCTGATTATTTCAACTTTTACTCGAATTAAAGTTAATATGGTGGGAAAATAGTTGAAATATTGGATTGAGAATAATTTAAAGAGAAAGAGCCAACGAATATTGATTCAAATTCGCTCTATATTTTCTCGCCTGTTGCTTCCCGCGAAATTGCATTCCATTGAACTTCTCTACCGTTTATAAAACCAATGGTCAATTGTAAAATCTTGTTTGCAACGATCAATTTAACCACAAATAGAATGAACAAAATCATCAATCCTGTCATCGTTAATGAAAAGTTTTTAAAAACCTAATAAATTGAAAAAAAAAACATAAGTCCACTATTTTTCACACTAAATCACATAATAAAATTCTTGAATAATGATTAATAATAACATAAAATATTAAAAATATATAATCTAAGAATGAAAATATTTTAAACTGACCTTAAATAGTATTTATCACGTTGTTAAAAACGCTGTTGACACGAATAATGAAGTGTTTTGAGTTCCCAAGTAGTAGAAGTCGAGTTCAAGTCAGGCGCATTTCACGATGATATTGTAAGGGAAAATTCTTCTCCAAGTCCTTTCTACCGTTTTTCTTATTATTTCAGTTGGATCGTAATTCAAACGACTCAGGCTGGCAAGCAGGATCAGACTGACGCTCCGCGTGTTACGACCTGTACATAGACCGGCAACGTCGTTACGTCACGAAAGCACATAACCAATAGGCAAGTAGCTTTAACATCCTAGGGGTAGGGTAGAAAGTTTTTAGACCAATCCCCACCCCTGCAAAACTCAGCAATACGTACAGATGAGCCAGGAGCATCAGGATATCTAGCCATTGGGTTGAATGACAATCTATTGCTCATTCACTTTGTCGTCGATGTATAACATCCTACGCACAAACAAAATTTTTATGTCATTATTATAATTTTTATTATTAAAATTAAATTTTTTTTAACTTTAATTCTTGGTTAATGAGGACAATTATGGGATTTAACAAGCATTCAATTTCACTGATTTCAACAGTCATCATGGAATAATGATTTTATAAGCATTTAACCTTCGCTGCTTATGATCATTACATTATTGTTCATTTAGCTTTGTGAGAGGGTTGCTTTCTAATTTAATATGAATTTTAATTTTAATAATACGCGTAGGTAACATAAAGAAAAATTAACTAAAGGATAAGCACTTTTAGCATCAGGATAAATTGGAAGGTCACATTACTAGTTTTTAAAATATTTTTTCAAAGTAAATAGAGAATAATATAAATCTTTTAATGAATAATATCAAAATTAAAATATCTGCTGATATTTCAGAATCGTTTTAAAGATTTTATTTACAAGAAGTTAAAGTGATAAGACTTGAAGTAACTGAGAGCTGACTAGATTTTCAATGAATTTAACTGAACTATGCAAGACTAAATTTGGAAAAGTGTAAGGAATACCTAAAGCAAAAAGTTCTAGATCTTTGTTCTCTAAAGGTCAAGTAACTAAGTCTACTTAGAATTCAGCATAGTACGTAATGATAATTGACTTTACATTTGTGCAAACTCTCATTTTTTTCCATCTGAATATATAATCTTGGTAAATACAAGTAACTCGAGTTATTAATAATGACAGTCACACGTGTAATAAAAAATTCTCCCCAAAGAAAATTTGCTTACAATCATAAATCATTTATTGTAATTTTAATACTTCTTAAAATTTTTAATTCATTGAAACTTTATGAGAAAATGACAATTTTAATTTTAGTAACAAGTCAGAAAAAAGAACTATGGAAAAGTGTGTTTTAAAAGTACGTCATGTATGTTTACTTACCCTTTAATGAAAAAAAATAGTCAGTATATTATTCACTTGGACGTTATACTTTTTCGCGAGAAACGGTGAGTGTCACATCTGGTAAACATCAGAAAAATAGTAACTACTATTTTTTGATCGATCATTAAATTGTACATATATTGACATTGGATATCGAACTGTAGCCTATAAAAGAATCAAACACACGAATGAATACCTTTGCACACTTGCGCAGAATAAAAAAAATTTACTTTTTCAGAATGAAAATAAAAATAAGTCTGACGTACGAGCGGCTTCATTCATGTAGCATGAATCCCTGCAACGGGACTAAGAAAAAGACGTTAATTTCATGGTCGATTCACAACGGATGCACCTCATTATTACTGTTGAAGAAAATGTCTTCCCATAGCTTTGTTCGTATCCCTTTTGCTCTTCTCCATTTAACTATCGACCACTGAATTGTTTGTATTCGTAACATACTTTCCATTAATTTTAACGATACATAAACGATATATCGAGATTCCAATTCTTAGTTATTCAATCACAACTTGGTTTGAATATTTGAAATAGTGCATTCTGTAACAAAGTAGAATACAAAATAGTACTGAGAATTATCATCGTCTTGTTTGTCTGACACTCTTCTTAGGAGTTATTAAAGTACATTACTTTTAATTATTCGATATCCGTCGGAAGTTAAACAACCCGTGGAATCATTTATTCATGAATGTTCATTTTATTCTCCTTTATATTGAGTTTAACTTTATTTAGGAAAACTTTATGAAACAACGTCGTGAAAATGTGTCCCTTACAAGGTGCTGCAATCAATAAAATCTGAAAAAAATTGAATAAATGTAATAAAAGTAGATAAAATTAGATTTTGTATTAAGAGTAGTAATAAGTAATGGTAATTACTTTTTCACATTCATTATTGTCAGTCCTTTATAAATCCGATGGTTGAGACATTGTAGAAATAATGAATCCAAGAGTATAAATTAATGAGTTGATTAAATCATTAATAACCCTCATCATCTGGTAAATGGAAGTGATTGATAAACCATAAGTAATGCTTAATTAGTTAATATTCAATTGATAATTAATTTTACCTCGAATTCTATAAATAGATAATAGAAGTACCATCTGTGACCAACTATATCCTTTGTATTCAGGGCTATCAGATAAATCGGACACCATACAAATTCAACCCTAGAATCATTTCAAAAAATACATTGATGTTAGAATAATATTCAACACAATATAATAATGATCTATATACAACTGAATATTGTAATTTTTTAATCAAAGTCATATTACCTGAATAGGAAATCCTAATTTAAGAAGTTAATCTTAGTACACAAGCAAATGAATTGATTTTCTCTTTAGTTACCAGTCTTAAATAGATTCTTTAACATCAAAATCACCCTTAATAGCAGAAGTACTTCAATTGCTGTTTGCACAAGTAGTTGCATAATTTCTATGAATGGAATCCGTCATATTTTTTCTTAGCTATAGGGGTAAATTAACGTCACATGACTTTTCAACGTGAGTTATTGCACGTACTCCATATCCAGGAACTAACTCGACTAATATTCATTCATGTTATCCTCAAATCGATATAGATATATATCAATATTGTTCCAATTTTTACATGTTAGGATAAATGTAAGCTATAATGAGCCACCATAATATAAGTACTCAAATAATATCGTTTAATTGTAAAGCATTATTATAAGCCAACTTCCCCTATGTAATTATTACATTTAATTGCGATTGTTATCGTATAAAACATAAAATGGATTTATATTCGTTTTTTCAGATGATTTTTAATCTTTAGATTTTAACGATTATTACAAATAATTATGTTGTATTATCTAAGATAACTTATTTTATCACATAAAAAAAATTAACTTAAGAGTTTATTAATAATCTTTTATTGAATATTATTTTAATTTATTGACTGATATAAATATTAAACAACTCACTTTTGCTACGTCAAAAGTAATAGATAAGAATCCAAGCTTTTTTTCGAAGCACCATTTGGAACATCGTTGTAAAAGATCGTGTTTGTTTATCCGGACAGTGGCCGTTAAAAAATGGTTGCTCGACTGATAACATCAGTATCGTTAATTTTATCGGCAGATGGCACAGCACAGTGCTATTGTAGTTGTCGTTTGTATGCTAGATGGCATTGTAGCATGTTTTAAATTGGCGGGAAGCAATTTATTGTCAACACACGAGTTGCGTTAAAAAACACAAACAAATTACGCATAAAAATGAAAACACCTGATAAAAGTTCTATTTATTCACGATTAAAAGAGTTAATTAAGAAAGATGATAAAGACGGTGTTAGATCTTTAATTAGAGATGCTACTGTTAATGAGGTAATATCATTTATTAATGAAATCAAATGTTTTTTAGAGGTTAACTGTTTTTTAATTTTCTGTTATTAAAACAATTATTGTCAAATATTGATTTCATGTTTTGTAAAAAAAATTTAATGATATATGGCATGTAAAACATATAATGTTATTAATAATTTTAACTTTAAATTAAAATATCTTCAATTTTCAGTTAATGGAATTAATTTTACCAAGAATTGGTCATGATAATGCACCAAAAATACTTGATATGGTTTTGACGTATATTCCAACATCAGAAGTAGGACAAACAAATCGTCGTAAATTAGTAGAAGCTCTTCTCAATAAAATAATTGAAAGTGACGTCACAGGATCATATGTAGCTGTTTTGGTGAACAGAATTATTGAAGATTTTTCTAAATATTCCAAACTGCAACTTGTCAAACTTGTTGATTATTGTTTAAATAGCATAAGAGATAATAATGATCAATTTTTTTGCTGGAAAGAGATATTACCTATTTTGCTTCAAAATTTAGAAGATGAGAAATTTATTAATTACAAAGGCAGTGAAGTAACTGGAACAGAATATAAATCACTAATAATCAAATCAATATGCAATCATCCATGGGATGGAGGGATTCTTACTCCTTTAACTCAAATGTTTGCGGAAATTATGATGCAACCAGCAGATCATGGAACAGTTATTCGAGCTATATGTGATAAGATTTCCGAAATTAACCATAATGAGCTTCCTCCACTTGTGCATCAGTTATTAAAATTAAGTAATAATCAAGACGGAAGACTTGTAATTAACACATTAACAGAATTCTTCTCCAACGTTTATTCTTTAGCGTCTAAAGAGAGTCCTACTGCTTATGATATGGATAGTATTGGACAGATTAATTTAAAAGAAGTTAAAGACGCTGAAAGTACAGTATTATATCACATTCGTCAGTCAGTTTTATTGAATCATTCAAGTTTAAAAGATTTTTTACGTCATTTAAAAAACATCACAAATGCTCCAGAGTTTATATTGGATCCATTCCCTATGTCTGTGTTGCTTCTTGTATCAGACATTTATGAAGACCAGGTCTTTGATATAATCAAACATGCTCTCATCAGAAAAATTCAGGATGATGAAAGAAGAAAAGCTGCTACGTGGCTAAAAGAAATTTTACCAAGACCTTGTGAAGCTATGGATAACTTTAATAAAGTAATAGAGAACAGTTATGAAGACCGTCATTTAGTGTTAAAAGGTCTTGTAGAGTTGTCTTTCGTTCTTCTAGAAGCTAAGATAAAAGATGTTGATGATAAATTACTTCATGATATTGGTTTGAAAATCATCCAAAAATTAATCAAAAAACGACATGAAATAGGTGCGACTGTTTTGCAACACCTTACGAATAAAATCATAGCTTCAGGAGCTTCTGTTTCACAATATACTGACTGTTTATCTTATATGTGCCGTAAATCTACGTTAACAGTTCTTGATTCTCAAGTGTGGATTTCTACACTACTTGAGCAATTATTAGCAATACCTGGAGAAGCCGCAAGCCAAGTTCTTGCCGCAACTTTGCCTTTAATTAAACTGTCAGCTAACATTCGAGATACCTTAGTGTTAATTTTACGAAAGGCTTTATTTAGAAAAGGAATTCAAACCCGTCAAATGGCGGTCACAGGATTTTTACAATTTTTGATGGATTTAAAAATTGCACCTTTCAGCTTAAGTCAATCATCTTCCAACACTTCAACATCTACTTCAGGATCAATTTATACTCAAGCAACTGTTGAAAAAACTACTCCACATACTCGAAGTAATCCTCGACAAAATTCAGCGTTTTGTCTTGAAATTTTAAGTATATTGACCAGATGTTTATCACATGAAGTTGAAATCAAGCAGCATTTATATAAAGGTTTAGATGATGCTGTTTCATCTAATCCTGAATTAGCAGAACATATAATTGACATGTTACTGACCCGCTTGAATACTTACTATGAAGCTGATGAGAACATTAAACCACCTCTGAAATTTGATCAATGTTGTAATATTAATGGCCCAGAAGCAATCCTTCAAGAACCTATTGGAAACCTTATATTTGCATTGCAGAAAATTTATTGTCATGTAGCAGATAAAGACTTGCCTTGTATTGATCAGCTTAGCATGGTTCTTGAATCTTTATCAAAAAGGATGTCTCATCTCAAATTAGAGGATATAGATCTTGATGATCATATCGATTTAATGGATAATTGGCCCAAGTCACAGCAAAAAGTTTTGACTTTACAGTTAAGCATATCTGTTTGCGAAACTCTAATAGCTTATAAAATAAATTCCTGGTCTCCAGATAACGACAATGTAGCGCAGAGCGTGAATAGTCTCTTTAAAACTTACAATGACCAAGTAGAGTTTAGTAAAAAAGTTAACAAGCCAAAAAAAGTGGAACCAAAAAATAAAAAAGATAAAAATGACAGTACTTTTAAAAAACCCCGTGGGCGGCCAATGTCAATAAAAATATTTCCTACGTTGATGGATGTTCAGACTTTGAAAAAAATGATTTCTTTATTGTTTGAACCAAGCGTTCCTTGGTCTACAGAAGATCAAGCAAGTATTTTAAAAAAGCGTACAGAGTTTCACAGTTATACACTTCGTACATGCATTCAAGTTTTTCATAGAGTGAAAAATTTATGGAATTATGAACGAAGAAAACATTGTAAAAAGTATATTAAGGATTACATTGAAATTGGACAAGTTCTTTATCATAACACAATAGTAGGCTTAGATACCGTACGAGCATTAGATGAAGAAATTGCTGTTCTTTGTCTTGAATGTTTCAAAGAATTATGCGATTTAATGTGCACTGTGTTTAGTTCAGAATTGCCGATATTTCTTTCCAAAGTCTGTAAGTAACTTGATAATTTGTAAAAATTTTTAATAAATATAATAAATTATTACATATATTTATTACAGGTGATGTAGAAGTTTCTGAGGATATCGGAAATCATTTATGCAAATTGATATCATCATTACAAACTCACATTGACACTCACTATGCTGAAGAATTAGAAGAAAATGAAGGAACTAAAAAAATCCCATTAGTGTTGTTTGAAATTATATCCACACTTGCTCATAAAGCTTTACTAACCAGTGTTAAAATGAACAAAGTAACGATACTTTAAATAAATGAAATATTTTCTTTAAATAATTACAATTCATTTGGCTTCATATTATTAGAAAATGGCTAAAAATTTTTAATTTATTACAGCTCTTTGAATGGCTTAAAACAATGGCTAAATCAGATAAAATCGATGCACCTGTTGCAGTAATTATTCTTCAATTAATAATCATGATTGAAGATCGTGATGCAGAATATGGAAAAATTTTAGATGAAATGAGTTTGGAGTTATGCAAAAAGTTTGGAACTATAGATAATAGCGATCCTCCCATCACGGAGATATATAAAATATTAAACGATTCTACATTGCTACAAGCTCATACAGTATTTAATAATTCATTAAAAAATAAAATGAATAATGCAGCTTGGGCATTGGGTAGATTGAAAGCCGAGCAAATTGTTATCAACACATCTTTTATGACAAATGAGATGCTTCGTGAAAAAATGAAAGAAAAAGAGCGATGTTTATGCAAACAATTATCATACACTATCCAAACACAAGAATATTTAGCTAATGCTATAATAAATCCAGGCCCTAACACAGAACAAACTTTTAAAAACCTTCAGCAATTATATAATATTATAAATACTCTTACGAAACATTTCAGCAATAAATCTACCGCACAAAATCCTGCATTCCAAGCAGTGAAATTTATACAAGTCATTCAACTGGCTGGCAAATCACTCAAAACTACTTTTTATAATTTAATAACATTCACCGAAGAACATCAAAGTAGTGGTCGTAAAACAGATGTTCAAGCTTTGCGTAATAAAGTTTTAAAAGAAACTAAATTCATTCCAAAAGTTGTGTATGAAGTAGAACAGTTTAATAAGGAAATATTAGCACTTGGAAAGAAGACTGGAGTAAATAGTCATTTTTTTTTACATATTTTAATGTTTTATTATAAGAAATTATCGTTTATAAATATTGATTTTAGATACCACTTGAGAGTCATATTAAGCACAGTATTACACGTGACTTCAGAATAAAACAGCCTGAACTAGTTGAAGGACTTGAAAGGCTTGATATTACACAGGTATTTATTATTATTCCTTGACTAATTCAATTGATAAATAATTTACGTATAAATATTATTCTCAGATGATGACCCAAACACAACAACAAAGTTCACAAAGGCATCTTCCACTTGATGAAACACGAGAAGAAACTACAGAAATTGACAGTGATCTCATTGAAGAATCACCTCCATCAAAAAGAGCACGAAGAGATTCATCATCATCTTCAGTTTAAAATATAAATCATTGTGGCTCGTGGAAATGTGGTGGTAGTATTCCTTTTTTTATATAAATTATAATTATTTTTTCTCTGATTTTTTATGCGACAAAGTCGAGTGGTCTATTGAAACCACCTTTACGATTCATATATTGTCGATATTTCCTTTTTAATATCACATGAACTCCTCCAGCATCATTTCCTTCAACTTTTTTACCTTTAGTACTATCAAATCCACAGAAACCCATTATTTTCATCATGTCTTGTTCCTCGGGCGTTTTCCCTTGAAGATCAGCCTCTATAGAATAAAAATTCATAATTATGTTACACAAATATTTAAGATTATAAGAAATATATTTTTTTTAATTTTATAAAAAGACTTTATAACGAATTTTCAAATACATTTTTTAATATTAAACAATTCATACCTGTTATATTTGGCCTTTCACTAGTAACGACTTTATGTTTTGGTTTAGAATGATCCCTGTCCCTCGATCTAGATCTACTGTAAGATCTTCTATGTCTTTCTCGTTCTCTATCACGATCTCTAGATTTTACTCTATCTCTTTCAATAGATCTGAAATGGAAAATTTCAGTTTTTATTGAACGATATTTTTATAATAAGTTTAATAAATTTTTTTATTTATAAGTACTTTTAAAATTTAGAACAATACCTTCTTCTCCTTTCTCTGGAACGTCGCCTTCTTCGATCTCTATCACGATCTCGTTCTCTAGAGCGATCTCGCGAACGATCTCTTCTTCTTGGAGATGGTGTTCGACTTCTTCCCATTGCTTTCAGAAATGATTTATGCTATTGTGAAAGAAAAAGATTATCATAAAAATTCATGTAAAGAAATATTTAGCTTTTAAAAGCTTCAATTATACAATAATAGATACAGTTTAATTGACATTGCAGTAATTATTGGAACACCAACTGTCAAAAAAGCATTTTGGAGTAAAGTAAATGGAGCAAAATTAAGAAACTGCTATTGAATTATTTGATATACTTTCATAATAATCTCATCATAAATTACAGACAATTGATTAATTTAATACAATTACTTAAGAGATTAAAAAATGTGTAATGTATGATTAATAATAGTATAGACTCACCTTGTATTGTTTGTATTTTCTAAAACAATTGTTTGATATTTGTTCTTATAAATTTAAATGTTACATTTTTTAGATAAGATTATTCATCACATGTATATTCCATAATAATTAATTACCAATAAGGAGTAAATTTACAAAGATAAATAAAATTCGTAGAATTACGTTGTGTTTTGATGTTGAAATTCGTTCAACTCACTGGATTATAGAAACAGCTATAGTTTGAGATAAAATCGCATGGGGATGAGAAAAATTTCTGTTCCGGCACCATTGCTATGTTTATGCGCAGACTGAACATCGGCAGAGAAGAGAGACCAGAGCATAGAAGTCCAATGCTGTGTTAAAAATCCGGACGAAGTTTCGGTCAACATGTCGGTAATCTCAGGTCACAACATGAAAGTTTCTGTGAACCCATCGAGCGATGGCGCTGCAACGGTTTATTTCAGCCACGCCCCTTAATCTAAGAGAGAAAAGAGATAAGATTTGTGTTCTCTTTTACTCACATCACAAGAATCCTAAGCCAGTTAATTTTGAAGCACAAATTTTTAAATAGAAAAGGTCCAGCACGTAACTGTTCACAACATACATAAAAGCTATAAAACCAATTTGATATTCTTGTAACAGCGCAGAGGTAACACGCTCGACTACGGAAACGTACGTTTTGTGGTCAGGCCTATCAATGTTATATTTAATTAATCGTAATAATGAATTTTTTTAGGACAAATTTCATACACAATCACGCTGAAGGAGAGTAAAAAATGATGTATGACCGAAGCAATTTTTTTATAACAAATAACGATGTTTATAAGAAAAATAAAAGAGAATTTAATTATGCATGATAATAATGAGTCAAAGGCTTCGATAATGATATTTATAATATTAATAATATATTTTTAAAAAAATAATATTTAATAATATAACAATATTTTTTTAAAGAATATACTTTTTTAAAGAATATTGGGACCGCTCGAGAGGCCTGGAACTTGGTATCTGAAGAGTTTTTTAAAAAATTTTCTTGGGCAATAAAACCCCAGCAGCCTTAATCTCACAAACAGTAGGGACTTTTCGGAGTCTTATCTATCACAATAGATAGAAATGAGACAAATAACAAAATAATCTTTCCTCTGGGTTCCGTAGGGCAAGCCTACCCCACTTAAGACTTTCAATATAATTTTATCTTCATTTGAAATAAATGGGTCGGTAGCTTAGGGGTTGAGTGTTACCGTCGATGTGGGTAGGTACACATTGCTCTCGCTAATTAGTGATAATTTTTTCAATAAAGTGAGTAATAAAAATATAAAAAAGTAATAAAGAAATAATCAATAGATGCATCTAGTGTTCCTCAGTAACCTAATGTCTAAGTTGATCGAAGAAGATAAGTCAGCAGGGATAGAATCCCATATAAACGTAATCGACAACGAAGTGAGGTTAGAATCGAGACCAGCAATGCAGCAGACAAATAGAAGAACATCAGCAGCCGGCCCAGGCGCGGTAAAGAAAAAGTTTGCACAAGGGGGGAGTCATACTCACAACACCCGTAATAGTAGTAAAAGTTCAAATAAATTCCCCAATGCTCTCTCAATGGATAAATTATTTAATGAAGTCAGACTGAAGCATGGGTCACATATTGGTAAAGCGTTAAAAAAATACTCGAGAGGAAAGGGACAAACCCAACCCATGGCAGAAGCAACGAGCGCAAGCTCTTCGTCGGTCCATACAATGAATCAACCACCAAATCAATGGAAAATTGTAACTCCTAAACTAAGAAATAGAAAAAGAAGCAATACATCGACTTCATCTGAGAATCCAGAAATTATTAGTAATAATATATACACCCACACTTTCAAAAGAAGGAAGATTATGCAGTGCAAAAACTGTCAACGATTAGGGCATTCTAGTAGTAATTGTGCCCTTAAGTACAGATGTGTAGAGTGCACTAATGATCATAGCAGAGGTGAATGTCCTATTAAAGAAGAGACAAGGAAGGAGTCCCTTAACTGTGTAAATTGTGGCAACAGTGGTCACCCTGCATCATACAAAGGCTGCCCTTATATTCAATTATATGCTGGGCTGAAAGATGAAAAAATACGAATAAATAGTAAAAACAAAATAGTAACTAAACCTAAAAAAATGACCAAACACAAAATTGCTGATCTTAAACCAATAATTCCTGGAGTCTCATATGCGAATATTGTCAATACAGGTCCAAACACAAGTAGATGTGAGAATTTAAGAAGCCAAGCGGCCAATGAGCAACCAAAACAAGTAGTCCAACAGCCAAATGTCTCAAATCAACAGAATGTGCAGCCGGTGTGGGTCAACTCATTTAAGGAAGATCTATTAACAGCAATAGGTGTTAAACTCAAGCAGATATCAAACCAAGTGTCGAGCAACACAGAAAAAAAAGATTATATGTATATTCCAATCACTTAACCTAAAATGGAAATAAGAAACTCAAAGGAAAATAGAGGAAATAGTCCTACAGATCAAGTTGGACCACTAAGAATTAAAGACCTCAAGATTATTTCAATAAACGTTAACTCTATAATTCATAATAATAGAAGATATAATCTGTCAAACTTTTTGGACGAGCACTCCCCGGACATTGCACTATTGTCTGAAACAAAATTGAACAATAATCATAAGATAAGTCTAGACAGATACTTCATTTTCAGATCAGATAGGAAGAATGCAAAGCAAGGTGGGGGTACAGCAGGCCTGGTGTCAAGGGAAATAAAAACAGAGCATATTATTATTCCAGCAGTAGCTAAGTTCATGGTTATTGAGGTCACAATAATTAAAATAAAGATGGGTCAATCAAATCTGTTCATTGTCAGCATTTATGCAACTAATAGTGATAAGAGGAAAATCTTTATCAAGGAGCTTAACATATTATTCGAAGCCCTCAAACTATCTAAATCTAAGAATTATTACATCATGGCAGGCGATTTTAATGCTCGTTCTCCATTATGGGGGGACAAAGGCTCCAACCAAAGAGGAGAGTGCATCAAAAAATGGCTTGATGATGAGGGAATGGAAATAAGAGCGAGAATATACAGTTCTCTGGATCCAAAATTTACACCAGCGAACACATTTTTAGATTTTTGTCTGGCAGATAATAGGCTCACCTTCACCGACCTAGAGAATAACGAGAATATCAAAACTTTAGAATATGAAAGCGATTATTTAGCACTGTATGTTTAACTGAGACAATAGATATGCTGCAAGATATAGGCGACACACCCAGATGTAATTACAAGGCTACAGATTGGGATAACTTCAAGAGCTTCTTGGAGGTCAAATCAAAGATTGAGATCCCAGTTACTTCTAACATCACAAGAGGAAGGATAAACGAACTTCTGGAGCAATTAAATATCGAAATCTATGAAGCTATCACGGCCATCGTTCCGAAATCAAGTGGTAACTCAAACAGTGTGCTTAAATACGTAAATACCAAAATACAAAGACTTCAAAACAAGAAATCATGAAAGATTAAATAGTCTTATTTTATATTTATCGGTTTTATTTAAATAAGGAACAATTACATTTATTTAATATTACTTTTTGTCTGGGCACACAGAGTCAACTAACTGACTAGCAAAACGTACGCTCACGCACAGCCAGCCTCTCAATGTGGCCAACCACACCAATATAAATGTACCACACTCAACAAATCACAACTGTTGACTATTATCAGGAAAATTGAATCGGGAAAAGTAAAAGCAATTAAAAGGTTATTTGCATTCACCAAAGAGTTACTGGCTCACATAACCTATTTGATAAGAGTGGAATTTGATAAGGCTATTAAAAGGTACTGGCAGAGACAAATAAATGACATCGATTTCAGGTCGTCAGAAAACTTTTTTCCTAAAATTAATAGATATTTAAGGAAAAAACGCCGAATCTCTATAGAATCACTCAAGATTAGCAAACAAGAGGATGACAGACTTATCAAAAGAGCTAAAATCAACGAAACAGATCACGAAACGGAAAAAGGGAATATTATTATTTGTGATGAAGCTAGTAAGCTGAATATGATTAGCGCAGTCTTTGAAGAAATAAACTCCCCTAAGTCACTAAATAGTGGCCAACGACTTACGGACATCATTAATAGTAAAGTTAGCCCCTTGTTAGCAAGGTATGATGAAATACTGGAAAATGGAAATACAGTTACCAGCTTCAATGAAGAATGTAAAGCAGACGACCCAGGTACACTCTGCTCAGGGGGGTACAAATTATTCACAGATTCTTATGAAGTGTATGGGATCATCAAAAAGCTTCCAAATAAGACGTCAACTGGGATTGACAATATCCCGCCAATTGTCATAAAGAACCTACCGGATAATGTAATAAGAGCAATTACAGTCATTTTCAATCATGCAATTGATTGATGGTACTTTCCTGACGGCTGGAAAACAGCTAAATTGCTGCCACTATTAAAACCAGGTAAAGATGCTTCTGAGCTCAGAAGTTACCGCCCAATCAGCCTTACACCCTCGTTAAGCAAGGTATTTAAGGTTATCATCAATGCCATGCTTCCCTCCGTCCGAAGGACGGTAATGAGTACCTCGCCACTTTGGGCATAACTCTGGGAAATTATACTACACTACTATCTTAGCGATGGCATTTCCCGGGACGCATATACCTGCACCTAGAACAGGCACAGGGATACACGTAACAAGCCCGAGGCCTTACAACATACCACTATGAGTCCGACCTCAATTGGCCAGTTGTACCTGGTCCTACATGTCATATTTTGACTTTGCAGCCCCAGGCACAGGGCTTGGAATTTGGCCTCCCGTAGTACCAACTTTCTCCGCTTTGGTCGGCGGTCGCTAACGCGTCTCGCGCTCGGCGTGTTCGACGTACCCCCATTCAGACTGCCATATAGGGCAGTACGAAAGTGGGGTACGACGGATTATAGTCTAATCTGCCCCCGTTGTTGCGCGACATATCTTAAGAGCAGAGACATCTATGCAACCCCGGGGGCCCAAGGTTATCATCAATATCAGAATAGTAGATCACTGTGAGAAATTCTCTGTAATCCCACACAACCAATTCGGCTTTAAAAGAGGGCACTCATCCTGCCACGCCATTCTAAAGCTCTTGGCGGACATCATGCTCTATTCCGGGGACAAGTTAGTCGGGGCCATTTTGAGAGATATGGAAAAAGCTTTTGATTCAGTCTGGCAAAGTGGTCTCATTTATAAATTACTAAAGAAAAACTTTAACGAAAATCAAATATCATTAATAATGAGCATGATAAAAAATAAGAACTTTGTTACGTGGAACGGCAAAGGAACATCTTCTGAGATATTTTATGTGAAAGAGGGATTACAACAAGGTACAGTGAACTCCCCAGTCTTATTTAATATCTTCACAAGCGATTTTTTGAACGCCTTTAGATTGAATCAAGTTAGTCATGCCAAGTCAACTGTTTATACTGATGATCTCATCATATGTGACGCAAACAATAATGCTGAAAAGATAGATAGGGAATTGGCCTGCCTATTCTACAAAGTTGAATGAATCTACAGATGCTGGAATCTTAAAATAAATCCAAATGAATAGGGATGCATCATTCTCCATAGAAACTGGTCTCATCTCCTGACCAAGACAGCGAAAACGATAAAGCAATTCATAGTTGAAGTCAAAGATAATAATAAGGATGAAACAATGAGCACTAACAACAAGCTGGTAATCCAGAAGAAGAAAGTAGTAAAATACTTGGGCTTTCATCTGAATACTCTTGTAAAAGAAAATGCTCATGTGGAGATGGAGCTAAGTAAGGAAATTAAAACATTTACGGCAAAGAGTGCCACATTTTATACCAAACACCTGAGTAGAATGGCACAAATTATTGACGTTTTTTCATTGTTGATAACAATTACAGGCTGTTATAAACAAATTAATCTGCGAGAGTAGATATAGAGTCATCAGAGATCCCATCTAATCGATAATAAACACATTCCGCGAAAAAAACTAGAATCCATCAATTGTTGACGTTTTTTCATTGTTGATAACAATTACAGGCTGTAATGGATGAATTAATCTGCGAGAGTAGATATAGAGTCATCAGAGATCCCATCTAGTCGATGTTATATATATTCTGCGAAAAAAACTAGAATCGATTATTTATTGACGTTTTTTCATTGTTGATAACAGTTACAGGCTGTAACTAACGGAATTAAGGTTAGCACACTCGTCTACTCGTCGAATACTGTAGATATCTGTTGAAAAAGAATTTTTTTCTTTACTTTCGCGGGAGGGTTTACACAGCTACATATCAGTTGCAAAAAAACAACTGTTAATTACAAATATCAGTGCTCTGCAGTGATCTAAGTGCGACCCGAAAGGTCCACACGACTAACTTCCCAGTGGAGAAAATAAAAAAACACCATTTTTTTTTATTGTTATAATGATTATTATTATTAAAAGTAATATTTTCATTATAATTATAATTATTATTATTTTTATTTTGAATTTAAGCATAAAAATGCTGATAGAGGGTAAGACCCCCGCCACGGCCTCTATGCCCTCTGGGGTCTCCCCATCCTCGACCTCCTCCTCGTCCGCGACCACCTCCTCTTCCTTGACCACCATCTCTTCCTCTACCGCTTCCTCTTCCTCGTTCTCCAACTTTATTTGCTCCTCGTCCTCTATCTTTTCCTCTGCCCTTGCCTCCAATCCTTCCCCTCACGACTGATCGTCCTCCAACATAATTTTCCCCCTCAGCCTGTCTTTTCTCTTTCGGGGTGTGGTGAGCACCCCCATTCTTCCCTCTACCTGTAGATGATAATAATAATAATAATAATAATAAAAAGAAGAATAATAATAAAGTAATGAATAAATAAACAAGAAAAAGAAAAAAAAATAGTAAATAGATAAAAATTAATAAATAAATGAATATACAAAAAACAAATAAATAAACAATAAAAATGAATTAACGAATAAACAATAAATAAATAAAAAAATCAATATATAAACAATAAATAAACTAATAAATATATAAAAAACGAATAAATAAACAATAAAATAGATCAATAAATAAAAAAAATAAATGAATAGACAAATTAATATATGTATATAAAAAACAAACCGATAAACAATAAAATAAATCAATAAATTAAATAAAAATTAATTAATTAATAAATAAATCAATAAATAAATTAACCAATTTATGAACAAAAAAAAAAAAAGTAAATATGCAATGAAAAAATTAATAAATGAATAATTGAAAAAAAAGAAATAATAAATAAAAGAATAAATATATACATAAACAAGTAAAAATACAAATACATAAATTAACAAATAAATAAATCAATTAATAGATAAATCTTTAAATAAATCAACACATGAAAAAATTTTTAAATCAATAAAAAGTAGAAAAAAAACTAATCGATATTAAATAAAATTACAAATAAAAAAATCATAAGTTGCACTTAGTTTTTATTTTGGCTTCGGGGGGTACTTTGTTGGGAGGGAGCTCCGGAGATGCCATCTCGACGTCCGTAGGACCAGGGAGTTCTGATTGCAGAACTCTCCTGGTCATCGTGTCTAACAAGGAGCTCCCTTCCTCGCTCTTTTCCAACTTCTCCTTCAACATTTCCAGAAATTCTGGAAAAAAATAAATAAAATTATAAAAATGCATTCTCAAAGTAAGTAATCATGTATTATTCATTTATAAAAATAAATGATTACTTACTTTGAGAATCCATATTTTTTGTGTTCATAACAGATTTAATTGTTATAAACAAAAAGAATGAGTCTCCATTCATGTCGTACGGTTGGTAACTTTTTTTTAGCAAAAGAAAAAATTACGCGTTAAAAGAATTCAAATATATTGCATAGATCTCTATTTTTATTGTTCATAACAGTTAAAAAATTTTTTATTCAAATATTATTATGATCGATAATCATTTGTTATTAACAATGTTCAATCGTTATGAACACAATTTCTTATTATTAACAATAATCATTGACTATTTTATTTTTTCTCAACACTATTTTCTCCATCCCAACACAAGTTTAAAATTCTTTTATTGCTGATTTCGTTTTTTAAAAATTTTTTTTTCTATGAAATACTATCATCATATTTCTGTACAATTATTCTAAACATTTGATATCCATATTTTTCAAAAGATCTCGAAATTCCGTCTAAAAAATGGTATAATTTATAAATTGCAGAATTTAGGTAGTTCACTATTTTTTCAGTTTTTTGATTCTGCATAAAAAATGGCTGGACCGATTTCGCCGAAAATCTAATCAGTTCTAAAAAAATAATTCCGAACGCACGTACGAACATACGAACATACGCACACACAGACGTCCACGTAAAAACTATCGTATTCAACTCTGGGGACTTTGAAACGTGGAGATATGTCAAAATTTGGGATTCGCAAAATCGGACCCATTACTATAACTTCCCACTGGGAAGTTAATTAAGCCGTTTATTTACCTTTGATTAATAATATGTTTACTACAAATTTATTATTAATTGATATAAAGTTTAATTGATCAATAATCTTGTTGGAAATCAGCGTCTCCGACATATTTGAGTGTATAGGGCCTGTACGAGTGTTCGGCCCTAATCGGTTTCCCCCGTAGCCTTTCGGCTAACGTCTCTCGTCGTGCTCTTCACTTGATTCAAGTTGGTCGTCTATTACGGTTCAATAATATATTCATTGATAAATAAAGTTCTAATTTCTAATTAAACTAAGTCTTATTATTATTGTTTAAATCCTCATAACCTCTAACAGGTTATGGGCCCAGAGCTCGCTTTCACTGAGCAGATTAATAAAGTGTTTGTTAAATTATAAAAGGTGTAGTATAGAGAAACGTGTAAGTGATTTTGGAAAATCTAACAAAGAAGACTTGCAGTTTCAATGGCTGAAAACAAAGACAAAGAAGGATCGACAGTGTCGTCGAGTTAGTATCAATTCTTTTAAAGTAAAATGAACAAGAAAATTAATGTATACATTATTAAATGAAAGGCGGTTTGACGAGTGATGACACGGTTTGGAAAATAGTCAACGAGTGTCCAATGTTTAGCTAAAACAAAGAAATCATTGTTCATTTTACTGAATAAAGGTTATTTAAAATCTAGGCCTAGTATAAAAATAAATCATGATTAAGTACAAATAAATTAGAAACTAAGCACGATCGTGCGGCGAGGTTTGGCTTGGCGGGAATTTGAGAGTCCATTGTGACGACAATTGACGAGTTGTGCGCATGATCAGACAGTTGAACGGGAAAACGAGTGCTAGACAACGAGCGAAGGAATGTAGATGAAAAAAATAATAATAAACAAACAAATGAAAGACGCATTACTGGCTCTTTGTCTCGAACTACGGGCCAAATTCTCGCTACACTAAATTAAATAAAAGTTGATCAACTATAAAATATATGTTTGCATGTAAACTAACAATTCTTTTCATTCCTACAGCTCTTGAAATAGACACGTTAAATGAAATGCTTGATAACATGACATTTGAAAATGTTATGGTCAAGCTGGAGGGTGTGTTTATGCTTAAAGCAAACCACCCAAATGAGGAAATTGAGTTATCCCTGCATGAAAATTATATTTCACTAAAAACTCAGACGAGTGTTGAGTACAAAGCAGGTGAGCGAAGGGTATTTTATTTTATTTTTGAAATATTTCCAAGAAAATATGTATAGCTATACAAATGAAATTATAATTAAGATGCATCGTAAATTTAATTATTAAAAATCTCGAGTAACTGTGCATATTTAAAGCACGAATAATAAAAGACCTATGAATGTCTGAAGACATTCTAAATAATAATTTTTAAACCATTAAAATCAAATTACTCATGCTTGGTGGTTGAGTGCCGTGCATTTGGCTACTATGTATGAGAGTAGAGTTTGTATATGTGTAACCTTGTGTTCGGGTAAATGTATACTTGCTCGTCTTAGTCTGGAGAAACTTGTGTTCGGTGGATCCAGCTAACGACATGATTTAAAATCCTGCCAAATGTCAGATTTTTATTCTTTCTCAATATATTGCAGCTAAAACATTTGTTACCAAAGAGGAGTTGAAAGCGCTAGAAGTATGGCTGGACAAATGTAAGAAACAGGGCGTGAAAGCTGTGCTGCCGAGTACTGTAAAGAAACAGGAAATAGTTGATCCTGTAGAGGAACAATGGTTGGCTACGAGAATCAGCAACGACAGAACGAATGACGACAGTAGTGGTGACGACGGAAAGAGTGACGAGAGAATCAGTAACGACAGAACGAATGACGACAGTAGTGGTGACGACGGAAAGAGTGACGAGGGAACTAGATATGACGGAACTAGTTATAAGAGGAGTGTCAACACAACGAGAGCTATGATTCATAATGTAGAAGGAGATAATATAACTCAGTTGGCCACTGAGACAAAAGGTAAAGGTCTACCTAAAATAATTGAGACAAAACCGGTAAAAATATCTCTAAAGAAATTTAACGTTCCTAAACTATTGAATAAATCTGACAATAAAAATTGTTTAGATGACACAATTCAGAAACTAAACAAAAGACTGACGAAAAGGCGACTGCCTGGATACCTTGCTTCAATGCCATGGACAATATGCTGTTGCAGCAGTCCAAAATGTTGGCTAGCTTAACTGAAACTATGAAAAGCATGGAGAAAAGGCAATCAGAAATTATGGAAGAGTTATGTCGTAACCGACAAAATATGAGTGATCTGGGTAAACAAGTAGAGAAAATCGAGTGTAATATAAAACAGGTAAAAGAGTGTGAACCTGATGTGAGTTGCATGACCCAGAACAGAAGCTCAGACATCAATCTGGGAGAACCGAGTGGTCATAATTTAAATAGCAATGTAAGACAGAATGACGACAGATACGTTAGAGCTGATGATGTTAAAGATGCAATAAAGTATGAGATAATAAGTAAAGATGTGGGTACGCGCCGTGATTACAAATTAACTAATCAAACGAAATTTGAATACTTTTACGATTATTTTCTTCAGAATTGAGATCGCTTGAACTATTGTATGTAATTGACACGAGTGAAAAACCGACTAAAAATTATGATGCAAATACTTTGACAAAACATAAATTCAAAGTGCGTGATATTCTCATAAATCGTTTAGAGTCATACTATCACACAAAGGTAGCTCATTTAAAAGATCCTGTCGAAATACTAAATAAAATAAAAGAATTAAAACGATATGAGGTGAATTTAACTACTAGTATGATTAGAAGGAATTTTCACACCATGCAGTATTCACCAGATAAAGAGAGTGCTTCTGAGTTTTGTGAAAGGTTTGAAAACTGCATACGCGATATGGGAATATCTCAGACACTGCGACCTTTTCTGAGGAGGAAAAACGCGACACATTTTATAATGCTATTATGACCACGGTTCCTTCTGTTCAAGCTGTTGAGTTTATAAGAGTGAGTGGGACTGGTAAGGGTTTAGATTATGAGAGTCTGAAAATGTTTTTGATGCAGGCAGAGGCAAATCGAAATCAGACAAAATCAGGAGAGACCAGAGCAGCAATGACAGTTAAGAAAGGTACGAGTGCGAGATGTTATGAGTGCTCTGATTTTGGTCATATCAGTTATGATTGCCCCCGAAAAGGAACAGGTGTTGTGAAATGTTACGAGTGTAATAAGTTCACAAACCATAAGGCTGACGAGTGTCCTCAAAGACAGGAAAGACTAAAGAAGCAAGGATCTACGAGTGGTCGAGTTTATAAAAGAGGTAATGGCAGGTATAATTACAATAAAAACTTACAAAAATCTGGACAGATTAACGACAGACGACAGACATTGAAAAGGAGAAATGACGATAATACGAGAGGTTATAATTACAAGAGAGGCAGATTCAATCAAAATAAAGGTCAAATATGTTAATAAGAACTTCAAACAGCCCAAATCAAATAATGATGGGAATAAGAAATCAGCTGATACTGCAAAGGGTAAGTCATTCTTGGCTGATATTAACTCTAAGTTAAGAAACGATGATATTTTACACGAGTATAATGATGATAGAGAAAGAGTAAATAACGAAGGTAGATTAGTAGCCAAGTTCTTAGCCGACTCAGGTGCGACAGAACATCTCACAATTCTAGAATAATTTTTAAGACCCTGGACGTAAAAGACTACGGTACAATAAAATGTGCTAATAAAAATCCTTCAGCGGACCTGAGAACGGAGGGAGTAGGCCAGGTTGAAGTAATCCTGGACAATAACAAAGTTATGAAAATTGATAACGTTATATTTGCGGAGGCTCTTTCTGATAATCTTATGTCCCTGAGAAAATTCGCTGAAATGGGATTAGCAATATATTTAGATAAGAAAAGGATAAATATATTTGATCCAGTCTCGAATGAGCTATTCATTACAGGTGTTTATAATAAACCCTATTGGATTATTGAACTGGAAATCAATCGAGATACGGCTGGAAACGAGAGTAATATATGCGAAAGATCTAACAAATATATTTTAGCTGACTTGACGAGTGATTACAAAACAACTGTAAATGAAGCAAGATGTATGTGGCGAAACATTGCGACAGAAGACAAAACGAGTGCTGAGGAAAATTTTATTAACCGAACAGATATGAGCGAAAATGATAATGAGTGTACGAGAGCAAAGAAATCAAAAACAACAGATGAGACGATAGACGGTACAGAAAGAGTGGAAACGATTGAGAGCAGGCAAGAGAAAACGGGTGAAAACAAACGAGTGGAAGCGTGTGAAGAGGTACGAGTGAACGAATGGGAGAACAAAGTACAGACTGAAGACAGAGAAAGGAAGACCAATAGTAATACTCTGACTGGATACACTGAGTCAAGTATCACTGATGATCAGAATGTAAACATGAAAAATAAAATGTATCAAAACTTTAACTTTGAAACAACCATATGGGATAGGAAAATTAACGATCCAAATGAATTGCCGGTAACAGAAACAAACAGATATTGAATCTCCATTAAACGAGTGTAATAATAAAACAAATTATGACAAAGCAATGTTATGGCACGTCAGGCTGGGGCATGCTTCAGTAAATTATTTAAAGGCATTGCAAAGAAAATTACCCGAGAATAAAGAGCTTCAGAAGATCGTGTTCGATCAATCGATCATGGATTGTGAGATCTGTATGGTTTCTAAAATAAACAAGTTGCCATTTAAAACAGTGCGTAGACGAGCGAATGCTCCACTGGAGATTATACATTCAGATACGATGGGACCAATTAGTCCACCTTCTCATCCTAAAGGATACAAATTTATATCTGTATTCATTGATGACTATTCGCGATTGGCAATGGCATATGCGATGAAAGTTAAGAGTGATACGGGTGCTTGCTTTGAAGCATTTGTGAAGAGTGCGCGAAATCTGCTTGGAAAAGATGCCAAAGTGTGCTATTTACGCTCTGACCAGGGAACTGAATTTAAAGGTGGTTATACGACAGAGGTTTTAAATAAATTAGGTGCAGAGTTACAGGTCTCTAGTCCTGATACCCCTGAACATAACGGTGTTGCAGAGCGGTTTAATCAGACTATACAGAAGAAGGTGCGAGCCTACATGTATGATGCAAAATTACCCGAGAACATGTGGGATTGGCTTTGAGTGCAGCTGTCTATGCCTATAATAGGACCCCTCATAAAGCAAATGACATGATAACTCCTATGAGTAGATTTGCACCAAATCATAATTTTGATATAAACCAACTTAAACGTTTTGGCTGTATTGCCTACATTAAAGTTCAACGGAAGACTGGACCAAAGTTCCGTTTCGAAGGAAGACGAGTGGTGTTAGTTGGCTATACTCCCACTGGGTACCAATTTTTAAAACCTGAAGAAGGAAAATTTTACGAGAGCAGAGATGTGCGATTTAACGAGAAATTGGTTTTATGGCGACAAATACGGTAAAGACAGCATTAGAAACTGGCCAATTGAAGAGTGGAAAACAGAAAAAGACAAATGGTTTGTGGAATTCTCTGAAAATATAAACGAATGTACTGATAAGTTAAAAACGGAGGGAGAGATTCCAATAAAAAGAAAAAGAGGAAGACCTAGGAAAAATCCTGTAATAACAGACACGAATGTGACGAGTGATAACATAATAACAAATAATAATGGGCAGAGTGAATTAAGCATGAGTGATAGAGAAATTGAAGGTAAAATTATGTTTACATCTAAACTAAATGACGACTATGATAGAAAAATAGAAAACCTAGAAGATGAAATGTATTGTGCAATGCTGGCAAGAATAAATGAGGATCCTGCTACCTACAGACAAGCCATGTCATCGAGTGAATCTATTTACTGGAAAGAAGCAGTAGATAATGAGTTGAAATCAATGTCGGAAAATAACGTGTGGGAAATCATTGATCGACCAAAACTAACGAGTGATGGTAAACGAGCGAATATAATTGATTCTCGATGGGTATTAAAAGGAAAGTAAAGGATGATGGTGAAATAAGACACAAGGCAAGACTGGTTATACGAGGGTTCAAAGACAGAAACGTCTACGAGCTGAAAGAGACTTATGCTCCGGTGTCCAGACTACCACTAGTTCGAGCTGTGCTGGCCATTATAAATAAATATGATCTGGAAGTTTGTCAGCTAGATGTGCAAACTGCTTTCCTCAATGGGACGATTGATGAGGAAATTTTCATGGAAATACCTGATGGAATTGAAATAAGTGATACCGACAGACGAGAGAAAGTATGCAAACTAAAACGAGCGTTATATGGTTTGAAAATAAGTCCAAAACGTTGGAACAAAAGGTTTACAGAAGTAGCTCTAGGTATAGGCCTGATTAATTGCAATGAAGAACCATGTTTGTTTACCTGGCGGAATAATAAGAAGTTTTTGATTTTACTGTTGTACGTTGATGATATTTTAGTTGCAAGTAATGATGAGAATAAACTGAAAGAAGTGAAAGAACGATTAAAAAGTGAATTTAAAATGACAGATTTAGGTGTACCAAAAGAATTTTTGGGTATTGGTATAACGAGAGATAGGAAAAATAAAATATTGGTCCTGAATCAAAAACGGTACATAGAGAAGATACTGAAGAGATTTAATTTTTCAGAATCACATCCACAGAAAAACTCCTATGATTACAACACAGGCGGCCAACAGAGAACGAAAGCTTAGAGAAGAGAGTGAGGATCCAGAGCTGCTACGAGTGACAAAAACGAATGAAAATATTCCGTATAGAGAAGCTGTTGGAAGTCTATTGTATCTGGCTGGTGCAACACGACCAGATATAGCTTATGCAGTCAATGTGCTAAGTAGACATCAAATAAATCCAGTGGATAATGACTGGAAAATGGTGAAACGAGTGTTTAGATATTTAAAAGGAACGACGGATGTAGGACTGAATTATTTGTCTAATCAGGATGATCTAAGAGCGTATTCGGATGCTAGCTTTGCTGATTGCAAAGGCTCCATCACAACGAGTGGATTTTTAATACAACTGTATGGAGATACAATAGCCTGGAAGTCTCATAAACAAAATTATGTAGCACTATCGACTTGTCAGGCAGAATACGTTGCGATGAGCGAAGCAAGTCAAGAGTTGATTGCTATGAACAATTCTCTTAAAATAATCTTGGATCAATCATTTACTCCAATGCAACTATGGTGTGACAACAAAGCAGCTGAGGCGAGTGCACAGACGAGTGGTGGAAATAAGCTGAGACATATGACTGAAGTGAGAGAACACTATGTGAAAGAGTGTGTAGAAAGAAACTTCATTAAAATAGGCTGGATTCCTTCAAGGAATCAAATAGCAGATCTATTTACTAAACCTCTTCCCTATGGGACTTTTAAACGACTGACAGAAATTGTGTTGAACAAGACGAGTGACAATACTGAGTGACGAATGTAACGACTGAAACCATTTGAAAATTAATTTGTTTTAATTACAGGTAATGGATCTGATCAATCTAAAGAATGAGAGTTAAACGAGAGGAGAAACAGAAGTTAATGAGACGACCAATTGCCAAAGCAAGGAACCAAAAGACTGAATCTGTTCCTATAACTGGATTTAAGTTTGTTATTGTTAAAAAGTTCATATATATTTGTAAACATATCATATTTTGTATTTGAGATTTGAGACTTGACGCAAATATGTGAAGACGGGAGGGAGTGTTGGAAATCAGCGTCTCCGACATATTGAGTGTATAGGGCCTGTACGAGTGTTCGGCCCTAATCGGTTTCCCC